>NC_037335.1:81453680-82077724 GCF_002263795.3 Bos taurus | reverse complement strand
TCTTTATTTTTACTCTGAATCACTGTGCTTTAGGTGTGTATTTTGATCACAGCAGAGAATTAGTTATATTATAAGCCAATTTGAAGATCTTTTCATATTTATAGACAAATTAGAGCACCTTCACAATATGACATATGTTTGGTCTGAATTTTGTCACACTATTTTATAATTAGAGTGTATATTATATTTTATTTACTATTTAGAAAATCATCTATATTCATTTTAGTTTCTTTCTGTATTTAAGAATTTTTTTGTTCTAGTTATTCCTTTTGTGATATGTGTGTGTGTGTGTATCTATATATAGATAGATAGATAGATAGATAGATACACATTGTAGTTCCCTAACTCCTTTTTTCCTATTGAACCTTTTATTATCCAACCCATCAATGGTATCATTTGACTCCCAGTTATCACAACAAGCAATGGTCTTATTCTACTTTCCCCTACATTTGTCCTGTGTACTCCATTTTTCAGTTGTATTCTCTCTACTTTATCAGAATATATAATTTTTATATGCTTTCCTCTCACTTTCCCTCCCTCTTTTTACTCCTAACTCTACAATTAGCTACATAAAGGGCTCAGTTCAGTTCAGTCACTCAGTTGTGTCCGACTCTTTGCGACCCCATGAACTGCAGCACGCCAGGCCTCCCTGTCCATCACTAAACTCTGACTCATCATTGGTTATTTTGCTGAATGAAGCTCATTTTCTAGTCTATTCTTCAGAAAGAAAATATGTACAGTATCCCATGCATGGTTTAAATGGCACAGATGGATATAAAATTCTTGACTAGCACTTTCGTTGAGTTTCATGAACATGCCGCTTCACTGCTGTCTTAATTTGTGTGAGTCTCAGGGGAAGCTGATGACGTGCCTGACTTTTTTCTGTGAGTAACTGAATCTTTTTGCCTGGAGGCTCTAAGAATTTCTTTCCTTTATCCTAAAGTCTAATAGTTTAACAAGGATATGTCTTGGAAATCATTGTCTTACATCAACTTTCAGAGTTACACAGTAGGCTACTCTATATATTGATGGAATTTTTCTTTTATTTCCAGAAAGTTATCTTGGAATATACCTTTAAATACTAGTCCCATTCCAATATTTTGCTTGCTTCTTCAGAGACTACAGTTCTTCGTGTCTGGACCTTTTTGTCTGCCTTCCGTGTCAGCCACTTTCTCATAGACGCTTTTAACTTACTTATTTCACTTTCTCTTGTTTGTTTTGCTTTCCTCAGTGTCCCTTGTTGAAATTTGTAATTTATTCTTAATTTCTGAGGTAAGTGAGTCTTTTTCTCAATATCTCTCTTGAATTTAATCAGTTTATACTGCCTTTATTCCTGTCTTACATCCATTTATGTTCTTAGTTTTTTAATTTATGATTTCTAGGATTAATAAAATTCTATCTCCATATATTTGCTTTGGGATACTTAATTCAGTTTGCAGGGTTGTGCTGTTTCGTTCTGCTTTATGAATGGTTTTGGCGGTGGGTGGGGGGAGGATTTTTATCAACTCAAATCTTATGATGTACATTTGCTGTTTTCTTTTTGTAATTGTTTCATAGGAAACAATTTTCTAATTTATAAGCATTTGTGGGCAGGGTTCCTGCAGTACCTTCTCATGTCAGTTTATTGAAATGCATTTTCTTTAGTGGATAATGTTGTTGGCAGTTGTGATGGTGGTGATAGAGAAAGGGGATAACTTGGTGCAACAGTGTGCTGATAAATGTTTAACAATCAGATCCCCAGAAGGATCAGCAGCCTGATTTGTAGCATTTGTTAGTTATTGAGGTGTGCATACTCCCTCCATGCTCCACAGTGCTTTTCAAGCTACTACCGGGATGTCATTGAATACAGGATCATGAGCCATTGTATCTCCTAAACATTCTGTTTCTCTTTTGTTTTTTTCATGATCTTTAATTTTCTCTATTTTCTTCTGGTTCTTCATGGCAACATCTTCCAGGCCACAATCACTTCTCTGTCTGATTTTTTCACTGAAGCAGCAGTGTTTCTTCAAGGCTTCCACTTCCAGAGCTGCTCAGTTGAAACCCCTCTGCAGCAGCTGGCACTTTGAACTACCAAGTCCAGACATGGGTTCAGTATTTTTGACACTTACTGTTGGGCTTTTCTGGGGTGATTTTGCCTATATTTCATGTACTTTTACTTTTGTCTCTTATTTTTTTGTGGGTCACTTAAGTCTCCATCTCTCTACTCTCAGCATTCACAAGCTTGAGGTGATGGTGGGATTCACCTGAAATTTGGTGTTTATTTCTCTATTTTCAGGTTATATGAAGGTCATGGTATTCTCTGTATACTAGTAATGTTGAAGGTGTGGGCTATGTGTGGAATTTTTGGTGTGTGCTACTTGGTGATTTTATGTTTGAGAATTAGATGTATAGTATATGTAGAGAGAAATCTGGATTCAGGTACCCATCATTAACCCAGATATGAAGATCTTTTTGGCTTGACTTTTTACTATCATTTGTTGTTGTTCAGTCACTAAGTCATGTCCAACTCTTTGCAACCACATGAACTGCAGCACGCCAGACTCCTCTCTGTTCACTACTATCTCCCCGAGTTTGCTCAAACTCATATCCATTGAGTCAGTGATACCATCCAACCATCTCATCCCCTGTCACCCCCTTCTGCTCTTGCCCTCAATCTTTTCCAGCATCAGGGTCTTTTCCAGTGAGTCTACTCTTTGCAGCAGGTGGCCAAAGTATTAGAGCTTCAACTTCAGTAACAGTCCTTCCAATGAATATTCAGGGTTAATTTCCTTTAGGATTGACTGGTCTTGTCTTCTTGCTGTCCAAGGGACTCTCAAGAGTCTTCTCCAGCCCCACAGTTTGAAAGCATCAATTCTTTAGCGTTCAGCCTTCTTCATGGTCTAACTCTCACATCCATATATGACTGCTGGAAAAACCATCGCTTTGACTACGTAGACCTCTGTCAGCAAAGTGATATCTCTGCTTTTTAATACATTTCAATGTCACATTGATATAGGATGTGAAACTTTCACTTTGCCACACTTCAGGCGAGAAGTACAATATTAATATTAGTCAGAATGATTAATACAGTGAATAGTACATGTCATCTCCACAATTCTGGGTCAGTGAGGCTGATTAATTGATCCAACCAAAACTTTAGGCTAAGTCTCATCTACCTGTTCATGTCAGCCTGACCTCAATGTATGGCAATTAGGCAGAAATACTTGGTTTATTAAATGCATTTGTGAATACTGAGAGCCAGAGGAGCATTGAACAACTTTTAACTGAAAACCTGCCCCATGGTACCACACACCAAAATTAAAACTAGCTTCAAATTGCTATTATTTTGACATATTCACCCCACTTTCCCTCTAACACAGCTACCAAAAGCCAAATATTTCTGCCTAACTGCTATAGGTAGTTAGCACAGACTACAATTCCATATGCTCACACACACATTCATTCAGTCAGCTGATCACTCAATCATAAACGTATTTTGAGCACAAGCTCCAGGGACTGGTCTAAAAATTATGGAAAGAAGAAGTGAATCTGACATAGATTCTGCCTGGAAGTAGTTGGACCCTCATTTCCTTGCTGCCTTCTACCTCCAGTTTCAGTTCTGGGCATCTACTGTGTCTGTATAATACTAAAAAAAATTAATGGAAAGTCCAGTGTACTGTCTGTGTCTGTATTTTTTGTCTATACCTTTAGATTTTTTATTCAAACATTGAAATAACTCACCATTTTTATGTATCTGTTATTGAGATGGTAAATGTCAAATCTGACTTAATTTTCACTTTTCATTTCTCTGTTTTGATGTGTCATAGGCTCAACCACAGTTTTACGGGCCTGGAAAAAAACTCAATTTTCTGACTGGCTTAGAATGGAGTATCTGTCAACTAGTACATAAACACTTGTAGAATTTTGAATTTCATCTGAAAGAATTTGTTGTAAACCCGAGTATGTTGTTTTGATGGAAAGAGATAAATATGTCTACAGAAAGATTATAATGTTTTTGAAGATCTTATTCCAAGATTGCCTTCTGGTAATGGGAAAAAATTAATTAGGCTTCAAACTCACTGGCCCTGCAGTATTTGGTTTAGTGAGGTAAAATTCCAGATGGAAATCCTGAAATTGAAAGACAGTAACAGAAATCATATGTCCATCCATGGGATTTAAATAATACACATACACACATACATGTAAGTACACCCTTTGGATCCTCAACAATATGATTTTCTTTGCAGTGATTCTCTTGTATATCATGATACAGGCCTCACTTGGCAAGCAGCCTGCTTTGAAGCAATCCATCATGCTTGACTCCTTAGATCTTGTAACCTTTCTTTGCTTGTAATACATTTACCAACATACCCCTCCTAATTATACATGCCACTGTGGACCCTTATTGTGCGGCTCCAGCTTACTTCAATGACTGAGTGAGGGAGACCCTGTTTGATTTCCTAGCTTCACTGATGTGGAGAAATGTTTCACTACCTCTCATCTTAAATGGAGAGCTAAAATGCTCCCTTGCTTGGGTTGTATTGAAGGGTTTATAAAGAAACAAGATGATTAAAGCTGGAAGGGTTTCACTGGCTGTTGAGATGATGGATGATTTTTTTTTTCACTATTTCTCTTTATTTTCCAAATTTTTTTCAATGCCTGTGTATTACTTTTCTCAAAACCACATAATCAAAATTTATTTTAAACACACACATGTTAAAAATTGAATGGAAACACACCAAAAGTATACACCCTGATGCTGGGAAAGATTGAAGGTGGGAGGACAAGGGGACAACAGAGGATGAGATGGTTGGATGGCATCACCAACTCAATGGACATGAGTTTGAGTAATCTCCGGGAGTTGGTGATGGACAGGGAGGCCTGGTGTGCTGCAGTCCACGGGGTCGCAAAGAGTCAGACACAACTGAGTGACTGGACTAAACTGAACTGATACCATTATAGAGGAGTTGGAGTGTCCTTCATCCTTTTCAGTTCAGTTCAGTTCAGTTCAGTTGCTCAGTCGTGTCCAACTCTTTGCAACCCTATGAATTGCAGCACACCAGGCCTCCCTGTCCATCACCAACTCCCAGAGTTTACCCAAACTCATGTGCATCGAGTTGGTGATGCCATCCAGCCATCTCATCCTCTGTGGTCCCCTTCTCCTCCTGCCCCCAATCTCTCCCAGCATCAGGGTCTTTTCCAATGAGTCAACTCTTCACATGAGGTGGCCAAAGTACTGGAGTTTCAGCTTCAGCATCAGTCCTTCCAATGAACACCCAGGACTGGTCTCTTTTAGGATGGACTGGTTGGATCTCCTTGCAGTTCAAGGGACTCACAAGAGTCTTCTCCAGCACCACAGTTCAAAAGCATCAATTCTTCACCCTTTCAGTGTTTACTAAATATTATTTTTAAATGAGAACAATAACACAAAAATATCCATGAACTACCAACATAAAAATGATCCTTTTTATGGCAGTCAATAAGCATTATGAAGCAGTCTTAAAAATTCTAGATGTCGATTCTTATTGTGTTCATACTAGATTCCCGTTGTGTTCATACTATACTTCAGATAACCCTTCTTGATAAATGTTAACGTTTAAAACCTTTCAACTTTATTGACTGTTTTAATGTTTCACTGCATGTGACTATTTACCACATCTCTGAGGCATCTGAAAAGCAAGTTTGCACTTCTTGGATATTAACAAGGCAGCCATTGGTGTATTTGTCTAGCTCTGCACAAAATCTACACTGTCCTGATTACTACACTGTTAAAAAATAAAATAAAATATTGGTATCTGGTAGAGCAGTTTCTCTAACTTTGGCCTAAATCTGCAGTGTCCTATATAGTAGCCACTAGCTATATATATTTGTTGAGCCCTTGAAATGTAGCTAGTTTAATCTGAGATATACTACAAGTATAAAATACATACCAAAGTGTTAATACCAAAAAAGAATGAAAAGGACTTCCCTGGTGGTCCAGTAGTTAGGAATTTGCCTTGCAACACAGAGGACACAGGTTCGATCTGTGGTCAGGGAACTAAGATCCCACATGCCCCAGAGCAACTAAGCCTGCATGCCACAACTAGAGTTTCCATTGCCGCAATGAAGGAGCCCACAAGATGTAATGAAGATTCCATGTGCTGCAACTAAGACACAACATAGCAAACAAATAAGTCATTTTTGAAAAGGAATGAAAAATATTTGTTAATAATTGCTGTATAGATCACATGTTAAAATGATAATATTTTTAATATATTGGATTAAATAAAATTCATTATGACTAAAATTTATCACACCTGCTTTTATCCTGAGTCATGTCCAACTCTTTTGATACCCCATGGACTGTAGTGTGACAACTAGAAAAATTTTAATTACACACATGGCTCATATTTTTGGCTCACATTATATTTCTTTTGGACAAGCAGTGTTCTAGAACTGTCTGGTTTTTCTACTTTCTCTTAATTCAAAATTGGTAGTTTTTTTTTTCCCTAGAAATTTTTTCCATTTTGTCTAATTTTCAAATTAACTAGCATAAAATTGTTTGTAATATTCTCTTTTAATCTTTCTAATGTCTACAACATCTGTAATGATGTCTCTATCTTGATAAAATTTCTGATTTGAGTTTTTCATGCCTTCTCTTTTTTCTTGATCAGTCATGACAAGAATATATCAATCATCGATCTTTTTAAAGAACCAACTTTTGACCTTACTGGTCCTCATTTTACACATTTGTTTTGTATTTCACCAACTTCTAATCCTATATTTATTGCTTCCTTTTTAAAATCCTCTATTTATTTTGCTGTTCTCTTTCTAATTTTTGAGATGTATGCTTCAGTTGTTAATTTTTAGACTTTACTCTATTTTAAGATGTTTTCTGTCCCATATGTTTTAATATGTATTATGTAATTTTGGTTCAAATGTTATCTAATTTCGATTGTGACTTCTTTGACCAATAATATTTTAGGAGTGTCTTTATTATTTCCAACCAAATGGAAAAGTTTTATTTTAATTTTGGTTTAACTTTCAATGCATGCATGCTAAGTCACTTCAGTTATGTTCAACTCTTTGCAACCCCATGGACTGTAGTCCACCAGGCTCCTCCGTCCACGGAATTCTCCAGGCAAGAAGCCTGGAGTCAGTTGCCATGCTCCTCTCCAGGGATCTCTTCCCGACCCAAGGATCAAACTTGTATCTCTCATGTCTCACGCATTGCCAGAAGGGTTCCTTATCATTAGCACCATAGTCTTTTTAAGCATAACAAATTATAATTATGTTAGAATCATAATTTCATTGTGGTCAGAGAACATTCTTCAGTAAAATTTATTGAGACTCATTTTTATGGCTCATTAGGTTGTAAATTTTTATATGTTCCCTGTTTGCTTGAAAAGTGTGTATTTGTAACTGTTGGACATGGGTTCTACATATAATTTAGGCTGAGTTTGTCAACAATGTGCAAATCTATGTTGTGAATTTTTCTTTCAACGACTGAGAGAAATGTCGTTAAATTTTGTCCTGTAATCATAAGCATACCTATTTCTTATTTTAGTTGTCAATTTTTAATTTAAATATATTCAGTTCGGTTCAGTGGCACAGTCATGTCCAAATCTTTGTGACCCCATGGACTGCAGCACTCCAGGCTTCCCTATCCATAACTAACTCTCAGAGTTTACTCAAACTCAAGTTCATTGAGTTGGTAATGCCATCCAACCATCTCATCCTCTGTCATCCCCTTCTCCTCCAGCCTTCAATCTTCCCCAGCATCAGGGTCTTTTCCAGTGAGTCAGTTCTTCGCATCAGGTGGCCAAAGTTTTGGAGTTTCAGCTTCACCATGAGTCCTTCCAATGAATATTCAGGACTGATTTCCTTTAGGATGGACTGGTTGAATCTCCTTGCTGTTAAAGGGAATCTCAAGAATCTTCTCCAACACCACAGTTCAAAAGCATCAATTCTTCGGTGCTCAGCTTTCTTTATAGTCCAACTCTCACCTCCATACATGACTACTAGAAAAACCATAGCTTTTACTAGATGGACCTTTGTTGGCAAAGGAATGTCTCTGCTTTTTAATATGCTGTCTAGGTTGGTCATAGCTTTTCTTCCAAGGAGCAAGCGCCTTTTAATTTCACGGCTGCAGTCACCATCTGCAGTGATTTTAGAGCCCCCCAAAATAAAGTCTCTCACTGTTTCCATTGTTTCTCCATCTACTTGCCATGAAGTGAAGGGACAAGGTATCATGATCTTAGTTTTCTGAATGTTGAGCTTTAAGCCAACTTTTTTTCACTCTCCTCTTTCACTTTCATCAAGAGGCTCTTTAGTTCTTCTCACTTTCTGCCATAAGTGTGGCGTCATCTGCATATCTGAGGTTATTGATATTTTTCCCAGCAGTCTTGATTCCAGTTGTGCTTCATCCAGTCCAGCATTTCTCATGATGTACTCTGCACATAAGTTAAATAAGCAGATGACAAAATACAGCCTTGATGTACTCCTTTCCCAATTTGGAACCGGTCTGTTGTTCCATGTCTAGTTCTGTTGCTTCTTGACCTGCATACAGATTTCTCAAGAGGTAGGTAAGGTGGTCTGCTATTCCCATCTCTTTCAGAATTTTCCACAGTTTGTTGTGATCCACACAGTCAAAGGTTTTGGCATAGTCAATAAAGCAGAAATAGATGTTCTTCTGGAATTCTCTTGCTTTTTTTGATGATCCAGCAGATGTTGGCAATTTGATCTCTAGTTCCTCTGCCTTTTCTAAATCCACCTTGAATATCTGGAAGTTCATGGTTCACGTACTGTTGGAGCCTGGATTGGAGAATTTTGAGCATTCCTTTGCTAGCATGTGAGATGAGCACAATTACGTAGTAGTTTGAGCATTCTTTGGCATGACCTTTCTTTGGGATTGGAATGAAAACTGACCTTTTCCAGTCCTGTGGCCACTGCTGAGTTTTCCAAATTTGCTGGCATATTGAGTGCAGCACTTTCAAAGCATCATCTTTCAGGATTGGAAATAGCTCAACTGGAATTCCATCACCTCCACTAGCTTTGTTCGTAGTGATGCTTTCTAAGGCCCACTTGACTTCACATTCCAGGATGTCTGGCTCTAGGTGAGTGATCACACCATCGTGATTATCTGGGTCATGAAGATCTTTTTTGTATAGTTCTTCTGTGTAGTCTTGCCACCTCTTCTTAATATCTTCTGCTTCTGTTAGGTCCATACCATTTCGGTCCTTTATTGTGCCCATCTTTGTATGAAATGTTCCCTTGGTATCTCTAATTTTCTTGAAGAGATCTCTAGTCTTTCCCATTCTATTGTTTTCCTCTATTTCTTTGCCATGATCACTGAGGAAGGCTTTCTTATCTCTCCTTGCTATTCTTTGGAACTCTGCATTCAAATGGGTGTATCTTTCCTTTTCTCCTTTTCTTTTTGCTTCTCTTCTTTTCACAGTTCTTTGCAAAGCCTCCTCAGATAACCATTTGGCCTTTTTGCATTTCTTTTTTGGGGAATGGTCTTGATCCCTGCCTCCTGTATAATGTCAGGAACCTCCGTCCATATGTCTTCAGGTAGTCTGTCTATCAGATCTAATCCCTTGAATCTATTTCTCACTTCCACTGTATAATCATAAAAAAAAAAGTGAAAAATTGAAGTCGCTCAGTTGTGTCCGACTCTTTGCGACCCCATGGACTGTAGCCCACCAGGCTCCTCTGTCCATGGGATTCTCCAGGCAAGAGTACTGGAGTGGATTGCCATTTCCTTCTCCAGGGGATCTTCCCAACCCAGGGATCGAACCCGAGTCTCCCGCATGGCAGGCAGATGCTTTATCCTCTGAGTCACCAGGGAACACATATAATCATAAGAGATTTGATTTAGGTCATATCTGAATGGTCCAGTGGTTTTCCCTACTTTCTTCAATTTAAGTCTGAATTTGACAATAAGGAGTTCATGGTCTGAGCCACAGTCAGCTCCTGGTCTTGTTTTTGCTGACTGTATAGAGCTTCTCCATCTTTGGCTGCAAAGAATATAATCAATCTGATTTCAGTATTGAACATCTGGTGAGGTCCATGTGTAGAGTCTCCTCTTGTGTTGTTGGAAGAGGGTGTTTGTTATGACCAGTGCATTTTCTTGGCAAAACTCTATTAGCCTTTGCCCTGCTTCATTCTGTACTCCAAGGTCAAATTTGCCTGTTACTGCAGGTATCTCTTCACCTCCTACTTTTGCATTCAAGTCCCCTATAATGAAAAGGACATCTTTTGGGGGTGTTAGTTCTAGAAGGTCTTGTAGGTCTTCATAGAACCATTCAACTTCAGTTTCTTCAGGGTTATTGGTCAGGGCATAGACTTGAATTACTGTGATATTGGATGGTTTGCCTGGGAAACAAACAGAGATCATTCTGTCATTTTTGAGATTGTATCCAAGTACTGCATTTCGGACTCTTTTGTTGACTATGATGGCTACACCATTTCTCGTAAAGAATTCTTGCCCACAATAGTAAATATAATGGTCATTTTAGGAATTAGTTCACTAATTCCTAAAATGTTGATATTCACTCTTGCCATCTCCTATTTGACCACTTCCAATTTGCCTTGATTCATGGACCTAACATTCCTGGTTCCTATGCAATATTCCTCTTTACAGCATTGGACTTTACTTCCATCACCAATCAAATCCACAGCTGGGTGTTGTTTTTGCTTTGACTCCATCTCTTCATTCTTTCTGGAGTTATTTCTCCACTGATCTCCAGTAGCATCTTGGGCACCTACTGACCTGGGGAGTTCATCTTTCAGTGTCCTATCTTTTTTACTTTTCATACTGTTCATGGGGTTCTCAGGGCAAGAATACTGAAATGGTTTGACATTCCTTTCTCCAGGGGACCACGTTTTGTCAGAACTCTCCACCATGACCTGTCTGTCTTGGGTGGCCCTACTCAGCATGGCTGATAGTCTCACTGAGTTAGACAAAGCTGTGATCCACATGATCAGATTGGTTAGTTTCCTGTGATTGTGGTTTTCAGTCTGTCTGCCCTCTGATGGAGAAGGATATGAGGCTTATGAAGAGACTGACTGAGGGGGAAACTGAGTCTTATTCTGATGGGTGAGGCCATAGTAATAAATCTTTAATCCAGTTTTCTGATGGGCCAGGCTGTGTTCCCTCCCTGTTATTTGACCTGAGGCCAAACTATGGTGGAGGTAATGAAGAAAATGGTTACTGCCTTCAAAATGTCCCATGCTGGCACTGCTACACTCAGTGCTCCCAACCCTGCAGCAGGCCACCACCGACCCACACCTCTGTCGGAGACTCCTGGACACTCACAGGCAAGTCTGGGTCAGTCTCTTGTGGGGTCACTGCTCCTTTCTCCTGGGTTCTGGTGCACACAAGGTCCTGTCTGTGCCCTCTAAGAGTCTGTTTCCCCAGTCCTGTTTAAGTCCTGGCAGCTCTATGGTGGGGCTAATGGTGACCTCCTCCAAGAGGGCTTACACCATACCCAGGTCTACTGCACCCAGAGCCCCTGCCCCTGCGGCAGTCCACTGCTGACCCGTACCTCCTCAGGAGGAGACACTCAGACAGGTCTGTCTCAGTCACTGTGGGGTCTCTGGGTCCTGGTGTGCACAAGGTATTTTTGAGCCCTCTGAGCATCTCTGGCAGGTATGGGGCTTGATTCTAAAGATGATTTTGCTCCTCCTACCATCTTTTTGGGGCTTCTTCTTTGCCCTTGGATGTGGGGTATCTCCTCAAAGTTGCTCCAGCACCGTGCAGCCGCAGCTCCAGAGCTAACTGTCTTGCTGGGGCTTCTCTGCCCTTGAATGTGGGTATCTCCTCATAGCCACTCCAGCGCCACTTCGCTTCTTGTCCTGAAGATCCTAGATGAGCCCCCAAGATGATGGCTTATGGTGAACGAAGTCAGATTCATGATCTCTGAAGAAGAAGATTTAGCTTTGGGACCAAAGATCAAGCTTTGGGCCAGGCTTGATCACTCAAGAGCTTTTGTATAGCAGAGTTTTATTAAAGTATAAAAAAGGAAAGAGAAAGCTTCTGACATAGACATCAGAAGAGGGATGGAGAGTGCCCCCCCTTGCTAGTGTTAGCAGGGGAGTAACATACTTTTTTCTTTTTTAATATATTAAGGCTATACAATAGTATTGATATACATATATACAAATTTAAAATTATTATTCTTGTAAATCTATCATGTGTCATTATGAACTAGCTCTCTTTAACTCTCATATTGCCTTTTGCCTCAGAGTCCATTTTATCTAATATTCATACAGGTATAGAAATTTTCTTTGGTTAATATTTCCAGATATTTTTTCCATCCCTTATATATGTCTCTCTTAAACACCATGTAGTTGAGTGATTTTTAAATATATATGAAATATTGACAATCTTTTGTCTTTTATCTGAAATTAGTCCATTTATATTTAATATGATTCTTGGCTTATATTTTCATTTAAATAAAGCACCTTATTGTGTGCCTTTTATTTATCCTATCTGTTCTGTGTATATTCTTAAACTTTCTTCCTTTTTTCTCATTGACTATTTTTATATCAATCCCATTTGACTATTCTTATATCAATCCCATTAACTTAGAAGTTATACATATTGTTTCTATATTGTGGTTAATTTTAAAATTACAGTATGCATATTTAATTGATAAAAGGTATAGTTAATACCTTTCTAATCATTTCTCCAGTGTTCACAGTATCAGTTAATGATACTTCTATTTTTCCAGTTGCTCAGGCCTAAAATCTTGATCAGGGTAGGCTTCAAGGACTTGTAACCTGTATGGTCACACAGCCTCCCACACACAAAAGGCCTTCAATTTGACTTAATGCCCGTTAGCAGCTGTCTTGAAATTCTTCACAAATTTTGAGCAGGGAGACTTGAGATTTCATTTTGTGCTGAGCTCTGCAAGTTGTATAACCATTCCTGACCTTGATGCATACTTCACTCCTTTTTTCTCTCATACCTTGCATCTATTACATTAGCAAATTATTTTGGCTTCCTTCCTAAATATATCCAGAATTTGACAATTTCTCACCATCCTCCCCCCGACCTCCATCCTAGTCCAAGTCACAATTATCCTTTGCTTGAATTTAGAGCCCAGTGATCCTGCTCAAACTCAAGTCAGATCATGTCAGTCTGCTCAAACTTTCTGAAGGTGTCCCATATTCCTCATGGTGAGACTTACTGAGTCCATACCATGACATAAAAGTCCCAAAGGATCTGGCCCCATTCCTTTTCTGATTGCATTTCCTTCTATTCTCTCCTTTTATTCAAATCTAGCCACACTAGCATTCTTCTTGTTTTTTGAGCACTCTAGGCTTGTTCCCACCTGAGAGCCTTTGCAGCCTTCTTTCTACCTAGAATGTTCTGTTTCTCCATCTGTCCCCCCCCGCCCCCCCCGTCCCACCTGACACACACTCGAGGTATCCAGTTGGCTAGCTTCCTCAGTCCTTTCAGACTGACTCAACAGTCACTTCTCTGTGCAGTCTTCCCTAACAAGGCCACATAAAATGTAAAAGCCAGCACCCAATATTTTACATTCCTCTGACTTGTTTTAATTATTTCTGTACTTACCACTTTATACAATACTTTAAAAAAATATTTTATGGTGTTGTTTATTTTCTCTGTTCATTGTAGAATATAAATAAGCTCTAAAAACCAGGATTTTTGCCTGTTCATCATTGCATTCCCAGTACCTAGAACAGTGTTAGGTACATAATAAAAGCTCAAATACTTTTGTTGAATGAATTAATTAATGATTAAATTTATAATATATAGTTTTTAGAATTAAAATCAGTAAGTATCTGCTGGTTACAAACTGTCTTAATTCTTTTCTCTGAGAATGTTTTTATCTCTTTTTCTCTTTTGGAAGATGGTTTTCCTGGGTATGAAATTTTAGATGATAATTACCTTCTTGCAACACATTGCAATGTTATTTCTCTGACTTTGGACTTCCATTATTGCTAATGAGCCTTCAGTCTAACTGCTAATCCACTGAAGAGAAATTATATTTATTCTGTGGTTACTCTTTTTTTAAAATTTGTTTTTCTGCACTTTCATTTCAATGTGACTATATGTGAGCTTTTTTATTACATTTAATGCGTGTGGTAGGTTGAAAACTGGCCCCTAAAAAAATACATCCATGTCAATCTCTGGAACATCTGGATTTATTGGAAAAAAGAATATTTGCATATGCAGTTAAATTATTTTGAGATGAGAAGGTTATATACACAGGCCCTAAATGCCACCACAAATTTCCTCATAAGAAGAGGCAAAGACAGATGTGACACAAACAGAGTAGGACTCACTGTGACTACAGAGGCAAAGGTTGAAGTGATATATCCACAAGCCAAAGCTGCCAGAGGCTAGAGGACGGAAGAAATAGATTCTTTTCAGAGTTTTCTGAGGCAGTACAGCCCTGCAATAGCTTGAGTTCAGACTTGCGCAGAAATGACAAACCTAGACGATGTATTAAAAAGCAGAGACATTACTTTATCGACAAAGGTCCATAGAGTCAAAGCTATGGTTTTTCCAGTAGTCACGTACAGATGTGAGAGTTGGACCATAAAGAAGAACTGTGGTTTTGGAGAAGACTCGTGGAAGTCCCTTGGACTGCAAGGAAATCAAACCAGTCAATCCTAAAGGAAATCAGTCCTGAATATTCATTGGAAGGACTCTTACCGAAGCTGAAACTCCAATACTTTGAACACCTGATGAGAAGAGCTGACTCACTGGAAGAAAAGACCCTGATGCTGGGAAAAATTGAAGGCAGGAGGAAAAGGGGATAACAGAGGATGAGATGGTTGGATGGCATCACTGACTCAAAGGACATGAGTTTGAGCAAACTGCAGAAGATGGTGAAGGACAGGGAAGCCAGGTGTGCTGCAGTCCATGGGGTTGCAAAGAATTGGACACAGCTGAGTAACTGAACTGAACTGTGAAAGAATATATTTCTGTTGTTGTTTTAAGCCACATTTGTGGTAATTTTTTACAGCAGCCACAGACAACTAAAACAGCATGCCTGGGGCTTACTGTACATCTCAAATGTATATACAGATGTCTTTAGTCAGTTCTAGAAAATTCCTAGCCATTACCTTTTCAAATATTGCCTTTGCTATTTCTTTCTCTCTTCTCCTTTTGGAAATCAAGTATTTGTTATATTTATCAAACTACATTATAGCTCTTACCTTCTCTTCTCTATTGTCCATATTTATTGTCTCTTTGTGCTACACTCTGGGTTATTTCTTCTGATTTGTATTGCAATTCATGGATTCTATCTTCTTCTGCTAAACAGTCTTTTTTTAAAATTATTTTATTATTTGTTCCTTCTGCAAATTTTGTTTGACTCTTCATATGTATACATGTTTGTCATGTTTTATAATTTCTTATTCCATGTACATAAATAAGTTGGCATATAGGAGACATTTAAGTTGGATAACAGCTCCTAGGAGCTAAGGGATATGTGGTCCCACAACAGCCCAATGTGCCTCAATTAGCAGTAATTAAGTCTGGATAGAATGGCGTAAGAATTGTGGTATGGTTTTTGCAATTGTTGGACTGGACTCAAATACTTAAAAGCCTATAAAGTTTTTTTTTTTTTTTAATATTTATACTGGCTACAGTGCTACTAGCCCAGACTAAAAGGGGAGATATAAGAATGCTTATGTCTATAAGTGGTTATAAGATTTTAACTGATATTTATGATCCCCCCCCCATTATGCATTCCATGTTCTGTTTCAATTTGGGTTTTACTTTTCAGGGTCATTTATCCAATGGAGTAATCCCAAATGGATCTGAGCACTTGGTCTCACTGCACAGGGTTGCTGTGGTCTCTCATTAATTTTTAATCACTGAATATGGTGAAACCAGTAAGTGGATCCTCTGGATTCCACTCATACTCCTCCTAGATTTTGCTAGGTGGCACAAACCCGCTTTCTCTGGAAAATTAGTATAAATCAACCTAATTAACAATTCAACTTTTGTCTGATCACTTAATAATATGAAGAACCTCAAACAATCAATGTGGAAGTCACAGCTTCCAATTCAGTGGCTGTGTGCCCAGGAGAAGCACTCCTCTTTTGGGGTCTAAGATCTCTAAATCAATAGAGCCCAGAATCATTAAGGCAATAAACAAAATTTTGCAAGGGCAATAAGGGGAAATTTTCTAAGTAGGTGTTTGAATGTAATAATAAGAGTTGCCATACCTTCTTCAACTCATTAATTCTGTCAGTGGGGAAAAGCCACACCATTGGTCACTGATTCTAAGTATTTGCATATCTCATGAAACAACATGCCATTGTCACAAGGTGGTGTTGGCAATATACCTGTCTTCTATAGGCTATTTTGTTATGAAGTGAGATGCTTCTGGATATGTAGGAAGTGAAACTCATTTTTTATTTTTCAATTGCCTTACTTCTTTATGAAGTGAGCTTTTTTGTCAAAAACACAGAGATATATAGATATTCAGAAAGTCCATAAATGACATTGCTGGGAGAAGCATGGTGGGTAGGGAAAGCAAATCCAAACCCGAAGTAAGTATCTATGTAGGTTCATCAGCTGCACTAGGTGTACCACTCTGGGGAGGGATATTGATTATAGAGAAATTAGGCATATGTGGGCTCACAGGGTATATGGGAAGTCTCTGTACTTCTGGTGAATTTTGCTGTGGACCTAAAACTGCTCTACAAAATAAAGCTTACTTTAAAAAAAAAAAAAATTACATGCACTCTCCACCTGCCACAGGCAACTAGCTTGTCTTAACAGGCATGATACCTTGGCAGGGTTTCAGGCACGGTCACTACTTCTGGCAAGTTAGACACTCCAGAATGAGGTGATCAGTCTTGGTGAAGGGAAGTGACATGGTTTTGTTCATTGCCAGCCTCCTTTCTTACTTCTATAGCCACTTTTTAAAGAAGCCCATAGAGTAAGCAACTGGTAGACTACAGAAAGAGGACAATTAATATCCTCAGGGTAGGTCATTTGTCCACCTGCATATTTGTAGCCACCTCTGTGGTACAGGCTTTAGTGTGGCCAATCACACGGAATACAAATATTCTTATACATTGCAACAAAAAAGTCTATTCACAATCTTCTGCAAGCCTCCTTGTTACCAGTCATCCGATCTTGGGCCTTCTAAGTCTCTGATCATTTTTCCAAATGATAGCTACTGCCTATGAAACAATAAAGATCCTTACTTCAGGCAATCTCACCTTTCAGGAAATGTAAACAATGGGGCTTCCCAGGTGGTAAAGAACCACCTAGTGGTAAAGAACCCATCTGCCAATGCAGGAGACATGGGTTTGATCCCTGGGTCCGGAAGATCCCCTGGAGAAGGGCATGACAACCCACTCCAGTGTTCTTGACTGGGGAATCCCATGGACAGAGGAGCCTGGTGGGCTGTGGTCCATAGGGTTGCAAAGAGTCAGACACAACTGAAGCAACTTCAGATCAGATCAGTTGCTCAGTTGTGTCTGACTCTTTGTGACTCCATGAATTGCAGCAAGCCAAGACCTCCCTGTCCATCATCAACTCCCAGAGTTCACTCAGACTCACGTCCATTGAGTCAGTGATGCCATCTAGCCATCTCATCCTCTGTCGTCCCCTTCTCCTCCTGCCCCCAATCCCTCCCAGCATCAGAGTCTTTTCCAATGAGTCAACTCTTTGCATGAGATGGCCAAAGTACTGGAGTTTCAGCTTTAGCATCATTCCTTCCAAAGAAATCCCAGGGCTGATCTCCTTCAGAATGGACTGGTTGGATCTCCTTGCAGTCCAAGGGACTCTCAAGAGTCTTCTCCAACACCACAGTTCAAAAGCATCAATTCTTTGGCGCTCAGCCTTCTTCACAGTCCAACTCTCACATCCGTACATGACCACAGGAAAAACCATAGCCTTGACTAGACGAACCTTTGTTGGCAAAGTAATGTCTCTGCTTTTGAACATGCTATCTAGGTTGGTCATAACTTTCCTTCCAAGGAGTAAGCGTCTTTTAATTTCATGGCTGCAGTCACCATCTGCAGTGATTTTGGAGCCCCCAAAAATAAAGTCTGACACTGTTTCCACTGTTCCCCATCTATTTCCCATGAAGTGGTGGGACCAGATGCCATGATCTTCGTTTTCTGAATGTTGAGCTTTAAGCCAACTTTTTCACTCTCCACTTTCACTTTCATCAAGAGGCTTTTGAGTTCCTCTTCACTTTCTGCCATAAGGGTGGTGTCATCTGCATATCTGAGGTTATTGATATTTCTCCTGGCAATCTTGATTCCAGCTTGTGTTTCTTCCAACCCAGCATTTCTCATGATGTACTCTGCATTTAAGTTAAATAAGCAGGGTGACAATATACAGCCTTGATGTACTCCTTTTCCTATTTGGAACCAGTCTATTGTTCCATGTCCAGTTCTAACTGTTGCTTCCTGACCTGCATACAAATTTCTCAAGAGGCAGATCAGGTGTTCTGGTATTCCCATCTCTTTCAGAATTTTCCATAGTTTATTGTGATCCACACAGTCAAAGGCTTTGGCATAGTCAATAAAGCAGAAATAGATGTTTTTCTGGAACTCTCTTGCTTTTTCCATGATCCAGCAGATGTTGGCAATTTGATCTCTGGTTCCTCTGCATTTTCTTAAACGATCTTGAACATCAGGAAGTTCACAGTTCACATATTGCTGAAGCCTGGCTTGGAGAATTTTGAGCATTACTTTACTAGCATGTGAGATGAGTGCAATTGTGTGGTAGTTTGAGCATTCTTTGGCATTGCCTTTCTTTGAGATTGGAATGAAAACTGACCTTTTCCAGTCCTGTGGCCACTGCTGACTTTTCCAAATTTGCTGGCATATTGAGTGCAGCACTTTCACAGCATCATCTTTCAGGATTTGGAATAGCTCAACTGGAATTCCATAACCTCCACTAGCTTTGTTCGTAGTGATGCTTTCTAAGGCCCACTGGACTTCACATTCCAGGATGTCTGGCTCTAGGTCAGTGATCACACCATCATGATTATCTGGGTCGTGAAGATCTTTTTTGTACAGTTCTTCTGTGTATTCTTGCCATCTCTTCTTAATATCTTCTGCTTCTGTTAGGTCCATACCATTTCTGTCCTTTATCGAGCTCATCTTTGCATGAAATGTTCCTTTGGTATCTCTGATTTTCTTGAATAGATCCCTAGTCTTTCCCATTCTGTTGTTTTCCTCTATTTCTTTGCATTGATCGCTGAGGAAGGCTTTCTTATCTCTCCTTGTTATTCTTTGGAACTCCGCATTCAGATGTTTATATCTTTCCTTTTCTCCTTTGCTTTTCGCTTCTCTTCTTTTCACAGCTATTTGTAAGGCCTCCTCAGACAGCCATTTTGCTTTTTTGCATTTCTTTTCTATGGGAATGGTCTTGATCCCTGTCTCCTGTACAATGTCACAAACCTCATTCCATAGTTCATCAGGCACTATCTATCAGATCTAGGCCCTTAAATCTATTTCTCACTTCCACTGTATAATCATAAGGGATTTGATTTAGGTCATACCTGAATGGTCTAGTGGTTTTCTCTACTTTCTTCAATTTCAGTCTGAATTTGGCAATAAGGAGTTCATGGTATGAGCCACAGTCAGCTCCTGGTCTTGTTTTTGCTGACTGTATAGAGCTTCTCCATGTCTGGCTGCAAAGAATATAATCAATCTGATTTCGGTGTTGACCATCTGGTGATGTCCATGTGTAGAGTCTTCTCTTGTGTTGTTGGAAGAGGGTGTTTGCTATGACCAGCGCATTTTCTTGGCAAAACTCTATTAGTCTTTGCCCTGCTTCATTTCGTATTTCAAGGCCAAATTTGCCTGTTATTCCAGGTGTTTCTTGACTTCCTACTTTTGCATTCCAGTCCCCTATAATGAAAAGGACATCTTTTTTGGGTGTTAGTTCTAAAAGGTCTTGTAGAATGAATGGAACCATTCAACTTCAGCTTCTTCAGTGTTACTGGTTGGGGCATAGACTTGGATTACTGTGATATGGAATGGTTTGCCTTGGAAACAAACAGAGATCATTCTGTCGTTTTTGAGATTGCATCCAAGTACTGCATTTCCGACTCTTTTGTTGACCATGATGGCCACTCCATTTCTTCTGAGGGATTCCTGCCCTCAGTAGTAGATACAATGGTCATCTGAGTTAAATTCACCCATTCTAGTCCATTTCAGTTTGCTGATTCCTAGAATGTTGACATTCACTCTCGCCATCTCTTGTTTGACCACTTCCAATTTGCCTTGATTCATGGACCTGACATTCCAGGTTCCTATGCAATATTGCTCTTTACAGCATCGGACCTTGCTTCTATCACCAGTCACATCCACAGCTGGGTATTGTTTTTGCTTGGTTCCATCCCTTCATTCTTTCTGGAGTTGTTTCTCCACTGATCTCCAGTAGCATATTGGGCACCTGCTGACCTGGGGAGTTTCTCTTTCAGTATCCTATCATTTTGCCTTTTCATACTGTTCATGGGGTTCTCAAGGCAAGAATACTGAAATGCTTTGCCATTCCCTTCTCCAGTGGACCACATTCTGTCAAATCTCTCCACCATGACCCGCCCATCTTGGGTTGCCCCACGGGCATGGCTTAGTTTCACTGAGTTAGACAAGGCTGTGGTCCTAGTGTGATTAGATTGACTAGTTTTCTGTGAGTAAGGTTTCAGTGTGTTTGTCCTCTGATGCCCTCTTGCAACACCTACCGTCTTACTTGGGTTTCTCTTACCTTGGGCGTGGGGTATCTCTGGCTGCTCCAGCAAAGCGCAGCCATTGCTCCTTACCTTGGACGAGGGGTATCTCCTCACCGCCGCCCTTCCTGACCTTCAACGTGGGATAGCTCCTCTAGGCCCTCCTGCGCCTGCGCAGCCACGTCTCCTTGGACACCCGGCCACCGCCCCTGGCCTTGGTCGTGGAGTTGCTCCTCGCCGCTGCCGCCCTTCGCCTCGGGCTTAGGGGCTTGGGGTAGCTCCTCCCGCCCGTCGCCCCTGGCCTTGGCCTTGGAGTGTGGGGTAGCTCCTCCCGGCTGCCGCCCCTGACCTCAGAAGCGCGGTAGCTCCTCTCGGCCGTTCCTGTGCCGCCACAGTCTGGTACTCTCGGCCGCTGCCCTTGACCTCTGACGTGGGGTAACTCCTCTTGGCCGCCGCCCTTCGGGCATGGGCTCCTCCCGGCTTCTGCCCCTGACCCCAGACGTGGGGTGGCTCCTCTCGCCTGCGCTTTGGCACACCCATCGCAGCACTGCACAATTAAATTTCAGAAAACTGGGATGATTTTCCTCACCAATGTTCTGCTGACCCATTGAATTCACGTTTCAATAAATCACCCGAGAAGGCCATCAAGACCACTTCCAATTGTGCAGGCTATCCTAATGAGTCTAGATTCTTTGGTAGGAGATCTTGAAAAGTTCAGGTTTTCCATTATTCAAATAATTGTTATTCTAGAGAGTAGGAATAGAGGAAACAGAGGGAAAGAAATTAACAATGACATAATGTAAGAAATCTTCCTATAACCAAGGATACAGGTTTCTAGATGGAAATGGCTTAGCCCTACAGATGAAAATTAATCCATACCATGCCACTGTGAAATTCAGAACCTCCAATGTTTCAGAGACTATTTTATAAGGTCACAATCTGATAAGACATAAAAACGTTCTTAGACGTCTCAGCAATAACACTGGAAACTAAGAGTAATGTAGCAATACCTCAAAAAAAATGGAAAGAAAAATTATTTCCTATCTAGGTTCTATATACAACAAACTATCAATTAGATATGACAGTAAAATAAAGACCAGTTCAGGCATTCTAGTTTTCAAAAAATGTATCTCCTACACATCATTTCTCAAGAGGCTACTAGAGGATACTTTCACAAAAATGAGGAAGTAAACCAAGGAAGAGGAAGATATGGGCTATGGAAAACAGGGCATTCTACATAGCGTAGAATCAAAGGGAGTCTAGGAGGCTTGTGAAGAGAAACCCCAACATACAAGTACAGCCAGTCCTGACAGAGACAGCAGGGCACAGGGAACATGCTCATCTCCACATCCTCCACCACTGTACACCTGTTTGTCATCCTCAAACTAACACATGCTTATAGCTTCAAAAGCCAAATAGTACCTAAACACATTCATAAAATAAAGTTGATCTGGCAATCAAAGCTACATGCAACAACGTAGATAATCTCAAAAATATTTTTATATAAAGTTCTAGAATTGGCAAAACAAATCTAATTTATTGTGATGGATATCAGACCAATGGTTATTTGGGGAGTGTGGGGTGGCACTAACTGGGAAATGGCACAAAGCAACTTTTGGGGGTATAGAAATGGTATATATCTTACTTAGGAATATTCATTTATCAACTCCCCTGAACTATACAATTAATCTCCATGCCTTTTACTGAGTGTAATGATATTGTGTAATGATATCACTGTAAACTTAACATACACTATACGTGTGGGTATACAGATATATGGGAGAAGGCAATGGCAACCCACTCCAGTACTCTTGCCTGGGAAATCCCATGGACGGAGGAGCCTGGTGGGTTACCGTCCATGGGGTTGTGAAGAGTCTGACATGACTGAGCAACTTCACTTTCACTTTTCACTTTCATGCAGTGGAGAAGGAAATGGCAACCCACTCCAGTATTCTTGCCTGGAGAATCCCAGGGACAGGAGCCTGGTGGGCCGCTGTCTATGGGGTCACACAGAGTCAGACACGACTGACGTGACTTAGCATACAGATATATGTGTATATGTATGTATCTGTGCTTTGTCCATTCCATTCCTCCCCTGAGAAGATGTAAGATCTAGGAACTAGGGAATATAATCCCTAGTCAAGGCAGCTACAAGGATGACAGAAAAGAAGTTTCAGGTGACATCTACACCATTGGCCCAGATAGAAGGAGAAGGGAGGTCTGTAGGATCTCCAAGAAAATAAATGGAATGGATGGATTCCTTCATGAGGAAGCCTGAGGACTTTCCCTGTAGAAAGTTGTACCAGGAGGTTATTAAATGGTGTTGGAAAGAAGAAAGGCAATCATTAACTTCAGGAGGGAAAAGGTTAAGGAAGAATAAAATGCTCAGCTAAGAATATCTGTACAGCCATAGTAACGGAAACACTAAGTATTGACTAATTCTAAACTTTGTGACATAATTATATTGGGGGAACAAAGGAAAGAAGGCTGAGGGGATGGCTCCCCTTCGTAGTAGTATGAAGTCAGTAGATAAAACAGATGAGTCAAAATAATTCACTCAGTTACATACATTACTTAGACATGGACATGTAAATGGCAGGAAAAACTAGCTTAAAAAACTGTTGTCCCTAGGACAGGAATGGAGGGATGAGGAGAGCAGAAACCACAGTTTTGGGACAAGCTGTTGAATACTGTTTCACTTTATAAATATTGTGCATGTACTGCATTGATAAAATAAAAATTACCTAAAAATAGTTGTGGACTTAACATTCTATTTACAAGGCAACATCATTCTTTTCCCACAATGGAGTTCAACTTTCTAGGGAGATTTTCTGAGCAATTTGAAGGTTTACTAATTCTGAAGGCTTATTAATTCAAGAGGACCTACAGATACATAGGACAGATTACTCATTTGTTTTCTTATTTTTAAAGGTTCAGACTGAAAACAAGTAAACAAACAAAATTTGAAAGTAGCTCTGAAGCAAAGAAGAGATCGGAGCTCACACCTCTTGGCTGTGAACGGGAGCCAGAGTCCCTCTTCTTAAGCAATTTGCAGACCTGAGATCCCTTTGCCCCTAGGGTCTTATTTATCCACCAGGCAATTCATTATAGCATTTCCTCAGTTCTAAGATTGTCTACTCTAGTATCCACCATCAATTTAATAACAGCTTTGGGGTAGGCAGAATGGGGAAGGGTTGGCAAGCCTACTTTAGCATGAACTGCAAAATGCAGCCCAATTTCGGATATATTAACTTGTGAAGCCTGTGTTATCTCTCAACAGAGGGATACTTTAAAACGCCCTGTTTTCCGGTCTGGTTCATCTTGGCCTGAAGGCTGTGGTATTTTTATACACCGTACTGTGACTCCATCTCCCAGAGTCCCCTCCAGAACTGAGGCCCTGGTTCCCTAAGCTGCACTGAGGGTTGGCTGCCAACAGCTTTTAACTGAGTGCCTCCCTACGGTTCTGAACAACAACCTTTCATGCCCCTTCCCCAGGACAGCTCCCATCTAATGAGTAGTGGGGCAGAAGGGTGAAATACCAGCCCTCAGAGGTCACTTCCAGCTCCAGAGCTGCTGGGGTTGGCTGAGGCCTGGGCTGAGACTGTCTGGCAGCTCAGTCCTGCTAGACTCCGTTCTCCCCCAAGGATGCAGATCCTAAAAATGCCCCTCAACACAACTGCAAAATGCAAATCTCCTGGGATCCGAATCTGGGAGGAAGTCTAATTTCAGACTTTGGCCTCTCCCTTCCGGGAGAAGGTAAGAATTCTGGCATTAAAGATTTTTAGGTCTGACAGGATCACTGTTGTCTGTGTGGAAATGACACCACCACATTGGAAGCTTTGACTTACTTCCTAAGGCCAAGGGCTGGTGGTTTTCTGGGCCAAAACTGATAGCTCCTGACCATCGGACTTAGACAGACACAGGCTG
Organism: Bos taurus; assembly: GCF_002263795.3. NCBI lineage: Eukaryota > Metazoa > Chordata > Mammalia > Artiodactyla > Bovidae > Bos > Bos taurus. The sequence goes on along the minus strand of NC_037335.1, from coordinate 82,053,146 downwards.
CAATCCTGTTTTTCTACTGATGAGACATCGTGGGTGCCTGCTAAGTCGCTTCAGTCATGTCCAACTGTGTGACGCTATGGACTGTAGCCCACCAGGCTCCTCTGTCCATGGGATTCTCCAGGCAAGAATGCTGGAGTTGGTTGCTGTGCCCTCCTTCAGGGGAGCTTCCCAACCCCGGGACTGAACTCACATCTGTCATGTCTCCTGCATTGGCAGGCGGGGGTTTTTTACCACTAGCGCCACCTGGGAAGGCCAAGGCTCCCTTCCGTAAACTGCTTGCTGTCCCCAAGCCTTCATGTCCTCCACGTAAAATGAGGACGAGTGGGAGAACTGCTGAAAAAGCACTCAGCACAGGTCTGGCACATGGCAGGGGCCCAGAAAATAGCCTTCCCATTCCGGTCTCCTGTGCCCACTCCAGGTGGTACCATATCGCAGCCAGGTGCCCCTCACCGTGCCCTCTCTGAACATCCTACCTAAGATCAGGAAAATGGGCTCAGCTCAGGTTCAGAGCAGACGCCACTTGAGCCTGTAGCAGAGGGCAGGACGTGAGCAGACAAGCTTTTCCAGGCACGGTAGGCCAGCCTGGGCTCTCGACCCAGCCCCAGGGAAGAGGCAACGGCAGTGAGTGAACCCGAGGCACCCAGGAGGAGAGCTCAAACTGCCTCCTGTTCCCTTGGGAACTGACAGGGGTGTCAGGATGCACCCCCTTTATGTGCTCAGCTGGGAATGAGCTGGTGGATCATTTCTCCCTCCAGCAGAGACTGCTCTTCCCCTCCCCCGCCGCCACGCCCCCACCCCCTCCCCAGCCCACCAGTTCTCTGGGCAACCCTGGTCTGCAGTTTGGGCCTTTCTTTCTACACACAATTGACAGGGAGAGCCCGAATCTGGTCCATTCAAACAGCACATGGAACACTCTGTTTTTGTCACTCAGCTTCTAGAAACATGATCTTAGCCAACAGAGGCAAAATCCAACTAGCCAGTCCTCTTCCAGTTATAATGTTTGTGCCTCCTCCCGTGGCATGGTGTTTTCTGAAATTTATAGATTTAACATTTTAAATTATTTTTAATGGGGGCTCCTACATAGACACTAAGTTCTGGTTACTTTTTCCCCTAGTGCTGAAAAGGTTCGATTCTTCCATCTATCCATCAACAAATCGCATTGAATGACGGTGCTCAGTGACCCAGGATGCCACTGGAGACAAAACACACCATACATATTTTCTGGTCTCCCTGGAAAATTGGTGCAAACACTTTCATCACTGCAGAGAGGGAAAATATGCACAGAAGAGGTGAAGATTTGCTTTGGGTTTTTGTTTTTGTTTTTCTAAGAAGAGATCTCTCCCTCTTCCAAACAGTGAAAGTTATATTGTTCTTATTTGTCTGCAAATTAACCAGTTAACTTGAATTCCTGCGCATCTCACTCACTTGCTCCCAGTCAAGGTCCTCCTTTCTCCCTACCTTGTATTCTATATATGCCAGGATCACAGACTTTCCTTCTCTATAGTGGCTTGAAATTCGTTTCATTTTCCTCCTGCCTTGCTAAAAGTAGTGCTGAAAATATTTTAATTTGAATTCCTATCCTCTATGTCCCTCTTTTTAAACCCCATTTTAAAGAATCCTCTTTTGTTCAGGAAGGGCTTGTTTTTAATTCGGTTGGGTTGCTCAGCTCTTTTTCTCTCTTCTGCTAAATTTTCCCCTTTATGATGAGATACAATCTCACCCTCTGGAAATTAAGCGGGAGGAGACCTCGGAGCTCTGGGCCTCTTGGAAGCTCTCACGTTGTGCTGTCTGTGAAGTCGCCCGTCTGTGAGGTGGGGGGGGACAATTACTCTTACTATACAGAAATGGTGCCTGAATGCTTTAAGATGAAAATGTTTGTGTACAGGGTGGTCTATTTAAAACAGTTCCCCCATGATGCAATGCAACTTGAAAAGGAAACTCTTTCAGATGAGTCACTCATTTAACAATAATAATTAGCATTTGGGAATCTTGCTTGGAACACCCGGCAGAATATTTTATTGATTCCTTAAGAGTTTCCACACTCTGGCTGGGGCCTCAACAAAGCAACATATTAAAGACTAACATTCAATTTCTTTCGTAGGAGTTGGGAATGGGGGAGACCAAGTTTACAACAGTTCATGAGAAAAGAACTTAGGGAATTGAGAAGACTTCAGATTTAGATAAGCCATCAGGGGGACCATGCTGTTCAAAAAGCCAATAAAATGTTGGGATGCAATAATAAAAGTCTAACATCTAGAACAAAGAAAGTAATGAGCCCATTGTACTGTCTTATAGTCAGGCCATATTGGGATATTTTTGCAGTTATAGACAGTGGATTTTAAAATAGACTTTTATAAGAAAGCCCCAAGGAGGAGAATCTGAATAATGAAGGATCTGAAAACCATGCAAAATAATCATGCCTAGATTAGCTAGAAAACAGAGTTCTGAGTTAGATACAGTCCCAGCTCTATAACTTATCTGCTGTGAGCTTGGGAAAGCTACTTAACCTTGCCTCTGTATCCTCATCTATAAAGATGGAATAATAATAATAAACCTATGCATGCATGCGTGCTTAGAGACTTTGGTTGTGTCGGACTCTGTGCAACCCCATGGACTGTAGCCCACCAGGCTCCTCTGTTCGTGAGATTCTCCAAGCAAGAAGACTGGAGTACGTTGCCATGCCCTCCTCCAGGAGATCTTCCCGACCCACATTTCTTAAGTCTCCTGCATTGGCAGTCAGTTTCTTTACCTCTAGTGCCACCTAGGAAGCCCGTGATAATATATGTGAAGGCAGCTTATAAACTGAAAATTGGTGCACAACTATAAGGTAATACAATGACTATGTTTTGTTATCAATAATAATATCTAATATTTGCTGAACGTATGTTATATGCCAGGCCCTGTGCCACAAGATATACATGAATGATCCATAGGATCATTTTAGTTTATACACTGGCTTCACAGATAACATCACGTTTTCTCATGTTCACATTTAATGTGAGTTAGTCGTTATTAGCCTCATTTTAGGAAGAAGAGAACTTCATGTGTCCATAGGGCTTTTTCTTCCTTCTCAGCTGCTGAGCACTGATCTCCTATGCTACCACCATATTGTCCTCACAACCCAGAGTGGCATCCTGGTACCCAGCTGCTGACTGGGTGGAACAGTCCTACTCCTGAGGAGGGGGCTGTGGACAGCCCAGATGGAGAGTCTCTGACAGTCCATTCGGCTGGTGTTTTGATCACAAAGGCTTTGGTCAACCTGACCTTCTGTGAATGGCTATATCTGTAAGTGATAAATAGATTATTGTGCATTGTTGTCAAGCTCATTGCCTTGAGAAAAAACAGCACCCAAACTGGCAGCAGGAGCGCCTTGAGCAAGTAATTTAACATCTGTGCATGTTAGTTTCCTTAGCCAAGAAACAGAGACCCTTCCTGAATTAGTCAGTTTATGAATCAAATGTGTTAGCATGTGACAGTCTTCTGAAAATACCAGAAAGTGCCCACAACAGCATTGTCAATTTCAAAGCAAGTGAAACCTTTAAACACCAAAAACACTGTAGGTCAAGGCTATGTTAAACAGAGCAGACTTATGTAAGAGTCATTGGGCAGATATTGATAAAGAGACCTTCATGTGTCTGGAGTGGGGACCCTCACCTATGTCATGAGCCTTCCAACATAGCAACCTGGCTCACCCAGTCCTGCCTTGGCTGCCTACATAAAAGCCCAGGCAGGTACACCCTGACTCCTGGCCTCCCCACTTTCTTTGGGGAATTCTCTGGACTTTTCTAGTGTCCTAGTCTTTCACCCTATCTGCCCTTTTCACTTCTGCTTTAGGCACCCTTATCATTACTGGTTATTCTTCTGGCACAGTTTCTGGCCCCCAGAAACCCTCTTCTCAAGCCAACTTCCAGTCCGTGAGGAAAGGAGCCAAGGATTCACTCTTCACCTTAGAAGGCGCCTCAAGGACATGGCATCTCTGGAGTTGAGGTCTGAGCCTTAATGTGAGGTCTAGGGAAAAGTTCATGACTTTGGTCTTGGCAGTGATATCATGGACAAGACACCAAAACATAGGCATGAAAAGCAAAAATAAACAAGTGTGACTCTACCAAGCTAAAAAGCTTCTGCACAGCAAAGGTAACCATCAATAGAATAAAAAGGGAACCTACAGAATTGGAGAAAATATTTGCAAAATATATATCTGATTAGAGGCTTAGTTCCAAAATATATGAGGCACTCCTACAACTCAATCATAATAAAAACTTAATAACCCAATTTAAAAATGGTCAAAGGACTTCAACAGACATTTCTCTAAGGGCAATATACAAATAAACAATGTGCTTAGTCACTCAGTTGTATCCACCTCTTTGCTATCCCATGGACTGTAGCCCACCAGGCTCCTCTATCTGTGGGGATTCTTCAGGCAAGAACACTGGAATGGGTTGTCATGCCATCCCCCAGATCTTCCCAACCCAGGGATCAAACCCAGGTCTCCCGCATTGCAGGTAGATTCTTTACCATCTGAGCCACCGGGAAGTGCAAGAATACTGAAGTGGGTAACCTATCCTTTCTCCAGAAGATCTTCTGGACCCAGGAATTGAACCAGGGTCTCCTGCATTGCAGGTGGATTCTTTACCAGCTGAGCTACCGGGGAAGCCCCAAATAGACAATAGGTATAAGAATAAGCGCTCAATGTTTACTGTTCATCAGTTCAGTTCAGTCGCTCAGTCGTGTCCGACTCTTTGCGACCCCATGAGTCACAGCACACCAGGCCTCCCTGTCCATCACCAACTCCCGGAGTTCACTCAGACTCACGTCCATCGAGTCAGTGATGCCATCCAGCCATTTCATCCTCTGTCGTCCCTTTCTCCTCCTGCCCCCAATCCCTCCCAGCATCAGAATCTTTTCCAATGAGTCAACTCTTCGCATGAGGTGGCCAAAGTACTGGAGTTTCAGCTTTAGCATTATTCCTTCCAAAGAAATCCCAGGGCTGATCTCCTTCAGGATGGACTGGTTGGATCTCTTTGCAGTCCAAGGGACTCTCAAGAGTCTTCTCCAACACCACAGTTCAAAAGCATCAATTCTTCGGTGCTCAGCCTTCTTCACAGTCCAACTCTCACATCCATACATGACCACAGGAAAAACCATAGCCTTGACTAGATGGACCTTTGCTGGCAAAGTAATGTCTCTGCTTTTGAATATGCTATCTAGATTGGACATAACTTTCCTTCCAAGGAGTAAGCGTCTTTTAATTTCATGGCTGCAGTCACCATCTGCAGTGATTTTGGAGCTCAAAAAAATAAAGTCTGACACTGTTTCCACTGTTCATCAGGGAAGTGCAAATCAAATCCACAATGAAATACCATCTCACACCTGTTAGAATGGTTTTTATTAAAAAAAAAAAAAAAAAGATAACAAGTGTTGGCAAGGCTGTGGAGAAATTGGAATCTTGTACCCTGCTAGTGGGAATGCAAAATGGTGCACAGCTACAAAAAAACAGTATGGAGCTTCCTCAAAAACTAAAAGCCATAACTTACCATATGATCTTAGATTCCTACTTCTGGATATTTATCCAAAAAAATTGCAGGATCTCAAAAACATATTAGCACTACCATGTTCATTATAGCACTATTGTCAATAGCAAAGATGTAGAAACAATCTACAGATAAATGGACAAAGCAAATGTGTGTGTGTGCATATGTGCACACAGGTGAGAGAGAGAGAGGGAGAGAGAGTCTAGCAGTTCAGATACACAAACATCCTGTAGTTCTGGGCAAGGTTAAACCTACGTTCTGCTTTAGAATCAAGCTTATAGGATGGCAATGCCTGGAATAAAAATAAATATATTCAAAGTTAATCAGTTTATTTTTGAAAGTATTTTATGTGTATGCATATGTATCTGTGTGTCTCTGTGTAGTTCTCTCTAATAGGTTGAAAGTATTTTTGCTCTGTCTTTTCTCAATTTTATTTTCTAACTTAGAGACATTTATGAAGAATTTCTATTACTGAACAATAGGAAACTCATAAGAGCTTTACAACAATCTGGGGCTATTGTAACTTGTTCACAGAAAGTAACATTAGAAATGTCCCAATTTCCAAACGATGGTGAATTGGCAGAACCTGATAGGGTCCATCCAATATCCATTCTCTCTCTGTTCCTTACCATCAATCTATGACTTTATTTGGGGCAGCACTGGGCCCAGAAATCACTCACCTTCTCTTGCAGCCGAGTGTGTTCCCACAACCCAGTTCTAAATGACAAGATGTGAGCATAAGCCACGGGGTGGATCTTAAAGTTTATTTTTGTTGTGATTTTCTTCTATCATATGCCTGTGTTAACAGAAGCTTGTATGAAGTACGAATTCAAGCATTTTTCTAACCCAGGAAAATTTTAATACAGAATTGAAGATCATGAAAGCCAGGTGGGCAAACACCTGGAAATAGCATAGGGGCAGAGTCCTTAATAGGGTACAACACCCATTCGCCCTTCTCACAAGAATGTTGGACTGTGATTAGACTCCAAATTTGGAGGTCTTTTCAAATGAACTCGACAAAGCAGTGGCAGTAGACCAAGGGAAGGAAGGCAGGTGAGGTGTGAGTCTTTTCCTCTCCTAAATTCAGTAATTCTGAATGTCACAAAGGTTCTTTGTTTAAGAAAGCTGCATGTTCCAAGCAATTCCCGGAATTTTTTAAATGGCTTCCACTTTCCTGGAGAAGAAGCTTGTAATGATCTGCTTGGCTCTCTGCCTTTAGAGCCTCTACTGGAGTCACTTAACCCCCAATTTGTAGGTTCAGCCCTGCTCTCAACCCCATCCCCAGGCAGGGGGAGTCCACCCAGTCTCTCCTGCCTGTCCTCCCCAGTCACCTGGCTCATCTATGAAAAGCAAGGATCCTGTTAGTCTCTGGTAGAGATGGCCATTTTACTCCTGGGTAGAAGTAAAAAATAAATGATTTGTTAATTTTTAAAGCCCATTTATAAATATAAGATGAAGGTGAAATCTTAAAAAAAAAAAAAAAAAGTGTTCCAAAACATCCACCATGTATCCGCACTATGAGGTGGTCAAGGCATTTTTAACACGTGGAGACCTTCTGTTTCCAAATGGTCACAGGAGGCTTAGGCAATCCTTTAGGATTTATTCTGATTTTCCAGGAAACATCCCATTTAAAGGAAGAAAAAAATACTTTAAAAGAATTCCGTGAAGCCTCCACTATACAACGTTTAACATACAGCCTCTTCCCTTAAAAACTTACACATTTCCATACTATCCCACTTTTATTCAGGCAGGTAAAAACTGTGCTTTTTTTTTTAACTTAAGGAAAGTAATTTGATGAAATTTAACAACCCTAATGAATTAAGCTGAGGAAAATGCAGAAGGCTTTAATAAGAGCAAACCTATTGAAATGAAAGAGCCTATACATTGTTCTACTGACAGACTTACTAGCAGAGCAAACCAGATGTAGGTTGCCAAGGGAAGTTCAGCTTGTAAATTGTAAGAAAAGAGTATACTGCCAGGCTCTGCTGGGCTGTTATTTCTTCATTAAAATGCACTGTCAATCAGGTTGAAAAGAAATGTCTAATTAACACCATAGGGCACCAAAAATTTAGTGTCAGAAACTCAACTGCTATCCCGTTTTACAACTGTATCTCTCTAAGCAACTCCATGCATCTCTTTCAACCTTCCTCCCCGAATAGAGCCCCCCTTCGACTCAATATTCTAGCTTATGATCAAAAGCATCTCAGAAATTGCAAAATACATTGCATTAGTCTCCTCTTTATAGCTATAAATTAACTAGAACTAAGGTTTCTAGCAACATCCCTTCTTTTGCATTAGGCCCTGCATCAATGTGAGGACCAAAAATACAATAGAACATAAACAACCAACAGGTTCCCCCTCCTAGATATGGAATAATTAAAAGAGCTCTAGCCTGGGAGAGTCTAGTGCTGGCTTCACCACTAAACAGCTTGTGTGGCCTGGAGGAGTCTTCTTTCATACTCCTAAGTCTCAACTTCACCACTCATCAAGTAGGGATAAGTAACAAGGTCTTGTCAGCCTACTTCAAGGATTGCTTCCATTATCAAATGAGATGGGGCCTAGAAGAGGGCTTTGTAATATTTGATGCACGATTATTAATACCCTGTGTCAGCGGAGTTGTGTGAAGTCCACATGTGTTTGGTTAGTAGGAAGCTTACTGCATCCTGATGCTTCCTGAGGGGTTACGTAGCTCCCCTCTGCTCACACATTGCTCATATTCAGGTCATCGGGGCCATTGCAAGCTCAGGATGAATCCAGGGATTTGGGTTGGGGTAAAAGTCCTAGGAGAAGGGAATACAAGATGTTAATCAGAGCCTCTAAGGCTTAGACTAGAATCCTCCCTACTCGCTTGTCATCCAGCCACCAAATATTGTTGGTTTCTCTATCAGGATTGCTTTTCTTCTTCCACAGATTCTTTCCACTCTCATTTCTCTTAGGAGCACACACCAGCACTCCTGCCGTGGAATTTCCAGTTGATCTTTATGACACCCTCTCACCTCTAGTCCCTTCTGCATACGGCTACCAGATTAGTCCTAGTTAAACTCCACTTAACATATGTCAGTCTCACAATGGCTCCATTATGTCTGTATACGAAGTCCCATGTTCTTCACCTGGCAAGGCTTCCCACAGTTTTGCCACTACCTGCTTTACAGGTTCATCTCTCATCACTTCCCTTTCTACATCTGCCTGGTCATTTTGAAGTCTCTTGCTCCTTATTTATACTTTTAATAGCCTCTTTCATGTATTCAAATATATTCAACATAGTGATTTTATACTCTGTGATCATGTTAATATTGGGTATCTTTGTTGATCTGGATCTTTGTTGATCTGGTTTGTTATTTTACTATCACTCATAGTACATTGTTTACTTACACATTCTCTGATTTTTTAAAAAAATTTCTTTTTGCTGCATGTTCCCTATAATTTTCTCTAAAGAAGTTCTTAGAGGCCTGGTTTAAGAAGCATCCCTCCAGAGAGGATTTTAGTTTGCATCTGCCATATATCTCAGGCACTGTCAACCCTGGTTTACTCTGAACCAAATTCTTAGCTGAAATTTACCAAATCATGTGGGCAGTGTGAATTTAGGCCACACTCCACCATAAGGAGCTGGCCTGCGGTTGTGAATTCTTGGTGGTGTTTTGTTTCTTTTTTTTTCCCTCTGAGCTACAACCAGAAGAGGACAAGTTTTCCTCCAGTCTCCCTGTGAGGGGGCAGATTTTTGTACAGATAACCCACTGAAGTAGTTGCAGGTTTACGTGGGAATCTCCACTCTGACATCCCTTGTCTTTGTCATCCCTGGACAGCCTGGCTCCAGGCAGTCAGGGGCTGACAAAGGCTCCCATGGCAGCAGCTGGTTTCAGTGCTCATTAATTCCTTACATCCATCCTTTTCATACATCTTAGAATTCAAAGGTTTCCCTTATTTTTTGAAAATTTAGCTATACATTTAAAAAGACGAATAATCCCAAATTTTAGGGACTTTGTAGGGGAGGAATTTCAGGACATATTACTGTGACTTCTACATAAGACCTCGTGGATCATCCACATAATCTTTTCTCCGTCCTGCCGTGCACCTTGCAGACTCCTCACCATAGCACGTCAGGTCTGGTTTGTTTGGAATACTGCAGCCATCCTCACCACTCCCACCTTGAGGCTTGTCTAAGCATTGCTCCTTTATTAAGGGCCGGTGAGGCCCACTTCCTCCAATAAAGCCTTTCCTCACTACTTTCTGTGCTAATCTCTACTGCACTTTGTATCACCCAGCTGTCATTTACCTGTGCGATAATGCCCCCTTATCATGTTATTTATCTTTCATTGCAGTACTGAGGGCTTCTCATGTGTCAAGCACAAAGCGAAGTACTTTTTATATATCATTTAAACTCATAAAAACCTTAAGTGACTCTAGCACCTATTTTTTAAGACTTTTTTTGAATAGCAGTCTTAGATTCTGAACAAAATTGAGAGGAAATTACAGAAATAGCCCATATGCCCTCTGGTCCCCCTACTCCACATTCATAGCCTCCTGCATTATCAATATCCCCCACCAGAAGAGTATATATTTGTTACAATTCATGAACCTACACTGACACATCATTATCACCCAAAGTCCGTAGTTTACATTATGTTGAACATTCTATGGTTTTGGATAAATGTATAATGACATGTATCCACCACTATAGTTAATCTTTTGTTCTCCATCTGTCTATCCCTCCCTCTCTGCAACCTCTGGCAACCACGTATCTTTTTACTTTCTCCAATGTTTTGACTTTTCCAGAATGTCATATAGTTGGAATTATTCAGTATGTCACCTTTTCAGATTGTTTTCTTTCACTTAGTAATATATACTCCAGGATTTTCCATGTCTTTTTATGGCTTGGTAGCTCAGTTCTTTTTAATGATGAATCATATCCCACTGCCTGGATGTACCACAGCTATCTATTCATCCACTAGAGGACATCTCGGTTGCTTCCAAGTTTTGACAACTATGAGTAAAGCTCTTATAAACATCTGTGTGTAGGTTTTTATATGCACATAAGTTTTCAACGCCTTTAAGTAAATACCAAGGAGCATAACTGCTGAGTCTTAGGATAAAATTAGGCTTAGTCTTTTTGAGAAACTACCAAACTATCTTCCACAGTAGTTGTATTGAATTCCCACAAACAATGAATGAGAATTCGCGGTGTTTCACATTCCCACCAGCCTTTGGTGTTGCCAGTGTTTTGAATCTTGGCCTTTCTAATATGTGTGTAGTAGTATCTCATTGTTTCAGTTTGCACTTCTCTTATGTCATACGATGTGAAATATTTTTCATATGCTTATTTGTCATCTGTATATCTTCGTGAGGTATGCTAACATTATTGGCCTATTTTTAAAACTGCATTATTCATTTTTTTAATTGTTAAGTTTGAAGAATACTTGTTTATTTTGGATAATGGTCCTTTATTAGACATGTCTTTTGCAAATATTTTCTCCAAGTCTGTGGCTTATCCTTTTATCCTCTTGAGAGTATCATTTGTAGACAGAAAGCTTTAATGAAGTTCAGCTAATTCTTTCTCTCACGGATTGTATTTTTGTTGTTGTATCTAAAAAGTCATTGCCACATTTGCCACAACATAGATGGACATAGAGGGTGTCACACTGAGTGAAGTAAGTCTGACAGAGAAGAAGTATTGTATGAAAACCCTTATATGTGGCAACAAAAAAAGAAACGATACAAATGAACTTTCTTACGAAACAGAAACTCACAGACTTCAAGAAGGAGTTTATGGTTGCTGGGGAAAAGCATAGGGAGAAGCGATGGTTAGGGAGTGTGGGATGGGCATGTACACACTGCTGTATTTAAAATGGGTAACCAACAAGGACCTACTGTACAGCACAGGGAACTCTGCTCAATGTTATGGGGCAGCCTGGATGGGAGGGGGGTTTGGGGGTGAACGGATACATGTATATGCATGGCTGAATCCCTTCACTGTTCCCTGAAACTATCACAACATTGTTTGTTAATCAGCTATACCCCAATACAAAATAAAAAGCTTTTTAAAAAATAACAAAAATAGTCATCACCAAATTCAAGGTCCCCTAGATTTTTTCCTGTTGTCTTCTAAGAGTTTTTATTTTTATTTTTATCTTTTTTAAACACAAAACACATTTTGTATTGGGGTATAGCCAACTAACAATGTTGTGGTATTTTCAGGTGAACGGCGAAGGGACTGAGCCATACATACACATGTGTCCATTCTGCCCCAAACCACTTTCCCCTCCAGGCTAGCACATAACACTGAACAGAGTTCCATGTGCTGTACAATAGGTCTTTGTTGGTTACCCATTTTAAATATAGCAGTGCTTCATGTCGTTTCCAAAGTCCCTAACTATCCCTTTTCCCTGGCAACCATAAGTTCCTTTTCTCAGTCTGTGAGTCTCTTTCTCTTTTGCAAGTTCACCCATTTATTTTTAGATTCCACACATAAAGGATGTCAAAAGATATTTCTCCTTCTCTGTCTGACTTACTTCGCGCAGGATGACACTCTCTAGGTCCATTCATGTTGCTGCAAATGGCACTATTTCATTCCTTTTAATGGCCGAGTAATCGTCCACTGTATATATGTACCACACCTTCTTTAGCCATTCCTCTGTCAATGGACATTTAGGTTGCTTCCACGTGTTGGCTACTGTGTGGTAGCAATGAACATTGGGGTGCATGTATCTTTTCAGGCCATGTTTTTCTCTGGATATGTGCCTGGGAGTGGGATTGCAGGGTCATATGGTAGCTTTCTTTTTAGTTTTTGAATGCACCTCCATACTGTTCTCCATAGTGGCTGTATCAATTTACATTCCACCAGCTGTTCAGGAGGGTTCCCTTCTTTCCACACACTCTCCAGCATTTGTTGTTTGTGGATTTTTTTGAGGATAGCCATTCTGACCAGTGTGAGGGGATATCTCACTGTAGTTTTGATTTGCATTTCTCTAATAACTAGCGATGTTGAATATCTTTTCATGTGCATATTTGCCATTTGTATGTCCTCTTTGGAGAAATGTCCATTCAGATCTTCTGCTTATTTTTTGAGTGGGTTCTTTTTTTGATGCTATTAACTGTCCTAGCTGTAAATTTTGAAGACTAATCCCTTACTGGTCACGTCATTTGCAAACATTTTCTCCCAATCTGTGGGTTGTCTTTTCATTTTGTTTATTGTTTCCTTTGCTGTGCAAAAGCTTTTGAGTTTAAGTAGGTCCCATTTGTTTATGTTTGCTTTTATTTCCATTATTCTGGGAGATGCATCAAAAAGATGTTGCTTTGACTTATGTCAGAGAGTGTTCTGCCTATGTTTTTCTCTAGGAGTTTTATAGTGTCTGGCCTCACATTTAGGTCTTTAACCCATGTTGAGCTCATTTTTGTATACAGAATTAAGGAATGATCTACTTTCATTTTGTAACATGTGGCTGTCCAGTTTTCCCAGCACCGTTTGTTGAAGAGACTGTATGTCCAACATTGTGTAGTCTTTCCTCCTTTGTCATAGATCAATTGACCATAGGTGCATGGGCCCATTTCTGGGTTTTCTATCCTGTTCCTTTGATCTATATTTCTATTTTTGTGCCAGTACCATACTGTTTTGATGACTGTAGATATATAGTATAGTCTGAAGTCAGGGAGCCTGATTCCTCCAGCTGTTTTTCTTTTTCAAGATTGCTTTGGCTATTTGGGGTCTTTTGCATCTTCATGCAAATTTATTTTTGTTCTAGATTTGTGAAAAATGCAAATGGTAAATTGATAGGGATAGCATTAGATCTGTACGTTGTCTTGAGTAGTATAGTCATTTTGATAATATTGATTCTTCTAATCCAAAAACATGCTATATCTTTCCATCTATTTATGTCTTTGATTTCTTTCATCAGTATCTTATGATTTTAAGAGTACAGGTCTTTTGTCTCCTCAAGTAGATTTATTTCTAGGTGTTTTATTCTTTTTGATGCAATGGTCCATGGAATTGCTTCTTGAATCTCTCTTTCTGATCTTTTGCTGTTACTGCATAGAACTGCAGCAGGTTTCTATGTATTAATTTTGTAACCTGCAACTTTACCAGTTTCATTGATGAGTTCTAGTAGTTTTTGGGTAGCGTCTTTAGGATCTTCTGTGTAGAGTATCACATCATCTGCAAACAGGGACATTTTAACTTCTTTTCCAATTTGGATTCCCTTTACTTCCATTTCTTCTATGATTGCTGTAGTTAAGACTTGCAAAACTATGTTGAAAAAGTGGTGGTGAGAGTGGACACTCTTGTCTTGCTCCTGATCTTAGAGTGAATGCTTTCAGCTTTTCACTGTTGAAGATGATGCTAGCTGTGGGTTTGTCATATGTGACCTTTATTATGTTGAGGTATATACCTTCCATGCTTCTCAGAGTTTTATACTTCTGTGTTACAAATTTAGATCTAGGATCTTGAGCTAGTTTTGTCAAGCGCATAGGATTCATATCTAGATTCATTTTTTTTGCATGTCAATTTCCAATCATTCCACCAATATTTATTGAAAAGATTACATTTATTTGGGTTTATTTTGGGGCTCTCTATTCTGTTTCATTTACATATTTGTCTTCTTTCACCAATACCACACTGTCTTGATTACTGGAGCTTTACAGTAAGTCCTGAAGTTGGGTTGTGTCAGCTCTCTTCCCCAGGTCACAGACTTCTAGTTTTATCCTCACCTGGTGGATGGGGCTAAGGAACCTTATGGGATCTCTTTTGTAACAGTACTAATCCCATTCATGAGGACTCTACCCTCATGGTTTAATCACCTCCCAAAGGCCTCACAAACTAATACAATCACCTTTGGAGATTAGGGTTTCAGTATATAAATTTGGGAGGACCACAGATATTCAATTTTAATATTACTTTAAATATTAATGATCTAAAATACCAATTAAGAGACAGATATTAACAGTCAGTTCTGTTGCTCAGTCGTGTCCGACTATTTGTGACCACATGAATCGCAGCACACCAGGCCTCCCTGTCCATCACCAACTCCCAGAGTTCACTCAAACTCATGTCCATTGAGTTCCATCGAGTCGGTGATGCCATCCAGCCATCTCATCCTCTGTCGTCCCATTCTCCTGCCCCCAATCCCTCCCAGCATCAGGGTCTTTTCCAATGAGTCAACTCTTCACATGAGGTGGCCAAAGTACTCTAGTTTCAGCTTTAGCATCATTCCTTCTAAAGAAATCCAAGGGCTGATCTCCTTCAGAATGGACTGGTTGGATCTCCTTGCAGTCCAAGGGACTCTCAAGAATCTTCTCCAACACCACAGTTCAAAAGCATCAATTCTTTAGTGCTCAGCCTTCTTCACAGTCCAACTCTCACATCCATACATGACCACTGGAAAAACCATAGAGTGAACTAAAAAACGAACCAATAATAGGCTTTCTACAAGAAACTCCAAGTACAACACAGAAAGAATGAAAGTAAACAGAAAAAGATACACCATGCAAATACTAATTAAAAAAAAAATGGGATTGGCTAGTCAAAGCTATGGCTGTTCCAGTAGTCATGTATGGAAGTGAGAGTTGGATCATAAAGAAGGTTGAACCCCAAAGAATTTATGCTTTCTCATTTTGGTGCTGGAAAAGACTCTTGAGTGTCCCTTGGACAGCAAGGAAATCAAACTAGTCAATCCTAAAAGAAATTAATTCTGAATACTCATTGGAAGGACTGGTACTGAAGCTGAAGCTCCAATACTTTGGTCACCCAGTGCAAAGAACTGACTCATTGGAAAAGACCCTGGTCTGGAAAGATTGAAGGCAAAAGGAGAAGAGGGCATCAGAGGATGAGATGGTTAGATAGCATCACCAACTCAATGGACATGAATTTGAGCAAACTCTGGGAGATGGTGGAAGACAGAGGAGCCTGGCATGCTACAGTCATGGGTCACAAAGAGTAGGACATGACTTAAGAGACTGGACAATAGCAACAAAAAATATTTATTTATATCAGATCCAGTAGACTCCTCATTGAAAAATCATACTACAGACCAAAACAGATATTGTTGTTGTTGTTGCTGTTCCCTTGTGGCTCAGCTGGTAAAGAATCCAACTGCAATGCGGGAGACCTGGGTTCAATCCCTGGGTTGGGAAGATCCCCTGGACAAGGGAAAGGCCACCCACTCCAGTATTCTGGCCTGGTGAATTCCATGGGCTACAGTCCATGGGGTCGCAAAGAGTTGGACATGACTGAGCAACTTTCAGTCACATTAAATAATAATAAAAGGATTGGTCCATCAGGAAGACATAACAGTTTTAGATGTGTATATACCAAACAGCAGAGCCTCATCATACATGAAGAAAAAACTGATAAAGCTGCAAGGAGAAAAGTCTG
This sequence comes from Bos taurus, assembly GCF_002263795.3. Taxonomy (NCBI): domain Eukaryota; kingdom Metazoa; phylum Chordata; class Mammalia; order Artiodactyla; family Bovidae; genus Bos; species Bos taurus. The sequence goes on along the minus strand of NC_037335.1, from coordinate 82,037,255 downwards.
TAGTTATAGTTAAAGGCCTCAACAATATACACTCAGCAATTGGTAGAACTACTAGATAGAAAAGCAATAAGGATACATTCAAACTGAAGAACACAATCAACAGGATCTAATTGATTATTTAGAACATTCCATCAATAACAGTGGAATACATGTTTTCTTCCCAGTGCTTCTAAAATATTACTCATCAAGATAGACCATATCTTGTGCCATACAACAAACCTCAACAAAGTTAAAAGATCAAAATCACATACATTGTATCCTCTAACTGTACAATCAAACTGGAAATGAGTAACTGAAAGACAAGAAAATCTCCAAACACATGGAAATTAACTAACACACTTCAGACTAATCCATGGTTCAAAAGGAAGTCTCAAGGAAACTATTTTAAAAACACACAGAAATAAGTGAAGATGAAAATACAACATATCAGAATTTCTGGGACACAGTGACAAGAGGGAAATTTATAGTACTAAATGTTCACATTTAGAAAAGAGTGAAAATCTCGAATCAGTCATTTAGATAGCTTTCTCAGAAAACTAGAAGCAGAGCAAAATAAACCCAAAGCCAGAAAAAGGGAGAAAACAAAACAAAACAAAAGACAAGAGCTGTAATCACTGTAATTGAAATCAGAAAAGCAATAGAGAAAACGAATGAAACAAATATGGTTCCTCAAAAAAATCCATAAAGTTTACGAACCTTGTCTTTCAGAAGACTGATGTATTAGTTTCCTAGAGTGCCGTACATAATTACCACAAACTGTGTGTTTTACAACAGACACTCACTGTCTCATAATTCAAGAGGCCAGAAGCCCAGCATCTAGGTGTCAGGAAGACTGGTTCCTTCTGGGGGACTCTGAGCAAGAATCTGTTCCATGCCTCTCTCTTAACTTCTGATGCTTGCCAGCAAACTTTGGAGTTTCATGGCTTGTAGATGCATCACTCCAATATCTACCTCCATATTTACATCATCTTCTTAAGTCTCTGTGTGTCTCATCTCCTTCCTTTTTTTATTCTAAAGATACAAGTCATTGGATTTAGGGTCCAACCTAAGTCCAGAATGATCTCACCTCAAGATCTTTGCCTTAGTTACATCTGCAAAAGATCTTTCCAAATAAGATGACATTCTAAGGGTCCAGGTGGATATATCTTTAGGAAGTCATCAATCTACTACAACTGACAAAGATAAAAAGAGATGACCCAAATCATCTGTCTCAGAAATGAAACAGGGGCTATTGCTGTAGCTGTTTTTTTTCTAATATGATTCTCTTCAATCAGTTCAGTTCAGTCACTCAGTCGTGTCTGACTCTGTGGTCCCATGGACTGCAGCACACCAGGCTTCCCTGTCCATCACCAACTTCCAGAGCTTGCTCAAACTCATGTCCATCAAGTCAGTGATGCCATCCAACCATCTCATCCTCTGTTTTTCTCACCATCAGGGTCTTTTCCAATGAGTCAATTCTTCACATCAGGTAGCCAAAGAATTGGAGCTTTAGCAGCAGTCCTTCCAATGATGATTTCCTTTAGAATTGACTGCTTTGATCTCCTTGCAGACCAAGGGACTCTCAAGAGTCTTCTCCAACACCACAGTTCAAAAGCATCAGTTCTTTGGTGCTCAGCTTTCTTTATAGTCCAACTCTCACATCCATGCCTAACCACTAGAAAAACCATAGCTTTGACTAGATGGATTTTTTTAATGGCTTCAGGATCTGCAGGCTTCAGGATCTGTTTATTCCTGGTTTTACTGGAGAATTCTACCAAACATATAAAGAAGAAATAATATCAATTTATACAAACTCTTGTAGAAAATAGAGGAGGAGAGAATACTTTTGAACTCATTTTGTGAGACTGTTAGTCACTCAGTCGTGTCCGACTCTTTGTGACCCCATGGACTATACTGCACCATCCATGGAATTCTCCAGGCAACAGTACTGGAGTGGGTTGCCATTGCCTTCTCCATTTTGCGAGATTAGCCTGATTCCAAAACCAAACAAAAACAGCCCCCCGTACTCCATATTAATATCTCTCATGAGCTTACACATAAAAGCCTTCAATAAAATATTTGCAAACTGAATCCAGTAATGAATGAAAAGAATTATATCATGGCCAACTGGAATTTATTCTAGGTACAGAAGGCTGATTCAACATTTTAAAATGAATCAATGTAATCTACTAACCAATGGGCAAAAAAGAACTAACCACAATTAAATCAATTGATGCAGAAAAAGTATTTGACAAATCCAATACCCATTCATGATAAAAAAAAAAAAAAAATTCAGCAATATAGGAACAGAGGGACCTTCCATGACTTGATAAAGAGCATGAACCAAAAAAGCTGCAGCTAACATTCAATAATGAATTATATAACAGTCTACCTCTGAGATCAGGAACAAGACAAGAGAGCACCCCTCTTATTCAATATAATACAAAGTTCTAGCCTCTCCTGTTAAGATGAAGAATATACACATAAAATATACACATAAAAAGATATTCACCATTACACACCTATCAAAATGGCTAAAATAAAAAACAGAGAACACCAAACACTGACAAGGATGTGAAGAAACCAAATTACTCATAGATTTCTAGTCAGAATGTAAAAAACAGCCACTCTAGAAAACAGGCTGGTAGTTTCTTATGAAACTGATCATGCCACTACCATATCATCCAGCAATTTTACTCTTGGACATTTATTGCAGAGAAAAAAAAAACTTATATACAAAAATCTGCAATTAATGTTCACAACAGCTTTATTTGTAATAACCAATGTGTGAATGGTTAAACAGACTTTGCTGCATCCAGAGCATGGAAAACTTCTCAGCAGTAAAAAGGAATCATTGACATATACAACATGCAATACTTGAATGAATCTCCAAAGAATTATGCTGAGTGAAAAAAAATTAATCCCCAAAGGTCATATACTGTATTGTTCCATTTATATAACATTCTTGAAATGACAAAGTTATATATGTGAAAAGCAGATTAATGATCACTTAGGACTTCCCTGGAGGCTCAGTGGTAAAGAACCTGCCTTACAATGCAGGAGATGGGAGTTTGAGCCTTAGGTTGGGAAAATCCCCTGGAGAAGGAAATGGCAACCCACTGCAGTAGTCTTGCCTGGGAAAGCCCATGGAGAGAGGAACCTGGTGGGCTACAGTCCATGGGGTTGCAAAAAAGTTGGACATGACTTAGCAACTAAACAATAATAACAACAATGAGGGAGAAACTGGGTATAGCTATGAAAGGCAACAGAGAGATTCTTCTGGTGATGGCGTTGTCCTGTATCTTGACTGTATCAATGTCCATATACTGGTTGTAATATTATACAGTTTTGAAAGATGTTACCACTGGAGGGTAACTGAATAAACAGTATATAAATCTCCCTATATTATTTCTTACAAATATATGTGAATCCACAGTTACCACAAAGTTGAAAGCTAAATTTTATTTTTAAATATTTACACACTCATATTAACAGGAGACAAAAATGCACACATGAGGAGGAGTGCAGTTCTCCCAGAGTTAAGTGGGGAATTAAGTTTTTATGGATGATACAGCCATTGACTTGATCTTACAAGCCAAGCAAATGTTCTCCAGATGAACAAAGGAAGAGAGAAAAGGCACTGGAATTAGAGAACATATTCCTCCAAGATGGGTAGACAGATTTACCCAGAGAGGGGAAAAAAGAAGTTCAGGATATATTATCTCCTTAATGATCAATTCCAGGAATGCCTAACACCCCCAAAAGAATCATCCAAGCATGGGGATAGTCAGAAGGTCAGTTTAGCTTAAATGAAATTGTGTTTGTTGCAATCCACTTGAGTAAAATAAATTAACTTGCTGGTATAGAATTAGAAAATTTGGACATAACTTCTGAATTATAATCAATGTAATCATTTTGTTGATAAAATTATATTTTCTAAAATATAATAAGGAAAAACAAATGAGTCAATGCTTTCACATGGGACTCTGTGACACAAGAGATTTCTAAAATAGCATATTTACTATAGGAGGATTTTGTTTTAGCAAAGTGACAGTGGCATTAAGGAAATCTAACCGTTCTGCTTTGTTCTATTCTGGGGTCTGAGATTTCAGAGCATGTCATCATTTTGAAATGCAGGTCAATACAAAGTTAGGATTAAGATAAGCAAATAAGCTTAATAACCACATGGAATGCAAGTTTTCCAAACAGTGGAATATTTCTGTGCTTACTGTTATCTCACCATCTCATTTTCTAGAATGAATTAATCTGGTTAGAGAAGAATCCCATTAACCATCAAGGGTACCTGAAGACAGATTGTAATTGACAAAATCTTATGATACTCCCAAAGCTGCTTCATGAGACTCCCTTCAGCATCTTATTTTCTAGAAATAAAGAGAATATTTTCATTGTTAGGTATCTGCAAATTATTTTATTAATTGTGAGTATATCTATCAGATATGCAGATGATACCACTTTAATGGAAGAAAATGAAGAGGAACTAAAGAGCTTCTTGATGAAGGTGAAAGAGGAGAGTGAAAAAGCTGGCTTAAAACTCAACATTCAAAAACTAAGATCATGGCATCTGGACTGATCACTTTATGGCAAACAGAAGGAGAAATTGTGAAAACAGTGTCAGATTTTATTTTCTTAGGCTCCAAAATCAATGTGTACAATGACTGCAGCCACCAAATTAAAAAACACTTGCTTCTTGGAAGAATAGCTATGACAAACCCAGACAATATATTAAAAAGCAGAGACATCACTTTGCCAACAAAGGTCCATCTAGTCAAAGCTATGGTTCTTCCAGTAGTCATGTATGGATGTGAGGGTTGAACCATAAAGAAGGCTGAAGAATTGACACTTTTGAACTATGGTGCTGGAGAAGACTCTCGAGAGTCCCTTGGACACCAAGGAGATCAAATCAGTTCATCCTAAAGGAAACTAACCCTGAATATTCATTGGAAGGACTGTTTCTGAAGCTGAAGCTATAATATTTGGCCACCTGATGCAAAGAGTAGACTCATTGGAAAAGACCCTGATGCTGGGAAAGATTGAGGGGAATTGGAGAAGGGGATGACAGAGGATGAGGTGGTTGGATGGCATCACTGACTCGATGGACATGAGCTTGAGCAAACTCGGGGGAATAGTGAAGGGGAGAGAAGCCTGGCATGCTGCAGTCCATGGAGTCAAAGAGCCAGACAAGACTTAGCAACCAAACAGCTACAAAAATACAAAGCTGGCAGAAATGCAGACATCAATAGTATTTTACACAGGGCTGGGGCATATTTGTAAATGTTATTCAATTAATTTCTGTTTTTAGTCTTTGGTTCATCTTGGATGCTTCATTTATTTTCAGACCCCAGGCTAAAGCTAACTTGTTGAACTTTCATTAGCCCTAGAAAGATTTAGAAGGAGACCAAGCTTACATCTGGCCACCATCTCATCTTCCAAAAGCTAGTTTTTCTCCTTCACCTCTCTCTAAAGCATCCAATATTTATGAGCCACCCCTCAAAATCTATTAAATCTTCTCCTAGAAATTTAAGTGAATTTGACGTGTTGCCAGTCTGACCAGGGCAAAGGATCTGAAATGCAACTGAGTTGTAGATGAGCTTTCATTTTAAAACCACTCTGAGAAAAGACATAAGCCAAAATGTGGGGCCCTGGAGAAAGTCTTAATTTGATGGCTGTGTGATGACCCAATGCTGGCTGGTTCCCAGTTGTCAAATAACACAGTAGTGGACTTCAAACAACAAACCTTAAGTAAGCTCCTTTTATGTGCCTGAGACTGTGCTAGGTACTGGGAATAACAAGAAGATGTAACCTATGCCTTCACGTAGTTCAAGATCTTTGAAGAACACAGGGACCAAGGGAAATAATTACAGCACATCATTAGTTGCTCCACCTTAGAATTTCCATTGCATTAGCCACAAATAGCTGTTGGCACTTACTCACACTATGGTTTCCTCAGGTCCTAACACAAAGTCAGGCATACAGCAGGCTCTCAAAAACACCTGATGAGCGGATGAGAGAACAAACAAGTGAGTAAGTAAAACACTGTTGAATTACCAATACAGAGCATGGCAGAAGCAATTAACTCTGGCAGAAAAAGGACGTCTTACAAGAGATGGTAATTTGAACAGAGGTTTAAAGCATGTCTAGCACAGTGTCTGACCTTGAGTAAAGTGAAAGTGAAGTCGCTCAGTTGTGTCCAACTCTTCTCGACCCCATGGGCTATAGCCTGCCAGGCTCTTCCGTTCATGGGATTTTCCAGGCAAGAGTACTGGAGTGGGGTGCCATTGCCTTCTCCAGGAGATCTTCCTGACCCAGGGACTGAACCCGGGTCTCCCACATTGTAGGCAGACCTTGAGTAGGCTCACAATAAAAGTCAGGTAATTTAATTAAGTGGAAGTTCAGGTGGAGAAAGAGGGCATGTAAAGGCAAGGATAAGGATATTCTAGGGCAAAAGAAGTTCCACCAGCGCTTAGTGTACATAATGCCTGGCATGTGGTGGGGACACAAGGTGTATTTATTGAAGGAATGAATAATGGGTGAATGAATGGATAAAAGAATGTAACTAACAGCAAGTACAAGTATTGTAAAAAACAAAAAGGGCACATTTAAGGAATGATATATATGGAAAATTATATAATTATAAAAGAGAGAAGAAAGAAAGATGGTTAGGGCAAAAACGAATGGAGTATATAAGAAAAACATGATGCAAGGAACAGAGCTGCTTGGAAACAGAGGAACTGGACAAGGAGAAAAGAAATTTTTTAATGAACACATGGGACTATTCCAGGGACTATGGAATTGGAGACCGGTGGCTGTGAGGAATGAACTTAGGTACATCGCAAGAGTCAAAGGAGGGCAACAGGGTTCTGACTGGGAAAGAAGTCAGCAAATTATTAATGAAAGATCACGCAAGGGAGCGCAGTCCATGAGGAGCTGACCCTTCTTTATTTTCCATAAAGAAAATAAAAATGAAGACAGTCAGGGGAAAAAATGATCGTCTTTAAGTTGGGGCAAATCTGACTGAGCTTTGTTAGTATGAGGTGAAGTTGCTCAGTCGTGTCCGACTCTTTGCGACCCCATGGACTGTAGCCTACCAGGCTCTTCCATCCATGGGATTTTCCAGGCAAGAATACTGGAGTGGATTGCCATTTCCTTCTCCAGAGGATCTTCCTGACCCAGGGATCGAATCCAGGTCTCCTGCATTGTAGGCAGATGCTTTACCATCTGAGCCATCAGGGAAGTCTGTTATCTAATACTGCATAACAAATTAACCTAAAAAATAGTGGCTTTTAAACAATAATACATATTTATTACCTCACACAGTTTCTATGAGTTAAGAATTCAGGAACAGTTTAGTTGGCAATTCTGGCCTCAGGCTTGTCCTAAGATTGCAATAAAAAGGCTCTCTGGAGCTTCATCTGACACTTGGCTGGGGCTGGAGAATAACTCAGTCACATGTCTGTAGGAGGCCTGAGGTTCACCTTACATGGAACTTTCCACAGAGCTTCTTGATGTCCTTGGGGCGTGCAGCTGGTTTTCCCTGAAGCAAGTATTCCAACAGAGGGCAAAGTGGAAGCTGCAATATCTTTTATGACCTAGCTTTGGAAATGAAGCCCCATGATTTCTGCAATAACTATTGGCTACATAGATCATCCCCATTCAAAGTGGGGCCTCCATAAAGGTGAATACCAGGTGACAAGAATCGGAGGGAGGCTATCTAAGAGGCTACCCTGGAGGTTTGTTGGAGGCTGGTTACTGCAAATTGTGTCCTCTAATTACTTGATCTGATGTAGTTCTCTAAATTGTCAGGCAGGGAGGTTCAATAAGAGGTGACAAAAGTAGCTTTCCATAGCTCCAGGGTTATGATATCCTTGTCATAGTTGGTACTTCTTTTAAAAGTAAAACATTACTTCTTTCTATCCAGGCTCCCAACTTTGAGTCTCACTGGCATGTCTTGGTTCCAATAAAAAAACCACGAGCCCAATCATTGTGATGGGGTGGGTGGGGAGGTATCGACACAGGAATAGCTCTATCAGAACTGCTGGGCTGAGCATGACAGAGCCACTGGCAGTGTGGCAGGAGCAGTCAACTCTGACTGCTCCTGCTTCTGGCTTGATTCCTCCCAAAAGAAGATGTGTAGGGCAAACAACAGAAGAAGTGGCAAATGCCCTTACAACGCCAGCGTAAAAATATGTCCACTCTGGCCATATCTAAGGTCTTCTTTGGCTGGAATAACATCACATCATTTATCTCCCTGTCTTTTGTTACCAATATATTTTTATCATCTGAGTGTGCTGAAAATGTAAATATATCACCCAACAAAATATGTGCAAGACTTGTGTGCTGAAAACTATGAAACATGGTTGAGAAAACTAAAGAAATTTAAATAAATTCAAAAATATACTGTGTTTAAAGATTGGAGACAGAATATTGTTACAATATCAGTTATCCCCAAATTGATCCATAGACTCAATGCAATCAAAATAAAAATTCAAGACCTTTTTTATGGTCCAAGTTGACAATAGGATTATAAAAGTTATATGGAAATGAAAAGGACCTAGAATAGCCAACACAACATTGAAAAAAAAAAAGAGAATTTACTTTACCTTAAAAGCTACAATGATCAAGACAGTTTTTTATTAATGTACCAAAGGAATGTTTCATGCCAAGATGGGCTCAATAAAGACCAGAAAGAGTATGGACCTAACAGAAGCAGAATATATTAAGAAGAGGTGGCAAGAATACATAGAAGAACTATACAAAAAAAGATCTTCATGACCCAGATAACCACAGTGGTGTGATCACTTACCTAAAGCCAGACATCCTGGAGTGTGAAGTCAAGTAGGTCTTAGGAAGCATTACTACCAGCAAAGCTGGTGGAAGTGATAGAATTCCAATTGAGCTATTTCAAATCCTAATATATAATGCTGTAAAAGTGCTGCACTCAATACGCCAACCAATTTGGAAAACGCAGCAGTGGCCACAGGACTGGAAAAGGTCAGTTTTCATTTCAATCCCAAATAAAGACAATGCCAAAGAGTGTTCAAACTTCTATACAATGGTGCTCATTTCGCATGCTAGCAAGGTAATGGTAAAAATCCTTCAAGCTAGGCTTCAACAGTACATGAACCAAGAATTTCCATATGTTCAAGCTGGATTTAGAAAAGGCAGAGGAACCAGAAAGCAAATTGCCAACATCCAAAAGCGAGAGAATCCCAGAAAAACATCTACTTCTGCTTCATTTACTACACTAAAGCTTTTGACTGTGTGGATCATAACAAACTGTGGAAAATTCTTAAAGAGATGGGAATAGCAGACCACCTTACCTGCCTCCTGAGAAATCTGTAGGCAGGTCGAGAAGCAACAGTTAGAATCAGACATGGAACAATGGACTGGTTCCGAATTGGGAAAGGAGTGCACCAAGGCTATATATTGTCACCCTGCTTATTTAACTTATATGCAGAGTACATCATGTGAAATGCCAGGCTGGATGAAGCACAAGCTGAAATCAAGATTGCCAGGAAAAATATCAATAAACTAAGATATGTAGATGATCACCCTAATAGCAGAAAGCAAAGAGGAACTTGAGAGTCTCTTGATGAAGGTGAAAGAGGAGGGTGAAAAGCTGGCTTAAAACATAACATTCAAAAAACTAAGATCATGGCATCCAGTTCCATCTCTTCATGCAAATAGATTAGGAAAAAAGAAACAGTGACAGACTTTATTTTCTTGGGCTCCAAAATCACTGCAGACAGTGCCTGCAGCCATGAAATTAAAAGACACTTGCTCCTTGGAAGAAAAGCTATGACAAACCTAGACAGCATATTAAAAAACAGAGACATCACTTTGACGATAAAGCGTCAGTCTAAGCTATGGTTTTTCCAGTAGTCATGTACAGATGTAAGAGTTGGACCATAAAGAAGGTTGAGTGCCAAAGAATTGATGCTTTCAAAATGTGGTGTTGAAGAAGACTCTTCAGAGTCCCTTGGACAGCAAGGAGATCATACCAGTCAATCTTATAGGATATTAATCCTGAATATTCTTGGATGGACTGATGCTGAAGCTGAAGCTCCAATACTTTGGCCACCTGATGTGAAGAGCCAAGTCACTGGTAAAGACCCTGATGCTAGGAAAGATTGAGGTCAGGAGAAGGTGGCGACAGAGAATGAGATGGTTGGATGGCATCACTAACTCAATGGACATGAGTTTGAGCAAGCCCAGGGAGATAGCGAAGGACAGGGGAGCATGACATACTGCAGTCCATGGGGCCACAAAGAGTCAGACAAGACTGAGCAACTGAACAACAAAAGACAGACATAGATTAGTGGAAGAAAACTATGTCCAGAAACAGATGCAAATATATACAATCATTTGACTTTCAACAGAGGTGCAAAGGTAATTCCATGAATAAGGACAATCTTTTCAACAAATAGTGGTGAAACAATTAAATATCTGTATGTTAAACAATGAAATTCAGTCCATATTTCACATGATGTATAAAAATAAACTCAAAATTGGTCACAAACTGAAATGTGAACCCTAAAACTATAAATCTGGTAGAAGAAAACATATGAGGAAATCTTTGAAACTTTGGGTTGATCAAAAATTTGTTTAAATCACAAAGTATAATAATTTTGAAATTGGTGTCAGATTTTTGTCAAATTACGAACTTCTATTCATAGAAGTTCAAAGAAGAGAATGAAAAGTCATGCTGCAAATTGGGAGAAAGCATTTTTGAATTAGAAATCTGATAAAGGATTGGGATCAGAATATAAAGAGAACTTTCTCAAAATTTAACAATAAAAATAAAAGTAGAGCTTCCTAGTGATCTACTGGTTAAGAATCTGCCTGCCAATGCAGGAGACACAGGTTTGATCCCTGGTTCAGAAAGATCCCACATGCCACGGAGTAACTGTGTGCTCCATGTATGGAACCTGTGTCCACAAGTACAGACCCTCTGCTGTAGAGCCCAGGAGCCACAACTACTGAAGCCCGTGCACCCTAGAACCTGTGCGCCACAGGAGAAGCCACTGCAAGGAGAAGCCCGCACACCACCACTGTAGAGTAGCCCCTGCTCACCACGACCACAAAAAAGTCCGTGTAGCAACAAAGACCCACCCAGCACAGTAAAAAAAAAAAAAAAAAAAAGAACTACACACTTGTTTTCAACTCTTAAGTGTTTCATGAATTGAGAAGGAGAGGAAGAAGCATAGAGACTGAGGGGTTTTCATGTTTAAATGGTAACACCACACTCCTATGTGACCCCAGGTGGTAGGTAGGAAGGAAATCTTTGGCCTTTGGTGTAAAAAACAGGTTAACACTGGTTATTTCTCCCTATTTTAACATGGAGATCTGAGGAATTGTGTATAAATTATTAGCAATGGTTTGCCCCAGATGAAGTGGGTTCTGGGGAACTAACAAGGAGTAAATAACGTCTGAAATATGGAACTAGCAGAGACCACTTTGATTTCATTCAATATTATTTTAGCATTTTACCAATTTTATTTAGGAATTGAAGCAGACAAATTTTTTTCCTGGGTGTTTAAGGACTTACTGAATTTCAGTTTTAAATGACCAAATCTATCCGGTTTCTATCTACTGAAAATTAGCTCAAAGTAATGTTTTTCCCTTGTTCCTCTCAAGGTATGCAAATATATTAAGCACAAAAAATTCTTCAGGCTTGGTCTCCTCACAAATCTTTAGAGTACCCACTCTTTATACAAGAGAGAAACGAATCCAGTAAACAAAATTGGCATGGTTGTCAAAAAATGATTATTCAGGAGGGACAAGTATACTCATCAGATGAAGATGTTGTGAATACCAGTTGAGAGAGACGATTCCAAAATACTTCCCAGCATTTCTGCCTGGTCATTAAGAAGAGATTCATTCCCAGGCCCTCTAAATCTGTCAGCAAAATCTCTTTCCCAGGTGATTTCTAGCCTGGTCCTAAAGTGGGGCTGCTCAAAGAAAGGGACTCATAACTTTTGGAAGAAATCTCCACATTGAATGCTGAGTTTTCACAATCATTTCCAAGATACAAACTAGCAAGAGACAGAGTGCATCTAGTTGACATGTGATGTGAGTACACTTATGTAGGGCTCTCTTAGCCCCGGGCTTTGCAGGTGGTGCTAGTGGTAAAGAACCTACCTGCCAGTGCAGGAGACATAAGAGACTCAGGTTCAATCCCTGGTTGGGATGATTCCCTGGAGGAGGGCATGGCAACCCATTCCAGTATTCTTACCTGGAGAATGCCCATGGACAGAGGGGCCTGGTGGGCTACAGTCCATAGAGTCACAAAGAGTCAGACACGACTGAAGCAATTTAACACACACGCACACTCTTAGACCTGCAGTTTGCCAGCCCACACATTTTTCTCTGCAAATCCCAGAAGAAGGGAACAGGGGTGGGCAGAGTAGGGAAGAAGCATGCATGGATTCACGTGGTTCCAGACAGGATGAGAGGGGTGCCTGAAAAGATGATGAAGACTTGGAATTCTGTAGACCCTGGGGGCTGCTGAATGTGGGAAAAGTCAGTTTTCATTTTACAACTTGTAGGAAATATCAAGAATATAGTGTTACCAAATGGGTATGTGCATGCACATTAAGTCTCTCAGTCATGTCTGACTCTTTGCAACCCCATGGACTATAGCCCACCAGGCTCCTCTGTCCATGGGATTCTCCAGACAAGAATACTTGGAGTGGGTTGTCACACCCTTCTCTAGGGGATCTTCCCGATCCAGGGATGAAACGCATTTTCTCTTACATCTCCTGCTTTGGCAGACAGGTTCCCTACCACTAATGTCACCTGGGAAGCCCCCAAAAGGGTTTGCCTTTACCTAATTCAGGGAATATTTATAAAGTCAGATTAAGTCAGAAACTGTAAGGTACTGGAAACACAAAGATCTCTTTGGGCGGAAGGTAGGCAGATGAATGATTCAGGAAGCATTGGTGGATATACAAATGACTGATACAGGTATGCGTATCAGCTAGGCTGCTTCTGACTGGAAATAATAGTAAAGTACCTTGGAACAGGCTTAAGAGATCAAAGAGCTCTACTAGTCCACTGAACTGAAAAGTCTGGAAATAGAACTGATCCAGAAGCTGCCTCATGTTAGCAAGGCCTCAATTCCTTTCCCGTTTTCGCTGATGCTTTCTGCTCATCCTGAGGTGGTTCCACCCATGCCCCCAAAATGGTTGCCACCAGATTCTAGGGCTTCAGGCTTTTGACCACATCCAGCAGAAAAGAGTGATTTTGTCACACCCATTCCTGTCAATGTCCTGAGAACAATGCTTACTGAACCCCATATGGAGCAATCTCTGTGGCCAGGAGATGAAATGCAATTTTGAAAAGAAATTATCTTAATTAACCTCTAGGTTGCATCTCAACACAAGGTAGGAAAATAGTTCAGTAGTTCAATTTATCAATAAACATGTGTGTGGGATGTTGGGTGCAAAAGATGAGGGGACATCTGACTCTGCCAGAGGAAAGGATGGTGTGGGTTGGAGAGAAGAGCTTGGGGAGTGCTTCACAGTAAAGGAGATGCCAGCAGGGGCCAGAATATAAAGAAGCTTGAATGCCAAGTATCTGGGCTAAGAATCTGCGCTAAGAATCTGGGCCTTCAACCTGTGATGAAAGATGTTGTTACAGCAAATTCATAGCATAAGCTACATGGACTTATTAGTATCGAGACATAATTTTCAAAAAGTTAAAACATGATTCTCATATGAATCTAGGATGTGTACATGTCAAAGATTTTATTCAGTTCGTTAATAAGGATCTGATAAGAGTGTGAAGATGGATGGAGCATCTCAGGGACAAGGGTTTCTATCACTCATCAGGAAAGTCATTTAAAAAAAAGGGGGGAAGGAGGTTAGAAGAATATTCTAACATAAACCATTCAGGTATGACCTAAATCAAATTCCTTATGACTATACAGTGGAAGTGAGAAATAGATTTAAGGGATTAGATCTGATAGACAGAGTGCCTGATGAACTATGGATGGAGGTTTGTGACATTGTACAGGAGACAGGAATCAAGACCATCCCCAAGAAAAAGAAATGCAAAAAAGCAAAATGGCTGTCTGAGGAGGCCTTACTGTGAAAAGAAGGGAACCAAAAAGCAAAGGAGAAAATGAAAGATATACCCATTTGAATGCAGAGTTCCAAAGAATATCAAGGAGAGATAAGAAAGCCTTCCTCAGAGATCAATGCAAAGAAATAGAGGAAAACAACAGAATGGGAAAGACTAGAGATCTCTTCAAGAAAATCAGAGATACCAAGGGGACATTTCATGCAAAGATGGGCTCGATAAAGGACAGAAATGGTAGGGACCTAACAGAAGCAGAAGATATTAAGAAGAGGTGGCAAGAATACACAGAAGAACTGTACAAGAAAGATCTTCATGACCCAGATAATCACGATGGTGTGATCACTCACCTAGAGCCAGACATCCTGGGATGTGAAGTCAAGTGGGCCTTAGGATGCATCACTATGAACAAAGCTAGTGGAGGTGATGGAATTCCAGTTGAGCTATTTCCAATCCTGAAAGATGATGCTGTAAAAGTGCTGCACTCAATATGCCAGCAAATTTGGAAAACTCAGCAGTGGCCACAGGACTGGAAAAGGTCAGTTTTCATTCCAATCCCAATGAAAGGCAATGCCAAGGAATGCTCAAACTACCGCACAATTGCACTCATCTCACATGCTAGTAAAGTAATGCTCAAAATTCTCCAAGCCAGGCTTCAGCAATACATGAACAGTGAACTTCTAGATGTTCAAGCTGGTCTTGGAAAAGGCAGAGGAACCAGAGATCAAATTGCCAACATCTGCTGGATCATTGAAAAAGCAAGAGAGTTCCAGAAATACATCTATTTCTGCTTTATTGACTATGCCAAAGCCTTCAACTGTGTGGATCACAATAAACGGTGGAAAATTCTGAAAGGGATGGGAATACCAGACCACCTGACCTGCCTCTTGAGAAACCTATATGCAGGTCAGGAAGCAACAGTTAGAACTGGACATGGAACAACAGACTGGTTCCAAATAGGAAAAGGAGTATGTCAAGGCTGTATATTGTCACCCTGATTATTTAACTTTTATGCAGAGAAACGCTGGGCTGGATGAAACACAAGCTGGAATCAAGATTGCTGGGAAAAATATCAATAACCTCAGATATGCAGATGACACCACCCTTATGGCAGAAAGTGAAGAGGAACTAAAGAGACTCTTGATGAAAGTGAAAGAGGAGAGTGAAAAAGTTGGCTTAAAGCTCAACATTCAGAAAACGAAGATCATGGCATCTGGTCCCATCACTTCATGGCAAATAGATGGGGAAACAGTGGAAACAGTGGCTGATTTTATTTTTCTGGGCTCCAAAATCACTGCAGATGGTGATTGCAGCCATGAAATTAAAAGATGCTTACTCCTTCGAAGGAAAGTTATGACCAACCTAGACAGCATATTAAAAAGCAGAGACATTACTATGTCAACAAAGGTCTGTCCAGTCAAGGCTATAGTTTTTCCAGTGGTCATGTATGGATGTGAGAGTTGGACTATAAAGAAAGCTGAGCACCAAAGAATTGATGCTTTTGAACTGTGGTGTTGGAGAAGACTCTTGAGAGTCCCTTGGACTGCAAGGAGATCCACCAGTCCATTCTAAAGGAGATCAGTCCTGGGTATTCATTGGAAGGACTGATGTTGAAGCTGAAACTCCAGTACTTTGGCCATCTGATGAGAAGAGCTGACTCATTGGAAAAGACCCTGATGCTGGGAAAGATTAAGGGCAGGAGGAGAAGGGGATGACAGAGGATGAGATGGTTAGATGGCATCACCAACTCGATGGACATGGGTTTGGGTGGATTCTGGGAGTTGGTGATGGACAGGGTGGCCTGGCGTGCTGCAGTTTATGGGGTCGCAAAGAGTCGGACTGGACTGAGTGACTGAACTGAACTGACTGACTAGCTTGAAGGTAAAACTGGTTAATATGCTTCAGAGCAGTGAAATCATAACCTTTGGAGATATTTTTTCTATGGAAAGAAATTACCTGCACTTCTGTTGGATAGGATACAGGTCTGCAAGTTAATAATCAACTGCATAAAGTCTGAATCTTTAGTAGTAGCTAGAGAAGTACAGTAACATAATAGCTCAACTTCCTAGACACAGAGAATGAAATAATCCTTAGACGGGCCTGCTAAACCATGCTCTGACTGTATGTGTTAGTCACTCAGTCGTGTCCGACTCTTTGAGACCCCACGGACTACAGCCTGCAAGGCTTCTCTGTCCATGAAATTCTCCAGGCAAGAAAACTGGAGTGGTTTGCCATTCCCTTCTCCAGAGGAACTTCCTAACCCAGGGATTGAACCCTGGTCTCCTGCATCACAGGCAGATTACTGGAGTGGGTAATCTAAGAATACTGGAGTGGGGCCATTCCCATCTCCAGTGGATCTTCCCAACCCAGGGATCAAACCCAGGTCTCTCCTTTGTGGGCAGATTCAAACCATGCTCTATTGCTATTGCTAAGTCACTTCAGTCGTGTCCGACTCTGTGTGACCCCACAGACGGGCAGCCCACCAGGCTTCCCCATCCCTGGGATTCTCCAGGCAAGAACACTGGAGTGGGTTGCCATTTCCTTCTCCAATGCATGAAAGTGAAAAGTGAAAGTGAAGTCGCTCAGTCGTGTCTGACCCTCAGCGACCCCATGGACTGCAGCCTTCCAGGCTCCATCCATGGGATTTTCCAGGCAAGAGTACTGGAGTGGGGTGCCATTGCCTTCTCCAAACCATTCTCTAGTATGACATTAAAAAGACATACACCTTCAGGGCTTTATTTCTAAGTTCTGGATAATTTTTGTTATTATCCAACACCACCAGAGCAATCTATTTAAGGTAGATTTTTTTTTTTAATGGACTTCAGTCTTGTAGTACTTACATGTCAGTAAAAAATGTAATTAATTTAAACATAGTCATTAAAGGGGGCTTGAGGAGAACTACTGAGAGAAGGAAACATTTTGATTGATTCTTTGAGTGGAAAGTAGTTGAAGTTAGATCCCCTTCACTAGGAGGACACGGTGTCCTGCTACTGTCAGACTAGAGGAGAGTCGAGTAAGAGAAGTCGGAAGAAATGAGAAGGCCTTGGGACCTCCAGCGCCCACAGAGACAGTTGTTCCAGGGATTATTCAGAAAGCAGCTGGGCTGGAAATCAGGTGAATCCATCCTAGACTGTGATAGTCCTATTTCCTGGCCCCCTTCTTGCCCATGAAATGTTTTGTTTAAAAGAGGGAAACATTCTATACACTCAGTAATTAATATGGCCAAGCTAAGCCAAGCTTAGGCCCACATTTTTGGATAGCAGGTTTATTAATGGGCTGGTTGAGAGAACTGAACCATGTGGTGTTTGGGAAAATTGGAAATTTTAAAAATAAATACTTAGCATCTTTTCTCTCTGACTGTTAAGATATGTTCATTTACTAATTCTTAGGAATAAAATTTCCACATTGAAGATTAATTTGATAGAAAAATTTTAGCAGCTTTTCCCTAAAAATATAGTACAAAATATTAAAAGGCTATTTCCATTTTATAAAATGGGTAAAAAAATAGCTCACTTATCCAAATACAATTTTTAACTTATTGTTTGAGCCTTAGGTGTAACAGTTACTACGTCATAGAGAATATACACCATCCACACCCCCTTAAAACTAGGGTTGCCGTATTTAGCAAATAAAAACAAAATATGCCCAGTTAAATTTGAATGTCAGAAGAACAATGAATAATTTTTTAGTATAAGTAGGTCCCATGCAGTATCTGGGACACACTTGTAGAAGGCAGAAAAATGACCCAAAGAGATGTGCACATTTTAATTTCTGAATCTTGTTTACCTTATATGTGTAAAGGGACTTTTCATATGTGATTAAGTTAGGTTCATCAGATTATCCTGGATTATCTGAGTAGATCCAATGCAATCATAAGGGTCCTGATAAGAAAGGTAGAAGCATCAGAAACAGAGAGAGATTAGAAGATGCTTCAATGCTGACTTTGAAGACAGAAGAAGGGTCCACAAGTCAAAGAATTGCCAGTGGCCTCTAGTAGCTGTAATAGTCAGGGAAAGAGATTTTCCTTTAGAGCCTTCAGGAGGAATGCATGCCTGCTGACACTTTGATTTTAGCCCAGTGAGACCCAGTGGGATTTCTGGCAAATAAAACTGTAAGATAATAAATTTATGTTGCTTTAAGCCACTAAATATGTGGTAGCTTGTTATAGGAGCAATAGGAAACATACAGAACTTACACTAAAAATTGTTTATCTGACATTCAAATTTAAGTATGGTGTATTTTACTTAAAAGCAGGAGGCAGTGGGATGTGGTAGAGAACATGCTTGCATAGGAGACAGGTGCCTGTTTTATTTTCAGGCCTGACTCCTCAGATGGAAAATGAGGAACTTGGCCTGGATGATCACTGTGGTCCCCTAGTGGCCCCTGATTCCATTATAGAAACATCACTTGCCAAACAAAATAAAACAAACAGATGAGTTTCTAAATGTTCCTAGTTCAGAACAGTTGTCTTTGCTGACTGTGTTGGTGTTCTTTCTTCTCAGTTGTTTAGTCATTAAGTCATATCTGACCCTGCAACCCCATGAACTGCAGCATGCCAGGCTTCTCTGTCCATTACTATCTCCCTGAGTTGGCTCAAACTCATGTCCGTTGAGTTAGTGATGCCATTCAACCATCTCATCCTCTGTTGCCCTCCTCCTCTTGCCCTTAGTTTTTCCCAGCATCAGGGTGTTTTCCAATGAGTCGGCTCTTTGCATCAGGTGGCCAAATTATTGGAGCTTCAGCTTCAGCATCAGTCCTTCCAATGAATATTCAGGGTTGATTTCCTTTAGGATTGACTGGTTTGATCTTGCTGTCCAAGGGACTCTCAAGAGTCATATTCTCAATAGTTCTCCTTCAAGTACTCACTCAGCTATGGATGACCCTTGCTTCCATTTGTGTGTTTGTCAATGACAAGGTATGGCCTTGCCTGTGTCCTGAGTTCTCGTGTTTCTTTCCCTCCTTGCTGCAGGTCTCTTCACACCTTCTCCTAACTCAAACTTTGTGATGGGCAACAGTAGTTGGCTACTGTATCAGTATCCTAAAGCTTCTGTAGCAAATTATGCTTGGTTGCTTAAAACAACACAGATTTATCTTACAGTTCTGAAGGCCAAGATTTCAAAGTAAATCTCACTGGGTTAAAATCAAAGTCACAGTCACACAAAGTGGCACAAAGTGCAGTCATAGGGCTGCTTTCCTTCTGAAGACTCTAGAGAATCCATTTCCTCGCCTTTTCAGACTTCTAGATGTACTTACTTTCCCTGGCTCATGGCCCTACATCACTTGGACTCCTACTGCCATCATCACATCTCCTTGCCATCTTCTTTTAAGCACCCTTGTGATTGCCTTGTGTCCACCCAGAGAATCCAGGATAATATCCCCATCTGAAGAGCCTTAAATGAATCAAATATGCAAAATGTCTTTTTTCCCAAGTAAAGTAACTTAATCACAGGTTCAGTGATTAGGGGATGGGGACATGTTTGGGGAGATGGTTAGATAGCATCACTGATTCAATTGACATGAACTTGAGCAAACTCCCGGAAATAGTGAAGGACAGGGAAGGCTGGTGTGCTGCAGTCCATGGGGTTGGAAAGAGTCACACATAGCTTATCAGTTGAACAACAGCAACAACAAATCTTTGGGAAGCCATTATTCTACCTACCACACCTACTCAATATCTATTCTTCCCTTCTTTCATTTTAACATTTTGTTCAGGGTGACAGTAAGATTGGCTGAAAAAATTTATTTATAAATTTCCCTGGAAGCTACATGTGGTCATGTGACATGTCTGCCCAGTGAGATGTTGGTAGAAGTCTACTGGCCCATAAGAAGTAGAATTCTGGCTTCAAGAGAACTGTTGTTTTCCTGATTAAAAGGGGCAGATTCAGCTGTCGCATACCATTTGCCCTCTTCCATTAACCCTGCTGCTGCTGCTGCTAAGTTGCTTCAATCGTGTCCGACTCTGTGCGACCCCATAGACGGCAGCCCACCAGGCTCCCCTGTCCCTGGGATTCTCCAGGCGAGAACACTGGAGTGGGTTGCCATTTCCTTCTCCAATGCATGAAAGTGAAGTCGCTCAGTCGTGTTCTACTCTTCGAGACCCCATGGACTGCAGTCCACCAGGCTCCTCCATCCATGGGATTTTCCAGGCAAGAGTACTGGAGTGGGTTGCCATTGCCTTCTCCTCCATTAACCCTACATCCTGCATAAAAAATGAATGTGATACCCAGAAGGGCAGCCACTCTATGGTCAGCATGAGAATGAAAATCACACATGAAAGACAGCAAAGCAAAACCAGTTAAAGGATGTGAGATCCCTGATGGCATTGTGGGAATGCCTCATGAGCCCAAGGCTGCCAATCCCGAGGCTTGTTAGCTAGAACAAAGAAATCCCTAATCGCTGGCACAAGGGTAACAGTTCATACAACTCATTCACAATTGATGTGACTGAGGCACAGGTTCTGTCTGAATTCTCTCTGCTCAAGGTGCGCTCCCTGAACCAGCAGCAAGGGTGTCACCTGACAGTGTTACAGTGCAGAATCTACGGCCTTTCTCAAGATCAGCTAAATCAGAATCTGCATTTTAACAAGAAAAGTACGCACTTTCATTTGCTGGGGTTGATCTAGATGTACTTCAGAGCTGGAGGCACACCACTCTGGAGCTCACAGAGGTCAAGAAGGGACATTGTCCTGGGTTTTTCTCTTCTGGGCTGAAAGATCCGGTCTGTCTAGATACAATACTACCCTTGGGATATACTGGGATAAACGTCAAATGTTGAGAGGTGGGTACAAAATTGTATATTTATGATCCTTTAGTTTGTTTCTCACTGCTTACTGCCTCTCTGCAGTGGTTACCCTGATTTAGTTCTTTTCTTGTTCCTGTTTAAAGCGGTATTTCATTGCTAGTCAGCCTAAGACTGTATTTTATTCAATCAAGACCAAATTGATAAGGAGTTGAAAACTGGGTGAAATCAGGAAAAGGAGAACGACTGTGAGTGAAAGTCACTCAGTCATGTCTGACTCTTTGCGACTCCATGGAATAGTCCATGGAATGTTCCAGGCCAGAATACTGGAATGAGTAGGCATTTCCTTCTCCAGGGGATCTTCCCAACCCAGGGATCCAGCTCGGGTCTCCCGCGTTCCAGGCGGATTCTTTACCAGATGAGCCACCAGCGAAGCCCAAGTGAGGGCCTGCCCTCATCTCCTCTTTTAAAAACTCTTGGTGATTTGTAAAGACACTTGAAATGTCTTTGATGTGATCCACAACCCAGATACAGAAAGTGCAGTAAATATGTAAATTCACAGAGAGGGAAAGCCAAAGAACCTTTTAACACACTGCACTTATTTCTATGAAAGCTGTTAATTTATATAATTTAATATACACTATAAATTATAGGCTAATTTCTTTGCAATGATTTCTATTAGAGTATTACCAAGAGACATAGAGGATAAAACACAACCACCAAGTTTCCTGGAGAATGGAGGGAAAACATCAAAGAAGCAGATCTTCTATTTTTTTAGTTTTATTTTTTTATTTTTGACTGTGCTGGGTCTTCGTTGCTGTGAGAGCTTTTTTCTAGGTGGAGCAAGCAGGGGCTACTCTCCAGCTGTGGTGCACAAGCTTCTCACTGCAGGGGCTTCTCTTGTTGCAGAGCACGGGCTCTAGGGCTGGTGGGCTCAGTAGTTGTGGTTCCCAGATGGAGTACAGGCTCAGTAGTCGTGGTGCACTGATTTAGTTCCTCCACGGCATTTGGGATCTTCTCGGATCAGGAATTGAACCTGTGTCTCCTTGCACTTGCAGGCACATTCTTTACTAATGAGCCACCAGGGAAGCTTGGAGCAGATTTTCTGATTGAATTTGCCCTCTTGAAGACTGTTTTGTGTTTTTTTTTTTAATTTTAAAATTAATTTTTGAATAGATAAATCCAAAAGGCACAGAAGAATACACAGTGAAAAAAATCTCTCCCTCATTAACCCCTCCCTCCATCTGCCACATTTCTCTATGTCAAGGTAACCACTGCGACCAGTTTCTTGGGAATCCTACCACATGGGAACGTTGCATGTTGGAAGATGCCTAACAATGAGGTTGAAAACCGAGTGTAGGGTCGATTGCTCTGAATTGCGCTTGAGGCCATACATTAAAATTAACCTTTCTCATCATGCAAGTGCTTTCTGTTAAGATCTTATGCTGTCATTTAATTTTTTTATATTATAGATCTCTGTCAGGTAAAGATCAAGAGTCTTGCCACCTACTCATCTCAGAGAACTAAGGGGATGGTGCTCACAAAACACTCAAGAAAGGCTCAGAGTAAACATAAGTGGTTGCTATAGCTGTAGCTCCTTTCTATATAATTTGCATTTTATAACTCATTCCTTACCCCCAAGCCTACCACCCACTTTTTCCCCACTGCAGCACCTTTTAGGGGTGAGAAGATAATAAGAAAGGGTGATTGATATAAGGCAAGACTAAGGAGAATGCTTTGAGGATTTTTGACTTGTTTGCCTACAGCTTCCCAACCCATTGTTCTTCAAGAAACCTGGACTTTTTTCAAAAAGAGAGACACTTAATTGCATAACTTCACAGCTGTGTAGCTTTATTTAATAATTCAAATAATTTGAGAATATTTGCCTTTCTTTTAAAAAAGATCAGATCATATTTTACATACTTTCTTCTTTCACTTAGTAATAAGGTCACTGTTCTGAACATGTTTAATCATGTATAGCATGAGTATTTGAAAATAAGAATAGCTGCTATTCTATTTATATATTTAAAGATGCATATAAAGAGATTTGGTTCACTTTTATACAGTCAAATAAATATATGTTTAAGAGGACTTCCATCTGCCAAGACCAAAAAGACACTGCATAGACACCTAAGATATTTTCCCTGCCCAATACAAAACCTTCTGTCCAATACAAAACTGATTTGTGTGAAACTGAAAGATTCAGAGAGAGTTCTCTGGGAACTGAGAAATGCAGGTGGTTACTTAAATTGTAGTGTTTTGAGAAGACTTCTTGATTTTGTCCTAGATCATTTTGAATACTGATTACACTCCAGTGTACTGATTAACAAATAGGTGGACTTCTTAAAAAGATTAAAAATCCTGTACAAAGATGCTTAGAAACAATATGAAACTGACTCTGGCAAGGGATATACAAATTATAAGCAACTGAAGTAGATAGAAATTAGTAGACTTTATTTCCTTTTTAAATACAAGGCCTTTAATTAAAGCACTGTTGGGCAGAATGCTGCATGGTGATTTAAATCATCTGATTGGCCAATGTACAAAACAATAATTGCCATGTTCATTTCAAATCAAAGGGAATGGCCCATAAAGATAGTATTAAGAGTTTCTATTTCCTTCTCCTTAATTTTGTACTATAGCTAACCTCCCAGACCCAAGACATTTCTAGCAATTAATGATTGGTTGAAGTTAATAGTTCTGACAAAGCCTTAGTTCACTGATCCTCTTCAGATGGTCATTAACCTCTAGAAGCTGGTCATTAACCTCCAGAAACCACTAAATAGGTTGCAAAAAAGGATTTTATTAGTATCATCTAAAAGGCTGTATAATTATTTCATATATATATATATTAATGTAAGAAGATGTCTCTCATATATGTATTGTGCATAGTAAAGTTTCTAGAATGTTCTTCCAATACAGAGGAATAATTTGACATAAATATGCTATGTATGTAGGGAGAACTATTACTAAGATCTGATATCCTGAAATGTTTTTGTTTGTCAAAGAAAAGGGAGTATAAAATTCCCCTTAAAGTTGGGAGTGTTTGTTTTTGTCCTTAATACTTTGGGTGAACTTTTAAAAGTCATAATGAGAGTGAATATTGTGTTGTAGGTAAAAGTCCACTTGAAAATGGTACTGTATGTTTCCAAAAGTCTTAAAAGAATTGAATACAAACTACTTGAAAACATCACAAACATAGGCTAGTTTATTATTATAACCTCAAATCATATTTTCACAGTAATCTGTTATGATGTGGGAATTTTCATAAGGAAAGATATGAAGTCTCAGTTGATCATTAAATTGCTTACTTTTTAAAAAAATAGTATTTCCTCTGATTTTATGTCCTGAGTCCATGAAGCTTATTAAATGACATTGCAAAATTTCTTTAGATGGTGGAAGCTTTGGCTAAGTGAAAAAGCCTGTTGAGGTTTTTTTTTTCCCCTGTAGTTCCCTAATTAGGGCTTCCTTATTACATCACAAGCATTAATTACCACATTATCCAGTAACAGATCAGACTAACCCTATCTTTCAGATCCTCATTACTCTACCAATAAAGTTACGAGCTCCATTAATATGGTTACATTTAGAATGTTTCCCCGAAGCACAGTATACCCATTACTGGGCTGAATTATGCAAAATGCATACGTCTCCTTTAGGCTGGAGATGTTTCTGAAAAGTCAGCTCTGACAGAACAGCCTTCCCCACACTATCTACATAGGATTCCTACAGAATGTTTGCTTTATTTACTCTTTTAGCAGTGAAAGAATTCTCTCAGCAGGATCCAGTTTGCTTCTTACAGAGTCCAAACCATGTGCCGTTGTCCAGAGCTTGGCTGGTTTCCATTTGGAATGGTTGAAAAAGAATGTGAGATCTTCCTATAGTGTGATCACCTCATCAAGCAGAGGGAGTGCTGCCATTTCCTTGCAATCCTAAACCAACCAGTATTTCCTGAATGCAAGTGCTCCCAGGATGACTGACGGTAAAAAGGGCACAGCATTGAGCTCACCTGTCCATCGCTGAATGTGTCCAGTTCAGACGCAGAGCCTAAAATGGTCCTGCAGGAGCACCAGTCACAGAAAGGAAAGACTCTCCAGCCATCCAGGCAGTCTGTGGGTCTCTCATTTATGAGCTGTGGGCGTGGGGGATTTTCCTTCATAACCTAACAGAAGGAAGTCTCTGAATCTCTCAACTTAACTTTATCGAACTCACAGCATCGTGGCTGCATTTAGCAGTTACTTTTTGCCTTCTTATTTTCTGTAAAAAAGTAGATAGATTTCAGCATGCTGTTTCCTACAAAGGATGTCAAAATGAATAAGAAGTTAAGATATTACTATCTACATGTGGTATTTATCATAAGACATTTAAGAGAGCTTACATAAATACAAGATACTCTCAAGAAATTTTTTAAAATTAGAAAATATTTTCCTGAAAAGAGGATATTGAAGTCAATGAATATTTTCTCCAACATGTCATCTAGATAAGACAAAATTCAGGCAAGATAAAGGAAGGGAAATATTCAATACAAACAGAGGTCTGTTAAAACAACTTAGTGATAATTTTTTTTAAGACCATGTCTCAAAGATTAGAAATTATGAATTTGTGAGCAGTCATGTAGTCATCAAATTTTTTAGAAAAACAATTTAGTCTTGGAATTTGGGGACTCACTTCATTCTTGAGATCAAGAAAACCCTTTACTGTTTAGTAAGTGGCAATGAAAGGTAAGGAAAAATGAAATGAGTCTGGAAATAAATGGCCAGTTTCTTGGCTTCAGATAAGCATTTCTCAGAGTCTTTCATGATATTATTGTAGAGCACGTGGAGAACTAAGGCCTGGGTAATGGTATAGTCTGGTGGATTTATAGTTGATTAAACCAAAGAGGTCAAACAGGCAAAGCATCAATGTTATATGGGAAAGAAGGCCTTTAAAGGAAAGGTCTGTATTTGAGCTTGCAATGGAGAAATGTGCTTCTCAGATTTGTAAAGTATGTAAAACTCATGATTCAAAAAGATCTCTAAAGACTAAAGAGATGGACAAAAATCAACAAAATGAAATGTAATGTACATGAATAAAAATTAAAACCTACATTTAGGCTCAGAAATCCCACTGTTAAAGTACGCACCCCGATGTTAAGTTTGTATAAGAACACACACACAGACACATTCTAGATGTTTTAGTTAATTTCAAGGGGAAAATGAGATGAGAATGTGAGCTGGTGAATGAACTAATGAGACCTTAATTTATTTTAACTAAAGGATGGCATCCAGATCAAGGGAAATAACCATCCCAATAGGCGCGTCCCTGGTCTAGTCCACATCTGGAGTTGCAATTCTGTGCGCCACCCTGGGGAGGCCAGGCTGGGCTGAAGGGTAATGGAGAACAGGCAGAGGTCAGCAAGGAGGGAGGTCGAGGGGATGACTGGGGGTGATGCGGAGAGAGGCAGGCTAATGAGAATCTAACTTTTTGAAAGCTCAGAAGTTTCCCATAAGAGGGAATGAAGCTTATTTCCTCGAGAATGAAGGTAGAACATTAAAGGGGCTGAGAGAAAATTTTAAATAAAGGAAATTCACTGTTACATGGTACTACAACAAGTAAAGCAGTAATCTGAAGTATTCATTAAGGGATTGCTTCAACAAGTCAGGGGCATGAAAAAGAAAAGGGAAATGGATGGATTTTGAAAGAGCCTTAAGAGATTTATAAATCAAATGAATTGTGTGGGCCTTCTTGATTCCAACAATTGTCTGGTAGATCAAAGATTTTTTTAGATAATTAGGGCGATTACTTTTCATAAAAGCTTTATTGAAATGAGTCACATGCCATAAAATTTACCCTTTGAAAGTGTACAAATCAGTGACTTTTCATAGAGTAACAGTATTACACAGCACTAACCATTATTTAGGTCTTCCCTGGTGACTCAGACAGTAAAGTGTCTGCCTGTAATGCGGGAGACTCAGGTTCGATCCCTGGGTCAGGAAGATCCCCTGGAGAAGGAAATGGCAACCCACTCCAGTACTCTTGCCTGGAAAATCTCATGGATGGAAGAGCCTGGTAGGCTGAAGTTCATGGGGTCGTAAAGAGGCGGACATGACTGAGTGACTTCACTTCAACCATTATTCAATACCATCCATTTTTATCACCCCAAAAGATGCACCATAGTCATTAACAATCACTGCCCATTCCCCCTGATCCTAGCCCATAGCAAACATTAATCTATTTTCTGTCTCTGTGGATTTGCCTTTTCTGGACATTCATATGAATGGAATGATACAATATGTGCTTTTTGGGTCTGGCTTCTTTCACTTAGCATAATGCTTTCAAGATTCACTCACCTTGTAGCAGGGTAGCAGTACTTCATTTCTTTTTATGGATGAATAATATTTTTTTATACAGATATGCCACATTTATTAATCCATTCATCAGTTGATAGACATTGGATTGTTTCCATTTTGGGGGTGATTATGTAAAATATTGCTATGAATATTCATGTACAAGTTTTGTGCGGACATGCGTTTTCACTTCTGTGGGATATAACAAGTGGAATTGCTGTGAAGCTCCATTTTAACATTTTGAAGAATTAGCAAACACTTTTTCCAAAGTGGCTTTGGAAAAGCCTTTTTACTTTCCCACCGGTGATGTCTGAGAGTTCAAATTTCTGCATGTATTTAATACTATCCATTTTTAACCTAGTTGGTATGTAGCAGTGGCTTATTGTGGTTTTGATTTGCATTTCTCTGTTGATTGATGATATTGTGAATCTTTTCATGTGCTGATTGGACCTTTGTATATCTTCATGAGAGGAATGTCTATTCAAATATTTTACTGATTTTTATTTTGGCTTATTTATCATTTTATTGTTGAGTTGTAAGAATTCTTTATTCATTCTAGATATAAGTCTCTCATTAGATATATAATTTGTAAATGCTTTCTCTGATTCTGTGGGTTGTTTTTTCACATTCTTGATGATATCATTTGAGGCACAAAGTTTTACATTTTGATGAAGTCTATTTTCTCTAATTTTTATTTTATTTGTGCTTTTCTTTATGTTTCTATAGTTGGATTTTTTCTTAATTTTATTTTATTTTTAAACTTTACATAATTGTATTAGTTTTGCCAAATATCAAAATGAATCCGCCACAGGTATACATGTGTTCCCCATCCTGAACCCTCCTCCCTCCTCCCTCCCCATAACCATCCCTCTGGGTCGTCCCAGTGCACTAGCCCCAAGCATCCAGTATCGTGCAGCGAACCTGGACTGGCAACTCGTTTCTTACATGATATTTTACATGTTTCAATGTCATTCTCCCAAATCTTCCCACCCTCTCCCTCTCCCACAGAGTCCATAAGACTGTTCTATACATCATTGTCTCTTTTGCTGTCTCGTACACAGGGTTATTGTTACCATCTTTCTAAATTCCATATATATGCGTTAGTATACTGTATTGGTGTATTTCCTTCTGGCTTACTTCACTCTGTATAATAGGCTCCAGTTTTATCCACCTCATTAGAACTGACTCAAATGTATTCTTTTTAATGGCTGAGTAATACTCCATTGTGTATACGTACCACAGCTTTCTTATCCATTCATCTGCTGATGGACATCTAGGTTGCTTCCATGTCCTGGCTATTATAAACAGTGCTGCGATGAACATTGGGGTACACATGTCTCTTTCCCTTCTGGTTTCCTCAGTGTGTATGCCCAGCAGTGGGATTGCTGGATCATAAGGCAGTTCTAGTTCCAATTTTTTAAGGAATCTCCACACTGTTCTCCATAGTGGCTGTACTAGTTTGCATTCCTACCAACAGTGTAAGAGGGTTCCCTTTTCGCCACACCCTCTCCAGCATTTATTATTTGTAGACTTTTGGATCACAGCCATTCTGACTGGCGTGAAATGGTACCTCATAGTGGTTTTGATTTGCATTTCTCTGATAATGAGTGATGTTGAGCATCTTTTCATGTGTTTGTTAGCCATCTGTATGTCTTCTTTGGAGAAATGTCTATTTAGTTCTTTGGCCCATTTTTTGATTGGGTCATTTATTTTTCTGGAGTTGAGCTGTAGGAGTTGCTTGTATATTTCTGAGATTAGTTGTTTGTCAGTTGCTTCATTTGCTATTATTTTCTCCCATTCTGAAGGCTGTCTTTTCACCTTGCTAATAGTTTCCTTTGATGTGCAGAAGTTTTTAAGGTTAATTAGGTCCCATTTGTTTATTTTTGCTTTTATTTCCAATATTCTGGGAGGTGGGTCATAGAGGATCCTGCTGTGATGTATGTCAGAGAGTGTTTTGCCTATGTTCTCCTCTAGGAGTTTTATAGTTTCTGGTCTTACGTTTAGATCTTTAATCCATTTTGAGTTTATTTTTGTGTATGGTGTTAGAAAGTGTTCTAGTTTCATTCTTTTACAAGTGGTTGACCAGATTTCCCAGCACCACTTGTTAAAGAGATTGTCTTTAATCCATTGTATATTCTTGCCTCCTTTGTCAAAGATAAGGTGTCCATATGTGCATGGATTTATTTCTGGGCTTTCTATTTTGTTCCATTGATCTATATTTCTGTCTTTGTGCCAGTACCATACTGTCTTGATGACTGTGGCTTTGTAGTAGAGCCTGAAGTCAGGTAGGTTGATTCCTCCAGTTCCATTCTTCTTTCTCAAGATCGCTTTGGCTATTCGAGGTTTTTTGTATTTCCATACAAATTGTGAAATTATTTGTTCTAGCTCTGTGAAGAATACCGTTGGTAGCTTGATAGGGATTGCATTGAATCTATAAATTGCTTTGGGTAGTATACTCATTTTCACTATATTGATTCTTCCAATCCATGAACATGGTATATTTCTCCATCTATTAGTGTCCTCTTTGATTTCTTTCACCAGTGTTTTATAGTTTTCTATATATAGGTCTTTAGTTTCTTTAGGTAGATATATTCCTAAGTATATAGTTGGATTTTAATGATAACTTTTCTATGAATTAATTTAATGCAGTTAAATATGTTGTTAAAATGGTGAAATAACCACTGTCATAATTGTGGAAGAGATGTTAAATACACTTCATTTCATTTTATTAAAGTAGTTCAGGACTGCTTACCAAGATTAAGATGATAAATTTCCCATGATAAACTAATCAGCTCATGTTTTTAAGCTCAATTATACCAGCAGTTTAACTATCACAATGATTTAGTCAAGTCTGGAAAAGAGTAGACCTTGGTGGAAATCATTGACTAAAACGTTATTGTTGTTCAGTGGTTCAGCTGAGTCTGATTCTTTGTGACTCCATAGACTGCAGCAGGCCAGGCTTCCCTGTCCTTCACTATCTCTCTGAGTTTGTGCAAGCTCATGTCCCTTGAGTCAATGATGCTATCCAGCAATCTCATCTTCTATCACCCGCTTTCCCTCCTGCCTTCAATCTTTCCCAGCATTAGGGTCTTTTCCAATGAGTCATCTCTTCATATCAGGTGGCCAAAGTATTGGAGCTTCAGCTTCAGCAACAGTCCTTCTAATAAATACTCAGGGGTGATTTCCTTTAGGAATGACTGATTTGATCTCCTTACTGCCCAGGAAACTCTCAAGACTCTTCTCCAGCACCACAGTATGAAACCATCCATTGTTTGGCACTCAGCTTTCTTTCTGATTCAACTCTCACATCTGTACATAACTTCTGGAAAAACCATAGCTTTGACTAGATAGATGGACCTTTGTTGGCAAAGTGATGTCTCTTCTTTTTAATATGCTGTCTAGGTTGGTCATAGCTTTTCTTCCAAAGAGCAGGCGTCTTTTAATTTCATGGCTGCTGTCAACATCTACAATGATTTTGGAGCCCAAGAAAATAAGGTCTCTCACTGTTTCTATTTTTTGCCCATGTATTTGCCATGAAGGGATGGGACCAGATACTATGATCTTAGTTTTTTGAATGTTGAGTATTAAGCCAGCTTTTTCAGTCTCTTTTTTTACCTCCATCAAGAGGCTCTTCTGTTTCTCTTCACTTTCTGCCATTAGGGTATCTGCATTTCTGCATATAGGAGGTTGTACATATTTCTCCTGGAAATTTTGATTCAGGCTTGTGATTCATCTAGTCCAGCAGTTTGCATGATGTACTCTGCATATAAGTTAAATAAATTGGGTGAAAATATACAGTCTTGATGTCCTGCTTTCCCAATTTGGAAACAGTTCCATGTTCCATGTCCAGTTCTAACTATTGCCTCATGTCCTGCATACAGGTTTCTCAGGCAGCAGGTAAGATGGTCTGGTATTCCTATATCTTTAAGAATTTTCCACAGTTTGTTATGATCCACACAGTCAAAGGCTTTAGCATAGTCAATGAAGAAGAAGTAGATGTTTTTCTGGAATTATCTTGCTTTTTCAATGATCCAGTGGATGTTGGCAATTTGATCTCTGGTTCCTCTGCCTTTTCTAAATCCAGCTTATATGTCTGGAAGTTCTCGGTTCACATACTGTTGAACCCTAGCTTGAAGGATTTTGAGCATTACCTTGCTAGTATGTGACATATGCACAATTGTATGATAGTTTGAACATTCTTTGGAATTGCCTTTCTTTTGGACTGGAATGAAAACTGACCTTTTCCAGTCCTGTGGCTACAGCTGCGTTTTCCAAATTTGCTGAACTATTGAGTGCAGCATTTTAACAGCATCATCTTTTAGGATTTGAAATAGCTCAACTGGAATTCCATCACCCCCACTAGCTTCATTCATAGTGATGCCTCCTAAGGTCCATTTCACTTCACACTCTAGGATATCTGGCTCTAGGTGAGTGACCACACCATCATGGTTATCTGGGTCATTGACAGCTTTTTTGTACAGTACTTCTGTGTATTCTTGCCACCTCCTCTTAATCTCTTCTGCTTCTATTAGGTCCATACCATTTCTGTCCTTTATTGAGCCTGAAATGCTCCCTTGGTATCTTTAATTGTCTTGCAGAGATCACTAGTCATTAACATTCTATTGTTTTACTCCATTTCTTTGCATTGTTCACTGAAGGCTTTCTTATCTCTCCTTGATATTCTTTGGAATGCTGCATTCATATGGGCATATCTTTTCTTTTTCTCCTTTGCCTTTCTTTTCTTTTCTTAGCTATTTGTAGGGCCTACTCAGATAACTATTTTGCCTTGTTGCATTTTTTTTTCTTGGGGATGGTTTTGGTGATTGCCTCCTGTACAATGTTACAAGCCTCTGTCCATAGTTCTTCAGGCACTCTACCAGAGCTAATACCTTGAATCTGTTTGTCACTTTCACTGTATAATCATAAGGGATTTGATTTAGGTCATACCTGAATGGCCTAGTGGTTTTCCCTACTTTCTTCAATTTAAGTCTGAATTTGGCAGTAAAGAGCCCATGATCTGGTCTTTTGCTGACTATATAGAGCTTCTCCATCTTCGGCTGCAAAGAATATAATCAACCTCATTTTGGTATTGACCATCTAGTGACGTTCATGTGTAGAGTCACCTCTTGTTTTGTTGGAAAGGGTGTTTGCTATGACCAGTGTGCTCTCTTAGCAAAACTCTGTTAGCCTTCACCCTGCTTCATTTTGTACTCCAGGGCCAAATTTGCCTATTACTCCAGATATCTCTTGACTTCCTCCTTTTGCATGCCAATCCCCTATGATGAAAAGGACATCCTTTTTTTGGTATTAGTTCTAGAAGATCATGTAGGTCTTCATAGAACCATTCAACTTCATCTTCTTCAGCATTAGTGTTTGGGACATAGACTTGAATTACTGTGATGTTAAATGGTTTAACTTGGAAATGAACTGAGATCATTCTGTCATTTTTGAGACTGCACCCAAGTATTGCATTTTGGACTCTTTTGTTGACCAAGAGGGTTACTCCATTTCTTTTAAGGAATTCTTGCCCACAGTAATAGATATAACGGTCATCTGAATTGTTTGTTCATTCCCATCTGTAGTATAAAATATGCATTGTTTGAAAATTCTTTCCCTTGCCCCCAATTTCACAGGACAGTTATGCTCATGAATAAGAGGAAAAAAGATTGCTTCTAACTCGAGTATTCTTGCCTGAAAAATCCCATGGACAGAGGAGCCTGGCGGGCTATAGTCCAAAGGCCCGAAAAGAGTGTGACCTGACTAAGCAACTAAACACACAACACACACAACAAAATCATTCTTAACAAAGTGTTACCAGCTTCATCCGTCACCTGTTCTCCTTCCTACCCCAGCAGGGGGAACTAATTAGAATCTGAGGAAATGAGAAAATGTGATTTAAATAAATATATTTATTTAATGCTTCATATTTGAAAATTACAAATAAAACCTTACTTTTGTAATTCAAAATATAGAATATAAAACAATAAATATATTCTATTCCCTTAAAGTAAATTTAACAGAAATGGCAAGGACTGGAAGAAAAGATGAGTTAAAAAAACTCATTTGTCCAAAAGAGATACTCGTTTAAAAATATTGAGAAACAGTAGCCCAGCAGAATAAATTATTAATGTTATAAAAGGTCAAATCACAATGCTTCCAGCCATCATTTGTTTAATGTTTAAGTGTCTTTAAAGACTAGATACTTTTAAGATAGTTTTGCACGAATGAGCATATGTGGAGTAAAACTTGATTTCATTTCATAATGTGTTCTGATGTAAACTCAGTTCCATAATCTCTGGGTCATTATACATAACTCTAAAAATGTACAAATACTTTAAATACATGTGTTAATCTTAATTAAATCAGTGATTCAGCTTCATTTATTCTATGGTGGATTCTTACCTTCACCAAACTGAAATTCACACAGATCAAAATCTTGTGATTAAAAAAAAAATCTTATGATTATTTGTAGTGTACAAAGGTATATATACATTTTATGAGGGTGAGCTGTAAATTTTAGTTTTGAAAGAGCATGAGAAAATTCAAGAAATGACCCTCAAAAGAAAAATGAGTGTTTTTCTTTTATTTTTACACAAATAATATTTATGTTGGTCTTAATGCAAATCACTTGCAATTAAATAATTTAATTTTTGCTCCCTCCCAAAACTGCATTAAAATAGGGCAAAATAAATTAGACATAAATGCAGAAGAATTAAAAAAAAAAAAACCAGAATAGACAACAACATAGGCAAGAGCTTAACAAAACTTTAGAAGCTGGCAGGCAAACCAGTGGCTGTCATCTGTCTTAGCAAACCAAAGCTAAAATCTCCACCTGCTGAGAAGATCAGAAGTGATCAGATTTGCACTACTGAACCCTGGGATGGCCTGGGAATTGGAGCTGCTGGGTACTTCCGAAGTGTGGGTGCACAGCAGACCTAAAAGCAGGAGTAAAATTGGTGGTGTTTGTAAGAAATGGACCCCCAAGCCTTACTCCACCTCTTTCCACCACACAGATGGAGAATTACCCCACCCCCATGAAAGGTTGTTGTTGAACCATGCAAAGACACCAGGATCCTTGGCCTCTGGAGGAGAAGAATTCAATCCGGGGCCAGAGACGAGGCTTGATCATTCAGAGCTTTTGTGTAATAAAATTTTATTAAAGTATAAAGGAGATAGAGAAAGCCTCTGACATAGACATCAAAAGGGGGTAGAAAGAGTACCCCTTTGCTAGTGTTAGCAATGGAGTTATATACTCTCCAATAAATCCAAAGAATGTCTGGAGGTTGTAAAGACCTCACCAGACATACTCCCATAATTTACACTTTAAAATAACAGAATTAGCCAGAAGGTTTAATCCAGAGACTGTCCTCAGGCAGGATACATTATTATATAATCCTAAAGAATGTAGAGGAAGAAAAAGTTTGTCCTTTCTTCCTCCTTGAGAATTCCAGACTCCTCTCTCCTTGGGGACCCCTAGACTTCTTATCAACCTGCCTAGGAAATGACTCTCTCATTCCCCCTTTTTCTTTTAGGAGAATTATGTTGCCAAGGGAAAGGGGCGTCAGTTTCACTCCATAACTACTTCCTGCTGCTTAGGGGCGTAGTCCCTAAATTGTTGAGGCAACATCCTCAAGACAATGCCTTCCTGTCCAGTAGGTCTGGTGAGGTCTTTACAACCTCCAGACATTCTTTGGATTCATTGAAGAGTATATAACTCCGTTGCTAACACTAGCAAGCGGGTTCTCTTTCTGCCCTCTTCTGATGCCTATGTCAGAAGCTTTCTCTATCTCCTTTATACTTTCATGAAACTTTATTACACAAAGCTCTGAGCAATCAAGCCTCATCTCTGGCCCCTGATTGAATTCTTCTCCTCTGGAGGCCAAGAATCCCGGCGTCTTTGTGTGGTTCAATAACAACTTTTCATCTTGGGGGCTCATCCAGAATTCTTCAGGACAAGGTAAGGATGCTTGGAGCTCTAGTTCTTTGTTCTCCAAGCGAACACTTTTTCTGCTGCACTTTACTAACTCTACGGTGTGCTTGCGTGAATGAATGAAACGCCCTGTGTGAAGCAAGTGAAGAGCCCTGCTCTGCTGTTCTGCAGTGACCTCATACAGCTTATGGCAGAAACCTCTCGGGGGTTTATACCAACCTGCCAATGCCAAGAGGCACCCAACGTCTCCTTTGGGAACTGACCAGAAATGGGCAAAGCGTATGGACCAAACTCTCCTTTCTTGGTCAAACTTTTCAGTCTCTTTGACCATTTTATAACTCCTTGGAAATTAGAAATACTAACTTAATCTATCAGGTCATAGACTTTCAAGGGACTTGTGATCTATGCTGTTATTGTGTACTATGACTTAGGTCCCAAACTTGGATTGGTAGTCAGGAAGCTCCTAGCCTCGCTAGGAATCAAAAGTTTGGAAGCTAGATGGAGCTCTAGCTACAAGAGCATCTCTGAGATTAAAGGTTCCTTGGATTGGAACTGCAATGGGATTTTTTCTTTTGGTAGCACTGGCTCTTAGTGGACCAGAGGAGACTCTTATACTGGTGTGGTGAGGCTTGGAAGGAACATCTCAGTTTTATGTACGTATTGGTCTTATTGTGGTCAGGAATATACTCAGGGTCATGCACAGGCACTCAGGTGACGAATGGTGCCCCCAGCGGTCTTAGCCTGGGAGGCATTCCGGAAGGTTACTCTGATTGCACCCCGGGTGGCATCAGAGGTAATGGTAAAGATCTGGACGTCAGTTGAGGATGCCATCAGGTCTACCCCTGGTGCATCCCCACCCCATCTCAGTGGTAGAACCGGGAGGGATGAGTACAGCACCTGCGTTGGTAAGGGACAGACTAAGTCCGACCAGGAAAGGAAAGCTTTGGTGTAGTCTGTCTACACCCCCATCTAGAGCAGGGAGGGACGCCTCCAGTAGAAAGATGGCACTGGTCGCTTTTTTCTCTCTTACAGACTGTTAGCTCTCTTACAGATGGGAGCTAACAATTCCAGTCTCACTCCTTTGAACTGTATCCTGAAAAACTGGGATAGATTTGATCCCCAGGGTTTAAAGAAGACACATCTGGTCTTCCTATGTGATACTGCACGGCCACAGTATCCATTGGAGGATGGTGAATGGTGGCCGATTGGAGGGTCTCTTAAGTATAATACTGTTTTACAATTAGACCGGTTCTGTGGAAAACAAGGGAAATGGGTAGAAGTAGCATATGTGTTGCCCTTTTTCTCTCTGCAAAACATGCCAGACTTATGTCCTAAGGGTATAGATTTGGGTGTGACTCCTTCTGCTCCTTCCTGTCTTCCTACTTTGCTAGATGAGATGGAGGACAGGAGACAAAAAGACAAAGAAAAGCAGGTTTTGCCAATCTATCCCTGGGATCATATGTGAAGAGCAGCTGCCTGAGGAACAGCCACACAAGCTGTTGCCTCTTTATGAAGCACCCACTGGGAGATATAATCAGTCTATCAGAGTTAATAAGCCTTTTTCTGATCAAGAAATACAAAGAATCAAGGAGGATCTGGGAGACTATTTAGAGGACCCAGAAAAATATATTAGAGCTTTTAAAGGTGTTACTCTGCTTTATGACCTTACTTGGAAGGATGTGATGTATATCTTGAAACAAACGCTGACTCCCAACTCAAAAAGTTGAGTTTTGGGAAAAGCGGTTGCTTATGGAGATGAATGGCTTGGTAATGAATCAGTAGGGAAGAGGGAGGACGAGATAATCACCCTCCGCACTGGGAATCAGGTGGTCCCAACTACAGAACCAGACTGGAGCTACAACATAGCTGAAGGAAGATGGGATCAGAGTCATTTTGTCAGATGTATTCTTGAAGGACTCAGGCAGGCACGCGCTAAGCCTTTAAACTATGGCAACTGGGCAAACATAGAACAGGAGGAGAAGGAAGCTCCTGGTAAATTCCTAGATAGACTAAGAGAAGCCCTTCTCAGATTTACTGAGATTGATCCCAAAAATGAAGATGGAAAAGTGATCTTATAGGATAGATTTCTCACTCAGTCGGCTCCAGATATCTGCTGTAAGCTATTAAAATGGGCGTATGGACCAAATCAGTCTTTAGATAATCTGTTACAACTGGCTCAGACAGTCTATTATGGTAGGGAATATGAGGAAAATAAAGAAAGGCAGAAAAAGACAAAGGAACAGGCAGAAGCCCTCTCAATGGCTATGAGAACCCTTCTTAAACAGCCTGAGAAAAATGCCCAGAGGGACCCAGGTGAAAAGGGATGGGCTTGCTATTACTGTGGAAAGGAGGTGCACCTCAAGCGGAATTGCCCTCAGGCATCTAAGCCACCCCCAGCTCCATGTCCCATCTGCAAAGGACCACACTGGAAGAGAGACTGCCCCCAGAGGCGTAGGTTTCAGGGGTTGGACTCTCAAAGACAATCAGGACTGAAGGTGCCTGAGGGTCCCCACACAAGCTCCCATCCTAATTACACCTGAGGAACCCCAGGTATCAATAACTTTGGGGGGGGGGGCGGCCAATCCATTGATTTCCTTTTAGATACTGGGGCAACTTACTCCATGCTTACTGAAGCCCCTGGCCCACTTTCTTCCCAATCCACTTCCATAATGGGACTGTCTGGACAAGCCAAAAGATGGGCCTGATAATCTATGTGAGCCTAATTCTGCTGACTCCAAAAATCTTGAGTCTGCCGTTTGGCATTCCTGTCCTGGGCTCACTCCTACACTGCATTTCATAATCTGCTAACTGCTGGGTCTATGGAGAGGTCCCCTCTTCATCAGTGGAAGGTTTCCTGTGGTGGACATCTCCACTTCAAGAAAAAGACTTTCTCCAAGTGTGCAAATACCTTAGACAACAATCGCATGTGATGTCTCTTCTTAAACTGGTGACACCTAACAACCTTAAGAATGACTGATGTAACTATGGACATAATGTGACTTTTCATTTTGATTTTAACTTGTTTTAATGACTATTTTGCCTTGCATCTGTAGCTGTGTAATTGGATTTGTTTCTAGTCACATGAAGGTTTTTAAGTTACAAATGGTTGTCCAAGGTCCTACAAGTGCCACAGCCTCCTCCAACTATTACTTGGGGCCCCTGGATCAGAGATCCTCAAAATGAGAGTTAGGAGAATATGTTGTCTCAACAATTTAGGGACCACGCCCCTAAACAGCAGGAAGTAGTTATGGAATGAAAACGACACCCCTTTCCCTTGGCAACATAATTCTCCTAAAAGAAAAAGGGGGAATGAGAGAGTCATTTCCTAGGCAGGTTGATAAGAAGTCTCAGGGTCCCCAAGGAGAGAGGGGTCTGGAATTCTCAAGGAGGAAGAAAGGACAAACTTTTTTTTTTCTCTACATTCCTTAGGATTATATAACAATAGTTTATCCTGCCTGACAACAGTCTCTGGATTAAACCTTCTGGCTAATTCTGTTATTTTAAAATGTAAATTATGGGAGTAGGTCTAGTCTCTACAGGATTATATAACAATGTATCCTGCCTGAGGACAGTCTCTGGATTAAAACTTCCAGCTAATTCTGTTATCTTAAAATGTCCACAGAATGATCTGTTCCTTTCCAAGGCAAACCATTCAATAACACGGTAATCGAAGCCTATGCCCCAACCAGTAACGCTGAAGAAGCTGAAGTTGAAGACCTACAAGACCTTTTAGAACTAACATCCAAAAAATATGTCCTTTTCATTGTAGGGGACTGGAATGCAAAAAAGAAAACGCAAACACTCTCCTTCAACAACACAAGAGAAGACTCTACACACGGACATCCCCAGATGGTCAACACCAAAATCAGATTGATTATATTCTTTGCAGCCAAACATGGAGAAGCTCTATACAGTCAGCAAAAACAAGACCAGGAGCTGACTGTGGCTCAGATCATAAACTCCTTATTGCCAAATTCAGACTTAACTGAAGAAAGTAGGGAAAATCACTAGACCATTCAGGTATGACCTAAATCAAATCCCTTATGATTATACAGTGGAACTGAGGAATAGATTTAAGGGACTAGATCTGAAAGACAGAGTGCCTGATGAACTATGGATGGAGGTTTGTGACATTGTTCAGGAGACAAGGATCAAGACCATCCCCAAGAAAAAGAAATGCAACAAAGCAAAATGGCTGTCTGAGGAGGCCTTACAAATAGCTGTAAAAAGAAGAGAAGTGAAACGAATAGGAGAAAAGGAAAGATATAAGCATCTGAATGCAGAGTTCCGAAGAATAGCAAGGAGAGATAAGACAGCCTTCCTCAGCGATCAATGCAAAGAAATAGAGGAAAACAACAGAATGGGAAAGACTAGAGATCTCTTCAAGAAAATCAGAGATACCAAGGGAACATTTCATTCAAAGATGGGCTCGATAAAGGACAGAAATGCTATGGACCTAACAGAAGCAGAAGATATTAAGAATAGGTGGCAAGAATACACAGAAGAACTGCACAAAAAAGATCTTCACGACCCAGATAATCATGATGGTGTGATCATTCACTCACCTAGAGCCAGACATCCTGGAATGTGAAGTCCAGTGGGCCTTAGAAAGCATCACTACAAACAAAGCTAGTGGAGGTGATGGAATTCCAGTTGAGCTATTCCAAATCCTGAAAGATGATGCTGTGAAAGTGCTGCACTCAATATGCCAGCAAATTTGGAAAACTCAGCAGTGGCCACAGGACTGGAAAAGGTCAGTTTTCATTCCAATCCCAAAGAAAGGCAATGCCAAAGAGTGCTCAAACTACTGCACAATTGCACTCATCTCACACACTAGTAAAGGAATGCTCAAAATTCTCCAAGCCAGGCTTCAGCAATACATGAATTGTGAACTTCCATATATTCAAGCTGGTTTTAGAAAAGGCAGAGGAACCAGAGATCAAGTTGCCAACATGTGCTGGACCATTGAAAAGCAAGAAAGTTCCAGAAAAACATCTATTTCTGCTTTATTGACTATGCCAAAGCCTTTGACTGTGTGGATCACAATAAACTGTGGAAAATTCTGAAAGAGATGGGCATACCAGACCACCTGACCTGCCTCTTGAGAAACCTATATGCAGGTCAGGAAGCAACAGTTAGAACTGGACATGGAACAACAGACTGGTTCCATATAGGAAAAGGAGTACACCAAGGCTGTATATTGTCACTCTGCTTATTTAACTTCTATGCAGAGTACATCATAAGAAATCCTGGGCTGGAAGAAGCACAAGCTGGAATCAAGATTGCTGGGAGAAATATCAATAACCTCAGATATGCAGATGATACCACTCTTATGGCAGAAAGTGATGAGGAACTAAAGAGCCTCTTGATGAAAGTGAAAGAGGAGAGTGAAAAAGTTGGCTTAAAGCTCAACATTCAGAAAACAAAGATCATGGCATCTGGTCCCATCACTTTATGGGAAACAGATGGGGAAACAGTGGAAACAGTGGCTGACTTTATTTTTTTGAGCTCCAAAATCATTGCAGATGGTGATTGCAGCCATTAAATTAAAAGATGCTTACTCCTTGGAAGGAAAGTTATGACCAACTTAGATAGTATATTAAAAAGTAGAGACATTACTTTGCCAACAAAGGTCTGTCTAGTCAAGGCTATGGTTTTTCCAGTGGTCATGTATGGATGTGAGAGTTGGACTGTGAAGAAGGCTGAGCGCCGAAGAATTGATGCTTTTGAACTGTGGTGTTGGAGAAGACTCTTGAGAGTCCCTTGGACTACAAGGAGGTCCAACCAGTCCATCCTAAAAGACATCCGTCCTGGGTGTTCGTTCATTGGAAGGACTGATGCTAAAGCAGAAACTCCAATCCTTTGGCCACCTCATGCAAAGAGCTGACTCATTGGAAAAGACCCTCATGCTGGGAGGGATTGAGGGCAGGAGGAGAAGGGGACAACAGAGGATGAGATGGTTGGATGGCATCACCGACTCGATGGACATGAGTTTGAATAAACTCCGGGAGTTCGTGATGGACGGGGGGCCTAGTGTGCTGTGATTCATGGGGTCGCAAAAAGTTGGACACGACTGAGTGACTGAACTGAACTGATGGGAGTAGGTCTGGTGAGGTCTTTACAATCTCCAGACATTTTTGGATTCATTGGAGAGTATATAACTGCATTGCTAACACTAGCAAGGGGGTACTCTTTCTACCCCGTTCTGATGTCTATGTCAGAAGATTTTTCTATCTCCCTTATACTTTAATAAAACTTTATTACAGAAACGCTCTGAGCTATCAAGCCTCATCTCTGGCCCTGGATTGAATTCTTTTCCTCCGGAGGCCAAGAATCCCGGCGTATTTGGGTGGTTCAGCAATAACCTTTCACCCACACTGGCTAAAGACAGAAAGATTGAATCATATGGACTCGGTAAAACTGCACTCCAACTTATGGCAGGGTAAAGTTCTGTACTGAGAAACTCCAAACTGAAAGAACAGTAGCTCCATATATTCTGCTCAGGTCCCTTACCACTGGCAGCCAGGGATATGCTCCCAGGAAGGAGCTAAGAGGATTCTTCTCTGCTGAAAGACTAACCAGCCCCCTTCCCTAGATTCTACAGCTACCAATTTTTAAGGTTCCCAGGTGGCTCAGTGATAAATAAAACTGCCTACCAATTCAGGAAACCCAGGAGACGTGGGTTCAATCTCTGGGTCGAAGATCCTCCAGAGAAGGAAGTGGTGACCCACTTGGGTACTCTTGCCTGGGAAATCCTATGGACAGAGAAGCCTGGCAGGCTACAGTCCATAGAGTTAAAAGGAGTAAGACATGACTAAGTATGTATGCAGCTCAGTTGGTGAGGTTAGTCATTCAGTTGCATCTGACTCTGCAACCCCATGGACTATAGCCCAACAGGCTCCTCTGTCCATGAAATTCTCCAGGCAAGAATACTGGAGTAAATATCCATTCTCTTCTCCAGGACATCTTCCCAACCGAGAGATCGAATCCAGGTCTCCTGCATTGTAGGTAGATTCTTTACCATCTGAGCCACCAGGGAAGCCCTCTCAGCTACAAAAAGGACAGACTGACACCTATCACTACCCAGTAAGGACCATCCATTAACAGGATCCAACCAGGTATGTGGGATTTCCAAAGAGTTTCTAGCGCCTCAATCTTAAATAGACCAGTAAATAGAATAGACAAGTAAAAGTTGTTGAGTCGTTTCCGACTCTTTGTGATCCCATGGACTGTACAGTCCATGGAATTCTCGAGGCCAGAATACTGGAGTGGTTAGCCTTTCCCTTCTCCAGGGGATCTTCCCAACCTAGGGATTGAACCCAGGTCTCCTGCATTGCAGGTGGATTCTTTACCAGCTGAGCCACAAGGGAAGCCCCATAAGTAGATGAAGTTCATCCCAAATTTGAAGAAATCTTTCAGTATAGAAAACAAAAACACGAAATAGAGGAAAAAATCAGTTCAAGAAAACTTCAGAATAAGAGAACATATTGCACCCATGATACAAATGGGAGATAGTAACTATGGAACATTTTAGAAAATAAGAAAGTGCTTTTGAAAATAAAATATGATTGTAGAAATGTATAATTCAACCTAACATTAAAAAAAAGAAGAAGAAATATTCCAGTCATTAAAAGGAAAAAGGCAAATAGAAAATTGGAAGATAAGTTATAAGAAAAGTTGAGCATCATTCATTCATTCATTCAACCAATATTCATTGAAAGCCTGCTTTGTGCCAGACATTTGCCTGGGTATTCAGGATATATCAGTAAGCAAGCCAGAAGATCTCTACCCTCAAGGCTTTACATGTTAGTTGGAGGAACCAGAAAATAAACAATAAAGGTAATAAATAAGTAAATTACATAACATGTTAGGAGACGCTTTGGTCAAAAAGAATAAAAATTGAGCATGATAAGGCAGTTGGGAGTGCTGGGAGGGTTTTTGTTTCCATTTTAAATAGGAGCTTCAGGATATACTTCATTAAGGAATACTAGAGCAAAGACATGAAAAATGTGAGAGAAAGAAGAAGTGACGGCTAATACAATATCTGCTGGATCATCGAAAAAGGAAGAGAGTTCCATAAAAACATCTATTTCTGCTTTATTGTCTATACCAAAGCCTTTGAACGTGTGGATCACAATCAACTGTGGAAAATTCTGAAAGAGATTGGAATACCAGACCACCTGACCTGCTTCTTCAGAAACCTATATGCAGGTCAGGAAGCAACAGTTAGAACTGGACATGGAACAACAGACTGGTTCCAAATAGGAAAAGGAGTACATCAAGGCTGTATATTGTCACTCTGCTTATTTAACTTCTATGCAGAGTACATCATGAGAAACGCTGGGCTGGATGAAGCACAAGCTAGAATCAAGATTGCTGGGAGAAATATCAATCACCTCAGATAGACAGATGACACCACCCTTATGGCAGAAAGTGAAGAGGAACTAAAAAGCCTATTGATGAAAGTGAAGCAGAAGAGTGAAAAAGTTGGCTTAAAGCTCAACATTCAGAAAACGAAGATCATGGTCCCATCACTTCATGGGAAAAAGATGGGGAAACAGTGGAAACAGTGTCAGACTTTATTTTTGGGGGCTCCAAAATCACTGCAGATGGTGACTGCAGCTATGAAATTAA
This sequence comes from Bos taurus, assembly GCF_002263795.3. Classification (NCBI taxonomy): domain Eukaryota; kingdom Metazoa; phylum Chordata; class Mammalia; order Artiodactyla; family Bovidae; genus Bos; species Bos taurus. Next base: position 81,993,551 of record NC_037335.1, on the reverse strand, counting down.
AAGACGCTTACTCCTTGGAAGAAAAGTTATGACCAACCTAGATAGCATATTCAAAAGCAGAGACATTACTTTGCCAACAAAGGCTCGTCTAGTCAAGGCTATGGTTTTTCCTGTGGTCATGTATGGATGTGAGAGTTGGACTGTGAAGAAAGCTGAGCGCCGAAGAATTGATGCTTTTGAACTGTGGTGTTGGAGAAGATTCTTGAGAGTCCCTTGGACTGCAAGGAGATCCAACCAGTCCATTCTGAAGGAGATCAGCCCTGGGAGTTCTTTGGAAGGAATGATGCTAAAGCTGAAACTCCAGTACTTTGGCTACCTCATTCGAAGAGTTGACTAATTGGAAAAGACTCTGATGCTGGGAGGGATTGGGGGCAGGAGGAGAAGGGGACGACAGAGGATGAGATGGCTGGATGGCATCACTGACTTGATGGACATGAGTCTGAGTGAACTCCGGGAGTTGGTGATGGACAGGGAGGCCCGGCGTGCTGTGAATCATGGGGTTGCAAAGAGTCGGACACGATTGAGCGACTGAACTGAACTGAACTGAAGATGGGACCTTTCACGTCATGCTCAAGGAAGAGCAAAAAGGTCAATGTTCTGAAGCCAAGTGAGCTAAGGGGGAATTCAGAGAGGGATGATGTCACAGCAGTAGTGAGAATTCAGACATGGTGGGCCTTGGTAAGCCAAGCTATGGACTTTGACTTTTTTTTTTCCTGAGACACGCAGGGTGCAACTGGAGGATGTTCAGTGAAGTGTCAACTTTGGCTTTTAAAAAGGACTATATAGTTGCAAAGTGGAATCAGAGACATCCAAGAACAATGCTGGGCAGTGATCCAGGTGAGAGATGGTGACACCTGGGACGAGTAGTGGCAGCTGAGCAGTTCTTTTAGGGGGAGATGCAGATGTTAAAAAGTTTAAGAAGTCAATAGGGATAAACATGAACACAACCACTGCTGAACAAGCATATTGTATAACAGACTAGCAGGAGAAATCTCAAAGTATCCAGTGGAAAATAGGAAAAGAGAAAAAAATAATGTATTCCTTGATATAAAACAGAAAATTTGAATTGGTTAATTTTTAATTTTTATTATTTCTTACTAGTTTACGTTTTCTGAAATAAACCTGCATTGCTTTTTAAATTTTAAAGAATTTTCTTTTGTTCTAAGGGTTGAGCCCTCCTGTGACTCACTTTGGAAAACTGGTCTTGGGCTCCTGGAACAGCTTCACCAGTCTAACATCTAGAAGTCTAGTATCTAGAAGCAGAGTTGGGTTTTGGGGGAGCGGTGGCCAAAAAGAGGAAGAAGGTAGGGGCCCACCTCTGTGATCTTGCTCCTTAACTGGTCCTTCTTTATTGTTGCTGTTCATTTGCTAAGTTGTGTCTAACTCTTTGCATGCCAGGCCTCCCTGTCCTTCACCATCTCCAGGAGTTTGCTCAAACTCATGTCCAGAGTCAGTGATGCCATCCAATCATCTTGTCCTCTGTTGTCCCCTTCTCCTGCCATCAATCTTTCCAAGCATAAGGGTCTTTTCCAATGAATCTGCTTTTCACATCACATGATCAATGTATTGGAGCTTTGGCTTCAGCATCAGTCCTAATGAATACTCACGGTAGATTTCCTTTAGGATTGGCTGGTTTGCTGCTGCTGCTGCTAAGTCGCTTCAGTCATGTCCGACTCTGTGCAACCCCATCGATGGCAGCCCACCAGGCTCCGCCGTCCCTGGGATTCTCCAGGCAATAACACTGGAGTGGGTTGCCATTTCCTCCTCCTTGCAATTCAGGGGACTCTCAAGAGTCTTCTCTAGCACCACATTTCAAAAGCATCAATTCTTCAAAGCTCAGCCTTCCTTATGCAACTCTCACATCCATACATGACTACTGAAAAGACCATAGCTTTGACTACACGGATCTTTGTCAGCAAATTGATGTCTCTGCTTTTTAATATGCTATCTAGGTTTGTCATACCTTTCCTTCCAAGGAGCAAGTGTCTTTTCATTTCATGGCTGCAGTCACTGTCCACGGTGATTTTGGAGCTCAAGATGATAAAATCTGTCACTGTTTTCACTTTCTCCACTTCTATTTGCCATGAAGTAATGGGACCCAATGGCATGATCTTAGTTTTTTCAATGTTGAGTTTTTAGACAGCTTTTTCACTCTCCTTTTTCATCCTCATCAAGAGGCTTTTTAGTTCCTTTTTGCTTTCTGCCATTATAGCGGTATCATCTGCATATCTGCAAAGTGAAAGTGAAAGTTGCTCAGTCATGTCTGACTCTTTGCGACCCTATGGACTATAGCCCACCAGCTCCTCTGTCCATGGAATTCTCCAGGAAAGAAGACTGGAATGGGTTGCCATTTCCTTCTCCAGGGGATCTTACTGACTCAGGAATCGAACCCATGTCTCTTATACCTCCTGCATTGGTAGGTGGGTCCTTTACCATCTCATCCACCAGGGAAGCCTGCATATCTGAGGTTGTTGATATTTCTCCTGGCAATCTTGATTCCTTCTGATCTTGCTCAAAATTTCCCTCTGTGAGGTATTCCTACCACAGAGCTGGCTCAGGCTTTCCCACAAACAATGCAGAACACCTAGAACAGGGACCACAAACTTGAATACTTTTGAGGTCAGTCGAGTAACAGATGTGGCAAGGCTGAAAATGTTAAATTATAGTATAATGTGGGAATGCACAGAAAATGCATGTCTTAGGCTTGTTCCCCAGAAGCAAGTGATTTATTAAGGATTGTCTGAAGAAACTGGGTAGGGGATGGAGGAAGAAGGACAAGGAAGAGGAAGAAACCAAGCAAGTGTTCAATTTCACAGTCTGTGCCTGCAGGTAAGGTGGCTCCAGGAGCCCAACTCCAGCTTTTCAAAAATAGTCCATGCAGGGCCTGACACTTAGCACAAAAGCATGTAGAAGCCAAAGGAGGGGCACTAGAGTCAGTGTAAGAGGTTTAACAGGAGCTGGGGGATGCAGTGCCATGTTCTTAGAATTTCTTTATGTTTATTCAATGTGGTCTTACTCATGAACCCTACCCTTTGGTTCATGGTGGGGGTGGGGAGTAGAGAGGGAGTTAAATTAACTGTTAATTCTACCTGGCTTAAAGATTATAGCAGTGTCTTTAGTTGTTGTTCTGTCTTCTCAGATAGAAATGTTTCTCACTTACCCCTCCCCGCTTGCTTCTCTTAAGACAATATCTTAAGATCTTAGGGGTAGAGTGTCTTATACACTCCTGTGGTGACAGAGAAGGGTTGGGATATCCAGTTGAGGTATACTTTGACTTCTCTGGCCTCTGTGATCATGGCTCTAGTCCTGTTTACAAGTTGCCTGGATATCATTCACCTCTGATTTGGTCTTCTTGTCATATTAGTCACAGTCTGGGGTAACCCCTCCAACCTGGCATCACACTGCCCTTCACTGACTGTAGATCTCGCTGGGTCCATGTCACACATTCCCTCCAGCCTACAGGCTCAGCAGTCACAGGTCCATTTAGTGTCCACTAACTCTGACTATCAACTTTTATCTCACCCACACTATGTGGGGAGCCCAGAGGCAAAAAAAAAATTTGTTGTGGCAAAAAATATATAACATAAAATTTGCCATTTTAAGTGTACAAATCATCAGCATTAATTTGATTCAGTGTTATTGGACTTCCCTGTAGCTCAAACAGTAGAGAATCTACCTCCAGTACAGGAGACCAGGGTTCGATCTCTAGGTCAGGAAGATCCTCTGGAGAAGGGAATGGCAATCCACTCCAGTATTCTTGCCTGCAGAATTCCATGGGCAGAGAAGCCTCACCGGCTACAGTTCGTGGGGTCGCTAAGAGTCAGACATGACTGAGAGACTAACACACACATTATACAACCATCATTACAATCTCCAAAACTTTTTCAACATCTGAAACAGACCTTCTCATTACTCCTTTTTCCCAGGCCCTGGTCATGTCTAATCTATCTCTGTCTCTATAAATCTACCTATTCTAAATATTTCACGTATATATAATCATACAATATTTCAATATTTGTCCTTCTGTGCGTTTGGCTAATTTCACTCGTCATAATGTCCTCTAGATATATCTATGTTGCAGCAAGGATGAGAACTTCATCCTTTTTTTTTTTTAAATGGCTAGATTATATTCCATTGTAGGCATATGCCTAATTTTGTTCATCCATTCATTTGTCTTGGGCTGTTTCTATTTTTTGGCTATTGAGACTAATGGTGCAATGAACATTGTTGCACAATTATCTTTTTGAGTCTGTTTTCTATTTGGGGGAGGGGGAGAGGGGAGCTAGTAGGGAACTTGCTAGATCATATAATCATTCTATGTTTAGCTTTTTGACGATCTGCCAAATTGTTTTCCGAAAAGGCTAAATCATTTTATATTCTAAGCAACAATGTATGAGAGTTCCAATGTCTCCACATCACCACTAACAATGGTTGTTTTCTGTTTTGTTTCATTTTTATAATAACCATTCTGTGTGTGTGTGTGTGTGTGTGTGTGCGCGCTACTCAGTTGCATTCGACTCTTAGTGACCCCATGGACTGTAGCCTGCTAGCTCCTCTGGCCGTGGGATTTCCCAGGTAAGAATACTGGAATGGGTTGCTATTCCCTTCTCCAGGGGACCTTCCCAACCCAGGGATGGACCCAGGTCTCCTGCATTGCAGGCAGATTCTTTACCATCTGAGCCACCAAGCAATCTCAATAATCATTCTACCAGGTGCGAAATAGTTTTGATTAGCATTTCTCTGTTGACTGATGATGTTGAACGTCTTTTCATATGCTTATTGGCCATTTGTGGATCTTTGGAGAAATGTCTAAGTCCTTTGCCTCTTTTACATTGTGCTGTCTGTTCTTTTGTCAGAGGCAGATTTTTAGACAAGTGTGAGAACAAAAAAAACCCTTATGCCTTCACGTGGACCTTACAGAATCTACATATTTCTCTGGAGAAGGAAGGATGTGTAAGACATGCTCACACCGTGGGCTGAAGGCCTTGTGCCTCTTTATTCTTCCCTGGTGTGTGTGTGTGTGATAGGGTTAGCCATGACTTTTGTCTAGAGCAGTACTTCTCAAATTTTATTTCATATCCACATCACCTGGGTATGCTGTTAAAGTGCAGATTCTGGTTCAGTAGAGCTTTAAACAAGCTCCCAGTTGATGCTAATGCTGTGGGTTCATTGCTTACAGTTTGATTAGCAAGGCCTTAGAGAACAATTTACACATTAAAAATGTTTTGTGCAGATTTTCAAATAGTTTCTGGGCCAAACATAGCTTTAGGAAGCAAGTTCCACACTTGAAAAATAACAGCATACTATTAGTATCACTAAAGATATCTACAGCATGTCTACTACAGAAGTCCCAAAGTAAAGTGCTTATTGGGGTCAGTCTAGGGTGGGATGGAGATTACCTAGATGGAGAACCTCTGCCTGTTTATAGGAGGTACTGCTCTTGAATATCAATAACCTCAGATATGCAGATGACACCACCCTTATGGCAGAAAGCAAAGAGAAACTAAAGAGCCTCTTGACAAAGTGACAGAGGAGAGTGAAAAAGCTGGCCTAAAACTCAACATTCAAATAAGGAAGATCATAGCATCCACTCCCATCATCTCATGGCAAAAGACGGGGAAACAATGGAAACAGTGACAGACTTTATTTTCTTGGGCTCCAAAGTCACTGTGGACAGTGACTGCACCCATGAAATTAAAAGACGCTTGCTCCTTGGAAGAAAAGCTATGACAAACCTAGATAGCATATTAAAAAGCAGAGACATTACTTTACCAACAAATGTCCTACTAGTCAAAGCTGTGGTTTTTCCAATTGTCATGTATGAATGTGAGAGTTGGACCATAAAGAAGGCTGAGTGCCAAAGAACTGATGCTTTTGAACTGTGGTGCTAGAGAAAACTCTTTCTCCAAAGAGTGTCTTTGACTGCAAGGATATCCAACCAGTCAATTCTAAAGGAAATCACTCCTGAACATTCACTAGAAGGATGGATGCTGAACTGAAGCTCCAATGTTTTGGTCACCTGATGCAAAGAACTGACTCATTGGGAAAGACTCTGATGCTGTGAAAGATTGAAGGCCGGAGAAGAAAGGGATGACAGAGGACAAAATGGTTGGATGGCATCACTGAATCAATGGACATGAGCTGAGCAAGCTCCAGGAGATGCTGAAGGACAGGGAAGCATGGCAAGCTGCAATCCAGTGGAATCAGAAAGAGTTGGACATGACTGAGTTACTGAACAACAACTGCTCTTGAACTATAGCTGATGGTTCTGTCAAGTCAGCTTATTTCTCTTTCTCTGTTCTTTTCTTGTCACAGCAAATATTAGGAGTGACAGACCAAAGAGTGTAAGATGACAGACAAGTCACAGCTCAGTTAGGCTCAAGCAGAAAGATATTTTATTAGACAGGTACTCCAAAAATACAGGAGCAAGCTGATCCCAAAGGAAGTCCTTCTCATTTTTCCTACTGAGCCTGTTTGGCTTCTTGCTTTCATCGTCCCAGTCTCCTTTTGGTTATGGTGTGTGCAAAGTAGAGCTTGTACACATCACCAGTCAACGAAAGGAAATGCAGTGGGGATACATTCAAGGCCAATTGACAATTGTAAGTTATACAACAGCAGACTGTGTTATTTTTGTCTTCCCATAATTCAGTTCAGTTCAGTTCAATCGTTCCATCGTGTCTGACTCTTTGTGACCCCATGAACCACAGCCAGGCCTCCCTGTCCATCACCAACTCCTGGAGTTTACTCAAATTCATGTCCATTGAGTCAGTGATGCCATCCAACCATCTCATCCTGACGCCCCCTTCTCCTCCTGCCCTCAATCTTTCCCAGCATCAGGGTCTTTTTAAATGAGTCAGCTCTTCGCATCAGGTGGCCAAAGTATTGGAATTTCAACTTCAACATCAGTCTTTCCAATGAATATTCAGGACTGATCTCCTTTAGAATGGACTGGTTGGATCTCCTTGCAGTCCAAGGGACTCTCAAGACTCTTCTCCAACACCACAGTTCAAAAGCATCGATTCTTCATCGCTCAGCTTTCTTTATAGTCCAATTCCCATAATTCAGTCTGTTATAATTAGATATAGAATATTCATGAGCCCTTACTGGGCCCTTAACTGCCTAAGTTTACTTGGAGAATCCCCTGTGTTTATTGTGTATCCACTGTAGTTTACTTGGAGAATCCCCTGTGTTTATTGTGTATCCACTGTATGTCTAGGGCACATGTGCAGGAGTTGAAAAGTCTCTGTGGTTACTTTGTAGCATATCTGTGAGCCCTCCTGGGTGTGTCTGGGATGCATCTTAGAGATCAGCTTGCATCCCTTTCAGCCAGGCCTCCTCTTGTCCCTCATGTCTAACTTCCCACATAACAGTTCCCAGGTAGAAATGCTGGCCCAAGATGCCCATGTTTTCCATTTTATAAAGAAGAAAAGGGATATAGAGAATATTTTGTGAAATCTTCTGATTTCTAAATGTTTTCAATTCATTTTCTTTTCTCCAGCAGTCTTCAAGCTAAACAAAACAAGTCTGTTAGCCATATGCAACCTTCAGGGTGCTGGCTTATTCTTTCTGGCCCAATGTTTTGTTGGATCCTCAAGAGATACAGAAAAATAGGGCCTGATTTTGAGGCAGGAGATAGATAGGTCCGCCAAGGTAAAGTGATTGGAGATTCATTCCCTGTGGACTGAAACTCCAAAATATTAATAGTGGGACAAGTGGGAGAGGAGGCTGGGCTCTGGCCAGATAGAAGATAAGAGACTCCATATTTCTCCTTCTTGAAGTCAGAAGACCTCCCTGACTACACAATGTAGAAAGGCTCCTTGGAAGTCAAAAGGGGAGTAATGCTAACTATCCATAGGCCTCTTAAGTTGAATCCATCTTGGCTACGAGATGAGTGCGCCCACATGGGAGGATCCTGAGATATACCAGATATGGACTTTGAGCCAGGCAAATAAATATAATTGGCCAAAGGAAACCCAGAGGAAATGTCCCATAAAAGTAATTCAAACTGCCATGAGAGCGGGACTCTCTCAGAGTCTGCCCATGTGTCTCTCTACAGGTAGTATCCTCCTTTTCCTCCTAATAAATATTTACTTGATTACTTTCCTTCTTTATGAGAATTCTATTTTTTGCAAAGCTTAAGGGCTAGGGCCTGTCACTGACCAATAATTGTTCTAGTGGTTAAGATTTGATGCTCTCAACACTGTGACCCAACCTCAAACTCTGGCCTAACTGAAACCCGCTACAAGCTGCTGTAGGTTGAGGCCACTAGCAATCAGTTTTAGCTCTTAAGGTGACTGTAACCTTGCTGGGAACTAAGATACATACACATGAGGGCAGGGAGCAACACAAAGACAGGCATCTGTAAGTGTGAAAAACGAGATCCAAGCCATTTAAGGAAGCTGTGATCAAGCCCCAGAGAGACTGCGGATGATGATCTGTCTCTTGCTGTCCTAACTTTCTTTTTTACAGTTAAAATGATTTCTCCTGATGCACTCTCTCTTTTGGCTTACATGCAACATGGGAGTGACATTTTTAAAAACTACACTTACATGTGATGAGATTATGCCAGAAAAACTAATCAAACGAGACAATAAAAGTAATGTGCTTAGCAAAATGTGTGACATTATAGATGCTAGTTAAATGTTAGTTTCTCCCATTAAATGTTAGTTTCTCCCATTTCCCTTATAGATCTTGGACCCTGAGGAATAAAAATATAGTGCATATATGTATGTGTATATATATATGTGTGTATGTGTGTGTGTATGCTATGCTATGCTAAGTCACTTCAGTCGTGTCCGACTCTGTGCGACCCCATAGACGGCAGCCCACCAGGCTCCCCCGTCCCTGGGGTTCTCCAGGCAAGAACACTGGAGTGGGTTGCCATTTCCTTCTCCAGTGCATGAAAGTGAAAAGTGAAAGTGAAGTCACTCAGTCGTGTCTGACTCCTAGCGACCCCATGGACTGCAGCCCACCAGGCTCCTCTGTCTATGTGATTTTCCAGGCAAGAGTACTGGAGTGGGGTGCCATTGCCTTCTCCAGTGTGTGTGTACACATATATATATATATGTCATATTGGTGTCACTTTTGGGATTTCTTCCTTTATCAAGCAGCAGATTTTTTTCTAGCTTTTTTGAGTTATAATTGACATATAACATTGTATGAGTTAAAGTGTACAATATGGTTTGATACACATATATTTTGTGAAATGATTATCACAGATAGATTAGTTAACAGCTCCAGTTCAGTTCAGTTCAGTTGCTCAGTCGTGTCTGACTCTTTGTGACCCCATGGACTGCAGCACACCAGGCTTCCCTGTCTATCACCAATTCCTGGAGTTTGCTCAAACTCATGTCCATTGAGTCAGTGATGCCATCCAAACATCTCATCCTCTGTCATCCCCTTCTCCCTTTGCCTTCAATCTTTCCCAGCATCAGGGTCTTTCCCAATGAGTCAGTTCTTCACATCAGGCAGCCAAAGTATTGGAGTTTCAGCTTCAGCATCCATCCTTCCAATGAAGTTAACAGCTCCATCACCTCACATACTACCATTTTTAGAAAATGAGAACGAAGAGATTTACTGTTAGTTTACTCAAAGATTTACTCGTTGTGACTCAGGCGGCAAAGAGTCAGATACGACTGAACGACTAACACACACACACTCTTACATCTCTCCATTTACCCACTCAGCAGCAGTTGTTTTATTGTATGATCTGACTGTACTGAAACCTTAATGTAGCACATGAATAAATGCAGTTAACTAGTCTTACTGGAAAATGCTAGGCAATTGAAGGGTCAATCTGAAACAGACACAAGATCGGGAAAACACTTATTTTTGACTTAGTAGTTGCCAGAATTAATCAAATCATAAATGTGCATAATTTGCTATTTTTAAAGTGCTTATTCTTAGGAGTTCTTTACTATTAATTTCATTCCAAGTGAATCATTATGAAATCCTTATGAAGAAAATTATTTTTAAGCCATGTGTTTATTTTAAAATATAATTTATTATTTTTGCAGGCAATAAAAATGTGCTATGTTGGTTACAACACACCATGATTGGTGGGAATGCATGCTCTAAATAGGAATGCATTTTTTACTGAACTAAAAAAAAAACAGACTAAAACTGCCTTTAGATACATACATATATATGCATATGCATTGACGATAGTGTGTGTTCGTCACTCAGTCATGTCCAGCCCTTTGTGACCCCACAGACTGTAGCCCACCAGGATCCTCTGTTCATGGAATTTTCCTGCAAAGAATGCTGGAGTGGGTTGCCTTTCCCTTCTCCAGAGGATCTTCCTGACCCAGGATTGAACCCAGGTCTCCCAAATTGCAGGCAAATTCTTTACCATTTGAGCCACAAGGAAAAGCACACACACACACACACACACACACATATATATATATATGTAAAGTTTTTGTTGTTTTCTGGGAATGCTGTCAGAGATTGCAAAATGATAGTTATTTCTCCATTCTACATTTATAGGCTTTTAGTAAGAGTCCTTCCTGTTTCTTGAGGTGGTTTAGGATTCCCTCCTCTGGCTTTTTTGAATGAAACATAATAGTATTTTGAGTTTATCTTGTTTTGACATTTATGAGACTAGAAGAGAAGATGTTGATTAATTAAAAGAAGATCCCCTTCACTAGGCTAAGCTTCACAAGGGCAGAGAATATGTTTTTTTTTTCTCTTTCTTTTATTTTTTTCATCAAAGTAACCTCAAATCCTATGTATAGTCTAACCTCAGCTGAGTTCAGCTGCTAGGAAGAGAGATCAAAAATAACCGTAATTGAAACAAAACAGATTTGTTTTTCTTTTTTCTAAAAGAAGTTCAGAGCTAGGCAAACCAGATGACTCTCATGATTATTGGGGACCCAGTGTCCTGAATATTCATTGGAAGGTCTGATGCTGAAGCTGAAGCTCCAATACTTTGGTGACCTGATGTGAAGAACTGCCTCATTTGAAAAGACTCTGATGCTAGGAAAGACTGAAGGAGGCAGGAGAAGGGGACAACAGAGGATGAGACGGTTGGATGGCATCAACAACTCGATGGATATGAAATTGAGTAAACTCCAGGAGTTGGTGATGGACAGGGAGGCCTGGTGTGCTGCAGTCCTTGGGGTTGCGAAGAGTTGGACACGGCTGAGCAACTGAACTGAACTGAACTGAGGGTCCTTTTATTTCCTTTGTTCTGCCATCCTATTCCAAGACCACTGTCCTTGAGGTACTTTATGGTCTAAGATGACTGGACCTCTAGTAGAGGGCAAGAGAAAGGGGGAAAGGGCTAAAGCTCCTTACCTACTGTCTATCTTTCAAGAAGCCTTTCTGAAAGTCCCATGCAACAGCTTCCACTTTTCTCTCACTGGCTACAACTTTGTAACATGGCCACCCCCTAATAGCAAGGGAGTCTGGAAAATGTGGTCTTTTTTATTGGGCACATTGCCATGCTGAAAGTGAAAGTGATAGTCACTCAGTCATGTCGGACTCTTTGTGACCCCAGGGACTGTAGCCTGCCAGGTTCCTCTGTCCATGAAATTCTCCAGGAAAGAATACTGGAGTGGGTTGCCATATAAGTATTAATAAAAGCAGTGTTCTCATACTAATAAGGAAAGAGGAAGTGGTAAAATGAGATTAATAAAGACAATCTAATCAGTTTTTCATTAAGTGAAATTTATTCAATTTATAAGATTGTTCTTTGAGACTCTTTCCCATCCTTTTTTTTTTTTTTAAGTCAAAAATGTTTCTAAAAAATTGAAATAATGGTAGATTCTACCTTACTCCCCAAAGTTTTTATTTGACCTAATAAAAAGTTAACTCTTTTAGTGCTCTAATATTATTGACATTTTACTGGCCCACATCTAGGGAGCTCCTGGACTATAGAGGTGAGCTGTGAGATTTCTCCCAACTCCAGGATAGTTCGATGGTTCTGTGTCTTCAGTGCACCCTATATGCTTCATGCCTTCTGCTTGGGAGGTGCTCATGAGGTATCCACGGATTTATCAAGTAGTTTTATCCAAAGTGCTAATGCCCAGTGACACAAAGAAGAGCTGCCACCTCCAGGTCCTTGATCAGGGCTTGCTTTGCAGTAAGGAAGAGAAATTCATGGAAGTCAGAATAAGTGAAGGAGTGATTGTTGCAAGGATATAGGGGAATCTCATGGACAACTAAAACAGAAAAATAAGCATGCTCAGTTTGCAACTGGGATTAAACATGGGAAGTTGGAAATGGAAACTACCCTCTGTCTCTCATGGAATAACACGATCTTTCAAACTTCTCTGTTTTTTTCTGCCAACCAACTTTGTTTGCTACTTAAATTTTTTCTTCCCTCAGTAACTATGGTTGGCATGAGGTTTGGCTTCTGTGATGCAGGGGTGGTACAATCAATCTCAGAGCTGCAATTGCAAATTCCCCAGCAAAAGTTTAATTGGTTCAGCAAATATCAGATTACTGTTTCTGGTTCAAGTAGTTGTGGCAAGGAGTTGGGCAATTAGTACAAATATGTCTTTCTAAGGTTCATTCTTTTCAACAGGACCTACGGTATGAGCATGTTGAGGGAAGGGGCAGTACTATGCAACGGTTATAATACATTTCTCTTTTCTTGTTAATTTCCACCTCTGGCAGCCCTCTGTTTCCTGACCTCAGGTCCTTTCCCTCCTATCAGGGTGACAGATCAAAGACCTTCACTATTACTTGGACCATTTCATTAAAAAAATTATTTGGCTGTGTCAGTTCTTTGTTGCCACACACAGATACTGCCATCACACAGTATCTTTTATTTTGGCACACAAACTCTCTCTAGTTGTGGCGAGTGGGCTCCGAAGTTGTGGCTCACGAACTTCAGAGCGCTGTGGTGCAGCTTCACAGTGCCCTGGCACACGGCTTAGTTGCTCCTCGGGGTGCAGGATCTTCATTCCCTGACCAGGGATGGGACCCATGTTCTGTGCATTGCAAGGCAGATTCTTAACCACTGGACCACAAGGGAAGTCCCTACTTGGAGCATTTCTCCATGCATTTCATGCACAAACATTATTACTACTGTTATCATTTCCATACTGTCAGCATTCATTTCCTCATTCAGAATGTTTTATATGGAAAGCAGTGCAGTGATGAACATGCATAGCCTTCGGGGTCACATCACCCCTCCCCCACCGCTGTACACTAAAACCTTGAGAAGTGGTTTGTTACCCAGATTGGGGCATAAGCAAGAGAATGGCAAGTAATAAGAAGCACCAGAGTCAATCTACTTGTATGTGAAGATACAGTATCTATTAGTAGAGACTGCTGTGTGCATCAGCTTCTTTATCTGTGAAACTGCAATATTATCTACAACATAAGGTCACTGTAAGAAGTAAAAATAATCAGCCTAGGGCCTGGGACTTAAACACTTATTAAATAGTCATAGATGAGGTACCAGCAGCAAATATCAGAGTCAAGGACAAGATAGTGTTAAGTGTTGTGAGAGCTGGAAACTAGGTGGTGTCTGGACTAATTTTGGAAATATGAGTCTTATTACAATGGCTACAAATGCCAGCAAATTTGGAACACTCAGCAGTGGCCACAGGACTGGAAAAGGTCAGTTTTCATTCCAATCCCTAAGAAAGGCAATGCCAAAGAATGCTCAAACTACCGCACAATTGCACTCACCTCACATGCTAGCAAACGAATGCTCAAAATTCTCCAAGATAGGCTTCAAAAATATGTGAACTACCAGATGTTCAAGCTGGTTTTAGAAAAGGCAGAGGAACCAGAGATTAAATTGCCAACATCCATTGGATCATTGAAAAAGCAAGAGAGTTCCAGAAAAACATCAATTTCTGCTTTATTGACTATGCCAAAGCCTTTGACTGTGTGGATCACAATCAACTGCGGAAAATTCTGAAAGAGACAGGAATACCAGACCACCTGACCTGCCTCTTGAGAAATCTGTATGTAGGTCAGGAAGCAACAGTTAGAACTGGACATGGAACAACAGACTGGTTCCAAATAGCAAAAGGAGTAAGTCAAGGCTGTATATTGTCACCCTGATTATTTAACTTCTATGCAGAGTACATCATGAGAAACACTGGGCTGGAAGAAGCACAAGCTGGAATCAAGATTGCTGGAAGAAATGTCAATAATCTCAAATATGCAGATGACACCACCCTTATGGCAGAAAGCGAAGAATAACTAAAGAGCCTCTTGATGAAAGTGAGAGAGGAGAGTGAAAAAGTTGACTTAAAGCTCAACATTCAGAAAACAAAGATCAAGGCATCTGGTCCCATCACTTCATGGCTAATAGATGGAGAAACAGTGGAAACGGAGGCAGGCTTTATTTTTTTGGGCTCCAAAATCACTGCAGATGCTGACTGCAGCCATGAAATTAAAAGATGCTTACTCCTTGGAAGAAAAGTTATGACCAACCTAGACATCATATTAAAAAGTAGAGACATTACTTTTCCAACAAAGGTCTGTCTAGTCAAGGCTATGGTTTTTCCAGTAGTCACATACGGATGTGAGTTGGACTATAAAGAAAGCTGAGTAAAGAAGAATTGATGCTTTTGAACTGTGGTGTTAGGAAGACTCTTGAGAGTCCCTTGGACTGCAAGAAGATCCAACCAGTCCATCCTAAAGGAAATTGGTCCTGAATGTTCATTGGAAGGACTGATGTTGAAGCTGAAACTCCAATACTTTGGCCACCTGATGTGAAGTGCTGACTCATTTGAAAAGATCCTGATGCTGAGAAAGATTGAAGGCAGAAAGAGAAGGGGATGACAGAGGATGAGATGGTTGGATGGCATCACTGACTCAATGGACATGAGTTTGAGTAAACTCTGGGAGTTGGTGATGGACAGGGAGGCCTGGCATGCTGCAGTCCATGGGGTCGAAAAGAGTTGGACATGACTGAGCGACTGAACTGAACTAAACTGAACAATGGCTAGAATCCAACACAGTTGATTTTATTTGTTTACTGAATGTTTCCTTTGTGGCTAAGCTGGTAAAGAAGCCACCTGCAATTTGGGAGACCTGGTTCAATCCTTGGGTTGGGAAGGTCCCCTGGAGAAGGGAATGGCTACCCACTCCAGTATTCTGGCTTAGAGAATTCCATGGACTGTTTAGTCCATGGGGTCACAAAGAGTCAGATCATCTGAGCGACTTTCACTTACACTTTATTGAATGCAGAAGGAGGATTTGGTAATGTCGGTTGCAGCACTCAGCTGTGATGTTTATTCCTAATAGAATGTAAAGATTCTAAAGGGTGGATTCCATTAGAATGGATTCTATTTCTAAGGATGAAACAGTTTTCACCTCTGCATGCCATTTTTCATTTTTGCTCTATTACCTAAATGTGATTTCACTCTATACTGTAATCAAAATTGTTTCTAGAAGCACACATACTTAATTTTATATTGAGTTAAAAATAGGATTCATATCTAAATATTTTTCTCAGGAAGCTTTTCAGGCACTTTACAGAGTGCTCATCTCCTTAGTGCCTAAAGTATTAGGATAGCTCCATACATACGGATGCCAGATAAAATGAATGTCTATAGTGAAAGTGAAAGTGAAAGTCACTCAGTTGTGTCTGACTCAGAATTTATACTATACATGTTACCCATTTAAGTCTGCTGCTGCTGCTGCTAAGTCGCTTCAATCATGTCCGACTCTGTGCAACCCCAGAGACAGCAGCCCACCAGGCTCCCCCGTCCCTGGGATTCTCCAGGCAAGAACACTGGAGTGGGTTGCCATTTCCTTCTCCAATGCAGGAAAGTAAAAAGTGAAAGTGAAGTCGCTCAGTTGTGTCCGACTCTTCGAGACCCCGTGGACTGCAGCCCGCCCGACTGCAACACTCGAGTGGGTTGCCATTGCCTTCTCTGCATTTAAGTCTAAATTAGGCTTAATATGATGTTCTTTAATATACTGTTGAGTCATGCAACTCTTTATTAACTACTGAATTTAAAAGACATAAAACTACTATGGGTACTCCCAGGTGGTGCTAGGGGTAAAGAACCCACTTGCCAATATAGGAGAGGTAGGAGATGCTAGTAAAGTAATGCTCAAAATTCTCCAAGCCAGGCTTCAGCAATATGTGAACTGTGAACTTCCAGATGTTCAAGCTGGTTTTAGAAAAGGCAGAGGAACCAGAGATCAAATTGCCAACATCCACTGGATCATCGAAAAACAAGAGTTCCAGAAAAACATCTATTTCTACTTTATTGACTATGCCAAAGCCTTTGACTGTGAGGATCACAATAAACTGTGGAAAATTCTGAAAGAGATGGGCATATCAGACCACCTGACCTGCCTCTTGAGAAACCTATATGCAGGTCAGGATGCAACAGTTAGAAGTGGACATGGAACAACAGACTGGTTCCAAATAGCAAAAGGAGTAAGTCAAGGCTGTATATTGTCACTCTGCTTATTTAACTTCTATGCAGAGTACATCATGAGAAACTGTGGGCTGGAAGAAGCACAAGCTGGAATCAAGACTGCTGGGAGAAATATCAATAACCTCAGATATGCAGATGACACCACCTTAATGGCAGAAAGTGAAGAGGAACTAAAGAGCCTCTTGATGAAAGTGAGAGAGGAGAGTGAAAAAGTTGGCTTAAAGCTCAACATTCAGAAAACTAAGATCATGGCATCCAGTCACTTCAAGGCAAATAGATGGGGAAAGAGTGGAAACAGTGAGAGACTTTATTTTTGGGGGCTCCAAAATCACTGCAGATGGTGATTGCAGCAATGAGATTAAAAGACGCTTACTCCTTGGATGGAAAGCTCTGACCAACCTAGATATCATATGAGGGATGGTATGGGGAGGGAGGAGGGAGGAGGGTTCAGGATGGGGAACACGTGTATACCTGTGGCGGATTCATTTTGATATTTGGCAAAACTAATACAATTATGTAAAGTTTAAAAATAAAATAAAATTAAAAAATTAAAAAAAAAAAGAGACATTACTTTGCCAACAAAGGTCCGTCTAGTCAAGGCTATGGTTTTTCCAGTGGTCATGTATGGATGTGAGAGTTGGACTATGAAGAAAGCCGAGTCTAGAAGAATTGATGCTTTTGAACTGTGGTGTTGGAGAAGACTCTTGAGAGTCCCTTGGACTTCGAGGAGATCCAACCAGTCCATCCTAAAGGAGATCAGTCCTGGGTGTTCATCAGAAGGACTGTTGTTGAAGCTGAAACTCCAATTCTCTGGCCACCTGATGCAAAGAGCTCACTCATTTGAAAAGACCCTGATGCTGGGAGGGATTGGGGGCAGGAGGAGAAGGGGAGGACAGAGAATGAGATAGTTGAATGGCATCACCGAGTCAGTGAAGATGGTTTTCGGTGAACTCCGGGAGTTGGTGATGGACAGGGAGGCCTGGCCTGCTGAGGTTCATGGGGTCACAAAGAGTCGGACATGACTAAGTGACTGAACGGAATTGAAGAGATGCTAGTTCTGTCCCTGGGTCGGGAAGATCCCCTGAAGAAGAGCATGGTAACCCACTCCAGTGTTCTTGCCTAGAGAATCCTATGGACAGAGGAGCCTGCTGGGATATGGCCCATAGGGTCAAGAGTCGGACACAACTGAAGCAATTTAGCACAGTTCAGCACAAAACTATAATACGGCAGGACCTCAATTAACATTCAGTTCAGTTCAGTCACTCGATCATGTCCTACTCTTTGCGACCCCATAAATCGCAGCACGCCAGGCCTCCCTGTCCATCACCAACTCCTGGAGTTCACTCAGACTCACGTCCATTGAGTCGGTGACGCCATCCAGCTATTTCATCCTCTGTCGTCCCCTTCTCCTCCTGCCCCCAATCCCTCCCAGCATCAGGGTCTTTTCCAATGAGTCAACTCTTAGCATGAGGTAGCCAAAGTACTGGAGTTTCAGCTTTAGCATCAGTCCTTCCAAAGAACACCCAGGACTGATCTCCTTTAGAATGGACTGGTTGGATCTCCTTGCAGTCCAAGGGACTCTCAAGAATCTTCTCCAACACCACAGTTGAAAATCATCAATTCTTCGGCGCTCAGCTTTCTTCAGTAACAGAACATATTTTCTCTAAAGAAATACATAGTTTAGTGGCTTCCCTTGCTGGTAAACAAACTTAAACTTGCTCATATTTGTCACCACAAAAATGACTTTCTTCCTAAGGCCAAGGGGCATGATGAATGTCACTCAAGTATGTAGCTCTCTACCTAAGCTCTGCTGTGGATCTACCTACATTGAACTAAGTGAAGTGAAATGAAATGGCTCAGTCGTGTCCGACTCTTTGGGACCCCGTGGGCTGCAGCCCACCAGGTTCTTCCGCCCATGGGATTTTCCAGGCAAGAGTACTGGAGTGGGTTGCCATTTCCTTTTCCAGGGGATCTTACCGACCCAGGGATCGAACCCAGTTCTCCCACGTTGTAGCCAGACGCTTTTACCATCTGAGCCACCAGGGAAGTTCTGGGAAGCCACCAGGGAAGACATTGAACTAGGCACACATCAAATAAGCACAGACCTCTTTAGCTGGCAGAGAATATTTTCAAGAATATGTTTAACATCTCATTCCTTTATATAGCTACAGTTCTTGCTAATTCTGTCCCAAATTCTAGATAGGGTTCTTTTTGTAGCTCCTTGATTGAGTCTTTTAGGCTTTCCTGGTAGCTCAGACGGTAAAGTGCCTGCCTTCAATGCAGGAGACCCGGGTTCGATCCCTGGGTCGGGAAGATCCCCCAGAGAAGGAAATGGCAACCCACTCCAGTATTCTTGTCTGAAAAATCCCATGGACTGAGGATCCTGGTAGGCTACAGTCCATGGGGTTGTAAAGAGTCAAACACGACTGAGCGCCTTCACTTTTAATAAAAAAAAAAAACAAACAATTTTTTTTGTTACAGTTATCCAACACATTAACTTCCTTACTTACAAATTTAATATATTATCTAATCCCTGAATCCAATTTATTTGGTAAAGTAGGTATTCCTTCATTAAAGAAGGCTGAAGGTGCTTGGTTATTTTTATTATGTGTGTACCTTGCCTTGTTTTTTGAAAGCACCTGTAAAATTGTAATTTTACAATTGTAAGTCATAGATAAAAAAAAGTTAAATCTTAAAAATATTTCCTCAAAAAAATTTTAACAACTTAAACATCTATGAAAAAACTTCATGCATTACTAGGTTCAAGAATTAAAAATCCACCAAGACACGCTAATACGACAAAAATGGAAGTTTGTAAAAAAACAAAAAAAGATGCCTTCCATTTAAGTGGTTTAAATGCAGCGTAGAACTGATTTGAACCCAATCAAACACTGTATGGAACTGATTTTGCTGGTGGTGAGGGATCCAAAGAAAGATTCCCTTTTTTATGTGACTATACCTAGAAAATATTCTAGGTTTTGTTTAGTGGTTTTACATTCCTGACAAAGACTCAATTTTTCTTTTAAAAATTTTCTGCATTTTGAACAGAATCTTGAAATTGAGCAACAACCTATTTAAAAACCCAGGGTTTTCCCCCTTAAGGTCCTTCCTGCGGTCTACTTGAAACCCGCGACACCAGCTTAGTGCTCAGGAACAACTAAGGCAGCCTCAGTAGGACCCCTCGCCTAGGCCCGCCCCAACGGACCGACTTCCGGCCGAGCCTGGGCCCGCGTCCCGCCCCTCGAGCACGAGATTCGTCGGAATTTTCCCGCGAGGCCGCCGGGGTGCAGGGTCGCTGGCCAAGCCCCAGAGTGCACTGCGAATACGTGCGCGCGCGGCTCAGCTGCCGAACAGCCGCGGGAAAATTCTAAGAGTCAAAACAGAACACAAAAACCAATACGAGGCAAAGTCAAATTTTCAAGCCACAGAACCCGGGCGGTTGGCAGCCTTGCCGCCACTGCCCAAACTGCTGAAGTTGCTCTGGCGCGGACCACCGGTAAGAGAGAGGCCGCAGAGCGCGAGTGAAGGCGTCTGCCTCCCTCGGGGGTCTGGCCGACACGTCAGCTTGAGGGTGTGGGTTGGGGTAGGGGGGAAAGGCTCGCGAGAACGTCCGCTGCGCGCACCGCACCTAGGTGAGTGAGCAGGGCTTGGGCGGTGAGCGGGGCTGCGAAGTAGATAGAGGTTTGAGGTGGGGCCAACCCTGGGGGGCGGGGCCGCAGGCTAGGGGCGTGGTTAGAGGGCGGGGCAGGCTCAGGGGGTGGAGCCGACCGAGGGGTCGAGCGGAAGGGAGCCCTCCCCATAGCTGTGGGAACTGGGGATTGCTGTTTTGCTTCTTTCTGTTCAGTAAGCGGAGGCAGCTTAAAAGGACAGGAGCAAAGGTGACTTTCTTTGCCCTGGATCCTTGGGCGCTCTGAAAAGCTCGCCATTTAAAATTCATCACCCTTTAAAGCTGGCTGCCTGCTCGTCGCACCGCCCCCCGCCCCCAGAGTGCTGGGTGGTGGGGGCCCAATTAGAGGAGCCCGGGGCGGTTTGTTACCCTTCCTGCTTTCCCAGCTTTGCATCTTAGGAGGAGAGTTGGGTTCTGATGGGCGACAATTTCCCAGAAACTCACTTTTTTGGAATGGCAGGCCAAATAGCGTCCAAAGCCTTGGGGAGGTGGGTTTTTTTTTTTTTTTTTTTGCGGAGGGTTGGGGATGTTAGTTTAGCTTGCTTTTTCGGTAATTTTTTACGTGGACGCGTTTACAACATGAACCCTCTATGGTCATGTTGCATGGGCTGGAAGAGTCCGGAAAGGGAAAAAAGATTTGGAGTTTTAAAAACATAGGAAATTTGGGACCAGAATGTCAAGGAAAGGCTGAGGAATTTTCCAGCAAAGACCTATGTTGGAATGTTTGTCGTAATCTGAAATTGTTGGAAAGCTCTCGGGCTCCTGGTTTCATTCTAACCCTTTTCCCATTTAATGCATCATAACTGAGATGTGGTTGACTTTTTATCACATGAGTAGGGCACTTTTGGGCCACCAATATTCAGGTCTTTCCGGATGTCACTCACCTTTAGTGGTGTGCAGCTCAAAACATTTTTTCATTACTTCCCTCAGGAGGAGAGGAAAGATTGTTACAAATGGTAGAATTCATACCACGTGTTGGGATCACTTGTACAAAAACTTTGATAGAAAACATAATCATTGTGAGTTTATCCGTTAAAATGCTATTTCAATCTAATATACTGCACTAGATTCGTAGGGAAGTAAGCCCTCATATACGTTATTCATATGTGTACAAGAAAGGCCGCATCAGAAAAGAATTTGCTTTTCCTAGTTATATCAAAGCCCTCTTTCTGGCAGAGTAAAAGTTAGACCCTGCTTCTTTAAAAGTGAGTTAACTATACCTTGGTATATTATATATTTTAATTCACCCTTTTCATTATTTAGTCATGTACCTCTTGATTTCTTGAAAAACACTTACTAAGCAAACATGATTTTGGAAGGTCTGAGTTTTCTATACTGTAATAAAAAACATTAACTTGATTGATTAGCTGAATGTGAAAGATGTGGTGCTGCTTGTATGTGAAACTGTGTGTGTACATTTAAAAATAAATGGTACTTTTAACTAGTTCCATATTTCACCAAGTAGTTCCAGTAACAATTATACAAATTTTGCATTTATGAAAACCAGGTAAAGGTAGGCCATCCTGGCCAGTAAAAAGTTGGATTGGTTGTCCAGGCCACAGAGACAGCCTAGGAAACCTCACATCAGTGGCAGTTTCAGGTTGTTAGTGGTGGAGCCTCAAGTCAGCCTGGAAATCAGCATCAAATGTATTATTATTATTTTAAAATTGAAATATAGTCAATTTACAATATTGTGTTAGTTTCAAGTTACAGTGTTTTTGCGGATTATACTCCATTATAGGCATTACAAGATAATGGGAATAATTTCATGTACTATACAGTATAGTTGCTTATCTATTTTATATGTAGTAGTTTGTGTCTGTTAATCCCATACTCCTAGTTTGCCCCTCCCCCCTTTCCTTCTCTGCTTTGGTAACCACAAATTTGTTTTCTATATCTGTGAGTCTTTTTCTGTATCTGTGAGTCTTTTTCGGTATTATACCTTCATTTTTATTATTTTTTAGATTCCAAATATAAGTGATACAATACAGTATTTTTTTCCTCTGTCTCATTTATTTCACTAAGCATAATATCTTCCAGGTTCATCCATGTTGCTACAAATTTCATTATTTTTTATGGCTCACTTTGTGTGGATCACAATAAACTGTGGAAAATTCTGAAAGAGATGGGAATACCAGACCACCTGACCTGCCTCTTGAGAAACCTATATTCAGGTCAGGAAGCAACAGTTAGAACTGGACATGGAACAACAGACTGGTTCCAAATAGGAAAAGGAGTATGTCAAGGCTGTATATTGTCACCCTGATTATTTAACGTCTATGCAGAGTACATCATGAGAAACACTGGGCTGGATGAAGTACAAGCTGGAATCAAGATTGCTGGGAGAAATATCAATAACCTCAGGTATGCAGATGACACCACCTTTATGGCAGAAAGTGAAGAGGAACTAAAAAGCCTCTTGATGAAAGTGAAAGAGAAGAGTGAAAAAGTTGGCTTAAAGCTCAACATTCAGAAAACAAAGATCATGGCATCTGGTCCCATCAGTTCATGGCAAACAGATGGGGAAACAGTGGAAACAGTGTCAGACTTTATCTTTTTGGGCTCCAAAATCACTGCAGATGGTGACTGCAGCCATGAAATTAAAAGACGCTTACTCCTTAGAAGGAAAGTTATGACCAACCCAGATAGCATATTCAAAAGCAGAGACATTACTTTGCCAACAAAGGTCCGTCTAGTCAAGGCTGTGGTTTTTTCTGTGGTCATGTATGGATGTGAGAGTTGGACTGTGAAGAAGGCTGAGCGCTGAAGCATTGATGCTTTTGAACTGTGGTGTTGGAGAAGATTCTTGAGAGTCCCTTGGACTGCAAGGAGATCCAACCAGTCCATTCTAAAGGAGATCAGCCCTGGGAGTTCTTTGGAAGGAATGATGCTAAAGCTGAAACTCTAGTACTTTGGCCACCACATGCGAAGAGCTGACTCATTGGAAAAGACCCTGATGCTGGGAGGGATTGGGGGCAGGAGGAGAAGGGGACGACAGAGGATGAGATGGCTGGATGGCATCACCAACTCGATGCATATAAGTTTGAGTGAACTCTGGGAGTTGGTAATGGACAGGGAGGCCTGGTGTGCTGCGATTCATGTGGTCACAAAGAATCGGACACGACTGAGCGACTGAACTGAATATTACATTGTTTTTATATAATTCACATCTTAATCCAGTCATCTCTTGATTGGGTATTTGGGTTGTTTTTATATCTCAGCTATTATAAATAGTGCTGCTGTAAACATTGGGCTGGATGTACCTTTTCAAATTAGTGTTTTTGTTTTTTCCAGAAACATACACAGAGTGAATCATATGGTAGTTTTATTCTTAGTTTTTTAAGGAGCCTTCATACTGATTTTCATAGTGGTTGGCACCAGTTTATATTTCTACTAACAGTGAAGGAGGGTTCCCTTTTCTTCACATCCCTGACAACATTTGTTATATGTAGACTTTTTGATAATGGCCTTTCTGATAGGTATAAGGTGATATCTCTTGAGGTTTTGATTTGCATTTTTTATAATTAGTGAAGTTGAGCATCTTTTCATGTGCCTGTTAGTCATCTGTATGTCTTCTTTGGAAAGATGTTTATTCAGGTCTTCTGCCCATATTTCGATTGGGTTGTTTAGTTTTTGATGTTAAGTAGTATGAGCTCTGTACATTTACTTCTTGTCATTTGCATAATTTGCAAATATTTTCTCGCATTCTGTAAGTTGTGGTTTTGTTTTCTTGATGGTTTCCTTTGCTGTGCAACAATGTTAAAATTTAATTGGGCGCCATTTTGGAGAACAGAATGGCAAACCACTCCAGTATTCTTGCCTTCAGAACCCCATGAACAGTATGAAAAGGAATAAGATATGACACTGAAAGATGAATCCCTCCAGGTTGATTGAGTTCAGTTGGTCAGTTGTGTCCGACTCTTTGCAATTTCATGGATTGCAACATGCCAGGCTTCCCTACCCATGACCAACTCCTGGAGCTTGCTCAAATTCATGTCCATCAAGTCAGTGATGCTATCCAACCATCTCATCCTCTGTCATCCCCTTTTCCTCCTTCCTTCAATCTTTCCCAGCACCAGGATGTTTTCCAATGAGCCAGTTCTTCACATCAGATGGCCAAAGTATTGGATTTTCAGCATCAGCGTCAGTTCTCCCAATGAATATTCAGGACTGATTTCCTTCAGGATTGACTGCTTCGATCTCCTTGCAGTCCAAGGGACTCTCAAGAGTCTTTTCCAACACCACAGTTCAGAAGCATCAATTCTTCTGCGCTCAGCTTTCCTAATGGTCCAACTCATATCCATACATGACTACTGGAACAACTGTAGCTTTGACTGTACGGACCTTTGTTGGTAAAGTAATGTCTCTGCTTTTTAATACGTGACCTAGTTTTGTCATAGCTTTTCTTCCAAGGAAAAGCGTCTTTTAATTTCATGGCTACAGACACCATCTGCAGTGATTTTGGAGCCTAAGAAAATAAAGGCTGTCACTGTTCCATTGTTTTCTCACATATTTGCCATGAAATGATGAGACTGGATGCCATGATCTTTGTTTTTTGAATATTGAGTTTTCAGCCAGCTTTTTCTCTCTCCTCATTTGCTTTCATCAGGAGGCTCTTTAGTTCCTTTTGACTTTCTGCCATAAGGGTGGTATCATCTACATATCTGAGGTTGTTGATATTTCTCCCAGCATCTTGATTCCAGCTTGTACTTCATCCAGTCCAGCACTTTGCATGATGTGCTGTGCATATAAGTTAAGTAAGCAAGGTGACAGTATACAGCCTTGACATACTCCTTTCCCAATTTGGAACCAATCCATTGTTACATGTCCAGTTATAACTGTAGCTTCTTGACCTGCATACAGACTTCCCAAGAGGCAGGTAAGGTGGTCTGGTATTCCCATCTCTTTAAGAATTTTCTACAGTTTGTTGTGATCCACACAGTCAAAGGCTTTAGCATACTCAGTGAAGCGGAAGTAGATGCTTTTCTGGAATTCTCTTGCTTTTTCAATGATCCAGTTTATGTTGGCTATTTAATCTCTGGTTCCTCTGCCTTTTCTAAGTCCAGCTTGAACATCTGGAAGTTCTCAGTTCATGTACTGTTGAAGCCTGGCTTGGAGAATTTTGAGCATTACTTTGCTAGTGTGTGAGATGAATGCAATTGTGCAGTAGTTTAAACATTCTTTGGCATTGCCTTTCTTTGAGACTGGAATGGTAACTGACCTTTTCCAGTCCTGTGGCCACTGCTGAGTTTTCCAAATTTGTTGGCATATTGAGTGCAGCATTTTAACAGCATCATCTTTTAGAATTTGAAATAGCTCAACTGCAATTCCATCACCTCCACTAGCTTTGTTCATAGTGATGCTTCCTAAGGCTCACTTGACTTTGCACTCCAGGATGTCTGGCTCTAGGTGAGTGATCACACCATCATGATTATCTGGGTCATGAAGATTTTTTCTGTATAGTTCTTCTGTGTATTCTTGCCACCTCTTCTTAATACCTTCTTCTTCTGTTGGTCCATACTTTTTCAGTCCTTTAATGACACTCTAGGTTTATAGGTGTCCAATATGCTACTGGGGAGGAGTGGAGAGACAGCTCCAGAAAGAGAGCTGGATCAGAGTGGAAATGACACTCAGTTGTGGATGTGTCTGGTGGTAAAGGTAGTACTCTTGCCTGGAAAATCCCATGGATGGATGAGCCTGGTAGGCTGCAGTCCATGAGGTCGCTTAGAGTCGGACACGACTGAGTGATTTCACTTTGACTTTTCACTTTAATGCATTCGAGAAGGAAGTGGCAACCCCCTCCAGTATTCTTGCCTGGAGAATCCCAGGGACAGGGGAGCCTGGTGGGCTGCTGTCTGTGGGGTCGCGCAGAGTTGGACATGACTGAAGGGACTTAGCAGCAGCAGAGAACAATATTGCATAGGAACCTGGAATGTTAGGTCCATGAATCAGGGTAAATTGGATGTGGTCAAGCAGGAGATGGCAAGAGTGAAAATTGACATTTTAGAAATCTGTGAACTAAAATGGATGGGAACGGGCAAATTTAATTCAGATGGTCATTATATCTACTACTGTGGAAAATAGTCCCTTAGAAGAAATAGAGTAGCCCTCATAGTCAACAGAAGAGTCCGAAATGCAATACTTGGGTGCAGTCTTAAAAATGACAGAGCAATCTCAATTTGTTTCCAGAGCAAGCCATTCAGCATCACAGTAATCCAGGTCTATAGCTCAGCTACTAATGCTGAAGAAGCTGAAGTTGAATGGCTCTGTGAAGACTTAAAGACCTTCTAGAACTTACACCAGAAAAAAAAAAAAAAGGATGTTCTTTTCATCATAGAAGGTTGGAGTGCAAAAGTAGGAAGTCAAGAGATACCTGGAGTAACAGGCAGAATTGGCCTTGGAGTACAACATGAAGCAGGGGAAAGGGTAACAGAGTTTTGTCAAGAGAACACACTGATAGCAAAAACCCTTTTCCAGCAACACAAGAGATGACTCTACACATGGACATCACCAGGTGGTCAATATCGAAATCA
Source organism: Bos taurus (assembly GCF_002263795.3). Classification (NCBI taxonomy): domain Eukaryota; kingdom Metazoa; phylum Chordata; class Mammalia; order Artiodactyla; family Bovidae; genus Bos; species Bos taurus. The sequence continues at coordinate 81,966,987 of NC_037335.1, read as the reverse complement.
GATTGATTATATTCTTTGCCTCCAAAGATAGAGAAGCTCTATACAGTCAGCAAAAAGTCGTGGAGCTGACTGGCTCAGATCGTGAGCTATTTATTCCAAAATTCAGGCTGAGATTAAGGAAGGTAGGGAAAACCATTAGGTCATTCAGGCATGACCTAAATCAAATCCCTTATGATTATACAGTGGAGGTAATAAATAGATTCAAGAGGTTAGTTCTGGTAGATGAGTGCCTGAAGAACTGTATTCAGAATGTTGTACAAGAGGCCGTGATGAAGACCATTGCAAAGAAAAGGAATGCAGGAAGGCAAAGTGGTTGTCTGAGGAGGCTTTACAAATAGCTGAGAAAATAAGAGAAGGAAAAAAGCAAAGGAGAAAGGGAAAGATATACCAAACTGAATCCAGAGTTCCAGAAAAGTGCAGCGAGAAATAAGAAAGCCTTCTTAATTGAACAATGCAAAGAATTAGAGGAAAACAGTAGAATAGGAAAGACTAGAGATCTCTTCAAGAAAATTGAAGATACCAAGGGAACATTTCATGCAAAGATGGGCATGAGAAGAGACGAAATGGCAAGGAGCTCACAGAAGCAAAAGAGATTAAGAAGAAGTCACAAGAATATACAGAAGAGATATACAAAAAAGGTCTTAATGACCTGGATAACCATGATGGTGTGTGGTTACTAACCTAGAGCCAGACATCCTGGAGTGTGATATCAAGTGGGCCTTAGGAAGCATTACTACCAATAAAGCTAGTGGAGGTGATGGAGGCCCATTTGTTTGTTTTTGCTTTTATTTATTTTTCCATAGAAGACTGACCGAAGAAAATACTGCTATATTTGTGTAAAAAACTGTTCTACCTCTGTTCTGTTTGGGGAGTTTTATGGTTTCAGGTTGTAAACATTTAGGTCTTTAAACCATTTTGAGTTTATTTTTGTATGTGATGTGAGGAAATAACCTAATCTCATTGTTTTACATATGGTTGTACAGTTTTCCTAACACCAGTTATTCAAGAGACTATCATTTCTCTATTATATATTCTTGCCTCCTTTGTCATAGAGTAATTGACCATTGGTGCATAGATTTGTTTGGGGCTCTGTATTCTGTTTCATTGATCTGTGTGTCTTTTTCTGACAATACCATGCTGTTTTGATTACTGTGGCTTTGCATTATAGTCTGAAGTCAGGGAGGGTTGTACCTCCAGCTTTACTGTTTTTTTTCTCAGGATGCTTTGGCAGTTCAGGGTTTTTTTTTGTGGTTCCATATAATTTTAGGATTATTTGTTTTCATTCTGTGAAAAATGTTAGGGGTATTTTGATAGGGATTACATTAAATCTGTAGATTGCTTTGGATAGTATGGGCACTTTAATAATTTTAATTCATGTAGTCCAAGCACATGAGTTAGCTTTCCATTTCTATTTTATTGCCCCTTTTCTTTTGAATCATTTCAGTTTCCTTCATCATTGCTTTATAATTTTCAGAGTATAAGTCTTTTACTTCCTTTGTAAGTTTATCCCTATGTTTATTTTTTGGGGTACAATTTTAAATACGTTTATTGTTTTACTTTTTCTGATGTTTCATTATTAGTGTAACAGATTATTAATACAATAGATTTCTACATATTAATCTTGTATCCTGTAGTCTTGCTGATTTCATTTATACTTATAGTTTTGGGTGGAAGCTCTAAGGTTCTCTATAGAGTATCATGTCATCTGCAAATAGTGACAGTTTTACTTCTTTCCTTCCAGTTTGGATACCTTTTATTTATTTTTCTTGTCTTATTGCTGTGTCTAGGACACAGCAATGGAAATGACAAGAGTGGGCATCTTTGTCTGGATTTTTAATTTAGCTGAAAGGGTTTCAGCTGAAACAGTTGAAAGTTTTAATTTCATTTAATAGTTGGGTCTTAATTATGTTGGCTGTGGATTTGTCATAAATGTCTCTTGTTATGTTGAGATATATTCCCACCATATCCAATTTTTATCATGAAGGAATGTTGAAATTTGTCAAATGATTTTTCTGCATCTGTTGAGATAATTGGACTTCCCCACTGGCACTGTGGTACTGTAAATAAGCATCAACAGTGGCTACTGCTGTCTTAGCAGGCCCACACCCTACAGACCCTCTTGTCGCCTCGGTGTCCCTAGATTGAATCTTTCCCCAGGTCCTGGCTACTCTAGAGCCAGGGCCAAGCTGTGACAGGGACAGAGAAGGGGCAGGGATTTTTCTCAGAGTGGACTGGGGAATGTGGCAAGGGAGCAGCCTCTAAGACAGACCTCCCTCCTCCCTGTCTAGTGGTGAGGCAATACCTATGCACCTCTTACTAGTGGAGCCTTGACTTCTTCAGTCTATCTGTCCTAGTAGCAGCCAAGGGGGCTTGTCTCATCCACATCGGTCCCCAGGACTTGGACACCCATTCTGTGGCTTGACCCACTCACTTTCACAGGATAAGTGTCTGCTTGTGTGATCTCCCTTCTCCTTTTAGTCCCCTCCCAGGGGCATAGGTCCAACTCATTACTCTTCTTTCTGTCCTGCCCGATTATGTGTGTATCTTTATTATAGCTTTGATTTTATAGTTCTTCTGCCAGTTTCCAGGTAGTTTTCCTTGAGAATTGTTCCACATATAGATGTGTTTTTGCTCTATTTATGGGGGAAGGTGACCTGCATGTCCTCTTATTCTGCCATCTTGATCCCCCCCACCCCAAAATGGATTTATTCAATTTTATTTTAGGCTGGGGTATGTACATTTTCTGTTTTTGTTCATAGATCTTGAAAGACTGATCTTTTAGTATGAAAGAAACATCTGTAAAAGAAGTGCATTGACTTTGCAGTGTTTTAGTAGAGAAGGAAAAACTTTAAAAGTTCATCAGAAAATAAAGTAGATAAAAAGGCAAATCTTGAGCATTGAAAATTTTCTACTAAATATCACACTTATTTTTTGGACTTTGTTTTTTAAGAACATGAAAAATACAGATCTCTATTTTTACATATCTTTATTTTACTTTGTTTGTAGCTGTAACAGGAAAAACGTTTACCTTAAAAAGATAGCCCAAACCCATGTAATAATGGTAGCAAGCCTATCACTACCCCATGAAACACATTAAAAAAAAGAGACATTTTTGGACTGATTTTTGAAGAGACTTTGCAGAGTTCCCTGGTCCATTCATTCTCTTAGGCTCTTCAATAAACTGTGCTGAGTGTGTAGAAAACATTTCCCTGTTAAGATAGGAACATCTATAATCTTCCTCTTACGTATCTCTAATAACAGGAAAGCAAAGTTCATATAAAAAATCACCTTTTGGAACTGTATCCTCTTTTCTAAATAATTAAGTGATTTTTAGTAAATTTAGAAGATTTTTGAGATTGTGCAGTGATCACAGCAATTCAGTTTTAGAAATTTTACATCACCTTAATAAGTTTGCCTCTGCAGGTTTTGTAGTCAGACCTGGTGCTGGCTTTTAGCCTCAGGAAACCATTGATTTGCTTTCTATCACTATCAATTAGCCTTTTATGGAGATGGATTTATGAAATAAGTGCCATCTTATGTCTGGCTTCATTTAGCATAATGGTTTTGAGATTCATCCATGCTGTAGCATGTATCCGTAGTTTGTTCCTGTTTATTGATAAATAACCATTGTATGATTATACTACATTTTCTTTATCCATTCATCAGTTGATGGACATCAGTTGTTTTTACTTTCTGGCTATTATGAATAATGCTGCTATGAGCATTCATGTACAAGTCTTTGTGTGGACATATGTTCTCATTTTTCTTGGATAAATACCCATAAGGAGATTACTGGGTTGTGTAGTAGGTTCACATTTTAATTTTTTAAGAAACAGCTAAACTGTTTTCCAATATGGCCATACCGTATCATGTTCCCAGAAGCATTGTGTGAGAGTTTCAATTTTTCCATATCTTGACTTGTTACTGTGTCTTTTTTCATAGCCATCTTAGTATGAAGTAGTATCTCATATTAGTTTTAATTTGCATCTCTCTATTGGCTAATGATGTTGAACAAATTTTCAAATACTTATATACTGTTCCTATGTTGTCTTTGAAATGTCTACTGAAATCTTTAGTCCATTTTTGGATTGGTTTGCCTTCTTATTGGGCTGTACACATTCTTTGTGTATTCTGGGTACAAGCCCAATGTATGTTTTATAAATTATTTCAGTAAATAATTTATTACCCAGTCTGTTGCTTTTTCATTTTCTCTGTGGTATCTTTTGAAATACAAGTTTTTATTTTGAGGAAGTCCAGTTTATCAGTTTTTTAAAAAAATAATGCTTTAGGTTCATGTTCAATTTCTACTAACTTTTGTGTATGGTATGCAGTATGGGTCCAAATTCATCTTTTTTGTGTGTATGGATATCCAGTTGTTTTAGCATTATTTGTTGAGGAAAAATAAAAAGATCCTTTTCCCATTTAATCGCCTTTGCACCTTTGTCAAAAATCAAGTGACCATAAATTATTTCTAGACTCTCATTTCTGTTTGAGTCATTGTTATGCCTCTTCTCATACCAGCACCACACTGTCTTGATTATATGGTATCTTTGTAGTTAGTTTTGAAATTGGGTAGTATAAGTCTTCTGATATTTTTTTCTTTTTCAAAATTGTTTTGGCTATGCTGGTTTCCTTAGATTTCCATATAAATTTTTGTATCATTTTGTCATTTTTTCCGAAAAAGCCTACTGTGATGGATTTTGATAGAAACTGCATATAATCTGTAGATTTGTTTGGGGGAGAATTGCTGTTGCCATCTTAACATGAACATGGACTGTCTTTCTGTTTTGTACGACATTTCATTTCTTTTAGCAATGTTTTGTAATTTTCAGTGCACAAGTCTTGCCCTTCTTTTGTTAACTTTATTTTGAAGTGTTTAACTTTTTTGTGCTATTGTGAGTAGAGTTTTTCAGATTTTGTTTTTGGATTGTTCATTGCCAATACGTAAAAATATAATTGATTTTTGTTTATTTATCTTGTGTCCTGCAACCTTACTTTACTATTATATTAAGCAGGGTTTTTTTGTGTGTGAATTCCTTAGAATTTTCTACATACAATATCATGTCATTTGCAAATATAGACAGTTTTTACTTATTGTATCTCAGTTCAGTTCAGTCGCTCAGTCGTGTCTGACTGCGACCCCATGGACTGCAGCATGCCAGGGTTCTTGGCCATCACCAACTCCCAGAGCTTGTCAAACTCATGTCCATCGAGTCAGTGACGCCATCCAGCCAACTCATCCTCTGTCATTCCCTTCTCCTCCTGCCTTCAGTCTTTCCCAGCATCAGGGTCTTTTCCAGTGAATCAGTTCTTCGCATCAGGTGGCCCAAGTATTGGAGCTTCAGCATCAGTTCTTTCAATTAATATTCAGGACTGATTTCTTTTAGGATTGACTAGATATATCTTTGTATCTAGATGCCTTAATTTTTTTTTTTTTTTTTTGCCTAGAACCTCTAATACATTGTGAACAGAAGTAAGGAGCATGGATCTTATTGACTTGTTCCTGATCTTAGGAGGTAAGCATTTAATCTTGTGTGCCCAATGCACAGTGAGGCCAAACAAAATTGAAAGGTCAGTGTTTGGAGCAGAGAAAGGTTTATTGCCGCACCGTGCAAGGGGACAGGTGGCTTATTTCTCCCCGCAACTCCCCAAGTCCCAAACTCCCTGAAGGGTTACAGCAAAGCATTTTTAAGGGCAAAGTGAGAAAAGGGTGCCCTTGTGAAATGTTGTTGCTGAACCATGAAAGATGCTGGGATTCTTGGCCTCTGGAGAAGAATTCAATCTGGGGCCAGAGACAAGGCTTGATCACTCAGAGCTTTTGTGTAGTAAAGTTTTATTAAAGTATAAAAGAGATAGAGAAAGCTTCTGACATAGACATCAGAAGGGGGCAGAAAGAGTACCCCCTTGCTAGTATTAGCAATGGAGTTATATACTTTTAATTAGTTATTTCAGTGAATCAAAAGAATGTCTGGTGGTTGTAAAGACCTTACTAGACCTACTCCCATAATTTACATTTTAAGATTACAGGATTAGCCAGAAGGTTTTTTTTTTTTTTCAGAGACTGTCCTCAAGCAGGATACATTATTGTTATATAATCCTAAGGAATGTAGAGGGAAAAACAGTTTGTCCTTTCCTCCTCCTTGAGAATTCCAGACCCCTCTCTTCTTGGGGACCGCTGGACTTATCAACCTGCCTAGGAATTGACTCTCACTTGGTTGGTTGGTTGTTGCAGACTGTTGGTGCGGGAATTCTTTGTTCTTGCAGCTGTCCACATAGGTCAGGTCATGATGTTGTAAACCTCCAACGAATGTTATTCCTTCTTCTGCAACTTTTTATCTGTATATGAATGGACTTTTAAAGATCTGCCTTGAAAATAGGTTATCCTATATATTTCAGACTATATGCAATCATTGTTAACTAAAGCAAAAGAAACAGGTCTAATGTGGAGTCAGATTTGTTCTTCCCTGTTACTCTTTTACCATTAGGAATGATGGTAGCACTGTGATCTTTTCAGAAATGCCCTTTCAGAAAGTTGGGAAACTTTCCTTCTGTTCCTAGATGGTTGAGAGTTCCTATCATGAACAAATGTTGGATTTTGTTAGATGCTTTTCTGCATCTATTGAGATAACCATGTGGTTAGTTACTTTATTCTATTAATATGACTCATTACATTAATTGATTTTTTAATGCTATACTGGCTTTGCATTCCTAGGATAAATCCCACTTGGTCATGGTGTATAATCCTTTTTATGTGTTACTGGATTTGGTTTAGTAATGTTTTGTTTAGGATTTTGTGTCTGTGTTTTTGAGGAATATTGGCAGGTGATTTTCTTGTGCTGTCTTTGACTGATCTTATGGCAATTCTGGCATTTTAATATGAGTTGGGAAGTGTTCTCTCCTCTTACATTTTCTGAAAGAGTTTGTAAAGGATTAGTATTATTTTTTCTTTAAATATATGGTGGAATTCATCCATGAAGTTATCTGTTCATGAATTTTTATTGGAAAAATTTAAATGACAACTTCAATGTCTTTACATGTTACAAGTCAATTTTGATTTTCTCTTTCTTCTTGAGTAAGTTTTGGTAAGTTGCTTCTCTCTAGGATTTCCCCACCCCCCCCACCCCCCATTATCTAAGTTGTGTCATTTGTTGGCATAAAAGTGATCCTATAGAGTCAGCAGTGATGCCTCCTGTTTCATTTCTGATTGGGGTAGTTAGTATCTTTTTCTCTTCTTGCTCAGTGTAGCTAAAAGTTTATTGGTTTTGATATTTTCAAGAACCAACTTTTTGTTTCATTGATTTTACCAGTTGTTTTTCTGTTTTCATTGATTTCCTCTGTAATCTTTATTATAGCTTTCCTTCTGCTTGCTTTACGTTTAGTTTGTTGTTCTTTTTCTAGTTTTTTAAGGTAGAAGCTTAAGTTATTGATTTGAGACCTTTATTCTTTTCTAATACAACCGTTCAGTTACAAATTTCTCTTTAAGCACTGCTTAGGCTGCATCCCCCAAATTTTGATATGTTTATGTTTTTGTCATCAGTTGAAGATATTTTCAGTTTACTATGTGATCCCTTTTTTGAGCCATTGATTATTTAGAAGTGTGGATTTAATTTCCAAATATTTTAGGGTTCCATGTATGTTTATTGTTGATTTTAAGTCCATTGTGGTCAGAACATGTGCTTTTAAAATTTATTAAGGCCTCTTGTTTGATTGTATAACAACTAACAACTAACAACTATATTTCTGCCCAACAAGATAAAGCTATTCTTTCAAGTGAAGACATTTTTTTCTTTCTCCAAATGAGCAAATGCACAATTCCAAGAGTCATTGTATTAATTACTTACTATGTCACATTTCAAAATCAGCCATGGCTTAGTCACTCAGTTGTGTTTGACTCTGTGACCCCAGGACTATAGCCCATCAGGCTCCACTGTCCATGGGGATTCTCCAGGCAAGAATAATGGAGTGGGTTGCCATGTCCTCCTCCAGGGGATCTTCCCAACCCAGGGATCAAACCCAGGTCTTCCACATCGCAGGCAGATTCTTTACCATCTGAGCCACCAGGGAAGCCCAAGAATACTGAAGTAGGTATCCTATTCCTTCTCCAGGGGACAGGCTTCCTGACCCAGGAATCCAACCGGGTCTCCTGCATTGCAGGCGGATTCTTTACAAGCTGAGCTAACTGTTTGACTCAACAATTCCTTTGCTACATGTATATACACCAGGATGTGTAAACCTGTGCTCCAGGAGTGTCATTCAAAACAGCAAAATCGCCGGCTGGTCGAGGCCACTGTGGCGCTCCTCCTTCGCCAGTGTGCGCCGGCAGTCTGGGCACACCCACAGCGGCAGGTGTAGCATGCTGTTGCCCTTGGGCACCATTGACAGGGCCAGTTTGCTTACGGTCTTCACTCCACTCTCTAAGAACAAAGAGTCCTTCCGCACTCTTCTGCACAGGAGACAGTAACCCCCAGCGGGGTAGGGTGGTGGTCTATGATTCATGCCAAAATTAAAAGGAGTCTCTAAACGCTTTCTAAAATCAGCCATAGTCCCACTGAATGTTCTGTTGTGTAAAGACAAAATTGTAAAGCCATCTTCTAACCACTTGTCCATAAAATAAAAATGATAAGGAAAGAGAAGGAAATTTGTTAACATATGTATGTGTGTGTGTGTATATATATATAAAATAATGTATATTAATACATATATATACACATACACATATAATGAGCAAATAGAAAATATGTAAAACTTTTACAATCCTTGTTCCTCTAGTTGACCATAAGGCCATAATTGATATCCATGACTTCTTTGTACAACTTATTCCGTATTTCCTGGGCCCTCAGCCAGAGCCTTAGATGGTTAGAATTTTTTCCCGGTAAATGAGCAGACCTTTATCCTTGAAGGATCTGAGCTTCAGAGCCTTCTCTTGCTCTGATTCTACTCAAAGCAGGCAGCTTTACCCATGACTCTATAGATGGGTCAAAATAGTGCATGCAAATGTGTTGCCTTCAAAATTCAAAGAACTTACTGCACAACTGTGCCTCTTTTCATGATAGGTGGTACATTAGAGCAGCTTATATTTCACCTTGCAGAGTATATATCTTGCATGCTGTGGGTCTGATTTGGCCTATTACCTGTTTTTGTGTGACTTGTAAGCTAAGAATTTTTAAAAAAATTTTTAAATGTTTGGGAAAAAAAAAAAGAATAAAGGACAGAATCTGTAAAGCCTAAAATATTTATTATGTGGACCTTTATAGAAGAAGTTTGCTAACTGCTGCTTCAAACTATTAAACCCCATTTACTTCACTGAGGTGGGGGACCCATGAGTTTCTCGGGGTTTATTGGCATGTGTGTTAATAAGGCATCTAAAGGACTTTGTCATTTCTTGTTCATCAGATCCGGTCAGCATGGTTGTGTTCAAGTAGTAGACCAGTGTGATATTTTATGTACTGTCCGGTCAAGTGCCTCTCACTTCTGCAGCCCACATGACTTCCTCAGTGTCCAGCTTCTGTAGCTTGAGTGATTCCTCAGAGCTCAGCTCCCCGACTGCCTGGCTCCTGGGACCTGCAGTCCCTCTAGCAGGCTCCTGGGCATGTGCTGCTCCTCTGGTGCCCAGTCCTGGGGTGCAATGGGGCCAGTAGCACTTAGTCACCTGCAGCTTGCCCCAACATTCCCCTTGGGTGATTTTTTTTTTTTTAATAGAGTGCCTCTGGTGAGACATTTGCTTGCAACCAGGTTTTCCTGGCACCATGTATGGTAGGTATCTGGCAAGTTACAAAAGGTGGATTTCCATCAAGTTCTACTGGCACAGCACCCATAGAGACTTCACTGTCATTTGGTGAGCCGTGGCTGTGTCCTCTCCAATAAGATTTAGATCTTATCGGGTGCCTGGTGGGTAGAGTCAAAGGGGGTGTTGTTCTTGGGTGCTGAATTCCAGCACCAGAAAGTAGTGGGTGCTCTTTATATCTGCTATTCCTATATTCTTTAGATTTCTTTTTACTTTTGACTAGCCAGTCTCCTGGTTAACTCAGTTATAGTGAATAATTCTTTATATTTGATTTCCCTTATTCAAACTGCTGTGTGGTTTTTTCCCTTCTGATTGGACCCAGGTTGATCTATTCTCTTTGCTTCTAACTTCATAAGAGAAAGTAAGTGGTGAGAGTAATTAGCTTATTCATTTTCTTGAACTGTGAAAGTAAAACTTGAGGATTATTATCACTTCCAAATCACAAAAGGTAGGTTTTGATGAGATATGTCATGCTTTTGCGTAGTGATGAATTGGGCTTTATAGTTCTTTGCTTCTTTCAGACCTTTGAAAAATAGAGTATAGGTATCAAGGGAAGTGGGGTTAGGGAGTAAGAGGGAAGGGGAAGAGGAAAGGAATTGGTGCTGTGGTCAGTGTTATGGCATCCAGTGGGTAGGACCCCGGATGGCATGATTTTACATCTGTCTGGCTATACTTCTTATTATCCTTTATCCCATGGTTTTCATTTTTCAGATTTTTAAGACTGTAGTTTTTTCATTTTCCTTTAGAAGCCCAATGCTGATTTTGTAATACAGAATATATGTTATATGTAACATTTTTAATGTTTACTCTGTTTTTATATAATCTGAGATCTGGAGTCAGATATTCTGCTAACTACCCATAAGACAGTTAGAGACTGCTGTATTTTACATACACGCACAATTATTCAGGGAAGGCATTATTTAAACATTTGAGTTTGGCTCGGTGATCCCTTACCTAGTCAGCTTTGAAGGTGCAGAATTGCTAAACTGATTGACTTCTTTCATGGGAATTTGGAGGGGCTCTTTAGCTTAATTACTTCCAACACCCTCTTGGAGCTGGTTCCTTTGTTGTTTTTTATTCAGAGTAATCACATTATACATCCTCCTTGTACTTAACCCTGATCCCATTTCTCTGATTCTGTTTGTACATTTACGTGCTGTTCCCATAGATCTCCTTACCAAGCCCTGATTGCTTGATGATCATTTCTGGTCCTTATGCACTGTTGTTCATACTATTGTCTTATGTGTGTATGCTGTATTGCCACAACTCTTCGCCTGCTGCTTCATGATTGTTGACCTTGTTGGGTGCCTACCCAGCATCTTTTCTTGCTTTTTTCCTTCCTAACAGTGCCTGGATTTTCTTTCAGAAGTCACTGTTACATAGACTCCGGGGAATACCAGTCTCACTACTAGCTTCTCTGGTAGACTCTGGTTCTCTTAAACAGTCTGCCTTAAATTAGTAAAATTTGCATGATCACAGTCATTGGTTAGGGATGGGCATAAGTTTAAGCAAATACAATCCAAAAAACATCTGAGGTCTTTTACTTGGGCTGCTAGAGCAGAAGTGTATACTCTCTTTTTGGGTGGTATGTTGTATAATGGGACTCCCATAATGACTGAACTATTTTGCTGTCATTAGGGGATTAGGATGGAGGTGGATTAATCATGAGGTCTGCCCTATCTCTAGATTTGCCAGTTTCTTTTTTATTTTCTTTCTTTTATAAAATTATTTATCTTTTGATTTAGTAATACGTATCAGTTCAGTCACTCAGTCGTGTCTGACTCTTTGTGACCCCACGAATCGCAGCACGCCAGGCCTCCCTGTCCATCACCAACTCCCGGAGTTCACTCAGACTCACGTCCATTGAGTCAGTGATGCCATCCAGCCATCTCATCCTCTGTCGTCCCCTTCTCCTCTTGCTCCCAATCCCTCCCAGCATCAGAGTCTTTTCCAATGAGTCAACACTTCACATGAGGTGGCCAAAGTACTGGAGTTTCAGCTTTAGCATCAGTCCTTCCAAAGAAATCCAAGGGCTGATCTCCTTCAGAATGGACTGGTTGGATCTCCTTGCAGTCCAAGGGACTCTCAAGAGTCTTCTCCAACACCATAGTTCAAAAGCATCAATTCTTCGGCGCTCAGCTTTCTTCACAGTCCAACTCTCACATCCATACATGACCACAGGAAAAACCATAGCCTTGACTAGACGAACCTTTGTTGGCAAAGTAATGTCTCTGCTTTTGAATATGCTATCTAGGTTGGTCATAACTTTCCTTCCAAGGAGTAAGCGTCTTTTAATTTCATGGCTGCAGTCACCATCTGCAGTAATTTTGGAGCCTAAAAAAATAAAGTCTGACACTGTTTCCACTGTTTCCCCATCTATTTCCCATGAAGCGATGGGACCAGATGCCATGATCTTTGTTTTCTGAATGTTGAGCTTTAAGCCAACTTTTTCACTCTCCACTTTCACTTTCATCAAGAGGCTTTTTAGTTCCTCTTCACTTTCTGCCATAAGGGTGGTGTCATCTGCATATCTGAGGTTATTGATATTTCTCCTGGAAATCTTGATTCCAGCTTGTGCTTCTTCCAGCCCAGCGTTTCTCATGATGTACTCTGCATATAAGTTAAATAAGCAGGGTGACAATATACATATAAGTGGTATAAAATTCCCCATAGTGCAAAAACCTAACCTTGAACAATTACCTAGTTACCTTCCACAGAGCTTATCACTGTAACCCTAAAGCATATATTTTCTCCCTAAGGTGTATCAAAGCCTTCCTGTGTTTAGTAATACTAGTTAGCACTTGAGCCCTATGCTTAGGGGACATTTTAAACAGCCCCCTGTGGAACTGCTGGATCATATGGTAGTTCTACTTGTAATTTTTTGAGGAATCTCCATAATGTTTGTTATAATAGTTGTACCAATTTACATTCCCACTAACAGTACACAAGAGTTTTCTTTTCTCTACATTCTCATCTACACTTGTTATTTCTTTTTTTTTAATAACAGGCATTCTAACATGTGAGATGATACATCATTATGGTTGTGATTTGCTATGATTTGGCTGTAATTGGGATGTGATTCGCCCTGATGACTAGTTATATCGAGCAATTCATGGACTTTTAGCCATCTGTATGTCTTTGGAAAAATATGCAGATCCTCTGCCTATTTTTTAGTTGGCTTGTTTGGGTTTTTTTGATGTTGAATTTGAGTTTGTATATTTTTTATATTAACTCCTTATTGGATATAGGATTTGCAGATGTCTTCTTCCAATCAGTAGGTTGCCTTTTTGTTTTGATGATAGGGAAGCATCAGGGTGGGAAAAATTTTAGTTTGATATAGCCGTATTGCTTATTTTTGCTTTTGGTTCCCTTGTTTTAGGAGTCCACTCCAAAAAAAAAAAAAAAAAAAATCACTAAGACCAGTGTCAGTGAAGTTATTGCCTACATTTTTCTCTAAGAACTTTATGGTTTCAGGTGTTAAACTTTTTCCCTTTCCAGTTTATTGAGATATAATTGACATCTTGTGCTCTGTAAGTTTAAAGTGTATAGCATAATGATTTGACTTATATGCATCATGAAATTATTATCACAGTAAGTTTAGTGAACATCCATCATCTCATATGGATACAAAATATTAAAAAATAGAAAATGATTTCTTCCTTGTGATGAAAAATCATAGGACTTACTCTCATAATACCTTTCTTGCATACCATAGAACAGTGTTAATTATATTATCATGTTGTACGTTACATTCCTAAGACTCATTTACCTTTTTTTCTAACTTTTTTTGAAGTATAGTTGATGTATAATGTTCTATAAGTTTCTGGTGTACAACATGGTGATTTGCAAATTTTAAAAGTTATACTGTGTTTATAATTATAAACTATTGCATATATTCCCTGTACCTATTTATCCTATAACTGGAAGTTGTACCTTTTGATTACTTTCATCCAGTTCCCTTTCCCCCCCCACCTCCTGCCTCTGGTAACCAGAAACCTGACCTCTTTTTCTGTGAGTTTCTTCATTTTTGAAGAATAACTGATTTACAACACCCTGTTAGTTCCTGTTACACAAAATACAGATTTGGTATTTCTGTATTTTTCAAAATGATCACCATAAGTCTAGTTATTATGTTATCATACAAAGATATTACACAGTTACTGACTCTGTTCCCCACACTGTACATCACCATCCATCTAATCTATCTGTGATTATTTTAAATTGCTGATCTCTTAAGCTCTAACACATTTTAACAATCCTTCATTTTTACTGTTTTTGACATATTTTACATATTTTTGTGTTTTGTATCTCTTAATTACTTATTGTGCATATAGGTGTTTTTTGGTTTTTGTCTTTAATCTTCCTTTTATCTTTATACATGGCTGATTTACTACCTTTACTGTGTGTTTGACCTTATCAATGAGACTTTACTTTTTGTAATTTTCATGTTTCTAGTTGTGGCCTTTTTAGTGTAGAGAAGTCCCTTTGATATTTGTTGTAAAGCTGGTGTGGTGGTGCTGAACTCAGCTGCTTGCCTGTAAAACTTTTGATCTCTCCTTTAAATCTGAATAAAAGCCTTGTCAGGTGGAGGAGTATTCTTGGTTGTAGGTTTTCACTTTCATCACTTTAAATATATTGTGCCACTCCCTTCTGGCATGTAGGGTTTCTGTTGAAGTTAGCTGATAGCCTTATGGGAATTCACTTGTTCTTAACTTGTTGCTTTTTCCTTTCTGATTTTATTAGTCTCTCTTTATCTTTAATTTTTGTCATTTTAATTATAATGTGCTGTTGGGTTGACCCTGTTTGGTACTCGGTACCTCCTGAACTTGGCTGGATATCTGTTTCCTTTCCTAGGTTAGGGAAGTTTTCAGCTATTGTGTCTTGAAATATATTCTCTCTCCTTTCTTGCTCTCTTCTCCTGGGATACCTATAATGTGAATGTTAGTATGTTTGATGTTTTCCCAGAGGTCTCTTTATTCTTTTTTCTATTCTGCTTCAGTGATTTTCACTACTCTCTTTCAGCCTGCTGATCCATTTCTTTGTATCTTCTAATTTATTTTTGATTCCTTCTAATGTATTTTTCATGTATTCTTCATCTCTGCCTAGTTCTTCTTTATATTTTCCAACTCTTTGTTAAAAACTTCTTATTTCTCAATCTGTTCATTCAATTTTCTCCTGAGTTGTTTGAACATCTTTATAATCATTACCTTGAACTTTCTATTGAGTAGATTGCCTTAACTTCTGTTGAGTAGAATACCTTAACTTAATTTTTCTTCTGGGGTCTCATTTTATTCCTTTGTTTTGAACATATTCCTTTGTTGCCTCATTTTGCCTAATTTGCTGTTTTTATTTCTGTATATCTGGTTAGTTAAGTCACTCAGTCATGTCCAACTCTTTGCGACCCCGTGAACTGTAGCCTACCTGGCTCCTCCATCCATGGGATTCTCCAGGCAAGAATACTGGAGTGGGTTGCCATTTCCTTCTCCAGGGGATCTTCCCAACCCAGGGATCGAACCCAGGTCTCCTGCATTGCGGGCAGACGTTTTAACCTCTGAGCCACCAGGAAAGAAGCCTCATATATCTGGTAGGTTGGTTATATTTACAAACTTTGGAGAAGGACCTTTTGTTGGAAATGTTCTGTGTGCCCCAGCAGTGCATTCCCTTCTTGTCACCAGAAATGTGTACTCTAGGGATGCCCTCTGTATAGGCTGTGTGGGTCCTTCTGTTGTGGCTTGCTGAGTAGCCAGGAGTAGCTGGCCCTGGTCCAGTTGATTGCCAGGTCTGACCTTGTGTGCAGGCTGCCAGCCACTGGTGGATGGTATTGGGTCCTAGTATAGCTGGCTGCATGGCCAGAAGAATCCCAGTCCTGATGTTGGTGTACTGGTAGCTGGGGCTGGGTTGTAAAGTATATGACTGTAGAGCCCCTGGGATCCAAGAGCTAGTGTCAGCCTGCTTAGGTGGGGCAGTGGTCCCAGGGATCTCAGGATTGCTGTCTCTCCATTGGTCCTGGCTGGTCCCAGCACTAGTGGGACCCTTGGGGATGCAGCCCCATTCTGAGGTCTCTGGCTACAGAGCCCTGGGGGTCCCAGGGCTAGTGCCAGTGCATTGGTGTGCTGGGCTGGATCCTGTGCCCTCTGGTGATCAGGGCCAATGCCAGGGTTCTGTGGGCTTAGATGGTCTTAAGGCAGCAGGTCTGCTGGTGGGGGTTGTGTCTCAGCCCTGCTAGTTGTTTGGCCAGAGGTATCTCAGTACTGCTGCCTACAGGTTGGTGGACATGCCTGAGTCTCAGCACTTATAAGCTAGAGGAGTGATTCCAAAATGGTGCTTATCAGCACCAGTGTCCACCAGGTAGAATGAGCTTCCAAAAATGGCTACCACCAGTGTCTGTGCTTCCAGAGTGAGTTCCAATTGCCTCCTGCCTCTCTGGGAAGCTTTTCAAGATCAGCAGCTGAGTCTGACCCAGGCTTCTTTCAAATGATTGCTTTTTCTCTAGGTCCTAGAATGTGTGAGATTTTGTATGTGCTCTTTAGGAGTGGAGTCTCTATTTTACACAGCCTTCTGGCTCTCCTGAAAGTAATCCACTCTGACTTTTAAAGCCAAGTGTTGTGGAGGCTCATCTCAGTGCAGGACCCCTGAGCTGGGGAGCCTGATGAGTGTCTTGGAGTCCTTGCTCCTTGGAGAGAACCTCTGTGCAACTGTAATTATTCTCACATTTGTGAGTTGACTACCTTGTATGGGTCTTGACTATCCTGCATCTCCACTTCTCCTTCCCTTTGTGGTTCCATCTTTGGTTTTAGAAGGTCTTTTTTGCTAATATTTTCTAAATCTCACTTGAACATCTGGAAGTTCATGGTTCACATACTATTGAAGCCTGGCTTGGAGAATTTTGAGCATTCCTTTGCTAGTGTGTGAGATGAGTGCATTTGTGTGGTAGTTTGGGCATTGTTTGGCATTGCCTTTCTTTGGGACTGGAATGAAAACTTACCTTTTCCAGGCCTGTGGCCACTGCTGAGCTTTCCAAATTGCTGGCATACTGAGTGCAGCACTTTCACAGCATCATCTTTTAGGGTTTGAAATAGCTCAACTGGAATTCTATCACCTCCACTAGCTTTGTTCGTAGTGACCCTTCCTAAGGCCCACTTCATATTCCAGGATGTCTGGGTCTAGGTGAGTGATCACACCATCGTGCTTGTCTGGGTGGTTAAGATCTTTTTTGAATAGTTCTGTGTCTTTTTGACACTTCTTCTTTTTATATTCTGTTAGGTCCATATCATTTCTGTCCTTTACTGTGCCCAGCTTTGCATGAAGTGTTCCTTTGGTATCTCTAATTTTCTGAAGAGATCTCTAGTCTTTCCCATTCTACTGTTTTCCTCTATTTCTTTACATTGATCACTCAGGAAGGCTTTCTTATCTCTCCTTGCTGTTCTTTGGAACTTTGCATTCAAATGGGTATATCTTTCCTTTTCTCCATACATATGTCAAAACATATCAAATTGTACTCTTTAAATATGAATACATCCTTGAAACCATCACCACAATTAAGATAACGAACATGGATATCATACCCTCAACTTTCCTAGTGCTCCTTTGTCAACTTTTCTTCTACCTGTTTTACTCCACTCTCTCCTCCCATTCCCATATCAGATCAGATCAGTTGCTCAGTCGTGTCCGACTCTTTGCAACCCCATGAATCGCAGCACGCCAGGCCTCCCTGTCCATCAGCAACTCCTGGAGTTCACTCAGTCAGACTCACGTCCATCGAGTCAGTGATGCCATCCAGCCATCTCATTCTCTGTCATCCTCTTCTCCTCTTGCCACCAATCCCTCCCAGCATCAGGGTCTTTTCCAATGAGTCAACTCTTCGCATGAGGTGGCCAAAGTACTGGAGTTTCAGCTTTAGCATCGTTCCTTCCAAAGAAATCCCAGGACTGATCTCCTTCAGAATGGACTGGTTGGATCTCCTTGCAGTCCAAGGGACTCTCAAGAGTCTTCTCCAACACCACAGTTCAAAAGCATCAATGCTTCAGCGCTCAGCCTTCTTCATAGTCCAACTCTCACATCCATACATGACCACAGGAAAAACCATAGCCTTGACTAGACGAACCTTTGTTGGCAAAGTAATGTCTCTGCTTTTGAATATGCTATCTAGGTTGGTCATAACTTTTCTTCCAAGGAGTAAGCGTCTTTTAATTTCATGGCGGCAGTCACCATCTGCAGTGATTTTGGAGCCCCCCAAAATAAAGTCTCTCACTGTTTCCACTGTTTCCCCATCTATTTCCCATGAAGTGATGGGACCAGATGCCATGATCTTTGTTTTCTGAATGTTGAGCTTTAAGCCAACTTTTTCACTCTCCACTTTCACCTTCATCAAGAGGCTTTTTAGTTCCTCTTCACTTTTTGCCATAAGGGTGGTGTCATCTGCATATCTGAGGTTATTGATATTTCTCCCGGCAGTCTTGATTCAAGCTTGTGTTTCTTCCAGTCCAGTGTTTCTTATGATGTACTCTGCATATAAGTTAAATAAACAGGGTGACAATATACAGCCTTGACGTACTCCTTTTCCTATTTGGAACCAGTCTGTTGTTCCATGTCCAGTTCTAACGGTTGCTCCTCCCATTCCCAGGCAATCACTAATCTGCTTTCTGTCACTATAAACTAATTTACATTTTGTAAAATTTCATATAAATTGATTCAGATAATACATCCTCTGTTTTGAGGGGTCTTTTTTCACTTAGTATAATTGTTTTGGTAACTGTGTTGTGTAGCTTGTGTTACTAGTTCATTTTTATTGGTGAGTAGTCTTTCATTATTTGGATATAGCAGTTTTTTGTCTCCTTTTCATGGACATTTAGGTAGTTTTCAATTTTTTTTATACAGATAAAACTTATGAATATTTATGTTAAGGTGTTTGGATGAGCATAGCTTTTATTTCTCTTGGGTAAAAGTGTAGGAGTGGAAGGGCTAAATTGTAGGGTAGGTAAAAGTTTAGCTTTTTAAGAAATTGCGGTTTCCGGTTCCAGATGGTGGAGTAAGACATGTGCCTATCTCCTGGGAGAGCAACAAAATCACAATTAGCTGTTGAACAATGGTTGAACAATGGGGGATGCTGGAACCCAACAGAAAGAGATATCTTATATCCAAAGATGAAGAAGCTCCAACAAGGCAGTAGGAGGGACGCAATCACGATAAAATCAAATCCAATACCCTCCAGGTGGGCCACCCAAAAACTGGAGAACAATAATACCCAAGAAGTTCTCCCACTGTTATGAGGGGTCTGAGTCCCATGTCAGGCTTCCCAGCCTGGGGATCCAGCAAAGGGATTGGGAAGCCCTTGAAGGCCAGCATGATTTGATTACATGACTTCTACAGGATTGGGGGAAATAGAGACTCAACTCTTGGAGGGCACAAACAAAATTGATATGCACCAAGATCCAAGGGAAAGGAGCAGTGACCTCACAGGAGACTGAACCAGACCTACCTGCTAGTGTTCAAGGGTCTCCTATGGAGGCGTGGGTTGGGGGGCTTACTGCAGGGATGGGAGCACTGGCAGCAGCAGTCCTGGAAGCTGTCCCTTGGTTTAAGTACTCTGAGAGATCACCATTAACCCTACCATGCATGACCCTATAGACCCCAGGGCTGGGTCAGTTCAGTTCAGTTCAGTCGCTCAGTTGTGTCCGACTCTTTGTGACCCCATGAATTGCAGCACACCAGGCCTCCCTGTCCATCACCATCTTCCAGAGTTCATTCAGACTCACGTCCATCGAGTTGGTGATGCCATCCAGCCATCTCATCCTTTGTCGTCCCCTTTTCCTCCTGCCCCCAATCCCTCCCAGCATCAGAGTCTTTTCCAATGAGTCAACTCTTCTCATGAGGTGACCAAAGTACTGGAGTTTCAGCTTTAGCATCATTCCTTCCAAAGTACACCCAGGACTGATCTTTAGAATGGACGGGTTGGATCTCCTTGCAGGCCAAGGAACTCTCAAGAATATTCTCCAACACCACAGTTCAAAAACATAAATAAAACCCAGGGCTGAGTCACCTCAGGACAAAAAGCTAACAGGGAGTACAGTCCCATCCATCAGCAGATAATTGGATTAATGCTTTACTGAGCAAGGCCCTGCCCACCAGAGCAAGACCCAGTTTTTCCCACCCAACCCCTCCCATCAGGAAGCTTACACAAGGCTCTTTGCCTCATGCAGTAGAAGGCAGACAGAAGAAGCAAGAAGAACCACAATTTCACAGTGGCTAGAATGGAAACCACATTACAGAAAGTTGATCAGGATAAGAAAGCAGAGAGTTATGTCCCAGATGAAAGGAGAAGATAAAACCCCAAAGAGAACTAAATGAAGTGGATCTAGGCAACCTTCCAGAAAAAGAATTCAGTATAATGATAATGATGATCCAGGATCTCAGAAACAGAATGGAGAAAATGCAAGAAATGTTTGCCAAAGACCTACAAGAACTAAAGAACAAATAGAGATGAACAATATACTGGAAGGAATCAATAGTAGAAGAACTGAGGCAGCATAACAGATAAATGACCTGGAGGACAGAATGGTGGAAGTCACTGTTACAGAACAGAATATAGAAACAAGAATGAAAAAAAAATGAAGACAGTGTAAGAGACCTCTGGGACAATGTTAACTGCACCAACATTATAGGGGTCCCAGAAGAAGAATACAGAGAGAAAGCACTTTAGAAAATATTTGAAAAGATAATAGCTGAAAATTTCCCTAACATGGGAAAGGAAACAGTCAACCAAGTCCAGGAAGTGCAGAGCATTCCAAGCAGGATAAATGCAAAGAGGAATACACTGAGACACATAGTAATCAAACTGACTAAAATTAAAGACAAAGATAAAATATTAAAAGTGACAAAGGAAAAACAATAAGTAACATACAAGGGAACTCCCATAAGTTTATCAAATGATTTCTCAACAGAAACTACAGGCCAGAAGGGAATGGAATAATTTATTTAAAGTCATGAAAAGGAAGAACCTACAACCAAGAATACTCTACCCAGCAAGACTGTGATTCATATTTAACAGAGAAATCAAAAGCTTTCCAGACAAGCAAAAGTTAAGAGAATTCAGCACCACCAAACCAGCTTTACAACACTAAAGGAACTTCTCTAGGCAGGAAACACAAGAGAAGGAAAAGACCTACACAAAATAAACCCCAAACAATTAAGAAAATGGTAATTATATTGCCAATTACCTTAAATGTAAGTGGATCAAATGCACCAAACAAAAGATATAGACTGGCCGCGTGGATTAAAACAAGTACATGTATGCACTTCTGCTTACCACACTGCTATACTTAACCCCTCCAAATTGTATGTATTTATTTTATATTGTTAGGTTAATCATGTTTCCGTTATGGCTTGCAATTGTAATTATCTTTTGTTTTTGTCTGGCTATTGATTGTGAAAACATCTTTTACTATTGTGATTATGTAACTATTATTAATTTAGTACCACTGTATCATGATTGGTCAACAGAAAATAATATAATTTTATATCACTAAAACTACCATTTAATAGAAAAACCTGTGACCACTTTTTAAAATCCAGATGGATATCAGAATTATCTTGGAAATTTTTGAAAAATACAGACGCTCAGATATTTCTTTTTTTTCCCTCCAAAGCTCCAGATAAACATATTTAATGAGCAGCCATGTTTAAAAACAACTAGACTTTATGATGATATTTTCATTTTATACAGTTGGTTTCACTTTTTCTGTTTCCTTTTCACTGCTCATTTATGTTTTTCAATTTTCTGTCTCTTTATTTATTTTTTTTTTTTGATGTTCTTTCTCAAGTCTTTATTAAGCATAGTAGCAATCAGGCATAGTAGAAATGCTTTTGTGTGTGTATGTATATATGTGTGTATATATGACTGCAGCCGTGAAATTCAAAGATGCTTACTCCTTGGAAGGAAAGTTATGACCAACCTAGATAGCATATTCAAAAGCAGAGACATTACTTTGCCAACAAAGGTTCGTCTAGTCAAGGCTATGGTTTTTCCTGTGGTCATGTATGGATGTGAGAGTTGGACTGTGAAGAAGGCTGAGCACCGAAGAATTGATGCTTTTGAACTGTGGTGTTGGAGAAGACTCTTGAGAGTCCCTTGGACTGCAAGGAGATCTAACCAGTCCATTCTAAAGGAGATCAGCCCTGGGATTTCTTTGGAAGGAATGATGCTAAAGCTGAAACTCCAGTACTTTGGCCTCCTCATGCAAAGAGTTGACTCATTGGAAAAGGCTCTGATGCTGGGAGGGATTGGGGGCAGGAGGAGAAGGGGACAACAGAGGATGAGATGGCTGGATGGCATCACCGACTCAATGGACGTGAGTCTGACTGAACTCTGGGAGTTGGTGATGGACAGGGAGGCCTGGCGTGCTGCGATTCATGGGGTTGCAAAGAGTTGGACACGACTGAGCGGCTGAACTGAACTGAACTGATACATGTTTGTATGTGTAAGGATATATACATACCTTATTCAAGATGCCACATTGTATTTAATTGCATTGAGCAGTTTCAACTGCATACAACAAATTCTGGTAAATTTCTCTTTTCATTTTTATTCTGTTACAAGTGCTTTCTATTTCCTTGTTATGACTTCTTAGATAACACCCATCATTTGAAAGTAGACACTTAATTTCCAAATGCATGGGATTTTTAAAGTATCTTTGATATTAATTTCTCATTTTGGTATTAATTTCTTATTAAAATGTTTCTCTGTAATTACTGTCTGTGTTTTTTCAGTCTTCTGACTTTATTGAACCTTTCAGTGGCTAAGTCAAGATCTCTCTTGGTAAATGTCATATCACATTTGAAAATATGTGAGTTATTTTCAAATATCTTTTGATATTGATCTCTAATGTAATTCCACAGTGATAAGAGAACAGACTCTGTATGATTTCAGTACCTTTAGACTATCAAATTTTTGAACCTGGTCTTATGTCCCTGAATATGTTTTAGTGTCTCATAGTTTATAATCTGTGGGAAGTTGAATAGAATATTTATTCTACTGTTTTGTGAAAATTATATAAATCTTAATTATGTTGAATTGGTTCATAGTACTTTTCAGGTCTACTATATCCTTCTGCTTCTCTGTATGTTCATTCTATTAAGTTTTGAGAGTTTGATGTTGAAACTCCAACTAAAAATCTTAATTTATCTACTTAAAAATAATTATATAGTAGAACTGTAACTTTGTTCTGTATTTTCCAAGTCTCCTGTAAGTGTGTTATCATATTTTCATAATTTAAAAAATAAAAAGTAACAGACAAAAAAATTACTGTGTACACCTGAAACTAATACAGTATTGTAAATCAGCTAGCTTACTTGAATAAAAAAATTGCTAAGTTATTTTCAAAAGGGGTTGTACCATTCTATTCCCACTTGCAGTATATGAGAGTTTCCAGTTCCACATCCTCACCAACACTTAGGATGGTCAGTCTTTTTAATTTTAGCCCTTCTAATGTGTTTGTAGTAATATTGCACAATCATTTTAAATTGTATTTTTGTAATACAAGTCCTTTGTCAGATACATGATTTGCAAATGTTTTTCTCCCAGTTTATGACTTCCTTTTTTATTTTCATAATGGTATCTTTTGAAGAGCAAGAAGTTAATTTTGTTGAAGTCCAGTTTATTGATTATTTTACTTTAAAGTTTGTGCCTTTTATGTCCTATATAGGAAATCTTTTCCTAACCCAAGGTTGCTGAGATTCTTTTTTTTCCTATGTTTTCTTTCAGAGATTTTATAGTATTAGCTTTTACACTTTAGGTCTATGATCCATTTTGAGTTCACTTTTATATATTGTATGAGCAAAGGGTTCAGGCAATGGCACCCCACTCCAGTACCCTTGCCTGGAAAATCCATGGACGGAGGAGCCTGGTGGGCTGCAGTCCATGGGGTTGTGAAGAGTCGGACACGACTGAGCGACTTCCCTTTCACTTTTACTTTTATGCACTGGAGAAGGAAATGGCAACCCACTACAGTGTTCTTGCCTGGAGAATCCCAGGGACGGGGGAGCCTGGTGGGCTGCTGTCTATGAGGTTGCACAGAGTCGGACACGACTGAAGTGACTTAGCAGCAGCAGCAGCAGCAGCATGCCTTGATTACTATAGCCTTTTGATGAGTCTTGAAATCAATGTAAATGTAAGTCCTTCAACTTTGTTCTTTTCAAAGTTGTTTGGCTGTTCTAGGTTATTTACATATATGCCCTTTATTGGGTTGTGGAAGTTTTTCTCTATTCCAGGTCTGATGAGATTTAAAAAATCATGAGCGGTTATTTTTGATATGTGCTTTTCTGCCTACATTGAAGTACACATAAGTTCTTGAAGATTGTATTCTCATATAACTGTTTTGACTGCCTTTGTGCTAATTTTATGGTTGTTTTCCACAGTCCCATATGTTTTGGAATTCAAGCCATGGTGTCTGTAATGGGATTGAAGATCATTATATAAGCATTTGTCAACCAACTCAGAGGGACAGGAATCTTTGCACTTTTGATGCCTAGGTTCTTACTTGACTGAGGCACTTAAGTATTTACTTAGGCATTCATTTCACAAATATTCAACACAGTATTAGTCAAAGTAAATACTAGTTATGGTAACAAAATCCTAAATCTCAGTGGCTTAACATAATACAAGTGTTAATTTTTGCTAGTGTGACAGTTCAGTTCAGTTGCTCAGTCATGTCTGACTCTTTACAACCCCATGGACGGCAACATGCCAGGCTTCCCTATCCTTCACCAACTCCCGGAGCTTGCTCAAACACATGTCCATTGGGTCAGTGATGCCATCCAACCATCTCATCCTCTGTTGTCCCCTTCTCCTCCTGCCTCCAGTATTTCCCAGCATCAGGGTCTTTTCCAGTGAGTCAGTTGTTTGCATCAGGTGGCCAAAGTATTGGAGTTTCAGCTTCAGCATCAGTCCTTCCAACGAATATTCAGGACTGATTTTCTTTAGGATGGTCTGGTTGGATTTCCTTGCAGTCCGAGGGTCTTCTCCAATGCCACAGTTCAAAAGCATTAATTCTTCAGTGCTCAGCTTTCTTCATAGTCGAATTCTCACACCCATACATGACGACTGGAAAAACCATAGCTTTGCCTAGACGGACCTTTGTTGGCAAAGTAATGTCTCTCTGCTTTTTAATATGCTGTCTAGGTTGGTCATAGCTTTTCTTCCAAGGAGTAAATGTCTTAATTTCATGGCTGCAGTCATCATCTGCAGTGATTTTGGAGCCCCCAAAAATAAAGTTTCTCAGTGTTTCCACTGTTGCCCATCTATTTGCCATGATGTGATGGGATTGAATGCCATGCTTTTAGTTTTCTGAATGTTGAGTTTTAAGCCAACTTTTTCGCTCTCCTCTTTCATCAAGAGACTCTTTAGTTCCTGTTTATTTTCTGCCATAAGTGTGGTGTCATCTGCATATCTCAGGTTATTGATATTTATCCTGGCAATCTTGATTCCAGCTTGTGCTTCATCTGCCTGGCATTTTGCATGATGTATGTCAGTTGCTGCATGATGTATGTCAGGCCGCTGTATGTCAGTTGTCTCTCTTGTGCATGTTTTTATATACAGATTTCCTGAAGGTTCCCCAGTTTCTCTGGGGGTCCTTCCATTTTCTAGCTGCACTGATTCAGTTCTTTACTTCCAGCCTTGTGTTTTGGGGGAGAATTTAGAAGACTGCACAGGTTGTTTTAGAGGTCAGGCATGAAAAGGCATGTACATCATTTATACTCTCATTTCTTTGGCCAGAACTTAGTCATACAGCCAGCCTAACTTCCAAGCTGCTGGGAAGTATTCATTTGCCACAGATGTGGGGAGTGCTGGTAAACTCTGTCACATACAACTCTGATGACTTAGGCACTGTGCTAGGTGCTGGGGATGTAGTAGTGGACTTGATTCTTGTTCTGGCTGAGGTTACCTTCCAGGATGGATTGGGAGTAGAGGGTGTTGTGGCATACCTGGGTATTTGATAAAGGAAGAATCATTTACTGTCTTCCATTTGTGATTGGCCAGATGACTTCTCTTGCTTGATGAAGTTAAGGTAATAATTTTCATAGGAAAAAGTAAACTGTTGAATATATTAACATGAATTATAATATAATTGAAGCATTAAAAATGTCACTAAACTTCTTATTAGTCTTGTAAGTAGTATTTTAACTAGATCTGTAAAGAACAAATATGGTAGATGTATATGGCTTGCATGATGTCTGAAAATTTTTTTGTCAGTGTGATCTCGGATGGCCTTGGCCTATAGTGGCTCCAAGCTGGATATCCGTTCCTGGCCAGAGATTGAGGTGGGGAGAAACTCTTCAACCTGGGGCTCATCTATCTGCTACCTCAATTTACCTACATTTAAACACTAAGTTACTTTACTTATCTTTAAGATGAAAGTTATTTTCAGCTTATCTTTAAGCTGAAAAGCAGTCTGACAATACTAAATCTGACTTTTTTTGGCAGCAGCTGGCAAGAGCTAAGTTCTGGCCATCTTCTTTGGATAGTCTTTACTTTTCTGGTTGCCTCAAGCCCATCTGATTGCTTTACTCATTTTACTGACCTCTTTTGAACATTTGAATTTATGACTTTTGTATGAAGTGATTTACTAACTTTTGGATCGTCTTGAAATGACACTTAGAAAAAGAAATGGGTAGTTCAGAACAAATGTATCATACTTATTGGGGAAATTGCTATAGTTAGTAATCTATGTTCTCTGATGAGTTCAAAGTTTCATAGTTGTAGGGAAGAAAAGCTTATTGTTATTCAGTTCAGTTCAGTTCAGTCACTCAGTCATGTCTGACTCTTTGCGACCCCACGAATCCAGCAATAATATACCATACGCCCTTTAGAAATCAGAGCTTTTGTTCTAATGATTTTTGTTTAAAGTTTATTGATTTTATAAGATTGGTTTTTTTTTCACTATTTCTGGGTCTTGGTTCATTTCTAATATTACCTTGGTCATAAACCCTACTAAATGTGTTTCATACTTCATGAAACCATACGTACCAAAGTAAGACAGGTATTCAAACGAAAAATAGAGTGGAGCTTTTTCAAAAAAATTAATTTGGGCCAGGATTAGGGGTTCTTGAGAGATTGCCCAAAAGAACATAGCTGCTGAAGAACTGCTAGGGTTACTTCTGTTGTACATCTTTTAAATGTGTCTTAATTCTTATGGCATGATAATGTTTTCAGTTACTAAAAGAGTCAACTGATTTTAGCAGAAAACATTCACCTTCAATAATAATTTCTCTTTGAAATGTTTACAGAGAAGGAAAATGAGGTTGCTTAGTGGCAAAGCTGTTGAGTGTTTTCCCGGGAAACTAACTCTTGTCTGGTGCTCTTTTCATTGCACCAGCAGCTCCATATCAAGGGTTTCTGATGCTTCCTATTGAAGCATTCTTAAGCAAGTTTTTGGCAGACTTTTTTGTTGCATCTTTCTACTGTGTAAATAGAGGCATTAGAAGAAATGTAACTTTTGAATACTGCTTAACCAGTTTCTGCTTGGTAATGTGCCCCAAGACCCTCAGTGAATGCCAGCAAACAAATTAGACCCACAGTGTATTTGATATGTATATCTTTTCCCCAAACAAAATTTGAATTCTACAAACACAAATTGAGTCATTTTCCAAATGTTTGTATATGAATGGAAGTTTTTGTCCCATCCTTCTCTAACCAATACCATAAAACTTCTGAAGGTCTATGATGCATTTGTTTTAAAATGTTAATCCAAAACAAAACTTTATTCTGACTAAACTTGTAGCTATAGAGAGATACCAAACTCATTTCCATTGATCAGTACAACATGTTTGTACCAACTGTACCCCAAAAAATGTGTAAAAGAGTGCCACGCTGTAAATTATAGTTGTAAACACAAGTGCAGCTGTTACAAATCTAGCAAAACCTCAGATTAAACAATTTAAAATTTACTGAAGATGACATTCCAGACCCATTTTTCATAATATAAACACTCTGGGACATGCCTTTGAAATGAGTGGGATTGTCATTAATATTAATGCCACTGAATTCAAGACTGGGAGGTCATTTCTTTTGAGCTTCATTTTCACTCCTAATTTTGGAATAAAATATGCTTTTAGCCTAAAATATGACATGTTTATTCACGGCCTGAAAAAAATTTGATCCTGTTGTTTTTGAATTGTAGGAATGCAAAAATATGGTATAAATATTTTATTCTTTATTTATGGCCTTTTAACTTAAATGAGTTTGTTATAATTAAATTTGGCAAAAATTAGCTGCTAGTGGAATTCAATTGCTTTGGTCAATTAAAAAAAATAGAAAGGCACTAAAAATAGTTGCTATTTTAAGATTGTATTAGTTTGACATTTTAGAATCCTGTACTTAAGGAATTTTATTTAAATGATTCTGAGCATGTTTCTTGTGGTTTTGCCTTTCAGCTAGACCAGGGTGGGACAAGCATTCAAAATCTGCACCAGTCTAATTTGCTTTTCTCCTTATTTTCCACTTAGTGGTACGACTGGTTGAGTATCAATTCAGCATTATAATATTTTCTAGAATTACATTCTGTGCTCTGATATCTTTTGACATCTTGTATGAATTTTGAGTATATAAGGATCAAATTTAAGCTCTTTGAATGAACTGGGCTAGTAGTTCTGGGTGGTAGCGGGTGGGGAGGAGAAGGCAAGGTGGTTGTTTTGGTTTTGTTTCCTTGTTTATTGTTGACTAGATTTTAAAATTCATTTGCCTTTTCTGAATTTCTTATCTAGAGTTTTGAGGGAGCGTTTAAATTGGGTAATGGAGCATTTATGTGACTGTTGATAAACTATCCCTAGTCCTTGAATAAAAAGAGGCATTTATCAAAAGAAACCAGTAAAATCTCTCATTTACATTTGTTCTCTAACTTCAGTCGAACATATTTTTTTGATCAGGAGAATTGCCAGCCACTGTCAAGTATCATGTTGTAACCTAACATTGGTAGTTGTGAAAGCACGTAGCTGATCTTGTTATCCCTTATTCAGAAGAGCTTTGGATATTTCTGTCAACATAGAAGATTGGTATACCACAATGACTGCTGCTGTTGCTTTTGCCTTCCTCTTCTTTCTTTTTTTCCCCTTTCTTTTTACTTTAAGAGTTTGTGAAGGTTTAACTCTTTTGTTATTTACATGAGGTAGAAATCTGGGCAGATATAAATAACCCCTTCTTTTCTTGTTTAAAAGTTTCTTTGCAACCATCTGAGGATTTTTCTTCCTTATCATCCATTCTTCTATTCTTTGTCTGGTATTATATATATATCTTCTCTTTACTGTATCCTCTTTGTTGGTTAACTCCTTGCTTTTGGGGGAGCACGTCTTCTAGTACCTTCTTAAAATGGTGTGTGGGAGGTTAATTATTTCTAGTCACTGTACTAGTTATACTCGATTGATAGTTTGTCTGGATATAGAATTCCAGGTTGGAAATCATTTTCCTTCAGAATTGTGAATTCTGAGTAATTTTCCTTCAGAGTTGTTCCATTTCCCTCTGTCTTCCAATTCTTTTACAGTAAAATCTTATAATGATGTGCTGTTGTATGAAACTTTTCATCCATTGTGATGGGCGCTTGGCTAGCCCTTCCAATCTGAAAGTGCTTGTCTTCTAGTTTTTTTTTTTTTTTGTAAGTTTTGTTGATTATATCTTCCCTTCATTTTCTTTGGTGCTTGACCTCCAAATATTTAAAGTTTGCCTCCAGGAGTAATGCTTCTATAAGCAGGTTTTTTTTTTTTTAGTATAAAAATGTTTGTTGTTTGATAAGTTGGGGGTGCTCAAGACAATCTCCAGGTTTGATAATTTACTAGGAAAACTCAGAATTCAGCATATAGTTGTTTCCATGCCTATGATTTATTGCAGGGAAAGAACACAAAGCAAAGTCAACAAAGGGAAAAGTGCATGGGATGAAGCCTGGAGGAAACCAGACACAAGCTTCTAAGAGTCTTTTCCTTGAGGAGTCACACAAAACACATGTAATTTCACCAGCAGAATTATGGCAACACATGTGAAATGTCATCCATCAGGGAAGCTCATTAGAGATTCAATGCCTAAGGTTTATTTTGGGGGCTGGTTGCATAGTCATCCACTGTCTAGCAAGTATCAAAATTTCAAACCCTTGGAAGGAAAGCAGATGTTCAAGATCAGTGACATTGTTTGTAAAGTTTGTGCAGAGAGAGTCCATCTTAGCAGTTAGGTCAGTAGGAACTATTACAGTATCCAAGTTCCCAGACCCTAGCCAAGGGCCACCCTTGCAAGTTCTTTCTTTCTTTTTTTTTTAACTTTTTATTTTTTATTGGGGTATAGCTGATTAACAATGTTGTGATAGTTTCAGGTGAACAGGAAAAGGGACTCAACCATACATATACACGTACCGATTCTCCCTCCAAACTCACCTTACATTTGGGCTGCCACATAACAATGAACAGAGTTCTATGTGCCTTACAGTAGCTCCTTGTTGGTTATCCATTTTAAATATAGTAGTGTGTACATGCCCATCCCAACCTCCCAAACTGTCCTTTACAAGCCGTTCTTTCTAAGGAGAGCGGTCTTGGACCTGCTGTGCTAACTATTTTCTGCATAGTTAAAGAGGAAAGAAGTTATTTTTGAGGACCAAAGATAAGTTTTACTTTCAATGAATTTCAGAGTTGTCTGATGGCAAGGTTAAAACTTTACTCAGGTGTAAACTGGTCGTGTGGTAAGAGAAGGCAGAAAACTAAGCCTCTAGAAGATTATGAATTAAGGGCAGGAAATATGGCTCATGAAATATTGGAACTCATGATAAAAAAGCTGCTTAAGGGAGAATGGAAGATTGAGCAGAGACTGAATTTTGTCACCACCCCCCCAACCCCCCCGGAAATTCATACACTGAAGCCCTAACCCCTAGTGTGACTGTATTTGGAGATAGGCCCTTAGAGAGATAATTAAGATTAAATGATGTGTTTTTGAAAAAGTTGGCTTAAAGCTCAACATTCAGAAAACAAAGATCATGGCATCTGGTCCCATCACTTCATGGCAAATAGATGGAGAAACAGTGAAAACAGTGGCAGACTTTATTTTTGGGGGCTCCAAAATCACTGCAGATGGTGACTGCAGCCATGAAATAAAAAGCCGCTTACTCCTTGGAGGAAAAGTTATGACCAATCTAGATAGCATATTAAAAAGCAGATACATTACTTTGCCAACCAAGATCTATCTAGATAAGGCTATGGTTTTTCTAGTAGTCATGTATGGATGTGAGAGTTGGACTATAAAGAAAGCTGAGCGCTGAAGAATTGATGCTTTTGAACTTGGTGTTGGAGAACACTCTTGAGAGTCTCTTGGACTGCAAGGAAATCCAACCAGTCCATCCTAAAGGAAATCAGTATGGAAGGACTGATGCTGAAGCTGAAACTCCAATACTTTGGCCACCTGATGCGAAGAGCTGACTCATTTGAAAAGACCCTGATGCTGGGAAAGACTGAAGGCAGGAGGAAAAGGGGATGACAGAGGATGAGATGGTTGGATGGCATCACCGACTCAATGGACATGAGTTTGAGTAAACTCCATGAGTTGGTGATGGACAGGAGGCCTGGCGTGCTGCAGTCCATGGAGTCGTAAAGAGTCGGACATGACTGAGTGACTGAACTGAACTGATGTGTTAGTTGCTCAGTCATGTGTGAATCATGTGAACCCATGGACTGTAGTCCATCAGGTTTCTCTGACCATGACATTCTCCAGGCAAGAATACTGGAGTGGGTTGCCATTCCCTTCTCCAGGGGATATTCCCAACACAGAGATTCAACCCAGGTCACCTGCATTATAGACAGATTCCCAGCCTTCTGAGACACTAGGAAAGCCAGAGTGGAATCTAATCTGATAGGTCTGGTGGCCTTATAAAAAGAGGGAAGAGATCTCTTTTCCTTCACACACCAAAGAAGAGGTCATGTGAGTACACAGAGATAGATGTCAGGGAAGAGGATCTCACCAAGAACCAAGTTGTCCAGAACCTTTTGACTTTTTAGCCTCTAAAACTATTAGAAAATAAACTTGTGTTGTTTAAGCCACCCACCGTATGGTTTTTGGTTTTTTCACCCTGAGTTAAGACAGCTTGAGATCAGAATAGGACCTCAGCTTTATCAAGGTGAATCCTATGTGAACCAAGAGAATATTATCAATAACATGGTGCTGGATTTTTTGTTGTTGTTTTTTGTGTGTTTTGTTTCTCTTCTTGTCTGTTAGCTTTCAAACTTTGCTAACTTATCCACATACCATCTCTTCTGAGTTAGCGGAAGTCATTAACCCAGTGTTCTAGATCTGTGCCATCCAGTATCATAGTCAATAGCCACACGTCATGATACAAATTAAATTAGTTAAAATTAAGTATAAATTAAAATTAAGTTCCTCACTAGCACTAGCCACCTTTCATGTGTTTAATAGCCACCTGTGTTTAGGGATGTGGTTGTTGTTATTCAGTCACTAGTCATGTCTGACACTTCCTGATCCCATAGAGTGCAGCATGACAGGCTTCCCTGTCCTTCACCATCTCCTGGAGCTTGCTCAAACTCATATCTATTGAGTTGGTAATATCATCCAACCACCTCATCCTCTGTTGTCCCCTTTTTCTCCTGCCTTCAATCTTTCCCAGCATCAGGGTCTTTTCCAATGAGTCACTTCTTTGCATCAGGTGGCCAAAGTATTGGAGTTTCAGCTTCAACATCAGTCCTTCCAATGAACACCCAGGACTGATCTCCTTTAGGATGGACTGGTTGGATCTTCTCGAAGTCCAAGGGACTCTCAAGAGTCTTCTCCAACACCACAGTTCAAAAGCATCAATTCATCAGTTCCTTGGTGCTCAACATCCTTATGATACAACTCTCACATCCATACATAACTACTGGAAAAACCATAGCTTTGACTTTGTGGACCTTTGTCCCCAAAGTAATGACTCTGCTTTTTAATACTCTGTCTAGTTTGTCATAGCTTTTCATCCCAGGGGCAAGAATCTTTTAATTTCATGGCTGCAGTCACCATCTGCAGTAGTTTTGGAGCCCAAGAAAATAAAGTCTGTCACTGTTTCCATTGTTTCCCCTTCTGTTTGCCATGAAGTGACAGGACTGGATGCCATGTTCTTAGTTTTTGAATGTTGAGTTTTTTTTTTTAATTTATTTATTTTAATTGGAGGCTAATTACTTTACAATATTATAGTGGGTTTTGCCATACATTGACATGAATGTTAAGTTTTAAGCCAGCTTTTTCACTCTCCTCTTTCACCTTCAGTTCCTCTTAGCTTTCTGCCAAAAGAGTGGTGTCATCTGAATATATGAGGTTTTGATATTTCTCCCAGCAATCTTGATTTCAGCTTGTGCTTCATCCAGCCCAGCATTTCACATGATGTACTGTGCCAGATCTGTTGGATCATTGAAAAAGCAAGAGACCTCCAAAAAAACCCAGCTACTTCTGCTTAATTGACTATGCCAAAGCCTTGACTGTGTGGATCACAAC
Organism: Bos taurus; assembly: GCF_002263795.3. Taxonomy (NCBI): domain Eukaryota; kingdom Metazoa; phylum Chordata; class Mammalia; order Artiodactyla; family Bovidae; genus Bos; species Bos taurus. The sequence goes on along the minus strand of NC_037335.1, from coordinate 81,933,709 downwards.
AAACTGTGGAAAATTCTTCAAGAGATGGGAATACCAGACCACCTGACCTGCCTCCTGAGAAATGTGTGCAGGTCAAGAAGCAACAGTTAGAACTGGACATGAAACAATGGACTGGTTCCAAATCAGGAAAGGAGTATGAAAAGGCTATATATTGTCACCCTGCTTCTTTAACTTATATGCAGAGTATCATGAGCAATGCTGGACTGGATGAAGCACAAGCTGGAATCAAGATTGCTGGGAGAAATATCAATAGAAGACACCACCCTTATGGCAGAAAGTGAAGAAAACTAAAGAGCTTCTTGATGAAAGTGTAAGAAGAGAGTGAAAAAGTTGGCTTAAAACTCAACATTCAGAAAATTAAGATCATGGCATCTGGTCCCATCACTTCATGGCAAATAGATGGGTAAACAGTGGATACAGCAACAGACTATTTTCTGGGGCTCCAAAATCACTGCAGATGGTGAGTGCTGCCATGAAATTAAAAGCCGCTTGCTCCTTGGAAGAAAAGTTATGACCAACCTAGACAGCTTGTTAAAAGCCAGAGAAATTACTTTGCCAACAAATGTCCATCTAGTCAAAACTGTGGTTTTTCCAGTGGTCAAGTATGGTTGTGAGAGTTGGACTGTAAAGAAAGCTGAGCCCTCAAGAATTGATGCTTTTGAACTGTGGTGTTAGAGAAGGCTTTTGTCCATTCCTTGGACAGCAAGGAGATCCAACAGAGATCGTAAAGGAAATCAGTCTTGAATATTCATTGGAAGGACTGATGCTGAAGCTGAAACTCCAATACTTTGGGCACCTGATGCAAAGAAGTGACTCATTGGAAAAGACCCTGATGCTAGGAAAGATTGAAGGCGAGAGGAGAAGGAGATGATAGAGGATGACATGGTTGGGTGGTATCACCAACTCAGTGAACATGAGTTTGAGTAAACTTTGGGAGTTGATAATGGACAGGGAGGCCTGGTGTGCTGGAGTCCATGGAGTCACAAAGAGTTGGACACAACTGAGCTACTGAACTGAACTGAACTCTGCAGGTAAGTTAAAGAAGCAGGGTAACAATATACAGCTTTGACTTACTGCTTTCTCAATTTGAAACTAGTCTGTTGTTCCAAGTCCGGTTATAACTGTTTTTGACCTGCATACAGGTTTCTCAGGAGTGCAGTTGTGCAGTAGTTTGAACATTCTTTGGGCTTTCCTTTTTTCAAGTGGTAAAGAATCTGCATGCAATGCGGGAGACCTCGGTTTGATACCTGGGTTGGGAAGATACCCTGGAGAAGGGAATGGCTACCCACTTCAGTATTCTGGCCTGGAGAACTCCATGGACTGTATAGTCCATGAGGTTGCAAAGGGTCGGACATGACTGAGGGACTTTCACTTTCACTTTGAACATTCTTTGGCATTGCCCTTCTTTGGGATTGGAATGAAAACTGACCTTTTCCAGTTCTGTGGCCACTGCTGAGTTTTCCAAATTGGCTGTCATTTTGAATGCAGCACTTTATAACAGCCTCATCTTTTAGGATTTGTAGTAGCTTGGCTAGAATTCCAACACCTCAACTAACTTTGATCAAAGTGATGCACCCTAAGGCCCACTTGACTTCACATTCCAGGACGTCTGGCTCTAGGTCAGTGATCACACCACTGTGCTTATCTGGGTCTTGAAGATCTTTTTTGTACAGTTCTTCTGTGAATTCTCACCACATCTTAATCTCTTCTGCTTCTGTTAGGTCCATACCATTTCTGTCCTTTATTGTGCCCATCTTTGCATGAAATGTTCCCTTGGTATCTCTGATTTTCTTGCAGAAATCTCTAGCCTTCCCCATTCTATTGTTTTCCTCTATTTCTTTGCATTGTTCACTTAAAAAGGCTTTCTTATCTCTCCTTGCTGTTCTTCATTTCAGTTCAGTGCAGTTCAGTTGTTCAGTCTTTGCGACCCCATGGACTGCAGCATGCCAGGCCTCCTATCCATCACTAACTCACGGAGTTTACTCAAACTTGTGTCCATTGAGTTGGTGATGCCATCCAACTATCTCATCCTCTGTCATCCCCTTCTCCTGCCTTCAATATTTCCTAGCATCAAGGTTTCCAATCAGTCAGTTCTTTGAATCAGGTGGCCAATATACTGGAGTTTCATCTTCAGCATCAGTCCATCAAATGACTATTCAAGACCAATTTCCTTTAGGATGGACTGATTGGATCTTGCTGTCCAGGGAACTCTCAAGAGTCTTCTCCAATACCGCAGTTCAAAAGCATCAGTTCTTTGGTGCTCAGCTTTCTTTATAGTCCAACTCTCACATCCATACATGACTACTGGAAAATCCATAGCTTTTACTAGACAAACCTTTGTTGGCAAAGTAATGCCCTGCTCTTTAATAAGCTGTCTAGGTTGATCATAGCTTTTCTTCCAAGGAGGAGGCATCTTTTACTCTCATGGCTGCAGTCACCGTCTGTATTGGTTTGGAGCCCCATAAAATAAAGTCTCTCATTGTTTCCACTTTTTCCCTGTCTATTTCCCATGAAATGATGGGACCAGATGCCATATCTTAGCTTTCTGATTGTTGAGCTTTAAGCCAACTTTTTCACTCTCCTCTTTCACTTTCATCAAGAGGATCTTTAGTTCTTCTTCGCTTTCTGCTGTAGGGTGGTGTCATCTGCATATCTGAGGCTATTGATATTTCTCCCAGCAATCTTGATTCCAGCTTGTGCTTCATCCAGTCCAGCATTTCTCCTGATGTACTCTGCATATAAGTTAAATAATCAGGGTGACAATATACGGCCTTGACATAGTCCTTTCCCAATTTGGAACCAGTCTGATGTTCCGTGTTCAGTTCTAACTGTTGCTTCTTGACTTGCATACAGATTTCTTAGGAGGCAGGTCAGGTGATCTGGTATTCCTATCTCTTTCAGAATTTTCCACAGTTTGTTGTGATCCACACAGACAAAGGGTTTGGCATAGTCAATAAAGCAGCAGCAGCTGTTTTATGGAGCTCTCTTGCTTTTTCGATGATCCTTTGAATGTTGGCAATTTAATCTCTGGTTCCTCTGCCTTTTCTAAGTCCACCTTGAACATCTGGAAGTTCATGGTTCACATACTATTGAAGCCTGCCTTGGAGAATTTGGACCATTCCTTTGGTAGTTTGTCAGATGAATGCAGTTGTGTGGTAGTTTGAGGATTGTTTTGCATCACCTTTCTTTGAGCTTGGAATGAAAACATGTTTTCCAGTTGTGTGGCCACTGCTGAGTTTTCCAAATTTGCTGTAATTTTGAGTGCAGCACTTTCACACCTTCGTCTTTTAGGATTTGAAATAGCTCATCTGAAATTACATCTCCTCCACTTGTTTTGTTCTTGGTGATGCTTTCTAAGGCCCACTTAGCATTCCTCTAATGTCTGGCTCTAGGTGAGAGATCATACCATGGTGATTATCTGGGTCAGGAAGATCTTTTTTGTAGGTCTTCTGTGTATTCTTGCCACCTTTTCTTAATATCTTCTGCTTCTGTTAGGTCCATACCATTTCTGTCCTTTATTGTACCCATCTTTGCACGGGCTTCCCTGGTGGCTCAGAGGTTAAAGCATCTGCCTCCAATGCGGGAGACCAGGGTTTGATCCCTGGGTCGGGAAGATCCCCTGGAGAAGGAAATGGCAACCTACTCTAGTATTCTTGCCTGGAGAATCCCATGGACAGAGGAGCCTGGTTGGCTACAGTCCCCAGGGTCGTAAAGAGTCGGCACAGCTAAGCAACTTCACTCACTCACTTGCATGAAACGTTCCCTTGGCATCTCTAATTTTCTTGATGAGACCTCTAGTTTTCCCCATTCTGTTGTTTTCCTCTCTTTGCGTTGATCACTGAGGAAGTCTTTATATCTCTCCTTGCTATTCTTTGGAACTCTGCATTCAAATTGGCATATCTTTCCTTTTCTCCTTTGCCTTTCACTTCTCTTCATTTCATAGCTGTTTGTAAGGCCTCATCAGACCACCATTTTGCCTTTTTGCATTTCTTTTTCTTGGGGATGGTGTTGATCCCTGCTTCCTGTACAATGTCATGAACCTCCATCCATAGTTCTTCAGGCACTCTATCAGATCTAATCCCTTGAATCTGTTTGTCATTTCAACTGTATAATAGTAAGGGTTTTGCTTTAGGTTATACCTGAAGGGTGTAGTGGTTTTTCCTACTTTCCTCAGTTTTAGTCTGAATTTGGCAATAAGGACAGAATGGGTTAAAGATTTACTGAGCATGGCCCTGCCCATCAGAACAAGACCCCAGTTCCCCCTCAGTCAGTCTCTCCCATCAGGAAGCTTCCATAAGCCTCTTATCCTTCTCCATCAGAGGGCAGACATACTGAAAACCACAATCACTGAAAACTAACCAGTCTGATCACATGGACCACAGCCTTGTCTAACACAATGAAACTATGAGCCATGCTTTGTAGGGCCACTGAAGATGGACGGATCATGATGGAGAGTTCTGACAAAATGTGGTTGACTGGAGAAGGCAATGTCAAACCACTTTAGTATTGTTGCCTTGAGAACCCCATGAAAAGTATAAAAGGCAAAAAAAAAAAAAAAAAAATAGGACACTGAAAGATGAGCTCCCCAGGTTGGTAGGTGCCCAATATGCTACTTTAGATCAGTGGAGAAATAACTCCAGAGAGAATGAAGAGATGGAGCCAAAGCAAAAACAACACCCAGTTGTGGATGTGACTGGTGATGAAAGTAAAGTCCGATGCTGTAAAGAGCAATACTGCATAGGAACCTGGAATGTTAGGTCCATGAATCAAGGCAAATTGGAAGTGGTCATACAGGAGATTGTAAGAGTGAACATCGACCTTTTAGGAATCAGTGAACTAAAGTGGCCTGGAATGCATGAATTTAACTGAGATGACCATTATATCTATTACTGTGGGCAAGAATCCCTACGAAGAAATGGAGTGGCCATCATAGTCAACAAAAGAGTCCAAAATACAGTTCAGTTCACTTCAGTTGCTCAGTTGTGTCCGACTCTGTGACCCCATGAACGGCAGCACACCAGGCCTCCCTGTCCATCACCAACTCCCAGAGTCCACCCAAACCCATGTCCATTGAGACAGTAATGCTATCCAACCATCTCATCCTCTGTGGTCCCCTCCTCCTCCTGCCCTCAATCTTTCCTAGCATCAGGGTCTTTTCACATGAGTCAGCTCTTCGCATGAGGTGGCCAAAGTTTTGGAGTTTCAGCTTTAACATCAGTCCTTCCAGTGAACAGCCAGGACTGAGCTCCTTTAGGATGGACTGGTTGGATCTCCTTGCAGTCCAAGGGACTCTCAAGAGTCTTCTCCAACACCACAGTTTAAAAGCATCAATTCTCGGTGCTCAGCTTGCTTTATAGTCCAACTCTCACATCCATACATGACCACTGGAAAAACCACAGCCTTGACTAGATGGACCTTTGTTGACAAAGTGTTGTCTCTGTTTTTTAATATGCTGTCTAGATTGGTCATAATGTTCCTCCAAGGAGTAAGCGTCTTTTAATTTCATGGCTGCAATCGCCATCTACAGTGATTTTAGAGCCCAGAAAAATAAAGTCAGCCACTGTTTCCACTATTTCCCCATCTATTTGCCATGAAGTGATGGGACCAGATGCCATGATCTTTGTTTTCTGAATGTTGAGCTTTAAGCCAACTTTTTACTCTCCTCTTTCACTTTCTTCAAGAGGCTCTTCTTCACTTTCTGCCATAAGGCTGGTGCCATCTGCATATCTGAGGTTATTTATATTTCTCCTGGCAATCTTGATTCCAGCTTGTGCTTCTTCCAGCCCCACGTTTCTCATGATGTACTCTGCATATAAGTTAAATAAGCAGGGTGACAATATACAGCCTTGATGTACTCCTTTTCCTATTTGGAACCAGTCTGTTGTTCCATGTCCAGTTCTAACTGTTGCTTCCTGACCTGCATACAGATTTCTCAAGAGACAGGTCAGGTGGTTTGGTATTCCCATCTCTTTCAGAATTTTCCACAGTTTATTGTGATCCACACAAAGACTTTGGCGTAGTCAATAAAGCAGAAATAGATATTTTTCTGGAACTCTCTTGCTTTTTCAGTGATCCAGTGAATATTGGCAATTTGATCCCTGGTTCCTCTGCCTTTTCTAAATCCAGCTTGAACATCTGGAAGTTCAGTACTTGGAACAATCTCAAAAATGCAGAATGATCTCTATTTATTTCCAAGGCAAACCATTCAGTATCACACTAGTCCAAGTCTGTGCCCCAACCAGTAATGCTGAAGAAGCTGAAGTTAAATGGTTTTATGAAGACCTACAGGACCTTCTAGAACTAACACCCCCAAAAGATGTCTTTTTCATTATAGGGGACTGGAATGCAAAAGTAGGAAGTCAAGAGATACCTGGAGTAACAGGCAAATTTGGCCTTGGAGTACAAAAGGAAGCAAGGCAAAGGTTAACAGAGTTTTGCCAAGAGAACACACTGGTCATAGTAAACACCCTCTTCCAACAAAAGAAGAGAAGACTCTATGTATGGACCTCACCAGATATTCAATACTAAAATCAGATTGATTATATTCTTTGCAGCCAAAGATGGAGAAGCTCTATACAGTTAGCAAAAACAAGACCGGAGCTTACTGTGACCGGAGCTTACTGTGACTCAGATCATAAACTCATTATTGCCAAATTCAGACTTAAATTGGTATTCTTAGATCTCTGCATTCAGATGGGTGTATCTTTCCTTTTCTCCTTTTGCTTCTCTTTTTTTTTGTCACCTGTTTCTAATGCCTCCTCAGTCAACCATTTTGCCTTTTTTCATTTTCTTTTTTTTTTTGAGGATGGTCTTAATCACTGCCTCATGTACAGTGTTATGAACCTCCTTCCATAGTTCAGGTACTCTGTGTATCAGATCTAATCCCTTGAATCTATTTGTCACTTCCACTGTATAATTGTAAGGGTTTTGATTTAAGTTGTACCTGAGTGGCCTAGTGGTTTTCCTACTTTCTTCAATTTAAGTCTGAATTTTGCACTAAGGAGTTCAGAGCCACAGTCAGCTCCCAGTGTTGTTTTTGCGGACTGTATAGAACTTTTCCATATTTGTTTGCAAAGAATTAGATGGCATAGATATAAAGCAAAAATTTTCATCATTGTAGAAAGCCTTTCTTAGCAGCACTTTTCTAAATAGTTGCTTCAGATGTCTCACTATTTTCTGTCTCAAAGGTTCCAGATTTCTGTAGATTCAGGGCATACTTATGAATATTAAAGTTGTTGGTGGATATCCTTAAAATTTTTGAAACTAAGAAATGAACACCAATTACAGTGCTGCTGCTGCTGCTGCTGCTAAGTCGCTCCAGTCGTGTCCGACTCTGTGCGACCCCATAGACGGCAGCCCACCAGGCTCCTCCGTCCATGGGATTCTCCAGGCAAGAACACTGGAGTGGGTTGCCATTTCCTTCTCCAATGCATGAAAGTGGAAAGTGAAAGTGAAGTTGCTCAGTCATGTCCGACTCTTAGTGACCCCATGGACTGAAGCCCACCAGGCTCCTCCGTCCATGGGATTTTCTGGGCAACAGTACTGGACTGGGGTGCCATTGCCTTCTCCCTATTACAAAAGTGCAAATTCTGTTAAAGTATAATATGTCAAGCTGAGTCTGTAACCATATTTGCGATTATCAAGCTATTCTTTTGGTCATGCTTCTGTAGTATGCCCCCCTAGAAAGTGTTTTCTCCTCCTACTGGGCTTGCTATGCATCATAGGATGAACAACTTGGATAAACATGCCTTTATACCCTGACACACTCTTCCCTATTTTACTCTTCTGGATGTTTGCTCTGCTCTCCCCTGGAGGTAGTAGATGCAGGTGCTTTAGAAGGAAGCATCAGTATCCAGGTTGTTCTGCTGAGCACTAATTAACCTGAGGAATTATAGACTGAGGGGAGGTCAGTAGAAATGGCAGTCTGGCATTATTAGGAACAGAATGTTTCATGAGAGAATAAACTGTACAGAATTGTTCAGAAGGGTCATAGTCTCCATGGTAACTGGCTTACCAGTCCATATTGTCATATGTGGGACCTGGTCTTCAGAGTCCTCAAAACAACCCTGTGTGGTATTTATTGTTCCACTTCCAAAGCCAGTTGAAGGTAACACTCGGAAATTTTCATGTAGTTTTTCCTGGGCCACTGAACTAGTGAATAAAGATGCTGGATTCAAGTTCTTTCAGTTGATCTTCACAACTTGTGGTTTTTGTACCATAATGCAGCTAGGCTGTGTCTGTGGCACTTCCTCTCCACTGAGTGGGACAGCTGACTCAAAGCTGTGTTCTGTGTAAAAGGGGTTGTTTGTAGATTGAATACGCATTTAGCTTCCCAGGTGGCTTAGTGGTAAAGAATCCATCTGCCAATGCAGGAGAAACAAGAGACATGAGTTCATTCCCTGGGTCAGGAAGATCTCTTGGAGTAGGAAATGGCAACGCACTCCAGCATTCTTGCCTGGAAAATTCTATGGACAGAGGAGCCTGGTGCGCTACAGTCCATGGCTTAAAGAGTTGGACATGACTGAGTGTGCACGTGTGCGTGCACACACACACACACACACACACACACACACACACACAAAGAGTGAGTGACCTGGAAGGGGATGTTTTTTCTTTTACTTTAAGGAATTTTAAGGGATTTTTGTTATTTTTGTTTTAATTACATTAAAAAATGCAAGAAAAATGTAAAAGAGGTAAAAATCACTCATAATATGACCATTTCTTTTGGAATCATTTAAAAACTTTTCCTTTGCTTGTAGAGGCATAATTTTGCAAAAATGTTAGCATGTTATTATACATATCTTCTGCAACTTCTTCATTGACTTCAGAATTTAGGATGAATGTCTCTCCAAGTCAGTCAGGAATATTCTCTGTGTGGTTAACTGCTCTGTTACTTTAAAAATGTGTGTGTGTGTGTGTGTGTGTGTGTAATGGTTATTGTTATACCCACTTTAACCACTCTCCTTCATTTTAGCCTGTAGGTCTTATTTTTTCTTTGTATGGTGTTACTAAGAAGTAATCGTAGGAGGGGAACAAAGCCTTATATTTGGTGGCACTCAGCACCAAATAATTCCAGATGTTTGCTTTCCCTGTGTGTAGAGAGAACCCACGCTGATGCTGTGTTTGTTCTTTTCATCCTCCTTTGTCTTTATTTCTCTTCCATTTCATTTAATTTTAACCTCAATGCCAGACTTCTTTTGTGTAGTCCTTGGCCTGCTGCTGTGGTATATTTGCCACTGGCTCTCGTTCCAGCCCCCAGTCACTAATGTGTCTCTTGGCAGGGAATGGAAATGATGGTGGTCCTCTCAGTTGACTCAGGAGCACCCCAAGTCAGCAGTAATATTTGGCATAACAAGTACCAGGGTGGGATAACCACATGTCTGCGGACTGGGATTTTAAAGTTGTTAGTTGTACTGAGAGCTGTGGTTTAGTGATCAATTTAAGCAAGAGATTAAATTTATTTCCTGCAGGCTTCTTCTTCTTGGTCATACATCCAACAATATTACCTTATTATTATCTTTCATATTCCTTTTTAATTTTTTTGGCTTAAATTTTCCTTTTACTTAAATTTTCATTTTACTTTGATTTCTTTTTCTTTTCTTTTCCCTGTTTCTGATTCCTCACACTAATCAGATTTTCCTTCTGCTTGAATCTAATCTAGTTTTCAAGTGAGTGGGGACAGGAGGGTGAGACAGGAAGATGGTGGGGGTAAATATGCCACCTGATAATTGTTTAATATAATGTTAAACAGGGATATTAAGGAACCTAATTTCTTTTTGATTCCTTGTGTTTGGGAGAATATAGAGTCAGTTGGACACTAATATCAAGTGATTTTTGTGTGCAAAGCCTTACAAAGAGACAATAACGACAGATACTGTGGCTGTCACCCCTCACAAGGGGATGTGAGCTACCTGGACAGGTCAGTCCAGAACCTGGGAAACAACTCGTGCATCCAGCACTGGGGAGGAGGCTGGCCACAGCGCTCAGGCTGAAGGGTTCAGGAGCCCCTTTAAATGTGGGCCAGGAACCTTTCATGCCTGTAAGGAAGTGCCCATATGGATAAAAGAGTACAGCATATGAAATGTTGGGTTGGATGAAGCACAGGGTGGAATCAAGATTTCCAGAAGAAATAGCAACAACCTCACCTGTGCAGGTAATACCACCCTAATGGCCAAAAGCAAAGAGTAACTAAAGAGCCTCTTGATGAAGGTGAAAGAGGAGAGTGAAAACCTTTGCTTCAAACTCAACATTCAAAAAACTAAGATCATGCTATCTGGTCCCATCACTTCATGGCAAATAGATGGGGAAACAATGGAAACAGTGACAGACTTTATTTTCTTGGGCTCCAGAATCATTGCAGATGGTGACCGCAGCCATGAAATTAAAAGCCACTTGCCCCTTGGAAGAAAAGCTGTGACAAACTTAGACAGCATATTAAAAAGCAAAGACGTTACTTTGCCGACAAAGGTCCATATAGTCAAAGGTACGGTTTTTCCAGCAGTCATGTACAGATGTGAGAGTTGGACCATAAAAAAGACTGAGCACTGAAGAACTGATACTTTCAAATTGTGGTGCTGTAGGAGACTCTTGGAGTCCTTTGGACCCCAAGGAGACCAAACTAGTCTATCCTGAAGAAAATCAACCCTGAATTTTCACTGGAAGGACTGATGCTGAGGTTGAAGCTCCAGTACTTTGGCCACCTGATGGGAAGAGCTGACTCATTAGAAAAGACCCTGATGCTGGGAAAGATTTAAGGCAGGAAGGAAAGGGGGTGACAGAGGATAAGATGGTTGATTGGCATCATTGACTCAATGGACATGAGTTTGAGCAAACTCTGGGAGATGTAGAAGGACAGGGAAGCCTGGCATGCTGCGGTCCATGGGACTGCAAAGAGTCAGACATGACTCAGTGACAATAACAGCAGCAACCCCATCAGAATCCCCTGTAGCATTTCCCCTCCTCTTTCTCCCAGACAGTAGGAATGGCACCACTCTTTTACCACAGACATTTCCCCTACAAATTTTCTTTTTTAAAAAAATTGAAAGACAGTAAATGACCACCTGTACACACACACACACACACACACACTTTTCATTTTCATTTTGCTAACATTTGTTAAGTGTGGATATGGTGGCATATCTCCCCATCCTGCCCACTACTTCAGTATTCATTGCCTAAGAATAAGGAGAAGGAAATGGCAACCCACTCCAGTGGTCTTGCCTAGAGAATCCCAGGGACGGGGGAGCTTGGTGGGCTGCTGTCTCTGGGGTCGCACAGAGTCGGACACGGCTGAAGTGACTTAGCAGCAGCAGCCTAAGAATAAGGACATCCTAAATGACCACAGTTGAGTTATCACACACCAGAAGTATAGCATCTGAAGTATGTTCCATATTAAAAATTTCCCGATTATCCACCCTGCTCCCACAAAGTCCCCATTTCCCATGAGTTCATGGTGTGCTGTGGGAAAAGGTACTTGCCTGTGTAGAAGGTGCAGGAAAAATATACCAGCAAAGGTCAACAAACACAATGGTAAGAAACTGGTATCAGTGACACGTACATTGTGAATGGATGATAGATAAAAATGGAAAGACTTTCAGAAGGAACTGCATTTTAAGTATATACAGATTTTATTTTGGTAATAGAGCTATATTGTTAGTATATATAGTGTACTGTACTTATTTGAAGAAAAGTTAAGTATTGACTAAGGCATAGCACTAGTTCTGGGCCTCAGAAAAAAAGATTTTGAATAATAATTTCGGTATGCAGTTGGACAAATTTTTACTAAAATGTGTTCTGAGTCTCGTTATTGAATATGTGCGTGCATGCTAAGTCACTTCAGTTATGTCCAACTATTTGTGACCCTCTGGACTGTAACCCGCCAGCCTTTTCTGTCCATGGGATTCTCCAGGCAAGAATACTGGAGTGGGTTGCTATGCCCTCCTTCAGGGGATCTTCCTGACCCAGGGAATGAACCTGCATCTCTTACGTCTCCTGCACTGGCAGCTGGGCTGTTTACCGCTAGTGCCACCTGGGACACTTTGGTTATTGATTATATCTAAACTTATATCCAGGGCTTCCCTTGTGGCTCAGATGGTAAAGCGTCTGCCTACAATGTGGGAGACCTGGCTTTGATCCCTGGGTCGAGAAGATCCTCTGGAGAAGGAAATGGCAACTCACTCCAGTATTCTTGCCTGGAAAATCCCATGGATGGAGGAGCCTGGTAGGCTACACTCCATAGGGTTGCAAAGAGTCGGACACGACTGAGCCACTTCACTTCACTTCACTTCAAACTTATATCCGGAGAAGGTGATGGCACCCCACTCCAGTACTCTTGCCTAGAAAATCCCATGGACGGAGGAGCCTGATGGGCTGCAGTCCATGGCGTCATGAAGAGTTGGACACGACTGGGTGACTTCACTTTCACTTTTCACTTTCATGCATTGGAGAAGGAAATGGCAACCCACTCCAGTGTTCTTGCCTGGAGAATCCCAGGGACGGGGGAGCCTGGTGGGCTGCTGTCTATGGGGTCGCACAGAATTGGACACGGCTGAAGTGACGTAGCAGCAGCAGCAGCAGCAAACTTATATCTAGCAATAGAATAATTGTTAATGAAGCAGTTAACAACCAGTTAACAATCAAGATTGCCAGGAGAAATATCAATAACCTCAGATATGCACATGACACTACCCTTTGGCAGAAAGTGAAGAGGAGCTAAAGAACCTCTTGATGAAAGTGAAAGAAGTGAAGTGAAGTGAAGGTCGCTTAGTCATGTTTGACTCTTTGCAACCTCAGGGACTATAGTCTGCCAGGCTCCTCTGTCCATGGGATTTTCCAGGCAAGAATACTGGAGTGGGTCACCATTCCCTTCTCCAAGGGATCTTCCCAACCCAGGGATCAAACCCAGGTCTCCCACATTGCAGGCAGATTCTTTACCATCTGAGCCACTAGGGGAAGTCAGGAAAGCCACTAGGAAAGTGAAAGAGGAGAGTTAAAAAACTGGCTTAAAACTCAAAACATTCAGAAAACAAAGATCATGGCATCTAGTCCTATCACTTCATGGCAAATAGATGGGAAAACAATGGAAACAGTGACAGACTTTATTTTCTTGGGCTCCAAAAATCACTGCAGATGGTGATTGAAGCCATGAAATTAAAAGACTTGCTACTTGGGAGTAAAGCTACAACCAACCTAGACAGCATATTTAAAAGCATAGATATTGCTGACAAAGGTCTGTCTAGTCAAAGCCATGGTTTTTCCATTGGCCACGTATGGATGTGAGAGTTGGACCATACAGAAAGTTGATTGCTGAAAAGTTGATGCTTTTGAACTGTGGTGTTGGAGAAGACTCTTGAGAGTCCCTTGGACTGCAAAGAGATCAAACCAGTTAGTCCTAAAGGAAATCGGTCCTGAATGTTCATTGGAAGGACTGATGCTTAAGCTGAAGCTGCAATACCTTGGCCACCTGGTGAGAAGAGCCTACTCATTGGAAAAGACCCTGATGGTGGGAAAGATTGAAGCCAGGAGGAGAAGGGAATGACAGAGGATGAGATGGTTGGATGGCATCACTGACTCTATGGACATGAGTTTGAGCAATCTCTGGGAGTTGGTGATGGACAGGGAAGCCTCGTGTGCTGCAGTTCATGGGATCACAAAGACACAACTGAGCAACTGAACTGAACCTCTGGGTGAATCAGATTGAGTTTTTTGAAAGAACCTGTTTATCATCTTCGGGAAAGTTCTAGTTGAAACTGGAAAATTTTTAATTTTATTCTAGCTCATTACGTATTATAGGGACTTCAATATTGTTCATTCAAAAATTCAGTACATTTTAGAAACTAGCTATTAGTTGACCTTAGCTTTGTACATGTTTGTTACTTTGCAAGAGTACTCTTAAGGCTCAAATCAAGTTAAAATTAGGGTAGATGGTGTGTACCTATACAGTCAGACTAAAGCTGTATTTTTTTCCTGTCGACACTTGAATAGAAAAAAGTAACCTAAGAATCATGCTACAGTGTACAGTCTTATTCAAAACCACATATACTATAGTATTTTTAAAACCTGGAACCAAAATGTAGAATCATTGTGTTTAATAGCAGTTAAACTACATCTGATATTACTTGTATGACTCTGCTGCTCTGTTTCAGCTTTTGGATTACATTAGTGGTATGAGAATGATTTTTATATTTAAGTAAGATACACTGCTTCACTGCACAGATGGTATCAGTTTTGAATTACAGTACTAAGTAAAAAAATTCTAGAACAACAATGATTTTGCCAGTCCGTTCTTACTGATTATTTATTTTGGATGATTGTAGTCCTTTTGAAGGTAGCAGACTTAACCTAGAAACTGGAGCCAAGAACCGAATGGGTGGGCACTCCTCCTATTCCCTACTACAGGTCTGCTCATTTTTCCCAAGAGAATCAGTGCAAGTTCTCCGTGAATGCAAGACTTTACTTCCTTAACAAAACTACTGTCTTGATTAACTTCACTCTGCTCCTCGTTTAAATAACCATGGGTCAGGTAAGTACTCTGTAGCTCTCATATCCCTATGACCTTGGCACAGTCCCTTTTTTTTTTTTCTCATTTTTTTTTTCATCCTCCCTAGATTAGCTCATCCCTTTCCATGGCTACAAATACCGTCTATCTGTTGATGGTTCCCACATCCATGTCTTTAGCTCAGATCTGTCTCCTAGCCTACATACTCATTGGACATTTTCACTTGTGTGCCTCAAGTATCTTGTTCTCAACACGCCCTAAACTAATGCATCTTTCAATCTAGGTGTGTCCTTATTGTTCTGTTCCTTCTTTTAGTACACAGTGGTACGCTGCATCTAGTTCCCTGGTCAGAAACCCGAAAGTGAAAGTCACTCAGTCATGTCCAACTCTTTGTGACCCCATGGACCCCAAGGACTGTAGTTGTCTAGGCTCCTCTGTCCATGGGTTTCTCTGGGCAAGAATACTGGAGTGGGTAGCCGTTCCCTTCTCCAGGGATCTTCCCAACCCAGGGACTGAACCCGGGTGTCCCACATTGCAGGTGGATTCTTTACTGTCTGAGCCACAAGGGAAGCCCCGGAATGCTGGAGTGGGTATCCTATCCCTTTTCCAGTGGATCTTCCTGACCCAGGAGTCAAATCAGGGTCTCCTGCATTGCAGGTGGATTCTTTATCAGCTGAGCTACCAGGGATATACACCATCTTACCAGGGGACCTGAATGTTATCTTTAATTCCTCCCTCTTCATGTTCAGTCAGACACTAAATATAAATATTATATACACTATGTCTTCAGTGTCTCATATCTAGGCACTTTTCTTCATTCTTTCATGCATTAGACTAGGCCTCGATTACTAAAAAATGATCATCAGTCTTCCTGTTTTCTACTCATTTTACGTGCTGCTTCTATGTAATCTTTCTAAAATACAAATCTAATTACATCACTTTTGTGGTAAAATTCTCCAGTGGCTTCCTATTATTCAGAATAACGTCCAATATCCTTATCAATCTTATAAGGCTCTTTTCAGTTCCATCTACTGCTTGCCTAAGCAAGGTGACAGCCTTGGTCAAATTTATTTTTTTAACCTGCAGTCCTCTTGACACTTATCATTCATAATGTTTTTCTTGTGAGAAGCCAGAAATTTTATTGTGGTCTACTGTCCATTAGTAAACCCCAGTCAGAATTGTGTTTTTCTTCATAGAGACACTTTGTACATATTGTAGCAGATAGTTGTACTAGCTGGCAAATTCCTTGAAAAAGCTCTACCTAGAAGTTATGCTTGATATTATTTCAATGTTTTTATTACTGACTATAAAGAAGCTATGTACTTTATTGAGCCCGATAAAGTAATAGAGGTGATTAGATGTCACCATAGTCTGTCATTTTTCCCCAGACAAGGTGATAAAGAGTAAACATCAGCTTCTGTTGAAGCAGTTGCTCAAACATGCCAACAGAGGTTGGTTGTAGGTAAGTCTCCTCTAAGAGAGTGGTGTTCCTGAAGATCTTAGGAAGGAAGGAAGGAAGAAAGAAAGAAATGTCTCCAGTGGAGGGATGTAAACGGTGAGGTTGAGACACAAAGCACTAATAGAGTAATCCTTTGGCTGGTCTCTATCTCTAGATGCCCTAAGATGTTTGTTTTCATGATTAAAAAAGAACTCACTGTAGGGCTTGTCCAGAGAGGAGAGTAAGTCCTGATTTGGCAAGATCCTAAAACAGCTGCGTTACATCTTGTTAGTCTATGCTTTGTCTACTGACAGGTCCTCTTGCCTCAGTCTTTGCACACGCTGTTCCCGTTGCCTGTAACATCCTGCCTCCTATTCACTTGACGATCCCCCACATGCTGTTCAGGTCTCTTTCTTGACACCCTGGGGCTGGGTTAAGTGCTCTGCTGAGTCTGTCTTACTATGGGAACATTTATCACACTGCAGCTTTAGTTTTAAGTTCAGTGACTGTGACTAATCTTACCATTTAAAATGAAGGGGATTTTAGAAGTCTTGCTTTTTAAGAGAATTGACTAGAGTTATGAGCCATTTCTCCATTCCTGAAACCAGTAAAGCTATGAGTTGCCTTTGAACCTAATTACAACTTTGAAAAATTTGGGTGTAACACACCATAAGGTATTCTATGGATGAGAGCTAGCCTACCCCAGCCTAGCTGCAAGTGTCTTGAATGTGAATGCTGGTGTTCTTTTTTTGGTGTGTACTCCGGTTGAAAAGCCAGCCCAGTCTTGTCCCAACACATGACTTGTGCTTATTTGGCTAATTCAATATATCCTACCTGCCTTTTCTCTACTTTCATCCTAAAAGTTCTCTTTGCCCTCTTTGGCACTTACCCCTAGATCTCCTCCTGTTAGTATGGATATTTGCTTTCATTAACTAGATGCTTTTCCTCAGGTGGTATTATCTAGAACTGTTGTTTTGAGAGCACTTTTATTTCTATGCTCAGAGGAGTTGAATATACTTGATATACCATAATCCAATAAGGATATATATATATATTTTCCTAACTTATAGAGAAACGCTGGACTGGAAGAAACACAAGCTGGAATCAAGATTGCTGGGAGAAATATCAATAACCTCAGATATGCAGATGACACCACCCTTATGGCAGAAAGTGAAGAGGAACTCAAAAGCCTCTTGATGAAAGTGAAAGTGGAGAGTGAAAAAGTTGGCTTAAAGCTCAACATTCAGAAAACAAAGATCATGGCATCTGGTCCCATCACTTCATGGGAAATAGATGGGGAAACAGTGGAAACAGTGTCAGACTTTATTTTTCTGGGCTCCAAAATCACTGCAGATGGTGATTGCAGCCATGAAATTAAAAAACGCTTACTCCTTGGAAGGAAAGTTATGACCAACCTAGATAGCATACTCAAAAGCAGAGACATTACTTTGCCAACAAAGGTCTGTCTAGTCAAGGCTATGGTTTTGCCAGTGAGAGTTGGACTGTGAAGAAGGCTGAGCGCCGAAGAATTGATGCTTTTGAACTGTGGTGTTGGAGAAGACTCTTGAAAGTCCCTTGGACTGCAAGGAGATCCAACCAGTCCATTCTGAAGGAGATCAGCCCTGGGATTTCTTTGGAAGGAATGATGCTAAAGCTGAAACTCCAGTACTTTGGCCACCTCATGTGAAGAGTTGACTCATTGGAAAAGACTCTGATGCTGGGAGGGATTGGGGGCAGGAGGAGAAGGGGACGACAGAGGATGAGATGGCTGGATGGTATCACTGACTCGATGGACGTGAGTCTGAGTGAACTCCAGGAGTTGGTGATGGACAGGGAGGCCTGGCGTGCTGCGATTCATGGGGTTGCAAAGAGTGGGACATGACTGAGCGACTGATCTGATCTGATCTGATACTTTACTGGAACCCTATTGGACAATCCAAACAAATTACTTTTGGTTAAGAAAAAAAATACTTAAAGATATAGAAATCTGATGTGGAATCTAAAGGAGCATTGATAAAAAGAGAACATTTCTTTTCAAATATGTTTTCTTCACTTTATCTCAGTCTTCTTTGTCATTCAAAAGACATGACACCTGGGCCCTCTGTCTCTTTTCTGTTTTCCAGGCAATGAATCCTCCTGTTACATTAGATCAGTGTGTCTATATCATGATTCTTACATCATTTTACATTGGAGTGTGATATAGAAGGTTTTCAATATAATATACAGTCGACTTGATATTTTCAGATTTAACATGTACAGTTCTGAATATTTGCAGTTGATTTAAAAAATCTATGACATGCAGTAAATTGTAGTTTTGCTGAGATTCATATTTGAGTAATAGATACTATGAGGCAAATTTGTGAGCCTGAAGCATTGACCTAGTGAGTAAGCTTAACTCACGCCTTAGAGTCTGCCTCAGAGTGAATTTACTGTCTGCTCGACATCAGAGTTTACACAATAGTTTTTATGAAGTAATAAAACATTTTAAAATGCATTATAAATAAAATGAACTACTAGTCCTGTTGAAGAAAGAGAAGAGAAAATATTAAGATCTAAGAACATGTTGATTTTTTGGTGTGAATAGTGAAGTTTTGAATAAATTAAAGATTAGGATATCTTTAATTTATAGTCATCAAGTTAGTGAACCTATTTCATTGAGTACTCTAGCCAGTGTGAAATTTGCTCAGGTGAATTAGAAATTGTAGAAGTTGAATAGGTAATTGTGTACTCTGAAGACAGGAAGGAGAAGTCTGTTATTCTTGGTGGAAATTTTTTTGTAGAAAACCAGGGTCATGTATATAAAATATGAAACATCAAGTATTTGATGTTTTTGATTAATAGTCAATTTCTATTAATAAAATAACCTTTAGTGTGAGTAAAGGTCCATAATTTTGAAGGGGGGATAAAAATTATACTTTTGTTATACTATGTATAGAAATATATGGAAATATCAAGGGAACATTTCACCCAAAGATGGGCACATTAAAGGATAGAAATGATAGAGACTTAGTAGATGCTGGAGAGATCAAGAAGAGATAGGAAGAATACATGGGAGAACTGTACAAAAAAGATTTTGATGAACTGGATAAGTACGGGCATGTGGTCAATCACCTAGAGCCAGACATTCTGGAGTGTAAAGTTAAGTGGGCCTTCTAGTCGATCTGATGGAATTCCAGCCAAGGATGATGATGCTATCAATGTGTTGCACTCAATACATCAGCAAATCTGAAAGGCCCAGCAGTGGCCACAGGACTGGAAAAGGTCAATCCTCATCCATTTCCCAAGAAGGGTAGTACTAAAGAATGTCCAAACCATTGGACAGTTGCACTCATCTCCCATGCTAGTAAGGTCATGTTTAAAATCTTGCATGCTAGGTGTCAGCATTATGTGAACCAAGATAGGCAGGAGAAACATCAACAACCTCAGATATGCAGATGATACCACGCTAATGGCAGAAAGCAAAGAGGAACTAAAGAGCCTCTTGGTGAAGGTGAAAGAGGAGAGTGAAAAAGCTGACTTAAAACTCAAAGTTCAAAAAGTGAAGATCATGGCATCTGGTCCCATTACTTCATGGCAAATAGAAGGGGAAAAAGGTGGAAGTAGTGACAGACTTCCTCTTCTTGGGCTCCAAAATCACTGTGGATGGTGACTGCAGCCATGAAATCAGAAGACAATTGCTTCTTGGCAGGAAAGCTGTGAGAAACCTAGACAGTATGTTAAAAAGCAGAGCCATTACTCTGCCGACAAAGGTCCATATAGTCAAGGTTAGTGGTCTTCCCAGTGGTTACATACAGTTCTGAGAGCTGTAAAGAAGGCAGAGCACTGAAGAATTAATGCCTTCAAACTGTGGTGCTGGAGAAGACTCCTGAGAGTCCCTTGGACAGCAAGGAGACGAAAGCAATCGATCTTAAGGGAAATCAACCGTGAAAACTCATTGGAAGGACTGATGCTGAAGGTCCAGTATTTTGGTCATCTGATGTGAACAGCCAGCTCATTGGAAAAGTCTTTGATGCTGGGGAAGGTTGACGGCAGAAGAAGAGAGCATCAGAGGATGAGATGACTGGATGGCATCAC
Organism: Bos taurus; assembly: GCF_002263795.3. Lineage (NCBI taxonomy): Eukaryota > Metazoa > Chordata > Mammalia > Artiodactyla > Bovidae > Bos > Bos taurus. The sequence goes on along the minus strand of NC_037335.1, from coordinate 81,913,700 downwards.
TGATGCAATGGACATGAACTTGGGTAAACTTCGGGAGATGGTGAGGGACCGGGAGGCCTGGCGTGCTGCAGTCCATGGGGTTGCAAAGAGTTGGATGCGACTGGGTGACTGAAAAACAGCACATGTAGAAAACAAAGGCTAAATGAATAGTCACTAGACTATTTATAATTAACATGCAGAAGATGATTAGGAGATCTTTTTTTCCTTTTAAAGGTCTGCAGTCTTATGATCTGATTTTCTTTGTGTAACACAAAGTTAATGTGAAGCATAAAACAGTCCTAGTGTTAGGGACAAGTTTCCTCTTGAGTTCTAGAAGGTGAAGATGTTATAAACTAGAAATGTGCTCCACAAGATGACAGAGACAAAAACAAGTGAAGGAGATTATGAATAAGCTGTATATGATTTTCAGAACTCTAGGAAGTAGTCTAATATAGAAGTTGCTAACTGCCATATTCAGTCACTCATTGATGAATTGAAGAATGCCTGAGCAGTAAATTTCTCATTAGCTCCATGTAAAATAAATTTGTAAAAATGTAGAAAGGGAAAAAATAGTTACTAAGTTTTCTTTAAGGGGCAGGGGATTAAGAGATAAAACTACTATGTGTAAAATAAATCAACCAGAAAAGATATACAGCAAGGGAATATAGCCAATATTTTATAATTTCTATAAATGGAGTATAACCTTTAGAAGTTGTTGAATCACTATGTTGTATGCCTAAAATTTTTATAATATTATAAAATTTTTATAATATTATAGCTAGTTTATAAATTAGCTATACCTTATTTTTTTTTAAAAAAAGGAAAGAAAGCATCTACCACTTTCTTTGTTTTTCTCCTTTGAATTTTTCACATTATGGATTAAAACTGCCCCCCGCCCATGTTTTTTTCCACCACTTGTTTCTTTCCCTGATATAGCTGCTCATGGCCATCCCACGGTCAGAAGGACCTTGCTGAAAGGTTATTACCTGCTCTTTTGTACCTTTCGTCTAGGAGGTAACTGGATGGCACAAGTAGTGATGGGCATTTTGTATATGGAATCTTACCATATGTGGCTTTTTGTGTCTTTCTTCTTTCAATTACTATAATGTTTTCAGGGTTGATAATTGTAGTAGGTATCAATATTTCATTCCTTTTTATGATTAAATAATACCGTATTTTATCCCATTCATCAGTTGATGGATATTTGGGTTGCTTCCACTTTTTGATTGTTATGAATAGTGCTGATTTGAACATACGTATACAATTTTTCTTCGAATACCTGTGTGTTTTTTTTGGGGGGGGGGCTATAACCAGGACTAGAACTTCTGGGTCATATGGTATGTCTGTGTTTAACTTTTTGAGAAGATGCCAGACTATTTTCCACAGCTTGCTGCACCACTTTACCTTCTCACCAGCAACATACGAGGGTTCCAATTTCTCCCCAACTCATTAGCACTTGTTTTATCTTCTGTGTCACTAGCTTTACAAATGATTTTTTAAAATTATAGTTGCTTTGCAACATTGTGTTAGTTTTCAGTGTATAGGTTCAGATTCTTTTTCATTTGGGTTATCACAGGATACTGAATATAGTTCCATGTGCTATACAGTAAGTCCTTGTTATTTATCTATTTTATATGTAGTGATGCATACCTATTAATTCCATTTTGTTGTTGTTCTTCAGTCACTAAGTTTGTCCCACTCTTTCCGACCCCATGGACTGCAGTTTGATAAGCTTCTCTGTCCTTCACTGTCTCCTGAAGTTTGTTGAAATTCATGTCTTTTAAGTTGGTGATACCATGACCATCTCATCTTCTGCCACCCTCTTCTCTTTTTGCTTTCAGTCTTTCCCAGCATCAGGGTCTTTTCCAGTGAGTCGGTTCTTTGCATCAGGTGGCCAGAGTATTGGAGCTTCAATTTCAGCATCAGTCCTTCCAATGAATAGTGAACTGAAAGTTGCTTAGTCATGTCTGATTCTTTGTGATCCCATGGACTATACAGTCCATGGAATTCTTCAGGCCAGAATACTGGAGTGGGTAACCTTTCCCTTCTCCAGGGGATCTTCCCAACTCAGGGATCGAACCCAGGTCTCCTGCATTGCAGGTGGATTCTTGACCAGCTGAGCCACAAGGGAAGCCCAAGAGTACTGGAGTGGGTAGCCTATCCTTTCTCCAATGGATTTTCCTGACTCAGGAATTGAACCAGGGTCCTTCCAATGAATATACAGGGTTAATTTCCTGTTGGATTAACTCTTTGATCTCCTTGCTGTCCAAGGGACTCTCAAGAGTTTTCTTGAGCACCACAATTTGAAAGCATCAATTCTTCAGTGCTAAGCCTTCTTTACGGTCCAGCTCTCATATCCGTACGTGACTATTGGAAAAACCATAGCTTTGACTAGATGGACCTTTGTCAGCACAGTTGTAATATCTTTGCTTTTTATTTTTTTTTAATTTTTTTAAATTTTATTTTATTTTTAAACTTTACATAATTGTATTAGTTTTGCCAAATATCAAAATGAATCTGCCACAGGTATACATGTGTTCCCCATCCTGAACCCTCCTCCCTCCTCCCTCCCCATACCATCCCTCTGGGTCGTCCCAGTGCACTAGCCCCAAGCATCCAGTATCGTGCAGCGAACCTGGACTGGCATCTCGTTTCATACATGATATTTTACATGTTTCAATGCCATTCTCCCAAATCTTCCCACCCTCTCCCTCTCCCACAGAGTCCATAAGAGTGTTCTATACATCAGTGTCTCTTTTGCTGTCTCATACACAGGGTTATTGTTACCATCTTGCTAAATTCCATATATATGCGTTAGTATACTGTATTGGTGTTTTTCCTTCTGGCTTACTTCACTCTGTATAATAGGCTCCAGTTTCATCCACCTCATTAGAACTGATTCAAATGTATTCTTTTTAATGGCTGAGTAATACTCCACTGTGTATATGTACCATAGCTTTCTTATCCATTCATCTGCTGATGGACATCTAGGTTGCTTCCATGTCCTGGCTATTATAAACAGTGCTGCGATGAACATTGGGGTACACATGTCTCTTTCAATTCTGGTTTCCTCAGTGTGTATGCCCAGCAGTGGGATTGCTGGATCATAAGGCAGTTCTATTTCCAGTTTTTTAAGGAATCTCCATACTGTTCTCCATAGTGGCTGTACTAGTTTGCATTCCCACCAACAGTGTAAGAGGGTTCCCTTTTCGCCACACCCTCTCCAGCATTTATTACTTGTAGACTTTTGGATCGCAGCCATTCTGACTGCTGTGAAATGGTACCTCATAGTGGTTTTGATTTGCATTTCTCTGATAATGAGTGATGTTGAACATCTTTTCATGTGTTTGTTAGCCATCTGTATGTCTTCTTTGGAGAAATGTCTATTTAGTTCTTTGGCCCATTTTTTGATTGGGTCATTTATTTTTCTGGAGTTGAGCTGTAGGAGTTGCTTGTATATTTTTGAGATTAGTTGTTTGTCAGTTGCTTCATTTGCTATTATTTTCTCCCATTCTGAAGGCTGTCTTTTCACCTTGCAAATAGTTTCCTTTGATGTGCAGAAGCTTTTAAGGTTAATTAGGTCCCATTTGTTTATTTTTGCTTTTATTTCCAATATTCTGGGAGGTGGGTCATAGAGGATCCTGCTGTGATGTATGTCAGAGAATGCTTTGCCTATGTTCTCCTCTAGTAGTTTTATAGTTTCTGGTCTTACATTTAGATCTTTAATCCATTTTGAGTTTATTTTTGTGTATGGTGTTAGAAAGTGTTCTAGTTTCATTCTTTTACAAGTGGTTGACCAGATTTCCCAGCACCACTTGATAAAGAGATTGTCTTTAATCCATTGTATATTCTTGCCTCTTTTGTCAAAGATAAGATGTCCATATGTGCGTGGATTTATCTCCGGGCTTTCTATTTTGTTCCATTGATCTATATTTCTGTCTTTGTGCCAGTACCATACTGTCTTGATGACTGTGGCTTTGTAGTAGAGCCTGAAGTCAGGTAGGTTGATTCCTCCAGTTCCATTCTTCTTTCTCAAGATCGCTTTGGCTATTCAAGGTTTTTTGTATTTCCATACAAATTGTGAAATTATTTGTTCTAGCTCTGTGAAGTATACCGTTGGTAGCTTGATAGGGATTGCATTGAATCTATAAATTGCTTTGGGTAGTATACTCATTTTCACTATATTGATTCTTCCAATCCATGAACATGGTATATTTCTCCATCTATTAGTGTCCTCTTTGATTTCTTTCACCAGTGTTTTATAGTTTTCTATATATAGGTCTTTAGTTTCTTTAGGTAGATATATTCCTAAGTATTTTATTCTTTCCGTTGCAATGGTGAATGGAATTGTTTCCTTAATTTCTCTTTCAGTTTTCTCATTATTAGTGTATAGGAATGCAAGGGATTTCTGTGTGTTGATTTTATATCCTGCAACTTTACTATATTCATTGATTAGTTCTAGTAATTTTCTGGTGGAGTCTTTAGGGTTTTCTATATAGAGGATCATGTCATCTGCAAATAGTGAGAGTTTTACTTCTTCTTTTCCAATTTGGATTCCTTTTATTTCTTTTTCTGCTGTGATTGCTGTGGCCAAAACTTCCAAAACTATGTTGAATAGTAATGGTGAAAGTGGGCACCCTTGTCTTGTTCCTGACTTTAGAGGAAATGCTTTCAATTTTTCACCATTGAGGATAATGTTTGCTGTGGGTTTGTCATATATAGCTTTTATTATGTTGAGGTATGTTCCTTCTATTCCTGCTTTCTGGAGAGTTTTTATCATAAATGGGTGTTGAATTTTGTCAAAGGCTTTCTCTGCGTCTATTGAGATAATCATATGGTTTTTATTTTTCAATTTGTTAATGTGGTGTATTACATTAATTGATTTGCGGATATTGAAGAATCCTTGCATCCCTGGGATAAAGCCCACTTGGTCATGGTGTATGATCTTTTTAATGTGTTGTTGAATTCTGATTGCTAGAATTTTGTTAAGGATTTTTGCATTTATGTTCATCAGTGATATTGGCCTGTAGTTTTCTTTTTTTGTGGGATCTTTGTCAGGTTTTGGTATTAGGGTGATGGTGGCCTCACAGAATGAATTTGGAAGTTTACCTTCCTCTGCAATTTTCTGGAAGAGTTTGAGCAGGATAGGTGTTAGCTCTTCTCTAAATTTTTGGTAGAATTCAGCTGTGAAGCCTCTGGACCTGGGCTTTTGTTTGCTGGAAGATTTTTGATTATAGTTTCAATTTCCATGTTTGTGATGGGTCTGTTAAGATTTTTTATTTCTTCCTGGTCGAGTTTTGGAAAGTTGTACTTTTCTAAGAATTTGTCCATTTCTTCCACGTTGTCCATTTTATTGGCATAAATTGTTGATAGTAGTCTCTTATGATCCTTTGTATTTCTGTGTTGTCTGTTGTGATCTCTCCATTTTCATTTCTAATTTTATTGATTTGATTTTTCTCCCTTTGTTTCTTGATGAGTCTGGCTAATGGTTTGTCAATTTTATTTATCCTTTCAAAGAACCAGCTTTTGGTTTTGTTGATTTTTGCTATGGTCTCTTTTGTTTCTTTTGCATTTATTTCTGCCCTAATTTTTAAGATTTCTTTCCTTCTACTAACCCTGGGGTTCTTCATTTCTTCCTTTTCTAGCTGCTTTAGGTGTAGAGTTAGGTTATTTATTTGACTTTTTTCTTGTTTCTTGAGGTGTGCCTGTATTGCTATGAACTTTCCCCTTCGGACTGCTTTTACCGTGTCCTACGGGTTTTGGGTTGCTGTGTTTTCATTTTCATTCGTTTCTATGCAAATTTTGATTTCTTTTTTGATTTCTTCTGTGATTTGTTGGTTATTCAGCAGCGTGTTGTTCAGCCTCCATATGTTGGAATTTTTAATCGTTTTTCTCCTGTAATTGAGATCTAATCTTACTGCATTGTGGTCAGAAAAGATGCTTGGGATGATTTCTATTTTTTTGAATTTACCAAGGCTAGCTTTATGGCCCAGGATGTGATCTATCCTGGAGAAGGTTCCATGTGTGCTTGAGAAAAAGGTGAAATTCATTGTTTTGGGATGAAATGTCCTATAGATATCAATGAGGTCTAACTGGTCTATTGTATCATTTAAAGTTTGTGTTTCCTTGTTAATTTTCTGTTTAGTTGATCTATCCATAGGTGTGAGTGGGGTATTAAAGTCTCCCACTATTATTGTGTTATTGTTAATTTCTCCTTTCATACTTGTTAGCATTTGTCTTACATACTGCGGTGCTCCCGTGTTGGGTGCATATATATTTATAATTGTTATATCTTCTTCTTGGATTGATCCTTTGATCATTATGTAGTGACCTTCTTTGTCTCTTTTCACAGCCTTTGTTTTAAAGTCTATTTTGTCTGATATGAGTATTGCTACTCCTGCTTTCTTTTGGTCCCTATTTGCATGGAAAATCTTTTTCCAGCCCTTCACTTTCAGTCTATATGTGTCCCCTGTTTTGAGGTGGGTCTCTTGCAGACAACATATGTAGGGGTCTTGTTTTTGTATCCATTCAGCCAGTCTTTGTCTTTTGGTTGGGGCATTCAACCCATTTACGTTTGAGGTAATTACTGATAAGTATGATCCCGTTGCCATTTACTTTATTGTTTGGGGTTTGAACTTATACACCGTTTTTGTGTTTCCTGTCTAGAGAATATCCTTTAGTATTTGTTGGAGAGCTGGTTTGGTGGTGCAGAATTCTCTCAGCTTTTGCTTGTCTGAAGAGCTCTTGATTTCTCCTTCATACTTGAATGAGATCCTTGCTGGGTACAATAATCTGGGCTGTAGGTTATTTTCTTTCATCATTTTAAGTATGTCTTGCCATTCCCTCCTGGCTTGAAGAGTTTCTATTGAAAGATCAGCTGTAATCCTTATGGGAATTCCCTTGTGTTTTATTTGTTGTTTTTCCCTTGCTGCTTTTAATATTTGTTCTTTGTGTTTGATCTTTGTTAATTTGATTAATATGTGTCTTGGGGTGTTTCGCCTTGGGTTTATCCTGTTTGGGACTCTCTGGGTTTCTTGGACTTGGGTGATTATTTCCTTCCCCATTTTAGGGAAGTTTTCAACTATTATCTCCTCAAGTATTTTCTGATGGTCTTTCTTTTTGTCTTCTTCTTCTGGAACCCCTATGATTCGAATGTTGTAGCATTTAATATTGTCCTGGAGGTCTCTGAGATTGTCCTCATTTCTTTTAATTCGTTTTTCTTTTATCCTCTCTGATTCATTTATTTCTACCATTCTATCTTCTAATTAACTAATCCTATCTTCTGCCTCTGTTATTCTACTATTTGTTGCCTCCAGAGTGTTTTTAATTTCATTTATTGCATTATTCATTATATATTGATTCTTTTTATTTCTTCTAGGTCCTTGTTAAACCTTTCTTGCATCTTCTCAATCCTTGTCTCCAGGCTATTTATCTGTGACTCCATTTTAATTTCAAGATTTTGGATCAATTTCACTATCATTATTCGGAATTCTTTATCAGGTAGATTCCCTATCTCTTCCTCTTTTGTTTGGTTTGGTGGGCATTTATCCTGTTCCTTTATCTGCTGGCTATTCCTCTGTCTCTTCATCTTGTTTAAATTGCTGAGTTTGGGGTGTCCTTTCTGTATTCTGGCAGTTTGTGGAGTTCTCTTTATTGTGGCTTTTCCTCGCTGTGTGTGGGTTTGTACAGGTGGCTTGTCAAGGTTTCGTGGTTAGGGAAGCTTGTGTCGGTGTTCTGGTGAGTGGAGCTGTATTTCTTCTCTCTGGAGTGCAATGAAATGTCCAGTAATGAGTTATGAGATGTCTATGGTTTTGGGGTGACTTTGGGCAGCCTGTATCTTGAAGCTCAGGGCTGTGTTCCTGTGTTGCTGGAGAATTTGCTTGGTATGTCTTGCCCTGGAACTTGTTGGCCCTTGTGTGGTGCTTGGTTTCAGTGTCGGTATGGAGGCGTTTGATGAGCTCCTGTCAATTAATGTTCCTTGGAGTCAAGAGTTCCCTGGAGTCAAGGTTTGGACTTAAGCCTCCTGCTTCCAGTTATCGGTCTTATTTTTACAGTAGTTTCAAAACTTCTTCTATACAGCACGATTGATAAAACATCTACGTTAAAGATGAAAAGTTTCTCTACTGTGAGGGTCACTCAGAGAGGTTCACAGCGTTACATGGTGAAGAGAAAAGGGAGGAGGGAGTTAGAGGTGACCCAAATGAGATGAGGTGGAATCAATAGTGGAGAGAGTGGGGTAGCCAGTAGTCACTTCCTTATGTGCACTCCACAACTGGACCACTCAAAGATGTTCACAGAGTTATACAGAGAAGAGAAGAAGGAGGAAGGAGACAGAGGTAGCCAGAAGGATAAAAGGGGGGAATGAAAAGGAGGGAGACAGATCCAGCCAGTAATCAGTTCCCTACGTGTTCTCCACCGTCTGGAACACACAGAAATTCACAGAGTTGGGTAGAGTAGAGAGGGGTTAGGGAGGAGACACAGGCGACCTGGTGGAGAAAAAGGAGAGTCCAAAGGGAGAGAGAGTAGTCAAGCCAGTAATCTCACTCCCTAGTGAAAAATGGGTCCTGAAGATTGGATTCTTAAAGGTACAAAATTGGTAACAAATACATAAAAGCAAAAATTAAAAATCTAGAGTAGAGTTTGGAATTTCAAAAATACGATGTTAAAGAAAAGAAGAAGGAAAAGAAAGAGAGAAAATACTAACAAAGAAAAACAAGATCACGAAAATTATAAAGAAAATACAGGTACAAAATTGATAACTAATACCAAAAAGCAAAAATTAAAAATCTAGAATAGAGTTTGGAATTTCAAAAATACAATGTTAAAAAAAAGGAAGAAGAAACATAAAGAGAAAACAAACAAACAAACAAAAACAAATAATGTCGCAAAAATTATAAAGAAAATACAGGTACAAAATTGATATAAAATACCAAAAAGCATAAATTAAAAATCTAGAGTAGAGTTTGGAATTTCAGATATACAATATTATAAAAAGAAGAAGAGAAAGAAACAGAAAAAAAAAAAAGTCACAGAAATTATAAAAAAAACTATAGGTACAAAATTGATAACATATACTAAAAAGCTAAAATTAAAAAACTAGAGTAGAGTTTGGAATTTCAAAAATACAATGTTAAAGAAAAGAAGAAAAAAAAACAAGGTCAAAAATTATAAAATATATATATATGAAGTTTGCTGAAGAAGAAAAAAATAGGGTCTTTTTTTTTTTTTTTCCAAAGTAATAGGTTATAAAAGTGAAAATTAAAGGAACAATAGAGGACTTAAGTTTTTTTTTTTTTAAATTAAAAAAAAAGAATGATCGTAAAAATAGTAAAAATATATCTAGGACTTTCTCTGGTTTTGTTATGAGTATTGTGGGTTCAGTTCATTTTTGGCTAGTTCCTTGGTCTGACTTATATTTCTCAAGATCTATAGGCCCCTTCCTATGTAGTCCGTAGTAACCACAGGGTTTAATCTATTGCCTGTAGCTTCCAAGGGGTTTCCCTCTGTTATAACTTCTTCTGTTTGCTGGTCTCTTCACTGTCTGGTTTCCGCCCTGACACAAAGGGGACGGTGGAGGAAACTTTTTTTTTTTTTTTTTTTAGGCTCACTTGTTCAGTCGCGCTGTGGGGAGGGAGAGAGGGATGCTGCAAACAAATAACACTGGCGTGCGCTCGCAGTGCCTCAACCACACTGGGTCTGCCCCCGCTCATGGCACGTGTAGCCTCCCTGCCCACACTGCTCGGGCTCTAGGTTGTTCCGCCGGGAACAATCCGAGGCCGGCCCTGGGCTACATGTACCTCCCAGGTCCAAGCCGCTCAGGTTCAGGCACTCGGGTAGTCCTCAGAGGTGCAGACTCAGTTGGGCCTGCGTTTTGTGCTCTTCCCAGGTCCGAGCAGCTCAGGTGATGAGGTGTTTGGCGAGCGCCAATGCTGCGACTTATCGCCTCCCCGCCACTCGGTTATCTGGGTGTAAAACCGGCGCACCTTCTCAGGCAGATGTTGACCGTCCAGACCCCCAAGAAGTTTTGGTTAGCAAAGAAGCCTGCTTATAGTTTTATAGATAATGTCTCTCTGGGGCTGCGATTGCCCCCTTCCGGGTCTGGCTGCCTGTCACCGGAGGGGGAAGGTCTGCAGCCGGCTATCTCTGTTCAGTCCTTTGTTCTGTGCACGGGCCTGGCGGTGTCTTAGGTTGGGGCTGGCTTTTCGCGTGGTAGATATCCCTCAGTCTGGTTTGCTAGCCCAAATTATTTCGCTCATAGAGCGCTCAGGGTATTCAGGCCAGATTCTTACTCTCAGCGATGCAGCCCGCGCCGTGCCTCCCTGCCCAGCCCCCGCTTGCTAATCGCGTGTGCAGGCGTCTGCGCTGCTTCTCCGCTGGGGGAGTTACCGTAGGGCTCGCAATCTGTGAGTTTTAATTGTTTATTTATTTTTTCTCCCTGTTATGTTGCCCTCTGTGCTTCCAAAGCTCGGCACAGATTCGGCAGTGAGAAGGTTTCCTGGTGTTTGGAAACTTCTCTCTTTTTAAGACTCCCTTCCCAGGACGGAACTCCGTCCCTCCCTCTTTTGTCTCTTTTTTTGTCTTTTATATTTTTTCCTACCTCCTTTCGAAGAGTTGGGTTGCTTTTCTGGGTGCCTGATGTCCTCTGCCGGCATTCAGAAGTTGTTTTGTGGAATTTACTCGACGTTTAAATGCTCTTTTGATGAATTTGTGGGGGAGAAAGTGTTCTCCCCGTCCTACTCCTCCGCCATCTTGGCTCCTCCCCCTATCTTTGCTTTTTAATTCTCTGTCTAGGTTTGACATAGCTTTCCTTCCAAGGAGCAAGCATCTTTTAATTTTGTGGCTGCAGTCATTGTCCACAGTGATTTTGGAGTCCAAGAAAATAAAGTCTGTCACTGTTTCCTTATTTTTTCCCATCTATTTGCCATGAAGTGATGGGACTGGATGCCATGATCTTAGTTTTATGAATGTTGAATTTTAAGCCAGCTTTTTCACTATTCTCTTTCACCCTCATCAAGGAGCTGTTTAGCTCCTCTTCAAGTTCTGCTTTTATCCCTCTTCCTCCCGTTTGCCCTTTGGTATCTTTAAGTTTGTTTTCTATGTCTGTGAGTCTGTTTCTGTTTTGTAAATGAGTTGATTTGTATTATTCTTTTAGATCCCACACATAAGTGATATCGTGTAATATTTGTCTCTCTCTACCTGACTACAGATGATTTTGATTGGTACAGCATTTAAAGTCTGAAAGAGCCATTTAAAACTTTTTGTAATTTTTTTGCCCTGTGATTTACTTTAGTAGTATTGACAAAGGTCTCAAGGACATATTTCTGGTATAAGGTTTTTATATTTAGGAAATTTAATTTGTAACAGATTCATAACTAGGTTTTGAACTTTTCTTCTTTAAACTGTTTCTTCTGAGTAGTAATCTAATATTTCCTCCTTTTTGCTATTATTTGGATTCTTCTTTTTTTCTTCTAACTTCTTGAGATACCTAACTTATTAATTAAAATTTTTTTCATTGTGGTAAAATATACCTAACATAAAATCTAAATAACATATAAAAGTATACATAACGTAAAAGTTTCACTGTATGTATACCCCACAGTTTGTGTGTCTGTTCATCTGTTGTTGCTGCCTTTTGGCTGTTATGAACAGTGCTGCTTGAACACTGGTGTACATGTTCTGCTCACTGCTTTCAGTTCTTTTGGATATATACCCAGAGGTGGAATTGCTGGGTCGTATGGTAATTCAGTTTAATTTTTAAAGGAACAGTCGCATGCTCTTTTCCATAGTGGTTGCATCATGTTCCATTCATTCCAGCAGTGCTCAAGGGTTCCAATTTCTCTACAGTTTCACTGGCACTTATTTTCTATTGTTTGTTTTGATGATAGCCATCCTAATGTATGTGAACTGATAACTTTTGGTGGTTTTTAATTTACACTTCCCTAATGATTAGTGGTTCTACTCTTTTCATGTGCTTATTAGCCATTTGTATATCTTGTTGGGATAATGTCTATTTAAGACCTTTGCCCATTTTTTAATCAAGTTGATTTTGTTGTTATGGTTGAGTCATAGGACTTCTTTATATATTCTCCATTTTAACTCATTAGAAACATGATTTCCAAATATTTTTTCATTCTTTATGTTGTCTTTTCACCCTCTTGATTGTATTCTTTGATGCCTAAAAGTTTTAAATTTTTATGAAGTTCAGTTTCTTTTTATACCTGTACTTTTGATGTCATATCCAAGACAACATTACTGAGGTCAGTGTTATAAAGTTTTTCTCCTATGTTTTCTTCCAAGTTTTATAGTTTTAGCTCTTATGTTAAAGTCTGATCCATTTTGAGAAATTTTGTGCATGAGATAAGGTTGAAGTGAAAGTGAAAGTGTTAGTTGCTCAGTCATGTCCAACTCTTTGCATCCCAGGGACTGTAGCCCACCAGGCTCCTCTATCCATGGAATTCTCCAGGCAAGAATACTAGAGTTGGGTAGCTATTCTCTTCTCCAGGGGATCTTCCTGACTCAAGGATCGAACCGGGGTCTCCTGCCTTGCAGGCTAATTCTTTACCATCTGAGCCATGAGTACATTAATTTTTAAATGTTTAAAAAATATACACAGTTATAGCTATAAATACTTTAATTATGTCCCACTTGTTTTGATTATGGAATTATTCCATTTTCTTCTTGGGAGTTCTGTCAAATTTTGCTTTATGTAGGTTGATACTGTTTGGTGTATTCAAATTTAGAATGATTATAGTGTTCTCATGAGTTGAATTTTTGTCATGATGAAGTGAACCTCTTTCTCTGGTAATGATTTCTGCTTTAAAGCCTGTGTACATCAACCCTATTTTTGTCAGTGTTTATATCTATACTCAGCTTTTCTTGAAGTTTTAGTTGTCACCCTGATAAACACTATATGTTTGGATTTTAAAAATTCATTTTGATCATCTTTTTTAAACTAGATCATTTTAGTCTATTTACATTTGATGTGATCAGTGGTAAATCAGCTTTTTATTTCCATCCTTCTTTGTACTTTATTCTGCATTCTATTTTCTCTCCTTTCTTGCATTCTTTTTGATTGATAATATAAAAATATAGTTCATAGTTTGTTCATGTTATTTTCTAAATTACCTAATCTATATCTGTGCTTTTAGTGATTATCCTAGAAGTTCTCCTCACTATATTCTTTCTCCACTTCCCTAACAGTTTACTTTCCAAATAAACTACTTCTGGGAAACCTCAAATAAGGCATTTATTGTTCTTGGGATTTAGAGTTCTAAGATCTGTGGATTAACGTGCATATTGATGATGGGAAGATATAATTGGAAGATGTTCAGTTTCCTTAATGGTAGTAGATATGGAAATCTGTGTATCAAGTCCCTTTAGTTCTCATGAGGTTTTTATATATTTTGGGTCATTTACCACTCCTCATGCTTGAATATTATTGTTTGGAACCCAGTGATATCCTTACCCACTCAGCAGGGAGAAGTAATTGATACACAGAAATCCTCACACATTCTTCAAAGTTTACTGCAAGATTGGATGGACATGAAGACCAGTTTTCTGGGAACATTCTCTTAGCAGGCCTAAACTTAAGGCATGTCTAAGCATCGTTCTGAAATTTGTATGCTACAGTAAAGGTTAAAATTAAAATTTTTAAAAAGTTTGAGAACAATGGAGGATTTATGAATATTAGAATTTATATGAATTCTGTGGAGAAGAGTGATTTATGAACTTTAGCATGATTAGAAGCCTTAGCTATTGATATTAACACATAAAATTATTATTCTGTTGGTATAAATGTAATTGTGGTTTCAGACCATGAATTTTAAATCATTATAACTAGGCTCAAACACATCTTTATTAAGCAAAATAGTAATGATTACAATCGACGCATTTTTGCCAATGAGAAATAGGTTTATTCCTGTAGCATAAAAATCTGTGCTTAGGGATTTGAAAAACTCTTGGAAAGCGTTTTCTGCATCCTGATGGTTGTAAAAGCATTTTCCCTGCAAAAAGTTGTCAAGATGCTTGAAGAAGTGATAGTTGGTGAGAGGTCAGGTGAATATGGAGGATGAGGCAAAACTTCTTAGCCCAATTTGTTCAACTTTTTAAGCATTGCTTGTGTAATGTGTGGTTGTGCATTGCCGCAAAGAAGAAGGGTCCTTTCTGTTGACCAGTGCCAGCTACAAGCATTGCAGTTTTTGGTGCATCTCATCAATTTGCTGAGCATACTTCTCAGATGGGATTCAGATCCCATACTTCTTTGTTGGGATTCAGAAAGCTGTAGTGGACCAGACAGGCAGCAGACCACCAAACAGTGACCATGACTTTTTTTTGGGTGCAAGTTTGACTTTGGAAAGTTCTTTGGTGCTTCTTCTCAGTCCAATCACTGAGCTGGCCATCGCTGGTTGTATAAAATCCACTTTTTGTTGCACATCACAATCCAATTGAGAAATGGTTTGTCGTTGTTGTTGCCTAGAATAGGAGAAGATGACACTTCAAAATGACATATGTTGATTTTCGGTCACCTCATGAGATACCTACTTACCTAACTTTTTCACCTTTCCAGTTTGCTTCAAATGCCAAAGCAGTGGTCAATGTTGAGTTCTTCAGCAACTTCTCATGAGGTTGTAAGAGGATCTACTTTGATGATCCTCTCAATTGGTTGTTGTCAACTTCTGATGGCCAGCTACTGCACGCTCTTTATCTTCAAAGCTTTTGTTTCCTTTGCAAAATTCCTGAACTGTACATTCATTAGCAGTTCCTGGGCCAAATGCATTGTTGATGTTGTGAGTTTTCTCTGCTGCTTTACGACCCATTTTGAACTCATATAAGAAAGTTGCTCGAATTCGCTTTTTGTCTAACATCATTTCCCTAGTCTAAAATAAATAAAATAAACATCAAGTAATAAGTCAGTAGCAATGAAACACAAACTGAGAAATGCACTTTAAAATGATGTATAACATAACCACATTTATTTAAGAATGTATTCCAATATCAAACACCAAAGTTCATTAGTGCAACCACAATTACTTTTGCACCAACCTAATAATACCCTAATAATTACTTTTGCACCAACCTAATAATACCCTAATAATACCAACCTAATAATACCCTGTGCAACCACAATTACTTTTGCACCAACCTAATAATACCATAATAGTACAAGTGCAAAACACAACTATCCTTTTATGGAGGGCTACCCTGGTGCTCAGATGGTAAAGAATCTGCCTGCAGTGTGGGAGACCCGGGTTTGATCCTTGAGTTGGGAAGATCCCCTGGAGGAGAGCATGGCAACCCACTCCAGTATTCTTGCCTGGAGAATCCCCATGGACAGAGGAGCCTGATAGGCTACAGTCCATTGGGTCACAAAGAGTCGGACAGGACTGAGCACAGACCCTTTTATGGTGTGTTCTTTTTATAATATAATCATGTTTATTTATTCAAGGTTCAATTGTGTAGTTTTTAGGTTCCTACTATAACTAGTAATAATAGGAAAAGGAGTACGTCAAGGCTGTATATTGTCACCCTGCTTATTTAACTTCTATGCAGAGTACATCATGAGAAACGCTGGACTGGATGAAGCACAACTGGAATCAAGATTGCTGGGAGAAATATCAATAACCTCAGATATGCAGATGACACCGCCCTTGTGGCAGAAAGTGAAAAGGAACTAAAAAGCCTCTTGATGAAAGTGAAGGAGGAGAGTGAAAAAGTTGGCTTAAAATTCAACATTCAGAAAATGAAGATCATGGCATCTGGTCCCATCACTTCATGGGAAATAGATGGGGAAACAGTGGAAACAGTGTCAGACTTTATTTTTCTGGGCTCCAAAATCACCGCAGATGGTGACTGCAGCCATGAAATTAAAAGACGCTTACTCCTTGGAAGAAAAGTTATGACCAACCTAGATAGCATATTCAAAAGCAGAGACATTACTTTGCCAACAAAGGTCCATCTAGTCAAGGCTATGGTTTTTCCAGTGGTCATGTATGGGTGTGAGAGAGAGTTGGACTGTGAAGAAAGCTAGTGCCGAAGAATTGATGCTTTTGAACTGTGGTGTTGGAGAAGACTCTTGAGAGTCCCTTGGACTGCAAGGAGATCCAACCAGTCCATTCTGAAGGAGATCAGCCCTGGGATTTCTTTGGAAGGAATGATGCTAAGGCTGAAACTCCAGTACTTTGGCCACCTCAAGCAAAGAGTTGACTCATTGGAAAAGACTCTGATGCTGGGAGGGATTGGAGGCAGGAGGAGAAGGGGATGACAGAGGATGAGATGGCTGGATGGCATCACTGACTCGATAGACATGAGTTTGGGTGAACTCCGGGAGTTGGTGATGGACAGGGAGGCCTGGCATGCTATGATTCATGGAGTCTCAGAGAGTCGGACACAATTGAGCGACTGAACTGAACTGAACTGAATATAACTAGTGGAAATGCAAACACTCAGTGATTGTGTGAAAACTGTACCTGTTAATTTTATATACGTCAGTGGAAGGAGATAGTGCTATATGTAGGAAGTATATGCTTCTGAGCATTTACTTCTTCAGGGTTTTTAAAGGTTCAGAAAATTAAAAAAAAACAAAGACTGAATCCCATGTAATGCCTTTGACAAGCTGTAAAAGGTACATTGTTGTTGTTTTTCAGTTGTTGAATTGATCCGACTCTGCGACCCCCAATAGGCTGCAGCACGCCGGCTTCCCTGTCCTTTGCCATCTCCTGCAGTTTGCTCAAACTCACGTTCATTGAGTCAGTGATGCCATTCAACCATCTCATCCTTTGTTGTTCCCTTCTCCTCATGCCGTCAATCTTTTCCAGCATCTGGGTCTCTATCAATGAGTTGGCTCTACGCAACTCATTGCGTATAGATGGCCAAAGTATTGAAGCTTCAGCTTCAGCATCAGGTCCTTCCAATGAATATTCAGGACCAATTTCCTTTAGAATTGACTGGTTTGATCTCCTTGCAGTCCAGAGGACTCTCAAGAGTCTTCTCTAGTACCACAGTTTGAAAGCATCAATTCTTCAGCACTCAGCCTTCTTTATGGTCCAACTCTCACAACTGTACATAACTACTGGAAAAATCATAGTTTTGATTATACGAACCTTTGTGGCCAAAGTGATGTCTCTGCTTTTTAATAATCTGTTTAGGTTTGTCTTAGCTTTTCTTCCAAGGAGAAAGCATCTTTTAATTTTGTGGCTGCAGTCACCATCCACAGTGATTTGGAGTCCAAGAAAATAAAATCTGTCACTATTTCCACTTTTTCCCCATCTATTGCCATGAAGTGACGGGACCAGATACCATGATCTTAGTTTTTTGAATGCTGAGTTTTAAAACAGCTTTTTCACTCTTCCTCTTTTACCCTCATCAAGACGCTCTTTAATTCCTCTTCACTTTCTGCCGTTAGAGCGGTATCATCTGTATATCTGAGGTTGTTGATATTTCTCCTGGCAGTCTTGATTCTAGCTTGTGAGTCATCCTGCCCAGCATTGCATTTTGTATGTTGTATATGCTCTTCATGTAGTTAAATAAACAGGGTGACAACATATAGCCTTGATGAACTCCTTTCCCAGTTTTGAACCAGTCTGTTCTCCATGTCTGGTTCTGTTACTTCTTGACCTGCCTATAGGTTTCTCAGTAGACAGGTAAGGTGGTCTGGTATTCCCATCTCCTTAAGAATTTCCCACAGTTTGTTGTGATCTACACAGTAAGGGCTTTAGCATAGTCAATGAAGCAGAAGTAGATGTTTTTCTGGAATTCCCTTGCGTTTACTGTGATCCAGCGGGTTTTGGCAATTTGATCTTTGATTCCTCTGCCTTTCTAAATCCAGCTGTACAATCTGGAAGTTCTCAGTTCATGTGGTGTTGAAGCCTAGCTTGAAGGATTTTGAGCATTACCTGCTGATTTCACATTAGTGAAATATAAATGGAGAAGCTATATATTAAAATTAAATTCTTAGAGGAGCATAAAAATGAAAGAGAAATGTGATTGGAAATAAGAAAAAGAATGAAGTGCTATGGTGCTAATCAAATAGAAGCACTGAATGTGAATACTCAACAAACGAATCAAGATGGAAGAGCACAGGAAATCACAGGCTTGATAATGCAAGATGTTAGCACCAGTATTAAACACTGAATCCAGGTGCTAGGTGATATAACTATTACCTATTATGAGAATGCATACAAGGAAATTTACAGAAAGCATAAAAGCACAGACACCTGTATGAGAGTGCAACTTGCCAGGAGAATTTGTATCATGGCATGCTTGGACCAAGCAATAATCTTGACATGGTCCAGTGGTTTTCAAGTATTAATAACACATAGGCAAATAAATAAAATACATCAATGTCTAACTTATAACTATTAAGATCTGTTGGAGCAAATAGTTCCATAGCAAGTTTAGTTATCTCTTAACAGATCTGTCTAGTCAAGGCTATGGTTTTTCCAGTGGTCATGTACGGATGTGAGAGTTGGACTGTGAAGAAAGCTGAGTGCTGAAGAATTGATGCTTTTGAACTGTGGTGTTGGAGAAGACTCTTGAGAGTCCCTTGGACTGCAAGGAGATCCAACCAGTCCATCCTAAAGGAGATCCGTCCTGGGTGTTCATTGGAAAGACTGATGCTGAAGCTGAAACTCCAGTACTTTGGCCACCTTGTGCGAAGAGTTGACTCATTGGAAAAGACCCTGATGCTGGGAGGGATTGGGGGCAGGAGGAGAAGAGGACGACAGAGGATGAGATGGTTGGATGGCATCACTGACTTAATGGACATGGGTTTGGATGGACTCCAGGAGTTGGTGATGGACAGGGAGGCCTGGTGTGCTGCAATTCATGGGGTCACAAAGAGTCGGACATGACTGAGTGACTGAACTGAACTGAAAGAGAGATCATCTTACATAAAAAAGACACAATCACTTGGACAGTTCAGTTCAGTTGCTCAGTTGTGTCCGACTCTTTGGGTCTTTGCCAATGAGTCAGCTCTTCGCATGAGGTGGCCAAAGTATTGGAGTTTCAGCTTCAACATCAGCCCTTCCAGTGAACACCAAGGACTCATCTCTTTTAGGATGGACAAGTTGGATCTCCTTGCAGTCCAAGGGACTCTCAAGAGTCTTCTCCAGCACCAGAGTTCAAAAGCATCAATTCTTCGGAGCTCAGCTTTCTTCACAGTCCAACTCTCACATCCATACATGACCACTGGAAAAACCAATGAAATTGTATATAAACCCTACTTTAAAAAGTATTCTTCCTTGCTGAAACATTAGCCTTTGTTTTAGAGAAAGCATGAATGTTTTTAGATAAAAAACCAATTTAAAAAATCTCATTCATTAGTGTTAAGTGTCAGACATTTTACTTTCATGTCAGATCCCCTGTTCTTAATACACAGATTGTCAGGAGCTCAGGACATGAATTTGTACAATTTACAAATTAAATTTCAGAGCTCTTGAGAGAAATTGTGACTTGGGCTTGGGAGGATAGGGAAATCTTATCAGCTGGAAAAACGGATTTTACTGTATAGCAGTGGTAAAATCCCTTATCTTGGATATGTGTCTTGAATTTTTACTTAAGAAAATAGAAATGTATTTTATTCAGGAAAAAGCATACTGCAGGTATACAGTTTCTTTCTACAAATTCCTGCCTTTTTGTTAGAGATAAAATAGCAGATTTTCTAGTTTAACTTTTTGAGGGCAATTTGAATCGTTTCCATCTTGCAAATTATGCAATTTCATATTAAATAGCCAGTGGTGAGGTGGTCGCAGGGAAGTATTCAGTTCATTCAGCATCATCAGATTGATTTGACAAAAGGGATTCTTTTAACTGTGTGGAAAACATTTTTCTCCCTTTATCCTTTGGCAGAGGCAGACATTGTCTTTGGTTTCCCCACAGAAGTTTGGGTGGGTAGTCTTGGGATGTGTAAATAGAAACAGCAGACAGAGAGATTGCCTCTGACAGTTGGAAGGACCCACTGAGAATTTTAGAATGAGCCTGTTGACCCTGATGATGTGGTATGGGATGGGGTTGTTAGAGAGATTTGAGAGAAGAATTAAGCAATTTGAATGTAAATGAGGAATGCAAATACTCAGAATAAAATGATAATTTATCCTTAAGAAAATAAGCCAAAATTTTTAGGTTGAGTCCCTGAAAAATTTTGCTTTTGTTAACAGATAAAAACAAAAGTTACTTTTCATATTAAGCTTTCATTTCCTTTTGTGACATGTCATCAGTGTTTTGTGATGTGGATGAGTGCTTGATCTATTTCTCAATGAATAAGGTATGTGAACTTGGGCAAGAAATTGAATCTCTCTTTGCCTCAGTTTCGTCATTTATAAAACAGTGTTGTGGATATTGAGACATCAAAAGAGCTAATGGTTGTTGTTGCCATAGAATAAGCACTGTGTAAGTGTTAGCTGCTATAATCATCATCATCATTTTTATATCAAGAGATTGAGAAAGTCTGTTGAGGATGAAGTTATGTCTTCCTCTAATAACCTCAGTATATTTGATGTATTTTTATAGAAATGAATCAAGAATGAATTGTTCAGTGTTTAAAATATTTTGTAATATGTTCATGTTACCTTTTAAAAATTAACTTTTGAAAGATATACATATTTTCTTAACTTTTTTCCTAATTAAAACAGCCAATAAATGTCACATAAAAAAAAATACAGCCACATGGGACCATTTAGTTTTGGGGCAAAGAACTGTACATACCCCAGTGGTCCCTAAGGGCATTATTATATTACAAATCTATACAGCGGTTCTCAGTGATAGGCAGCCCCCAAGTCATCCAGATTTTAGGATGTGCTTTCAAAAAGACATGGAACTGTATGTTTGTTTTTGAAAGAAATCTCCATCATGAGGACATATAGCAAATCTGGGCACTTAAAATTCCTCTGTGATTTTAGCAAGCTCTGTCGGGTTTAGTGAATTCTTAAGTGCATTGAAATTAAAGGTTTCTGTGTTTTTTTCATGGCCTTGAAGTTAGCATGAGAGAAACAGAGCTCTTAGTCTTTGTTGCAGGTTTTCATACTCCTTTTGTAGTATTGTCAGTACATAATGTGTAATAGGGCAGTGATAGCTTCAAGTACTGTCTTTGTTTTTGTTTTGTTTAACCTGTGCAATTGGTCAGGTTTATGTTGTGGTGGTGGTGGTAAGTTTATTTTGTTTTCTTGTTTAATAAACTGCCATTGAGCCAACAAGTTCTACCTGTGAAGAATAAAGTGGAAGATGGATGATAATTAAGATTTTTGTATTTAACTACTAAAGTTTACTAGTTTAGAACTCTTAGAAGTAATAGCAGACAATCTCCCAATTTAGAGATGGGCCAAGAAGTGCACAGTAAGTGTTCAGGTAAATGTATTTTGAATGACAAATAAATTAATCACATCTAGATGTTACTATTTTCTGAAGAATGCAGTAGCTCTCACACTTTCCTTCTCAGGAGCAAGAAAACCTTTCCTGGAGGCCTCTATCCCAGATGTCTCCTTGTATCTCCTTGGCCAGGATACAGTTATGGTTGTAACTTTACTCCAGTTAAGAGATGTGGGATAACCCTCATAGACTTAGCTGTAATAAGTGTTTTGGGTAAACCACAAGGATGACTACACTACTGGATATAAAAATAATACATTTCCTTTTATCTTGGGAAATTTAGAAAATAACGAGAAGTATAATTAAGCAAATAAAATCACCACACAGAGGTAACTATGTTAACATTGCAGTATTTAGCTTTTCAGTTTTTGTTGCACAAATATATATGTGTATATAAAATTGCAGTCATCCTGTGTATAGTATTTTATAGTCTTAAATTTAGTCATCTAACACAAGCATTTTTCCATGCCACTAAATCATGTCCCTCTAAAATGAGACAGGGGTTTGTTGGTACTTTTATCTGGCTGTATTACAAATTAGTTAGTTGCTTGTTGGAAATTTAGATAACAGTTTTTTTGCTGTTGTATGCAGTGAACATCCTTATATATCACTCATTGTGTACATATCTGCTTATTTCCTTAGGCTCTGTTCCTAGAAGTGGGTTTATAGGTGAAAGGGTGTAAACACTTTCAAAGCTTTTGGGATACTTTTCCTATTATCCTCCAGAAAAACTCGTACAAGTTACACTCCCATAAACCTGTATATGAGTGGCCATTTAACTGTATTCTTGCCAGCACTGGGAATTACTTTTTAACTGCTAATTTTATAGTCAAGAATTGGTATTCTTTTGTTTTACTCTGATTTTTTTTTTCTGTTTTTTGTATTACCACTGTTATTGACTATTTTTTCATTTAATCAGCAGTCCAGATATCAGTTGATGAAAGAATAAATATGTGTTTCTTGATGTGATCTTCTTAACATGGCATCATTTTTACTTTTTAATTATGATATACATAAAAGAACATAATGTTAATGTTAAGTGTAAAACTTCATAGAATTTAAAACATTTTACTTTATGTTTACTTAAAATATTTATTTTATTTATAATATTGTACTAATTTAAAATTATAGTTTCTCTGAGCCAACTCTGGGTGAATTATTCCATCATAGTTGTAACCTTCCTGAAGTTCCTAATTACATATAAATTTCATCTTGGATACTGACTAAAAAATAGTTTCTTTTCAAAGTCTTTCATGTTATTTAGTAGATGTCTGTGACTTTTACTCACAGATCTTTGCTTCGACAACATAGCATTTTCTTTATCTTCACTTTCTCTCAGGTATAAAAAAAACCTTTGTTATATAGGAGGAATTTTTAAATGTCTTTTTAAGCTTTCCTCCTTACATCGTAGATTATTTTTTCTTTTTCTTCTTTTTATTGTATGAGTGTGTGTGTGTGTGTGTGTGTGTGTGTGTGTGTAGGAGTAATCTCAGAGCTCAAGTAAATGATATTTTCCTGTGTTATTTATTAACAGTTACAGCTACTGCACATTGTCAACATTTGTCTCATTTAATCTACTTTTTATTTCTAGGCGATTGGTATCATTATACTTTTTGGTTCTAGGCGATTGGTATCATAACCCTTTTCTTATAAAGAGATGAAATATTGTGAGCCACACAGCTGACAACGGTAGAGCTAGTTTGGAGCTCCGTTTCCTGGTGACGTGCTTGGATTTCACGTTATTCGCTGTGCTGTGCTTGGTCTTGCGCATTAAAAGAGACTGAACTGAAGTTTTCAAGTTATCTTGAGAAATTTACAGTTTAGTTAAATTTGGTTCTCACTCTCAAGTAGACTCTTCTCCCTATTATTTGCAGCTAGAAAAATAAAAGGCCTCAAATATAATTTAATATAACCATTAAGAACCATAGCACTTTTACAGTCATTTTTGTTACAAACGAGTGTTTATACAGCCCATGACTTGATAGCAGACCAAACCATCTTATATTACCATATTTTGAATGTAGCAGGAACTGGCTTAGCAAAATTTTGAAATCTCTGACTCTAATATTTGTGGTATAGTAAAACAAACAGCTCTGTGGCTTTCAGGTTTGTGTGGTGCAGCCTGTCCAAGACACTGATGCTTATTCTCTGTTGATTCCCTAGGTTTCAGGAGTGCTTTTGCTGACAGGCATTTAAGTTCACCAGGAGAGATTATTTCTACCTAGTGGAGGAATCTTGGAGAAAGATATCATCATTGTTTGTTAGAAATGCCATAACTAATGATAGTAGCTAACATTTTTTGAGTGCTTACAGTGTGCCAGGCACAAGTCTAAGTGCTTTCTGGATAGTAATACATTTTATTATTCACAGTAATTCCTAGGTTTTCCCCATTTAAAGATGCAGAAACTGAGGCATGAGGAGGTTAAGTAATTTCCCAAGGTCACAGGGCAAAGTGAGAATTCAAACCTTGGCAGTCTACCTCCAGAGGCAGCCTCCTTAGTTACTCTGTTACACTGACACTTACTAGATGAAGAGGGAGAGGGTAGACTCATAAGTAGCTGTTCATGTTTTTGGAAAAGGTTAATCTTATTTCTAGTGGCAGTCAAAATAATTAAGCTATTCAGTTCAGTTCAGTCACTCAGTAGTGTCTGACTCTTTGCAAGCCCATGGACTGTAGCACGCCAAGCTTCCCTATTCATCACCAACTCCCAGAGCTTGCTCAAACTCATGTCCATTGAGTTGGTGATGCCATCCAACCATCTCATCCTCTGTCGTCCCCTTCTCCACCTGCCTTCAATCTTTCCCAATATCAGGGTCTTTTCTAATGAGTCTGTTCTTCGCATTAGGTGGCCAAAGTATTGGAGTTTCAGCATCAGTCCTTCCAATGAATATTCAGGCCTGATTTCCTTTAGGATGGACTGGTTGGATCTCCTTGCAGTCCCAGGGACTCTCAAGAGTTTCCTCCAACACCACAGTTTAAAAGCATCAATTCTTCAGCGCTCAGCTTTTTTCACAGTCCAACTCTCACATCCATACATGACCACTGGAAAAAAACATAGCTTTGACTAGACGGACCTTTGTTGACAAAGGATGGTCTCTGCTTTTTAATATACTCTCTAGGTTTGTCGTAGCTTTTCTTCCAAGAACAAGTGTCTTTTAATTTCATGGCTGTAATCACCATCTGCAGTGATTTAAGACAAGATGGTAGAGTAGCTATTGCCACTCATTAAATTCTTAACTCATAAAAATGAGTTGTTTTATGCCTAATATTACTGTGGAACCCAGTGAATATTTAGATAAACTTGCACTTCCAGTAAATAGTTTTCTAGAAAGATGGTGTTTAAAACAAAATGTAAAGAGTGGGTTCAGAATCAATGTGACAGTCACAGAATGAGTGATCTTGCTAATGCTTTATAATAAATATTGCAGACCATGCCTCATTGATTGTGTACTCTGTGCTTTATAACTATATCTTCCAGAAATGGCAGGCTAAATAATTTGGAATTGCCCAGGCTGGCTGTAGGCAGAATTTGCATTTGACCCCTTCTCGTTTCACCTATCATTGATTGGGACCTTCGTCTGTTCTTCCTTTCCCTGTTTCAGCATGCTCCTCCTGAGACATTGGTATTAATGTTTAAGAGTATGTTTCATCTTCTCAGGGTATTTGCGTTTAATAAAAACTCAAGGGCCATGCTGCAGAATTACTTCCACTATTTGCCTCATTCCTTGATGAGGCTCAGGAAATTTCTTCATATCATCATCTCTCTTCCAGCAGTCTATTATGCTGTCAAGTCTAGACCTCAAGAAGGAGGCAGTGAATAGGGAGAAGAGTAGATGGAGAAAAGTCTAAATGAGATGGGAAGGCATGTGTGTAGATCATGAGTGGGAAAAGCAAGGGATCCCAGAGAACTCACGGAAGCAGGAAAGAATAATGCTCCGTTTGGAAATGAGGCAAGTAAGGTAAATTGAAGATATTCAGGACAGATGGTTCAAAAATGAAGGAACTTCTCCTGACTGAGTATAATACAATGAAACAAGAATATAGACACGTGATAGAGTTAAGATTTTGCAATAAAAATGCATATAATATAAGATTATGCATTTAATTTTTTATGAATTATCTTTTGAATTATTTCTGGTTCACAATTGATTAAAACAATGAAACATTTTATAAATTTTGAAACTATTAAATATAAAAGTAAAATTTTATGTGAATTGCCGCTGTTAAGGAGAGTAAGAGGTGATGGTGATATTTTTGGTGAGTGCCTTCAGAAATGTTATCAGTGCTCATCTTTTGAATGATCTCTTTGTTTTGCTTTGTAAAAGGTTTTTCATTTGATGCAGTCCCAATTAGTTTTGCTTTGGTTTCCTTTGCCTGAGGAGATATATTAAAATTTATATATTCCTGAAAACCACTGTCTGTTTTCTTCTAGGAGTTTTATGATTTCAGATCTTACATTTAAGGCCTCAATCCATTTTGAGTTGATTTCTGTATATAGTGTGAGAGTAATCCAATTTGATTCTTTTGCATGTAGTTGTCCAGTTTTCCCAATACTATTTATTAATGAGGGTGTTTCTTTCTCATTGTATTGTTTTACTTCTTTTGTTGTAGATTAATTGACCATATAAATACGGGTTCACTTCTGGGCTCTGTTTTTTGTTCCATTGATCTATATGTCTGTTTTTGTGCCAATACCATACTCCTTTGATTATTGTAAATTTGTAGTATAGTTTGAAATCAGGGTATGTGATTCCTCCAGCTTTATTGTTCTTTCTCAAATTTGTTTTGTGCTAAAGTCTTTCTGTTTCTACCCAAATTTTGGAATTATTTGTTTCAGTACTAAGATGCCATTGGTGTTTTGAAAGGAATTGCATTGAAGTAGTATGGTCATTTTGTAGTATGGTCATTTTAACAATATTAAGTCTTTAATCCATGAACATGGTATATCTTTCCATTTCTTTGTACCATCTTCAATTTCTTTCAACAGTGTCTTATAATTTTTCACATAGGTCTTTTACTTCTTGGTTAGATTTAGTCCTAGACATTTTATTCTTTTTGATGCAATTGTAAGTGGGATTGTTCCCTCTTCTTCCCCTCCCTGCTCCCCCCACCACTGCCAGGCATTTTATTTGTAGGTATTACATCCCTTGAAAAAAAAATCCAAGGATTTTCCTTCCTGTGTGTTTTCATCTTGCTTTTTCATGGTTCATGATGCCAGCTGAAGTTGTCAGTACAATGAAACCAAACTGACAGGATGGGAGCAGGTTATTCTGGCATTTTTCTAGATGTTAATCTGGGGCTGATCACTCCACACTTATTTAGCCTGCCTGTGAGGTTCACAGCAATTTTCCCAGCTCTGTGATGACCTATGATTTCAAATTCACCAATGTAACCATGCTTCACCATCATAGTTAGAAACCTGACGATGACTTTGGAGCACAGCCTAATAAGCACCTGGCATTTGCCTCTCTTTTCAGCACTGTTGATATAGGACATTCACACTTTTTCACTCTCCTCTTTCACCCTCATCAAGAGTCTTTTTAGTTTCCTCTTTGCTTTCTGCCATTAGAGTGGTATCTGCATTTCTGAGGTTGTTGATATTTCTCCCAGCAATGTTGATTCAAGCTTGTGAGTCATCCAGCCTGGCTTTTAGCTTAAAGTACTCTGCATAGAGGTTAAATAAGCAGGGTGGCAATTGACAGCCTTGACGTACTCTGTTCCCAGTTTTGAACCAGCCTGTTGTTCTATGCCTGGTTCTAACTGTTGCTTCTTTCCCTGCATACAGGTTTCTCAGGAGGCAGGTAAGGTGGTCTGATATTCATTCCCATCTTTTTAAGAATTTTCCTCAGTTTTTTGTGGTCTACACAGTCAAAAGCTTTAGCGTAGTCAATGGAACAGAAGTAGATGTTTCTTTGGAATTACTTTGCTATTTTTAATGATCCAACAGATGTTGGCAATTTGATCTCTGATTCCTCTGCCTTTTCTAAATCCAGCTTGTACATCTGGAAGTTCTTGGTTCATGTACTGTTGAAGCCTAGCTTGAAGGATTTTGACCATTACCTTGCTAGCATGCGAAATGAGTGCAATTGTGTGGTATTTGGAACAGTCTTTGGTGTTGCCTTTCTTTGGGATTGGAATGGAAATTGACCTTTTTGAGTCCTATGGCCACTGTTGAGTTTTCCAAATTTGCTGGCACATTGAGTGCAGCACTTAGCAGCAGCATCTTTTAGGATTTGAAATAGCTTAGCTGGGACTCCATCACCTCCACTAGCTTTCTTCGTGGTAATGCTTCCTAAGCCAAAGGTTACAATCATGCTTAAGCTGTGAAAATTTTCAAGATTTTTACCCATAGTTATTAAGCAAATAGACTCATACTCTTTCTTTGATGTTTTAAATTTTTTATCTTAACCAGATAGATATGGTTAAACTTTTTGAGCATTGCCAGACCAAATACAGTTCTTGTGGTGTGACAGGGAAGGATCAGTAGATCAGTAGCACATTATTAGCCCTTAGGCTGGGCACATACATACCTACATAATTAACCTGTTACTTGAGATCACCTTGCCTCTAAACAAGTGGTCTTGAAAATGAGGTAGAGAAAGGTAAAAAGATCAGACTGCTTGTGACAGGGAGAGGAACATCTGTTAGAGGAAGGGTTTAAAGAAAATCTGGCCCGTGGAATTAATGCCAGAGGGCATGTGCTGCTGTAGAATATCCTGTAGTCTAAGTTGGATGAATAAACAAACCAAGCAACCAAAAAACCTTCATATTTTACATGTGAGAGGAGCTCTCCCTTATGAAATTCTTAGTTGACATTGGAAATGCATAGTATCTTGAGGGTAGAGTTAGGGGGAGACACAATAAAAAGCTTTTGTATTTTAATTTCCTGGTGGTTGAGGAGTCACATAGTAGACTTTGAAGCAGATAATACCTCACAGTATAACCAACACAAATTATCCTCTATGTCTGGAGGAAGCAAGCATCTGGCTGTCTGAATTTATGGAATTGTAACTCAGAGAACTGATTAATTTTACTATATAGGGTGTGAGGGCTGCAGCTGCTGCCAGGTAATAGTTGAGATCCATTTTTTACCTTTTTCACTCTGCTCCTGCTATTTCTGAACCTTATTCTTTGAGCGTCTAGAGTAGATTTGAGTTTTGTTGAGCCAAAATTGCTCGTGTCACCATGGCCTTTAAAAAAGACTCTTTTATTTTATTTTATTATAGAGGAGTTTTAGGTTCTTAGAAAAATTGAGTAGAAAGTACAGACTTACCATATAGTTTGTTCCCCTACATATGTACAACCTCCTCCATTATCAACATCCTTGCCACATTAACTGTACACTTGTTACAGTTAATGAACCTTCACTGACATATCATAATCATCCAAAGTCCGTCGTTTACTTTAGGGTTCACTCTTGGTATGGTACATTCTATGGGGTTAGAAAAATGTATAGTGACATATATCCAGCATTAGAGTATCATGCAGAGTGGTTTCGCTGTCCTAAAAATTCTCTGTATCCTGCCTATTTATCCTCCCCTCTTCTCAACCCCTATCAGCCTTTTTTTTTTTTAAATTACCCAAGGAGCCAGTTCTGTTATAATTCCATTGCTCTGTACAACTGTTGCACTGTACTTTGATCACAGTTAGTTCAGAGGATTTTTTTCTTCTATAAGGACTGCTGATATCTTCTTTTTACTCCTTTCCTCAAAGTAATGGCAGGTCAGTGACCAGATTGTATAACAGAGATGGTTTTTTGTTTCCTAAGATTTCCCTGATAGTCTGCTAATTGAAGATACTTCTGGATATTAAATGATAAAACCTGATAATACAGCCCTAAGTAGTAAGGTTTTGCTATAGACTCATAGAGCTAGAAGGAAGTTTTAGTGTCCTACTCTTTGTTTACAGATTGTGGTCATCTCTTCCATAGATCTCAAATACAGAAATGACGCAATTCTCCTGAGTGTCCTTAACTAAAAGAGCTATATAACTCTTGATTACCATAATGCACATGCTGATCATTTCCTCTTTGCCTACCTGCCTTTGAAGAATCTGCACAGACTTTAGTACCTGTCAAACACCAGTCTCTGTGGGATGAGCAGCTGACCCGGTAGAAAACAATTTAGAGACTTTGTTGAATGCATTGAGCCAATTAAATTTTCTTCCTGAGAATATGGACCCTGAGGGTCTGAGTTAATTAGATGATGATGAATCCTTTGACTGAAGGATCACAGGGACTTGTGACTCGGTTCTGAACTACACCGTAAAAGCCATGAGCTGGTCAGAGGGAACAAAAGTGCAGAGGAAGCCAGTCTAAAGTGAGAAGCTGTGGAGTGGAGCAGATGCACGGAGACCCATGAGAGACGGCGGCGGGAGCTTCTAGTTTCACTTCCCATTTGGTCCATCTAAACTCCATTTTCCTTTCTCGGATCTCCATGAGATCGTTTGTAGCTTTTCTGTAATGTGTTCCCTCCCCCCCCATTTGACTTGAACTAGTTGTGTGAATTTTTATTCTACAACTGAGATACTGCTAGTAGAATCTCATGTAAGAGAGTCTTTAAGACTCCTTGAGTTGAGTCTTATAAGGTCTTATTATAAGATCTTAAGAAAGGTCTTATTATTAGTGCAAAATAAGTGTACATCAGGTGGCCTCTAGCCAGTTAATGTTTTCTTCACCTCTAGGCATTTATTAACTCATTTACTGTGTGTGTGCTGAGTCAGTTGTGTCTGACTCTTTGCGGCCCCACAGACTGTAGCCCACCAGTCTCTGGCCATGGAGTTCTCCAGGCAAGATTACTGGAGTGGGTAGCCA
The DNA here is from genome assembly GCF_002263795.3 of Bos taurus. Lineage (NCBI taxonomy): Eukaryota > Metazoa > Chordata > Mammalia > Artiodactyla > Bovidae > Bos > Bos taurus. The sequence continues at coordinate 81,883,548 of NC_037335.1, read as the reverse complement.
TTCCCTTCTCCAGGGAATCTTCCCAACCCAGAAATCAAACCCGGTCTCCTGCATTGCAGGCGGATTCTTTACTGTCTGAGCCACGAGAACGACCTTCTCTTCCCTTTTCTAGGCTAAAGAATGTCTATACAATTTCATCCTTTCTCAAAAGAGAAAAAAAAAAAGTTTTGTTGTTTTCTGATTCTATTCATCACATTTTTCTTCAGTCCTTTCATAAAACCCTGGGTAGAATACTAGGGAGTTGGTGCTAGGAGACTTGGACTCTGTTCTTGCTGGGACTCCAGCCAGATGGATGGTCTAAGGAAGGTACTTCCTTCCTCATGCCCCCTGTTACCTCTGCAGTGATGTGAAAGGGCTGGGCCAAATCACTGACTTCCAACCTATACTTCTTGCTTTCCTTAAAAATAATAGTAACAGGTTCCAGGGATTAGGATGTGGATATGTATTTTAGATGGGGGAGTAGCATCTAGCTTATTGTAGATGAGATGGCATGTTTGAACCATTTTTTAAAATTTTGTCCCATATTCTTGATAAGACATTGATGAAGAGGGCCAAGAAATCAATCTACTTACCAGGTGGCATTTATCATACTGTAGATGAAATAAATATATCTTAATGTACCTTACATAAGATATATTAAATAAATATATCTTAAATATATCTTATTCTATATATAGAAATATAATTCATTTCTGTAAACGCAGTCACTAAGTGAAAAGCCAGTGAAGAAAAAGCTACCTCTTAACTTTAATGGAAAAATTTATTATGTGTTTCAACCTAAGATACCCAAACATTTTGCACAAATAGACAAATATAACATTGAGCAATGAAAGCATTTGTATATAAGAAGTAAATAAAATTTTGAAAATAACTACAGTTTATACATAAAATTTAATGATGCTTTGTTGCCTCAATAAATAAGAAAGAGGTGGCATGATAGGCTGTGGGAATTGATGGAAGAGGGAAGGAACCATTCTTTGCAAGATGGTAGAGAGTCAGGTTGGAGAAGGAAATGGCAACCCACTCCAGTGTTCTTGCCTGGAGAATCCCGGGGACAGGGGAGCCTGGTGGGCTGCCATCTCTGGGGTCGCACAGAGTCGGACACGACTGAAGCGACTTAGCAGCAGCAGCAGAGAGTCAGGTGATGAATTTTCAGGCATGTGTTCAATATCAGTAGTGCTTAGTGATAATTTTTTTTTTCCTTTGGGACTTTGACAGAATAAACTTCTGATTGTGGACACCTTTGACATCAAAGAAGAAGTATTTTTTGGTACAAAAAAAATAGCAATATATAAGTTTACAATTCATATACCTCCTTGAAAGATGCTGCATTAATTGCCTGAGGCTGCTGTAACAAACAATTACCAATTTAGAGACTGAAAGCAGAAGAAAGGTATTTTATGGTTCTGCAGGCCAGAAGTCTGAAATCTGGCAGGACTGCTTTCCCTCTGGGGACACTAGAGGAGAATCCGGTCCTGGCTTCTGGTGACTGCCAGCGAAAGCACTTCTGAGCTCGTGGCTACATGGCTCCGATCTCTGCCCACCTGTCTCCTCCTCTGTGTGTCTGCCTCATACTCCCTGTTTCTCACAAGGATACATCTGATTTCTTTTATGGCTTACCTTGGTAATCCATTATAAGTACTTCCTTTCAAGATTTTTAATCATATTATTTGCCATACAAAGTGAATATGAATTCACTCCTTCAAAGTAATAATTGCAGGTCCCAGGGAGACCATACATTTGCGGGGGCCATCATTTAGGCTACTATGTATGCAATGGCATTTGAATAATTTTAAAAATCTTTTCGTTCTGTCATATTCTTGACAAGAAACTGATGTGTTGAGTGAATTAATGAGTATTCTTTATCTGAAATTATAATGTCGGTATGTTGCCTTTAGTGATTTATGTAATATTCTATGAAGTGAAAAGATCAGGTAATGAGGAGAAAAAACGGAGTTATTTTCCAAAAAGTGGTCTATCTTTTTAAGAGCCCTCATGGCAAGGAGCCATCACCTGAAACCTGTGTTTGCCTACTGCACCTAATCCTAAGGCTGGCTTCTATATCATGGTGAGATAGCTGCGAGCGGCAGCTGGAACTCTTATTTCCTTCTTCACATCTGACAAGGAGAGAGTCTGTTCTCAGAAACTCCTGGGCTAGTGATCGAGTGTTCTAGCATGGGTGAGGGAGTGACATTTTGGACCAGACAGTTGCTGGTCTTGCGGACTGTCCTGTGTATTGTAGGAAGTGTAGTAGCACCCGTGGCCTCTATCCACTGGATGTCAGCAGCACACTCCTCTAGTTGTGACAACTAAAAATGCCATCAGACATTGTCAGAGGTCCCCTGTGGGTCAAGGTTGTCCCTGATCGAGAACCACTGCTTAACCCAATCAGAGCTCATTCTTGTCTCACCAAAATCTGCTGGCTAAGAAATTTTAGGTTCCTGTTAGGAAGGAGGAATGTAGAAAATAAGTGTTGGAGAGGTAACTGCAAATGTTCACTACATCTGAAATTCTAATGAGGGCCCAAACGGGGTCAAATCTAGCAGACCTACTAAATTTTTTCTAGGCCTCTGTTGGTATATTGTTGTCCAACTCTTTGTTGTGTCTGACTTTTTGCAATCCTATGGAGTATAGCCCACCAGCCTCCTCTGTCCATGGGATTTTCCAGGCAAGAATATTGGAGTGGGTTCCCCTTCCCTTCTCCAGGCAATCTTCCCAACCCAGGAATTGAACCTGCATCTCCAGCATTGGAAGGTGGATTCTTTACCACTGAGCCACCTGGGAGGCCCCTCTGTTGTCTAACATTATTTTTTAATAATACCTATTTTATATTGGACAAATAAAACCCAATATTATGTCTTTTTTCCCCCCAATTCTATGGGCCTGTGAATCACATGTTTTTTTTTTTTTCCCTGCTTTATTTCTGTCAACTAGTTGGTTGCTTTTTATCTTAGAATTTGCCTCTTTCTTGTATAACCTCATTCTTTCCCAGCAAGTCTCTCTGCTGAGGTTTTCACATTCAGTTGGATTTACCCTTCCTATGACACTGCTCTGGTTTCCCGTTGCTGCAGGGCTTTAACAAGCACACCATATAGTGCAAACTGCACTTAGCATAGCCATGTATGAACACAAGAGAACTGTGATTGGAATTTTTCTAGAGTATCCTCTTTTATTCTACGAAGCAATTGAAATAGAATAAAGACATATTTATTGCTTTGAAATTTTCAATGATTTCCAAGTTAACAAATTTGTACTCTTACAGGCATCAGATGACTGGCATTTTGGGGCGATGTGTTATTTCTTCCATGGTTGTGCCGTGTAGAGGATCCCCTCTATTTTCGTGTGAGTACTCTGGCTATGGTGGAACCCCTGACAGTAACTGATGACAGAAAGCACGACATGATCGGGAGTAAACATGAGTTGCTGCTTTTTCATCACACTTAAGGCCTGGTAGAGGTTATGCATACAGTGGCTCATAAACAGAGTACCCCCATCGGACCAATAAAAAGTAACAAGACTACATGACATATAAGCTAGAATTTATGTGAGCTGTTCAAGCAAGTCTGGGTCAAGGATTTTGTAATTGGCAGTAACTAAGAGCTTCATGAGAGCCTGAGGGGCTACAGAAAGAGCTCTATTTTTGCCATGGCTTTTGCTTTATTCTGTATATATGCAGCATAGTAGAAACAATCTGCCTTACTATGATATTAGTTACACAACCCCCCAAACTGTCCTTCTCTGTGTATTTTCTTCTGTATTTTACTAGCAGCTCATTTGGCCTCCAGCTTTGCTGGTCTAGAACTTCTGTGTTCATTTTAAGCTCCTCGAGGGAAGGGGGGCTACTATAATCATCTTCAAATGAGTTTGAAAAAAAGCACAATTCCCCAGTCTTAGTATTGTGCCTTGTGTGGTTTAAAATTTGACTGAATGACTTGATATATATCCTTTCTAGACTCATTAGAACCCATAGGTTGCCCCCTTGAGTTTTCTCTGCTTCTTGGAAAACAGATAGGAGAAGAGATCTAGAAATAGAGTATTCACTGAGATAGCTGAAGCTGAGTAGGATACTGATAGTAGCAAGACTCATTTTACTATGGTTATTAAAGCAAAAATGAGGGCAACGATTCCTTTTTCAGGAGGTCTTGGCAAGGACCCTAGTTTTAAACAAGAAAGAGACACAGCCAGTTATATTGAAATGATTTGAAGTCCATCCCTCCACAGTCACGTTTTTCTGAAGCCAAGGTAAACAGTTGGTTAGAGGTGGGTATAGAACAAGCCATTTTTTGGTAAATGGATAAATTGTCCCTTGGAACATTTCAGTAGGTGGTGCTCTTGTGCCATACTATAACAAAATTTTTAGAAAATTTATGAGACCCTGTGGCTAGTTCTAGAGCCTTTGTCCCTCTTGATCCCCTTGAGTGACTACCAGGTATACCACTTGGATAGCATGATGTGGGTGGTTTTAGTGAGAGATTTTATATCTGGAAATAAGGCAAATTCAGGTCTCTTACCTTCTTTAGCTTGGCTGAGTTCTGCTTTCCAGGGGAACCTAAATGAGAGGTTCACTAATCTTTATGAAAAATTGATGACTCTTGTTCAGTCGTTCAGTTATGTCTGACTCTTTGTGACCCCATGGGCTGCAGCATGCCAGGCTTCTCTGTCCTTCACCATCTCCTGGAGTTTTCTCAAACTCATGTCCGTTGAGTCGGTGATGCCATCCAACCATCTCATCCTCTGTCGTCCCTTTCTCCTCCTGCCTTCAGTCTTTCCTAGCATCAGGGTCTTTTTCCAGTGAGTAAGCTCTTTGCATCAGGTGGCCAAAGTACTGGAGCTTTAGCTTCAGCATCAGTCCTTCCAATGAAAATTCAGGGTTGATTTCCTTTAGGACTGACTCGTTGGATGCAGTGGCACCCCACTCCAGTACTCTTGCCTGGAAAATCCCATGGATGGAGGAGCCTGGTAGGCTGCAGTCCATGGGGTCGCTAAGAGTCGGACACGACTGAGCGACTTCACGTTCACTTTTCACTTTCATGCATTGGAGAAGGAAATGGCAACCCACTCCAGTGTTCTTGCCTGGAGAATCCCAGGGACGGGGGAGCCTGGTGGGCTGTCATCTCTGGGGTCGCACAGAGTCGGACATGACTGAAGCGACTTAGCAGCAGTTGGATCTCCTTGCAGTCCAATGGACATTCAAGAGTCTTCTCCAGCACCACAGTTTGAAGGCATCAGTTCTTTGCACTTAGCCTTTTTTATTATCCTGCTCTCACATCCATACAGGACTACTGGAAACACCATAGCTTTGACTATACTAACCTTTGTAGGCAAAGTGATTAGTCTAGTCTTTATCTAAACAATTATGATGTGTGTTATATATTACCAGTTTTCTGAGACCAGTTGTTCTATTGGAAATCGTCTGTGGTCCTCCCGATAACTTCAGATAACGTCTGTTAAATGAAGATATCACCCTCCAGATAACATCTGTTATCCTTTCCAGATAACTCAGGCTTTCATTCTTGTTTCTTTATGCTTCCAGACAAGACGCAATGGAATGAAATAATATGTTGTAAAGAAATTTATAAGTGGTGAAGGAACAAAGACGAAAAACATCAAGTTCAGACAGCAGCTGATGATAACTAGAGCTGACATTGAACCCTGTTGGCATCAGCTCCTTGTCTCAGTTCTTTTGCTGTATGTGTAATGAGTCCATTGGTCTGAAGTTGGTTGTGATACCATGACGAACAAGACATCCAAAAAGTCCATGTTAGGGGCTGCTGGCAGAAACATGGTGGGCAAGAAAGAGAAATTTAAATCCAGACTACATGTCATTCCAGGGTGGACAAATCTCTTGTTGCTAGAAGTTTTTAGAAACATTTAAGGTTCTGCTTTTTCAGGAGGCTTTTTGTTTCTAAAATGAAAGACAGTCACCTCACTTTGTATCCACAAACTGTTAAGAAAGCGGCAAAATGTTCATGGGACTTTTGCCTCAGCATGAGCGTGCTGCTCTGAGATGCTTAATTCCCCATCGTCTCAGCTGCAGCTCTAGCGGCTTGTCTCTTGAGCCTTGCAGTCCAGCAGATCCAGTGATGTTCAGGGTGCTTTCTGGTAGCTTTTGAGATTTTCTTTTTACAATTAATATTTTAGTCTGTGTGGGTTTTAAAAATTGATTTATTTACCTGATTATTATTTAAGTTGGAGTATAATTGTTTTACAATGTCATGTTAGTTTCTGCTGTACCACATCTGAATCAACTATTAGTATACATATATCCCCTCCTCCATAGGCCCCCCTCCATCCCACCCTTCTAGGTCATCACAGAGGACAGAGCTGAGCTCCTTATATATCTATAATTTTTAAATTGTCTTTTTCAGTATTTAGAATGTACTGTTAATCTAAGAACTCATGTATTTCTTGAATATTTCTTGCTTTTATCTCTTTAAGTATTGTTTCTCTTCCATTCTCTTTACTTTTTCTTTTTTTCTGTTTTGCTGTGACACTTTCTAGATGTTTGTTAAACTAACCTTTATGTTTCCTAACTTCTCTCTCATAATTTTTGATTTTCTTTCTGGGCTGCATTCTGAGTGAATTTCATAGTATTGTCTTCAAATTTTCTAGCTCTTTAGTTTTGCCTAAAGGATCTTGTGTACTGCGTTTTTAATTTTAATGACTGTATTCTTCACTTATATAATTTTCAATTGATTCTTTTTTAATCATCTATTGTTTTAACTCAGAGTTTGTGCTTTATAATTTCTTATTTTTAATTAAGTTTTTAACATCTTAAATACAATTACTTTGATTTTGAATTGAACTATAATTTACTTACAATGTTGTATTAGTTTCAGGTGTGTAACATAGCGATTTGATATTTTTGTACATTACAAAATAATGACCACAGTAAGTCTAGTTACCATCTCTTACCATACAGAATTATTACAGTATTACTGACTATACTCACCTTGCTGTGTATTATATTCCCATGACTTATTTATTTTATAAATGGAAGTTGGTAGTTCCTCTTAATCCCCTTTACCTATTTTGCCATTTCTACTTACTCACCTCTCCTCTGGCAACTACTAGTTTTTTCCTGTGTTTCTATGAGTCTTTTTCTGTTTTGTTCTATTTGTTCATTTGTGGTGTTTTTGTTGTTGTTGTTCAGTTACTTAGTCGTGTCTTACTCTTTGCAGCCCCTGAACTGCAGCATACCAGGCTTCCCTATTCTTCACTATCTCTCTGAGTTTGCTCAGACTCATGTCCATTCAGTCAGTGATGCCATCCAACCGTCTCAATCTCTGTCGCCCCCTTCTCCTCTTGCCTCAACCTTTCCCAGCATCAGGATCTTTTTCAATGAGTCCACTCTTCATATCAGGTGGCCAAAGTATTGGAGCTTCAGCTTCAGCGTCGGTCCTTCCAATGAATATTCAGGATTGATTTCCTTTAGGATTGAACTGGTTTGATCTTGAAGTCCAAGGGACTCTCAAGAGTCTTTCCCAGCACCACAGTTCAAAAGCATTAATTCTTCGGTGCTCAGCCTTCTTTATGGTCCAGCTCACATCCTTACATGACTATTGGAAAAACCATAACTTTGGCTATACGGACCTTTTAAGACTCCACATATAAATGAAATTTTATGGTTATTTGTCTTTTTCTATCTAACTGATTTCATTTAGCATAATATCTTCTATGAAGAGATCCACCCATGTTGTTTCAAATGGCAAGGCTTCATACACTTTTATGGCTGAGTAATACTACATTGTGCATGTGTCTGCATCTGTGCTTCTCCGTTGTGTGTATGTGTCTGTTTGTACGTGTCTCACATCTTTACTCATTTATGTATTAATGGACTTCTGGGTTGCTTCCATATTCAACTATTGTAAATAATGCTGCAGTGAACTCTGGTTTGCATATATCTTGTTGAATTAGTGGGGGTTTTTTTGGATAAATACCCAGAATTGTTATTGCTGGGCCATATGGTAGTTTTATTTTTAATTTTTTGAGAAACTTCCATACTATTTTCCATAGTGGCTGTACCAATTTATATTCCCACCAGCTCTGTACTAGGGTTCCTTTTTCTCCACATCCTCACTAATATTTATTCTTTGTTATCTTTTGAATGATAATCATTCTGACAGGTTTTGATTTGCATTTCTCTGATGATGAATGATATTGAGTATATTTTCATGTGCCTGTTGACTGTCTCTATGTCTTCTCTGGAAAAATGTCTTCACGTCCTTTATTTTTTTAATTGAATTTTTAAAAATATATTGAGCTGTATGAGTTTCTTATATGTTTTAGTTATTAACCCCTTATTGGGTATATCATTTGCAAATGTCTCCTCCCATTCAGTTGGTTGCCTTTTTGTTTCGTTGATAGTTTCCTTTGCTGTGTAAAAGCTTTTTAGTTTGATGTGGTCTCATTTGTTTATTTTTGCTTTTGTTGCCCTTGCCTGAGGAGACAGATCAAAAAAAAATTCCTAGAAACCGATGTCAAAGAGCTTACTGCTTGCTTTCTTCTAAGAGTTTTATGGTTTCAGGTCTTAAATTTAAGTCTTTAATTCAGTTAAATATACTTATTTTGTTGGACTATTTTATAATATTCATTTCATCTGAAATGAATTAGTGGTTTGATGGCTGATTTTGTTAGTTGCCTTTATTGGGATTAGATTTCCTCATGTACTTTAGAACTTTGGTTGAATGGCATGTTTTGAATGCAGCATATTTTTTAATTGCTTTCATTGATTCATTTTCTGCCTCTCTTTCTCCCTCTCTGCTTAGTCTTCCTTGTTTAAAGCAATTTATATTTGTCTCTGGGGCTTTCATGGAGCCCTAGTCCAGAATTGCTGTGGTGTTTCAGTTACTTGGGCAATCACAGGCTGCTTCATTGAATTCCTCATCTCTGGCTGGTCTGTGTTCTCCTTCCTCTCTAGGCCACAGCTCCGTATGAGATAACCAGTCTTCTTTCAGGAATCAGGAGCCCTCCTCCAGTTTCACCTCCAACCCTGCCTCAAGTAGAATGCTAGGTCTGACTCTGTCCTTTGTGGGTTATGCTTAGTTTGAGCAAACTCCGGGAGATAGTGAAGGACGAGGAAGCCTGGCATGCTGCAGTCCACGGGATCACAGAGTAGTACTCAACTGAGCAACTGAACTACCACCAACTTTTGTAGGTTTCATGCTTCCAGTTACAGTGCTTGTTTTTGGATCCTGAGCTTAGGAGGCTAAAGGCTTTAACCCTGAGGATTTACTCCACTCTGTTTCTGCCTCATACCTATTAGACAGAAATTTTTCTATTGTTTTTGAACTTGCTTGCATCCTTTTGGTTTTCTCTTCTTGTTTCCTCCCTCTTTGCTGTGTTTGGAGGAGAGGGGATCTATCAAGGAGTGAATTTACTTGCCATCTTAACTGGAGGTCACATGGGCTGAGGGTTTAAAGGAAACAAAGTGAGATATTTGGTTTTACATAGTACTAAAAGCTAACCACAAAAATGCTTTTCTGTTTGAGTTCAGTGACCCACAGCATACAATCATTTAAACTCCTCCTTCAGAGGCTTGCAGCCCCAAAAAGATGAGTGGGATTAAGCAGGTGGGATTTATTAGGATGCCATGGTTCTCTACAAGGATTTCACTTTTTATTTTTTATTTTGATGGTAATTTTAAGAATTCAATTGTTTCCAAACACCCACAGTTCTAACTAAATAGTGTCTTAAGACGTCAGAGCCTGCAGTTGTGTTTGTCTTGGTGCCAAGTAGCACTGCTTTTAGATGCTGAAACCCGAACAGAAGTGAAAATGTAAATAATATGTGTGAATGAGAGAGTGAGTGAGTGCTGTTCCTGGCCGGCTGGGGTGCCCCTTTTTGATGCTGTCTGCAGCATTCCATGTTTTCTTCTCTCCCAGCCCTTCCCAGAAAGAATTATGTTTTATCTGTTTGCAGTTCATGATTTCCTCATTAGCTATGGGTTGCTTGAGAGGAAATGGGAATGCTGCCATTTTTTTATTTGCAGTGTTTTAGAGTTCCTGTCATGTGGTAGTTTTCCAATAAATATGTGGGATTTTTTGTTTTTGTTTATTTAGTAATAAATTATGAGTAGAACCAAGGATGGAAAGAGGCAGAAATAACTTGGAGCCAAGTTACTAATGACAAAGGCGAGAAGATTTCTAATATTTTAATATCGAATGTGCTTCTCAGCCCATTTTTCTTCCAATCTCACTGAAAGCTCACAGTCTTACTGTCTGTCAGTTAAGTGAATTGAGGACAAGAATGCAATGAAAGTAAGTCACCACTATTTCTAACAGAATGTATGTGGGAAGACTGATATTTCTCAAGTCTCAGTGATAGGTCCTTGCTGCTCTGATGGAAAACAAGGTCAGGAGTTTCTATCTGAGCAGCTTCAAAGGCAAGCAGTCCTAAAGGGATGTTTCTGTTTGGAGGCCAGATCCAGAGAGCAGCTCGTTTTCCCACGTGGCTTGGGGCATGGATGGGAGAATGGAGCTCAGTAACCCCCCAGAAAGTTATCTGCTAGGTTAAATTTCCTTAATTCTTTGCAAAACTGAGTGAAGAGTATGTATACTCTGCACCTGGATTGCAGTTGCCTCCTCTGATTTCTTTGGTCCAGGTTTTGTTTATGATTGGGGTTTGTTTGAAATTATCTGCAAATTTCAGGTCTGTGTTTTTGATTAGAGTGTCTCAGAGACAAAACACTCCTGACTCAACAGAGAAAAAGCCAGCTCCTCCTAGTGGAATTTTTCTTAAAACCTCATTGTTTTAACAGGAAAATGTGTATCATTTGTTTCTTTCATAAGCACTTTATGGGAGCAAGAATATTTTATTGTGAAATTTTTTAAAGAAAGCTACAAATACATGGACAAATTTATCAATCCTGTTTAAAGTAATGAAGCAAAGAAACATTAAAAAGTAAATTGAGAATACTGGTATCAGGGTTTCAGTAAGGAAGAGGAAGGATATTGTCAAATTTAAGCATAGTTGAGCATAAATTTCTTAACTTTATATTTGATTATATTTAATGGAGGTTTTAGGTAGTTTCTGATAAGGCCATTGTACCCCTAGTTAATGACATTGACTGGAGGCTAGATATTTGTCTCTTTTCCTTCTTCCATAAACACTGTGTTTTCTAGCCTTCTGTCCGTAAATCTCTGTGTAGTGCTTATTTCATGGGAGAAGTGACTTCAGTTGATTCAAACTCAGGGAAAATGGGGGGAAAAAAACCCAAAACAGTGCTTTTTATCAGGTTGCCACTGAGTAGGTTATGGTCTATATTTGGCAAATGTAGACTTACCTCTCATACTTGGAGATTGTGCAGACCAAATGAAAGTAATTTCAGAACCTTTTGGCCACCCTGACAGGTATATAATACACAGCCATTTTTGATACTATGAGATTTATAGTGAACTTCGTTTTAAATGTTGACAGTATGGGAACTGCATGTCTTTCTGTCGGCCCCAAAGCCAGCATTTTATCTGAGTCTCTCCTCTACAGCAGCCTTAGTGGATTTATTTGTTTACTTATTTATTCAGCAAATATTTATTGAACTTCTACTGTGTGCCAGCTACATACATAGCCTTGGTTTTCAGAATGTGTTCAGCAAACTAGGTTCTGAGGAGATGTGCCAGTGAGGACACAGTTGACTGTAAGAAAACCCAATAAAAGGTGGCTTAAACCAAAAGGAAAATTCCAAGGTTGGCTGCTTCATTCCCTTAGCTGTGCTAGTGAGGGGACCCAGGTGCACCTTTCTGCTTTGCTGTTTGCAGCATGTTAGATTACTTACTCCTTGAATCCCTGGGTAACAAGAAGACTGCAGTGTATAATACAGGGGAAAAGTAAATTTATCCACTAATATTCTCCAGTGGAAGCTCAGTTCTTATTGTCCAGAGTTGTATAACATTGCCCATTCCTATAGTTAGTTGAAAGCCAAATGGAAATACCATGACTGGAATACACCAGCCATTCTGAAAATGTGATGTTGGGTATCTCTGAGAACTTTCAGAAGACTGATGAGGGCAAAACCGTTTTCATAGTGGTGCTAAAACATCATTTGTGTTTCTTACTCTGATTTTCTCACTAGTCTACAGTAGAGTTGTTAAGAGTTCTTGATTTATGGTGATGTCATTGCTCTGGAATGTATTCCAGCTAGTGGAATATATTCTTGGGTTTTAAATTTTTCTTAGTTTTAATTTGTAATGTGGTAAATATTGATATATATAACTCACATAAATAGAAGTTGTCAGTAATGCCCTCAGTGATGTGTATCACTGTAAAGGGGAGTCTGAGAACAAAATGTTGAGATCCACTGGTCTCATTAATCAAGATTCACCCCTGGTGAGAAAATAATAGCAAATGAAACAACTGACAAAGGATTAATTTCTTAAATATACAACCAGCTCATGTAAGTAAATACTGGAAAAACAAACAACTCAATCAAAAAGTGAGAAAAAGACCTAAACAGACATTTCTCCAAAGAAGACATACAGATGGCTAATCAGATCAGATCAGTCGCTCAGTCGTGTCCGACTCCTTGCGACCCCATGAATCACAGCACGCCAGGCCTCCCTGTCCGTCACCAACTACCGGAGTTCACTCAGACTCACGTCCATTGAGTCAGTGATGCCATCCAGCCATCTCATCCTCTGTCATCCCCTTCTCCTCCTGCCCCCAATCCCTCCCAGCATCAGAGTCTTTTCCAATGAGTCAACTCTTCACATGAGGTGGCCAAAGTACTGGAGTTTCAGCTTCAGCCTCATTCCTTCCAAAGAAATCCCAGGGCTGATCTCCTTCAGAATGGACTTGGTTGGATCTCCTTGCAGTCCAAGGGACTCTCAAGAGTCTTGTCCAACACCACAATTCAAAAGCATCAATTCTTTGGCGCTCAGCCCTCTTCACAGTCCAACTCTCACATCCATACGTGACCACAGGAAAAACCATAGCCTTGACTAGAGGGACCTTTGTTGGCCAAGTAATGTCTCTGCTTTTGAATATGCTATCTAGGTTGGTCATAACTTTCCTTCCAAGGAGTAAGCGTCTTTTAATTTCATGGCTGCAGTCACCATCTGTAGTGATTTTGGAGCCCAGAAAAATAAAGTCTGACACTGTTTCCACTGTTTCCCCATCTATTTCCCATGAAGTGGTGGGACTGGATGCCATGATCTCCGTTTTCTGAATGTTGAGCTTTAAGCCAACTTTTTCACTCTCCACTTTCACTTTCATCAAGAGGCTTTTGAGTTCCTCTTCACTTTCTGCCATAAGGGTGGTGTCATCTGCATCTCTGAGGTTATTGATATTTCTCCCGGCAGTCTTGATTCCAGCTTGTGTTTCTTCCAGTCCAGCGTTTCTCATGATGTACTCTACATATAAGTTAAATAAACAGGGTGACAATATACAGCCTTGACGAACTCTTTTTCCTATTTGGAACCAGTCTGTTGTTCCATGTCCAGTTCTAACTGTTGCTTCCTGACCTGCATATAGGTTTCTCAAGAGGCAGGTCAGGTGGTCTGGTATTCCCATCTCTTTCAGAATTTTCCGCAGTTGATTGTGATCCACACAGTCAAAGGCTTTGGCATAGTCAATAAAGCAGAAATAGATGTTTTTCTGAAACTCTCTTGCTTTTTCGATGATCCAGCAGATGTTGGCAATTTGATCTCTGTTTCCTCTGCCTTTTCTAAAACCAGGGTGAACATCAGGAAGTTCACGGTTCACATATTGCTGAAGTCTGGCTTGGAGAATTTTAAGCATTACTTTACTAGCGTGTGAGATGAGTGCAATTGTGCAGTAGTTTGAGCACTCTTTGGCATTGCCTTTCTTTGGGATTGGAATGAAAACTGACCTTTTCCAGTCCTGTGGCCACTGCTGAGTTTTCCAAATTTGCTGGCATATTGAGTGCAGCAGTTTCACAGCATCATCTTTCAGGATTTGGAATAGCTCAACTGGAATTCCATCACCTCCACTAGCTTTGTTTGTAGTGATGCTTTCTAAGGCCCACTGGACTTCACATTCCAGGATGTCTGGCTCTAGGTCAGTGATCACACCATTGTGATTATCTGGGTCGTGAAGATCTTTTTTGTACAGTTCTTCTGTGTATTCTTGCCATCTCTTCTTAATATCTTCTGCTTCTGTTAGGTCCATACCATTTCTGTCCTTTTTCAAGCTCATCTTTGCATGAAATATTCCTTTGGTATCTCTGATTTTCTTGAAGAGATCCCTAGTCTTTGCCATTCTGTTGTTTTCCTCTATCTCTTTGCATTGATCTCTGAGGAAGGCTTTCTTATCTCTTCTTGTTATTCTCTGGAGCTCTGCACTCAGATGTTTATATCTTCCCTTTTCTCCTTTGCTTTTTGCTTCTCTTTTTTTCACAGCTATTTGTAAGGCCTCCCCAGACAGCCATTTTACTTTTCTGCATTTCTTTTCCATTGGGATGGTCTTGATCACTGTCTCCTGTACAATGTCACAAACCTCATTCCATAGTTCATCAGGCACTCTATGTATCAGATCTAGGCCCTTAAATCTATTTCTCATTTCCACTGTATAATCATAAGGGATTTGATTTAGGTCATACCTGAATGGTCTAGTGATTTTCCCTACTTTCTTCAATTTAAGTCTGAATTTGGCAGTAAGGAGTTCATGGTCAGATAGCTAATAGACACATGAAAAGATGCTCAAACATTGCTCATTATTATTGACATACAAATCAAAACTACAATGAGATATCACCTCACACCAGTCAGAATAGCCATCATCAAAATGTCTACAAACAACAAATGCTGGGGAGGGTGTAGAGAAAAGGGAACTGTCTTACACTGTTGGTAGGAATGTAGATTGATACAGTACTGTGGAAGACAGTATATGCTGTGCTTAGTTGCTCAGTCACATCTGACTTTGTGACCCCTTGGACTGTAGCCCACAGGCTCCTCTGTCCATGGGGATTCTCCAGGCAAGAATACTGGAGTGGGTTGCCATGCCCTCCTCCAGGGGATCTTCCCAACTCAGGGATCAAACCCAGGTCTCCTGTATTGTAGGCATATTCTTTACCCATCTAGGTCACCAGAGAAGCCCAAGAATATTGGAATGGGTAGTCTGTCCCTTCTCATGGGAACTTCCTGACCTAGGAATTGAACTGGGGTCTCCTGCATTGCAGGTGGCTTCTTTGCCAGCTGAGCTACCAGGGAAGCCCAGAAGACAGTATGGAGACTCCTTAAAAAATTAGGAATAAAATCACCATATGACCCAGCAATCCTGCTACTCGGCATGTACCCTGAGGAAATCAAAATTGAAGAAGACACATGTATCCCACTGTTCATCACAGCTCTAATTGCAATAACTAGGACATGGAAGCAACCTAGATATCCATTGACTGATGAATGGATAAAGAAGCTATGGTACATATATACAGTGGAATATTACTCAGTCATATAAAGGAATGCATTTGAGTCAGTTCTAATGAGGTGGATGAACCTATAGCTAAGTATGTCCAAAAAAGAAAAACAAATATCATATACTGAGACATATATATGGAATCTAGAAAGATGGTACTGATGAAATTATTTTCAGGGCATCAGTGGAGACACAGACAGAGAACAGACCTATGGATATAGGGGAGGAGAGTTGGGGAGGAAGGAGAAGGTGGGATGTGTGGAGAGAGTAACATGGAAACTTACATTACCATATGTAAAATAGATAGCCAATGGGAATTTGCTGTATGACTCGGGGAACTCAAACTGGGGCTCGGTAACAACCTATAGGAAGTGGGTTGGGGTGGGAGGTGGGAGGGAGGTTCAAGTGGGAGGGGACCTATGTATATCTATGGCTGATTCATGTTGATGTTTGGCCGAAACCAACACAGTTCTGTAAAGCAATTATCCGTCAATTAAAAAAAAAAAAAAGATTCACCCCTGGTATTTGGGAAGATCCCAGCCTTCCCCAAGACTCAATAGCTATGAGATTTCTGGACAAAACTGATTCTCTTAGCAAAGAAGCAGTAGATGGGTTAAGGCTATTGGATGGGCAACCAGCAGTGTTTATGGAATTATTCTGAGGGAGGGGGCTTTGGTGGAAGGGCATGACTGGAACACAAGATGTACTCCAGGTCCTACCTCAACTTTGACTGGAGTCACTGCTGGTCTATTCTTTTTTTTTTTTTTAATTGTGGTAAAATATAGAAACCATAAAATTTATCATTTTAGCCATTTTTAAAAAGTGTACAGTTCGGCAGCCCTGAATTACATTCACATTGTTGGGCAGCCATTATTACCACCATTCATCTCTAGAGTATTTTCTTCTTCCCATCTGAAGCTATTTACCCATTAAACAGTAAATCCCTGCCTTCTCCGTTTCTCTCAGCCCCCAACAACCACCATTCTGTTTCTGTCTCTGTGAGTTTGACCACTCTGTAAGTATCTCCTATTAGTGAAATCATATAGTCTTTGTCCTTTTGTGTTTGGCTTATTCCTCTTAACATAATGTTAACACTGTATGGATTCAGGGTTCATCCATATATATATCAGAAACTCCTTCCTTTTTGTGATTGAGTGATATTTCACTGTATATATTTATATATTTAGTTTACCCATCCATCTTTTGGTGAATATTTGGGTCGTTTATACCTTTTGCCTATTGTGTATGCTGCTATGAGTATGAGGAAAAAATTATCTATTTGAGTCTTTACTTCTATTATTTTGGGTATGTAATAGAAGTGGATCAGATGGTAATTCAGTGTTTAATTTTTTAAAAGTAATCACCATACCATTTTTACATAGCGATACTGTTTTGCATTTCCACTAGCAGTTGAGGTTCCAGTTTCTCCACATTCTCACCAGCACTTGCTATTTTTTTTTTTTTTTTTTTTGATGATAGCCAGCCTAAGGGGTTTAAAGTAATATCTCATGGTGGTTTTGATTTGCCTTTACCTAATGATTAGTGTTGAGCTTTAAAAAAATTTTTTTTTTCAATTTTATTCAAGTATAGTTGATTTACAATGTCCTGTTAATTTCTGTATACAGCAACATGATTCAGTTATACATGCACACACACGTACACATACGTATGTATTTATTCTTTTTCATATTCTATTCCATTATGGTTTATCACAGCATACTGAATATAGTTACCTGCCCTATATGGTAGGATCTTGTTGTTTATACATTCTGTATGTAACAGTTTGTATCTGCTAATCCTTATCTCCCAATACACCCCTCCTCCACTTCCTTTCCACCTAAGCTCTAGGATGTCTCTAGATGGAACCGCCATATGGGATGTGAAAGTGTCATTCAGTAGCAATACTAATTGAGGGCCAGAATATCACAGGTTAGATTATAGATTGTGTATTTTTTCACCCTGAAGCTTAGTAACTTAGGATAGGAAAATAATGTCACATAACATTAAACGAGAGGCTGAAGTTGCTCACGTCACTAGTGGTCACTGGTCCTAGCACTGTGGTACACTCAACATCCTGTGCATCCCTGCCTGTGGCTCTTTGACGCTGGGGCTGCGTCAATACTCAGGTGTTAACACACAACTTTAGGAGCCTACTTTGCTTTCTGAAAGATAATTTGAGAACCACTGTTTTAGGGCAGTCCCTTGCCAGGTTCTTAACACTTCTTGATTACTAAATTAAGGGAAATGTTTTTATTTTTAATGGATTAGGGCACTTTGCTCCAGTCTATCTCCCATTTGTTTATTTTTTGTTACCTGTCTTCCAACAGTGCTTAAGTGTTTTGATGCTGTTATTTCCTTCTTCCAATCTAATGAATTATGCTTGGTGAATTCCTCATATCTCGTGTAAACATTTCTATGAAATTTTTGGTTATATCCTTTTTTCCAAAGAAAAATAGCACTAAGTCATGTCCAAGTCTTGCGATCCCATGAACTGTAGGCTGCTAGTTTCCTATGTCCATGGGATTCACCAGGCAAGAATACTGAAGTAGATTGCCATTTCCTTCTCCAGAGGAACTTCCTGACCCAGGAATTGAACCCAGGTCTCCCACATTGCAGGCAGATGCTTTACTGACTGAGCTACATGGGAAGTTTTTCTAAAGAGGCCAACATAAATGGGGAACTTTCAGCCCTAAAGTATTACCTCTCTCACCTGCTACACTCTGAATCTGAGCCCTGTCAATTTGGCAACTTTCAGTATGAACCTTTATAGACAGTTTATCTTTGTGCCATCATGATTTAAGTTCATAAAAAAGTGCTTTAGCAAGCAACAAAGTAGCTTTTGACCAGTTTATAAATGAGGGGGAAAGGACAAATGCCCTTGATCCAAACCTGAGACATTTGGACTCTCTTTTCAGTATCTCAGATGTTTGAAGGACCCCAAGGCTGGTTTCCCTTGCTACTTTGTTTCTTCCCCTCCCACCTCCTGCTTTCCTCTGATGAACCCAAAACAGGGACATGAACAAGCACATGGGAGTCTTTCACAGGTTAGTCACTTCTATTCAGATGTCCAGGTCTTTCTGCTCATAGGACTGTTACTTTAGTTCAATCTACATGAGAATTTCTGAAGCTGATTTTATTTTCTTTGGGAAACATAAACTGAGACTAACAGTTACTGTTAATTTTAGTCTCTGTATGTGGAGAAGGTGAAAACATGATTTGATTCTGTATATTTAAGAAATGAAAAGGGAGATTTCCTTCTAACTTTCTATGCCCTTTGCTTTTGCTATATTAGTACATATTGGGGGGTTTGTGTGTATGGAAAATGCTTGATAAAATCCTGAGTTTTGAAGAAATGTCATTGATCATCCACCTTTCTTTTATGCTCTTAAATAAAAAATGCTAAATAATATTTTGTTAGTTGTTTGTATGAAATTAATATAGGCAGAGATATCCATGTGAAGGCATATATACTGAGCAGGACTCTAAGAAAGCCAAGGATTTACACTGGGGGCAATATCAAGGATTTGATATCAATCAAAAGTGTAGTTTTCAGTTCTCTAATTAGTGTGTATATTCAGTTTAGTTCAGTTCAGTTGCTCAGTCTTGTCCGACTCTGCAATCCCATGGACGGCAGCACCCCAGGCTTCCCTGTCCATCAACAACTCACGGAGCTTGCTCAAACTCACGTTCATTGAGTCAGTTTACCATCCAGCCATCTCATCCTCTGTCATCCCCTTCTCCTCCTGCTTTCAATCATTCCCAGCATCAGGGTCTTTTCCAATGAGTCAGTTATTTGCATCAGGTGGCCCAAGTATTGGAGTTTCAATTTCAGCATCAGTCCTTCCAATGAATATTCAGGACTGATTTCCTTTAGGATGGACTGAATGGATCTCCTTGCAGTCCAAGGGACTCTCAAGAGGCTTCCCCAACACCACAGTTCAAAAGCATCAATTCTTTGGTACTCAACTTTCTTTATAGTCCAACTCTCACATCCATACATGACTACTGGAAAAACCATAGCTTTGACTAGATGGACCTTTGTTGGCAAAGTAATGTCTCTGCTTTTTAATATGCTATGTAGATTGGTTATAGATTTTCTTCTAAGGAGCAAGTGTCTTTTAATTTCATGGCTGCAATCACCATCTGCAGTGATTTTGGAGCCCCCAAAATAAAGGAGCAGTGACCCAACAAGAGACTGACCCAGACTTGCCCATGAGTGCCCAGGAGTCTCCAGCAGAGGCATGGGTTGGTGGTGGTTTGCTGCAGTGTTGGGGGCACTGAGTGTAGCAGTGTGTGAAACCTTTTGAAGGAGGTCTCCAATATCTTCATTACCTCCACTATAGTTTGGCCTCAGATCAAACAATTCGGAGGGAACATACTCCCGCCCATCAACTAAAATTGGATTAAAGATTTACTGAGAATACAAGAATCCCTTAGAAGAAATGGAGTAGCCATCAAAGTCAACAAGAGTCTGAAACGCAGTACTTGGATGCAGTCTCAAAAAAGACAGAGTGATCTCTGTTTGTTTTCAAGGCAAACCATTCAGTATCACAGTATTCCGAGTCTATGCCCCAGCCAGTAATGCTGAAGAAGCTGAACGGTTCTATGAAGACCTACAAGACCTTCTAGAACTAACACCCAAAAAAGATGTCATTTTCATTATAGGGGACTGGAATATAAAAATAGGAAGTCAAGAGATACCTGAAGTAACAGACAAATTTGTCCTTGGAGTACAAAACGAAGCAAGTCAAAGGCTAATAGAGTTTTGCCAAAAGAACACACTGGTCATAGCACATGCCCTCTTCCAACTTCACGAGAAGACTCTACACATGGAGGTCACCAGATGGTCAATACTGAAATCAGATTGATTATGTTCTTTGCAGCCAAAGATGGAGAACCTCTATACAGTCTGCAAAAAACCAGACTGGGGCTGACTGTGGCTCAGGTCATGAACTCCTTAGTGCAAAATTCAGACTTAAATTAAAGAAAGTAAGGAAAACCACTAGACCATTCAGGTATGACCTAAATCAAATCCCTTACGACCATACAGTGGAAGTGACAAATAGATTCAAGGGATTAGATCTGACAGACAGAGTGCCTGAAGAACTATGGACGTAGGTTTGTGACTTTGTACAGGAGGCAGTGATCAACACCATCCCCCCAAAAAAGAAATGCAAAAAGGCAAAATGATTCTCTGAGTAGACCTTACAAATAGCTGAGAAAAGAAGAGAAGCTAAAGGCAAAGGAGAAAAGGAAAGATATACCCATTTGAATGCAGAGTTCCAGAAAATAGCAAGGAGAGATAAGAAAGCCTTCTTCAGTGATCAATGCAAAGAAATAGAAGAAAACAATAGAAAGGGAAAGACTAGAGATAGATCTCTTTAAGAAAATCAGAGATACCAAGGGAACTTTTCATAAAAAGATGGGCAGAATAAAGGGCAGAAATGGTATGGACCTAACCGAATCAGAAGAGATTAAGAAGAGGTGGCAAGAATACACAGAACTATACAAAAAAGGTCTTCATGACCCAGATAATTACCATGGTGTGATCACTCATCTTGGAATGCAAAATCAAGTGGGCCTTAGGAAACATCACTACAAACAAAGCTAGTGGAGGTGATGGAATTCCAGTTGAGCTGTTTGAAATCCTAAAAGATAATGCTATTAAAGTGCTACACTCAATATGTCAGCAAATTTGGTAAATTCAGCAGTGGCCACAAGACTGGAACAGGTCAGTTTTCATTCCAATCCCAAAGGCAATGCCAAAGAATGTTCAAACTACCACACAATTGTACTCATTTTACATGCTAGTAAAGTAATGCTCAAAATTCTCCAAGCCAGGCTTCAACAGTACATGAACAGTACTTCCACATGTTCAAGCTGGATTTAGAAAAGGCAGAGGAACCAGAGATCAACTTGCCAGCGTCCACTGGATCATAGAAAAAGCAAGAGAATACCAGAAAAACATCTACTTCTGCTTTATTGACTGTGCCAAAGCCTTTGACTGTGTGGATCACAACAATCGGTGGAAAATTCTTCAAGAGATGGGAATACCAGACCACCTGACCTGCCTCCTGAGAAATCTGTATGCAGGTCAAGAAGCAACAGTTAGAACTGAACATGAACATCAGACTGGTTCCAAACCGGGAAAGGACTACGTCAAGGCTATATATTGTCACCCTGCTTATTTACTTTATATGCAGAGTACATCATGAGAAACGCTGGGCTAGATGAAGCACAAGTTGGAATCAAGATTGCCAGGAGAAATATCAGTAACCTCAGATATGAAGATGACACCACCCTTATGGCAGCAAGTGAAGAAGAACTAAAGAGCCTCTTGATGAAAGTGAAAGAGGAGAGTGAAAAAGTTGGCTTAAAGCTCAACAGTCAGAAAACGAAGATCATGGCATCCTGTTCCATCACTTCATGGCTAATAGATGGGGAAACAATGAAATCAGTCAGAGACTTTATTTTTTGGGGCTCCAATATCACTGCAGATGGTGACTGCAGCTATGAAATTAACAAGATGCTTGTTCCTTGGAAGAAAATCTGTGACCAACCTACATAGCATATTAAAAAGCAGAGACATTGCTCTGTTATAAAGGTCTGTCTAGTCAAAGCTATGGTTTTTCCAGTAGTCATGTATGGGTGTGAGAGTTGGACTATAAAGAAAGCTGAGCACTGAAAAATTATGCTTTTGAACTGTGGTGTTGGGGAACACTCTTGAGAGTCCCTTGGACTGCAAGGAGATCAAACCAGTCAATCCTAAAAGAAATCAGTCCTGAATATTCATTGGAAGGACTGATGCTGAAGCTGAAACTCCAATACTTTGGCCACTGGATGCGAAGAACTGACTCATTGGAAAAGACCCTGATGCTGGGAAAGATTGAAGGCAGGAGTAGAGGACAACAGAGGATGAGATGGTTGGATGGTATCACTGATTCGATGACATGAGTTTGAGTAAGTTCCCTGATTTGGTGATGGACAGGGAAGCCTGGCGTGCTGCAAGTCCATGGGGTCTCAAAGAGTCGGACATGACTGAGTGACTGAAGTGAACTGAGAATGGCCTTGCCCATCAGAACAAGATCCAGTTTCCCCCTCTCCCATCAGAAAGCTTCCATGAGTCTCTTATCCTTTTTCATCAGAAGGCAGATGGAATGAAAACCACAATCACAGAAAATTAACCAAACTGATCACATGGACCACAGCCTTATCTAACTCAGTGAAACTATGAGCCATGCCGTGTAGGGCAACCCAAGACGAACGGGTCATGTGGAGAGTTCTGATGAAACATGGTCCACTGGAGAAGGGAATGGCAAACCACTTCAGTGTTTTTGCCTTGAGAACCCCATGAACAGTGTGTAGATTAACTGGGATTTAAAAAAAAACAAACAGTGCATTTGTGAAAAAAAAGTTGAAATCTCCCTGAATCTGAAGAGCCATCCCTATTTTACAAGGCATTTCTTTCTTTTTGAGATGCCTTAACCCTGCCTGATGTATGAACACAGATCACCTCATGCTCTCACCAGTTATTCTCTTCTGTGTGGTAGATTGGATGTCTTTTCCTTCTTGTGGCAGTAGCCCTTACAGGGCAAAGCAGTAGCCATATAATATAGCTAAGGGACTGGATATGGAGGGAGAAGCCTTGGATTTTCTCTTCTTCAGAGCCAAGACTGGGAAGACGGAAACATTATATGAGGACAGGCATGAGAAAGACAAAGAAAGCACTGGAAATATATCCCTGGCCACTTCTGGTGGTTTTTAATTTTTCTAGAGAACTTAGCTGAAAATAGAAAATGCAGACTATTTCAACAATTTAAAACCTTTTATTGTGCTCATTTGGTAAGTTATGTCTTGATGGCTGCAGTCCATGAGGTCGCTAAGAGTTGGACACGACTGAATGACTTCACTTTCACTTTTCACTTTCATGCATTGGAGAAGGAAATGGCAACCCACTCCAGTGTTCTTGCCTGGAGAATCCCAGGGACGGGGGAGCCTGGTGGGCTGCCGTCTGTGGGGTCGCACAGAGTCAGACATGACTGAAGCGACTTAGCAGCAGCAGCAGCAGCAGCAGCAGCATTTATGAACTGTACATTTTCTTTTTTTCCTTACCTTTGGGGCGATGTCTGTACAGTAAATATGTAGCTGGAAGTTAAAAAAATTTTTTCCTGTTATTGTGGAAGGTAATACATACAGAAAAGTGCATAAGCATAATTTATACTTTAATAAATTAGTAAAACATTAATACCTATGTTACTTTCATCTAGGTCAATAGATAGACGATTGCCAGCATCCCGGAAACCATTCACATGTACCCTCCCAAAAGGACTGCTTTCTTTCCTCTAAAGGTAGCAGATTTCATGGCTTTTTTAGGGTAATTGCTACAGTTTAGTTTTGCCTGTTTTTGAATTATATAAAATTATATAAATGAATCATATCTTATGGATAGCTTATTTTTCTCAACCTTATGATTGTCAGATCATCTCTATGCCTATAGTAGTAGTTCCTATATTTTCATTGCTCCATAGTATTCCCTTTATGAATATTTTGTTTATTCTACTCTTGATTGGCACACGGGTTGTTTTCAAATTGGGCCTGTGACGAATAATACTTCTTTGAGCATTCTGGTAGTGTACATAAACACTTAAGTTCATAGGGTGCTTTGAGGGAAGATGTGTACTTTGTAGATCGTTGTCTGATTATTCCACAGTTTACTGTGAGATGTGTGGAAGTTTCTTGCTATGAGTCTCTGAAATTGCATGGGTCAAAAATTGAAAAAATAAAGGTTAGACTGTGTGGTTGAGGTATTGCTGGGGACGCTGAGCTTGAGGATAGTCTCTAGAGTTTTCTTTGAAAGAACATTTAGAAATGTTTTGTATTGATGCTGATTAAACTCATACAGGTAACAGGCAAATCTATGCTGTTCATTCTGATTTGGTAACTAAATGAACCAAAGTACCGTTTGAAAGGAGGAAAGGAAAGAAAGAGAAGGAGGAGAAAGTGGAGGGGGAAGAAGAGAAGGAGGAAGATAAAGGGAAAAAGAAAAAGAGGGACCAGAGGTGCGAGACGGGACTCATGATCCCGATCGACGTTAGAGCCTGAATCCCTCATGTGAGTATCAGAAGTAGAAGACAAACTCTTAGGGTTTTGGGGTCAATCTAGACAAATTAATTCAAATGATAAAATAAAGACTAGTTAATGAATCTTTCTTTAAAAAAAATTTCCTGCTGTGACTGCAGTATTTTCCTCGTAGTTATGTTATTTCTGTGTTATATTTTAAACTTTGCATTTTGTTTTACATTTCTATGTTATTAGGTGCATGCAGATTTAGAACTCTCACATATTCCTGGTTAATTCAACATTTTGTCATTACGAAGTGATCCTTTTTACCTCTAGTAAGCTTTTTGCCCCCAGAGTGTGTTTAAATAGAAACTGTTTGATTTTTTTGGTTAAGTTAGCATGGTATTTTCCTCCTATTCTTTTAACCTCTCTATAATCCCAGTACCCTTATGTTTTAGATATGTCTTTTATAACAGCATATAGCTTTTTAAAAAATTTTCTAAACTGATAATATTTGGCTTTTGCTTGTAGAATTTAATCCATTTGTGTATTATGTAATTACTGATATATTTGAGTTTAAAGTCAACCATTCTTATTGTGTATTTTTTTATTTGTTTTGCCTATTTTGTATTCCTTTTCTGTCCAGTCTTGCCCTCTTAGGAATTAAGTGTTTTTTACTATAAATTTTTCTCCTCTTATAACTTGGAAATTATATACTACCTTTTATTCTCTCATTAGTGGCTAGCATAGAAATCATGATATGCATTTTTGAATTATTAAAGTCAAACGTTAACACTTTTTTCCTCATTTTCCTGGATAATGCAAGGAATTTAGAACTCTATAAGTCTGTCCTTCTCCTAGAGTACGTACTATTGTTTGGTATATTTTAAATTTAAATTATATATTATATATATATATAAAACTAATGATACTGTTCTTATTTTATACTCTAAGTACTAATTTTAAATTTCCCATGATATACTATTTTTTATGGTTTCCATTTCTTCTAACATCTCTAGACTTCCACCTGGGGTCATTTCCATCTGCCTGAAGAGCATCATCTAGAGCAGATTTACTGGTGAGAAATTCTTTCAATGTGTCTGAAAGTCTTTCTTTTACCTTTTTATTCCTGAAGAATCTTTTCGCTGGATGTAGTATTCTCAGTTGGTCCTTTCTTCCTTTCATTGCATTGAATATATGCTTTCTAGCTTTTTCTTACTGTATTTCTATGTATCTTATCCATTCTTCTGTAATTTCACATTGTTTTAACTTTCTGTGTTGAATTCTGGTTAGTTTCTTCTAATACATCTTCCAAGTCCATCAACTCCCTTTGCAGCTGGGTCTAATTAACTGTCAGACCCATTTGTTGAATTCTTCATTTCAGTTCTTTTTTTTTTTTTTTAGTTCTAGAATTCTGCTGTATTGTTTCTTCATCTGCAGGGTCATTTTTTATAATTTTTAGTTTCTTGATGAAATTTTTTATCTTCACAAGGGACCCTCTTAGTTACTTTATATATTTTTTAAATTTATTTATTACCAGATAATTGTTTTATAGAATTTTGTTGCTTTCTGTCAAACCTCAACATGAATCAGCCATAGATACACATATATCCCTTCCCTTTTGTACCTCCCTCCCATCTCCCTCCCCATCCCTCTAGGTTGATACAGAGCCCCTGTTTGAGTTTCCTGAGACATACAGCAAATTCCCATTGGCTATCTATTTCACATATGGTAATATAAGTTTCCATGTTACTCTTCTCCGTACATCTCATCCTCTCCTCCCCTCTCCCCATGTCCATATTTCTGTGTCTGTTTCTCCATTTTTGTCTAGTTTTTAAACTATCTTGAGTCCCTCTCTGTTTCATTTTGTGTTTGTTTTTGTTCATTGTTTTGGGGCTTTTGTTTATGTTTTTTTTTTCCTTCCTGTATGTTTGTCTTTAATTATGCAATTTTTGTTGGATTTGAAAAATTTAACTTTAGAAATAATTAGAAAACTACGATGATATTACTTTTTTTCAGAGAGGGAGTTGTTTGCATCTTCCAGGTGGCTAGCAGCATTAGTAACCTGGGACCACTTTAATTAAGTTTTGGTTTCATAGCCGGGCTATAGTCTCCATGTTGACGAGTTCATTTCCGGGCTACCCATGGTCTCAGGGTGCATCTCTGTGGGTGCAGTCCTCAGTGTGAGGTGGTTTACCAGGACCTCACTTTGACAGGCTTGGCCTCCTACTTTTACTCTCTAGTAAAGTTGTCAAAAGAGCTGCTTTGCCATTTAACCACCTCTGCAGGATTGGAAAAGTCTCCTTTGGCCTGTGCAACCTTATGTGCCAAGATCTTTCTCTGAAAATTCCACACTCTCTTGCTGTTTGATGATTTTTGAATTATGTTTTTATGTTTCACATAGCCTTATAGAATAACTTTCAGCAGGAAGGTTGGTCTTAACTCTGTAGTCTGAAATAGAACTGAAATTGGGTACAATTTTAACTAAGTATGTTTACATTAAATATAGTCTGTATCATACTTTTGTCTGCCTCACCTATCCTGGTTAATCAAGAGAACGTGTTATAGATTTTCCTCCAGCCATTTTAGAGTGGCTAAAAGAGCCTGATAAAACGTATTTGGAAGATATTGGAGAACTGTGAATGTACTCACAACTCAAGGGTTTAAGATCTTGGGATGAAGGCAAGTCCTAAGTTCTGAGCAGACATTTTACTGCAGTTTTTCAACCTCAGGGCCTTGCCATTCCTTGAGAAGCTAGAACCTAGAAGAGGGCCTGTGCCACTAAAAATGAGAAAAGTTAGCAGTATTTTTGTCAGTTTCACAGGATTGTGGAGGCATACATTGGAGTTGCAAGGGAAATTTTGTTAATCTGACTACCTAAAAATATAAAGCTTCTAAACATCAAGAAATATAAACACAGGAGAATGGATAAAGTTAGAAAAATCAGTATTTATCATCCTCTAATAGACCTAAAATGTCATCAGTGGATTCTAAAGCCATTAGCGAAAAAGTGGTGGTGAACTTTATAATGGATGGATTTGGTTGATAATACCTGAAACCACTCATCAGTTTCAACATTATGATATGTGGGACTACCAAATTATGTATACCTTCTCATTTAATTTGAAGAACACAAATCCACAAGTGAAATATTCTTGCAAAGGAATTGACTCTGAATCTAATGACCCCTCTAGATCTAGCTGTCAGTTTATGAACAATAAAGAAGAGAACAAAACACATCACACAATACCACAGGAATGCTAAATGTACAAGTATGAGAAATTCTGTAGGTCATATGTGTTGGTTTCTCCAGGGGTTAAATGAAAAGGTTAAAACAAATAAAAGTGGGATACTTGTCACAGGTTAGAGATTTACATTGTTTTGTTACAGCTTAAAGGAAAGATATCAGTATTGACTGCATGCAATGTGTTGATGTTGTTTGGATTGTAATATAAACAATCCAAATATAAAGGGAATTTTTTAAGAAATCTGAACATAGAAGGGTGTTAGATATTATTAGTGGCTTTATTGGGTATGAAAGAGGTGTAGTTAAGTTTCTTTTTTTAAAAGTCTTTTAAAAAAAGATATAAATAAAGGTATTTTGAGTAAAGTGATATGGTATCTGTGCTTTGCTTTAAAAATGGAAAATCTCGATAACTGTTTGAACTGGTTAAAGGGTAAATAGGGTACATTTGGCTGTTTTCTCTACCATTTTTTTGTATACTAAAACATACTTATTGAACAGTTATCAAAAAAAAGAGAAGAATAAACATCATAAACAGAATTTCGCTTGTGCCCCATAATTTGTGTTTTAAGTGAGATCATTATAAATTACTCTCCTTATTGAGTGAAAGTATATGGTTTATGTCGGATCAAAAGTGCATAAACTTGTTTTATCTGTATAGTGTATTTCCCAGTTGTTAGTTGTATCTGTTAGACCCATGTAACTCTTCCAGTTCTGAGGAGGCAAACCTTAGTCTCATTAAAACCATGCAGAAGAGAAGGGAAGTTCTTCAGAGCAAAAGTGAGGTGCATATGTAGTTATCCCTCTATATCTGCAAGGTGTTTATTCCAGGACCTTCACAGATGCCAAAATCCACAAATGCTTAATTCCCTTATATAAAGTGGCATAATACTTGTATATAACCTATACACATTCTTCCATATACTTTAAATCATTTCTAGATTTCTTAAAATACAATGTAAATGCTATATAAATAGTTGTAAATATAAGATAAAAGTTATGTATATAGTAGTGGGTGCATGGTAAATTCAAGTTTTGTTTTTTGGAAACTTCTGGAATTAAAAATTTTTTCTATCCATATAGATGCAGAACCTGCAGATAAGGAGGGCTGACTATACATTAAAAGAACAGGATAGGGTGTTGGGGGGCAGAAACAACAGATATATCCACTGTCTCATGTTGGTTACTCAGGACATTTGAACCTATTGCTTTCCATACACAGAATTTTTAAAACAGTTTCCACTAACATAATTTAGCTCTCTCTTCCTTCCGAAAAGGGAGATAATTCAAAGTAATGCCTGGTTAATGCATTTAGCTTCAAGTCCAAGAGTTCTGGATAATGTCAGTTCCTCTTCCCATCTTTGTTATTTTCTGTAAATTATAGATTTTTAGCAAATCTATCCACTTATAATATACTTTATATATGCAGTAGTAGAAGGGGAAATAAAAGAGAAGGGAATTTGAGAAATAAAAGAGAAAAATAAAATAAAAAATAAATATATTTTTATATATTTATTTATTTTATATATTTATATATGTATATATATAAATAAAAAAAATAAAAATAAAAAAGAAATAAAAGAGAAAGAAAGTTATATGACATAGCAAGCAAGACATATACAGATAGCATCCAGAAACCTCATTCATGCATTTTGACCAAGCAGGCGTAATTTGCACATGATGACAGAGTGCTGCTGGGCACACCCAGCTTTGTGGCTTGGAGATCAGTCCAGTCACTGAGGGCTGTTATAAGCTTTTTCCAGAATCCAGATCTTCCACACAGGTTTTCAAGAACATAAGGTGTCGTAGCTGACCAGAGCTGGGTCATAGCTGAGTGGCAGAGCAGTTCAGTATGGACAGATAAGCTGTGCAGTGATTGTTGCTCTGGGCTCTACCCATATGTTCTCTTTCTCTGGCAAATGGATAAGCCAATGAGTGGTCTGAAACCCATGTAGTACATGTTACCTTCAGAATCCCAGAGGTATCAGCCAAGCATTTTGCCTCTTAGTGGGTGTGAGGTAGGTATAGCAGTTATCATTCACCTTATTTTTGTTTGTTTATTATTTTGAGTCAGTAACTAGTACACATGGCATTAAATTGAAAAAGTGCAAAAAAGTATACAGTAAAATTACAGAAAAGATTTCCTTTCCTGCACTTACCTTCCAGCTACCTCGGCCTCCACAATGGAGGCAACCTCTGGTACTGGATTCTTGTGTATCTTCATTTTAAAGGACACATTGTCATCTGACACAGATCGTTGGATTATAAGAAACTTCTGGAGTGGCCAGACCCTGTATGTTCATGTAATTTGTATCCCACCGTATGGAATACAGACAAAGCACCTGTATCTTCATACTCTCCAGGTTCTGTCAGCCTGGTATCTTCACTGTGGTAGACTAGTGTAATGTGCTGTATCTGGAGTTGATATCTCTGAGGCAGGTAAAAGGCAACTGCTTTCTCATATCCTCAGTTTATCCCCATGGAGAAATGGAGATAACCCGTTCATAACTGAATTCTAGGTGCCAAGGGTATTAATTTGCCCCAGTCAGGACTCACATCCAAAAGTGCACCTTGAGTTGGAGTGACCACTCGATTATGACAGTGTGATATTGCTGACTAAGACCCATTGGCCCCTCGTCTGGGAAGTGGGGTTCTCTCTTGAGTTGGAGTAACCACCCGATTATGACAGTGTAATATCACTGACTAAGACCCATTGCCCCTCATCTGGGAAGTGGGGTTCTCTGCAAATCATCAGATGTTTGACTGTTTTGATAGTCCAGTGCTTTCACTTAGCCATTCCTACTAGAATATCTTAATGATTCAGGGCCCTTGTGTGAAGGTGATGCCTCATTGATCTGTATTACCCTCTTCCATGGACTTCTGGTTTCCAGTTCCATAATAGGAACAGGAGTTTTGCTGCCATTTTACCTGACTTGGCCTAGGAGCCGTTCTAAATTCCCCTCCTTTCTGCAAAGATGTGTTGTCTGCAGCCCACTATCTGGTATCAGTTTGTATCAGATATTATATAACATCAGAGATATCAGTTTGTGTTCTTGTGTTAAAAATCACAGAAACCAACAGTCGTTAATTTAAGCAAAACTATTATTATTGGAAGGCTCCTGGGTAACTGGCCGAATCAAAGAGAACACTGCAAACTCATAGTTTGTTAAGGACATGCATAGAGATCTAGATCAAGAGACTCTTTGGATGGCTTAATTCCACCCTTATCACAAGCTGCTGAAGATTCAGATTCCCAGCAGAGAGTCTGCTTTGTTAAATTTGAATCATCCTCTCACTCCTTGGCTTGATGACATAGGTACCATAAAATGATTAAAGGATCTGCCAAGACTTGGGGAATGTAAGAGAGATACTTTCCTAAAGGAAGAGTAAGATGTTGTAACTAAAAATGGAGGAGGAATGGTAAACAGACAAAACCAACAGATGTCCTTTCCAGAATGTTCAGATTAGGTCAGCATTTCTCAGTTGGGGCATCACTGGCCTTTGGGGGAAGACCATTTTCCTTTTTGAGCTGTTGTTCCAATGCATTGCAGCATGTTCCGTGTCCTTGACTCTGGGATACGAAATGTCAGGACCACCCTTACTGTTCCCATCACAGCCAGAGCACCACCCATTTCACAATCACTACCATCAGGCTGCTCCCACTGCCACCCTCCCCAGATAGGCTGTGAAATAGAGCATCCAGGACCACTACACTGCATGATCTCTAACGCATTTTGTTATAACATTTAGCTTAGAACTATACTTTGGAAAATATTCCCTCATTCAACAGTTATTATTGGCCATGCTAATGCTAAGTCACTTCAGTCGTGTCCGACTCTGTGCTACCCCATAGACGGCAGCCCACCAGGCTCCCCCATCCCTGGGATTCTCCAGGCAAGAACACTGGAGTGGGTTGCCACTTCCTTCTCCAATGCATGAAAGTGAAAAGTAAAAGTTAAGTCACTCAGTCGTGCCCGACTCTTAGCGACCCCATGGACTGCAGCCTACCAGGCTCCTCTGTCCATGGGAGTTTCCAGGCAAGAGTACTGGAGTGGGGTGCCATTGCCTTCTCCGATAATTGGCCATGCATGGGCTAAATTCAAGGATGACAGAGGATGTATTTACCAGTAGAGGAGATAGTAAGTGAGTGAACAAATAAATGCCCAGAGTAATTAACTGATTTGCCAAGAGCTGTGGAGGAATCAGCAGAAAGACCTGGAAGCAGGGTTTCATATGTTGGTAAATAGATGCAAGGCCTTGACTGGACCGGTCAGCTGGCTAGAGGCAACATAGGAGGTGGGTGGGTATGCTGGAGCTCTGTTTATCAAGGTCTTATTAGAGACTCTGGTAAGGAGCTGGGATAATTTATGCAAGGAGTTGAGATTTCTTTCCAAGGAACGTATTGAAGAGATTTTTAGGCAAGAGTGGGTCTGATTTACATTTGGGAAAGTTGTTTTTGTTGACAGTGTAGAAAATGAATTGGAGAGGAACAGGTGGGACCAGATAGAAGACTCTAGGGAAGAAACAGACAGGAATGGGGTGGGATAGCAGCAGTGGAAATGGAAAGAAATGAATGAGGTCAAATGAAAGCATGAATATTTATTTTAGGAATAGAATGAACAGGTATTGGTGATGGCTTGGATGAAGATAATAGGAGAGAATAATCAGATGTCTGGATTTTTGACTATTGGGTGCCATTTGATAGTATGCATATATTCTCTATTATTAAGCTTTTTAAGAAACTTTATGGTACTTTTCAAAACTAAATTTTTAGTTCTATTTTAAAATTTTCATCTTCCTGGTCTAGATTTTTTTCTTTTGCACTGTAGCCAAATTCTACGACCTTCTTATTTTTTTCTTACTTTCTTGTTTAGTAATGAAAACCTCCTTTGTTGATGTTTTTGGCATTTAATTGGGAGCATTTTATCTGTTAATTATTGCTTTTGAAGATTTAAACTCACTCACCCCTTGCAGAGTAGTCTTTTGAAATTAGATAGCTGACTATCATCCCTGCCCCAGGAAAGTAGGAGTCTGTAAAAGCCTGCACCTGCTGAAGGTAGCCTTCCATTCTCTCCCCTGTATGCTTCCTAGGGCTGTGGGTGGCGAGGAGCTGGGGTGGTGGGGAGGCACCTGGAGTTTATTTACCCGACTCTGCCTGAGGCATATGTTCTCTGTGTATGTAACTCTACGATTCTTTTTAACATGTTCTTCAGATGTGTAGTCAGGTTTATGGGTTTTTATTTTCTGTCACTTAGGACAGATATACCTTCCCAATAATTAGAGTTTATCTTACTTTACCAAAATATGATTTCTTCTTGTGAATGGAGATGAAGCATACACAGCAGTCTTTAAATAAATGAAGCAGATTGTTCAAATCCGTGCATGTGGAATGAATTATTTTACTTTTTTCTAAGAATTGAGAAACCAGGAAGAAAATTCATTAGACAGTAATGCCCAGAGATTTTTTTTTTTTACACCTAAATGAGAAGCCAGAAATGCATATAAAACATAAGAACTTCAAAAACATTTCTTAGACACAGACTATTATGAAACTTCCATGGATGTTTTTGATTTCCCATTACATTAAAATACTCAAATGAACTTCATATTTAGAACATTTAAAAATAGCTCAATCTTAAATAGAAGATATAAAGTATTATCAGCTTTGCTTTTTGTACATAATTAGTGATGTGCTTGTGGAGGTATAATGACTTTTAGTGTAATGATATTACTCATGATAGAAAGTTCAGATGGTAAAAATTGGAGATACAGCTGGGTGACACATTTTAAAATAACTCAAAGATGACTTCACAGAAGGCATGCTGTTTTGATCCCTTGTAATCCTCCTTGTAACCCACTGTCAAAACTCATCAGTGGTTGCGAAGACACTGAGAAAAGATTCTTTCTTAATGTTTTATTTCCCCCTCTTTCTTACAGATTTGACATATGTTTACTGTTTTCTTCAGTGTGTAGCCAACCACCGTGAAGGCACAATACTTCGTCCCTTTTTCTGAGATGGCTGAAGACTCAGCAGGCCTTCCTTCTAATTATCAGTTTTGGATGCAGAAACTTTCTGTCTGGACCCAGGCCTCCACTTTGGAAACCCAGCGAGACATCTGCCTTCACCTGCCACAGTTCCAGGAGTTCCTGAGGCGGATGTATGAAACCTTGAAAGAGATGGTGAGTAGTGGATCAAAATGAAGTAATAGTGTTATTCTGTGACATCAGGAACTCTTCACCAGACTTCATTAAGCCTGAATGCAGTCAGGGACTTGTGGTATTGACCTCACATACTGAAGGATTAGACAGACAAATTACCTATAAGTAATGGAGACAGGAAGTGGTTTGCTAGTGTCTGATTTATTATGACTCCAGTCTTTTCCTTCTTGAAGAGTTATATTGTCACATGAGACTTCCTGACCAATCAAGTTGTTTTTAAATAAACAAGACTTTGACACTTGTTGTCAGGTCATAATTGGGGTTCTTTTAAAGGTCTTTGTATCTCTCAAATATTGAAGAGTTTGAAGAAATGCTTACTCTTTTCTCAACTCTGTTCTAAAATGGGCTCAACTAAGAGATGATAAAATTTAAGATCTCTTCTTTCAGGTATTTTAAGTGGACTTTTCTTGTGACTACTAAGATTATGAGTGTCTTCACTATTGTTATGTAAGTTATTGTGTTCAAAATTTGATGTATTTTTGTTTTGACATAAAATTTCTTAGTTTTATTGCAATAGGTATTTTTGTGAATTAGTGCATTTTCATATTATGAAAACATTATACTTATTTTCTAATTTCAAAATGAGAAGCAAAATTACCATTTAATATAGGTATTCTTGTGTTAAAATTTTCTTTCCTTAATCAAAGGAGCAAGTAGGAAATTTGAAGAATAATTCATAGTGATGATGTCAGTTCTCATGTCTCTAGAAAGTAGAAATGTTGCAGTCTGTATGAACAACTAATGCTAACTTTTTTAACAAGACTTTTGTAACTTGACCTTAAAGTGATTCTGGAAAGTCCAGGGCTGACACTAATGCTGAGACATATGTGAGGAATTTATTGCTTCAGCAGTAGGAAATGCGTATCATTTCAGCTTATGTGTACATTATCCCAATTTGGTCTTATTTCATTTTTTAACTTTCTTGAAAGGTAAAGAAGTAGGAAAAGGGGCATGTGTATGTTTGAACCTTAGGCTGTTTTCTATTTGATGGATATTTTTGTGTATGTTAGGTTTTAGGTTGTTGTGGACAAGTATGAGGTCATTTAGCATATAGTAATCACAATAGTAATGAACAGAGATATATATCTGTATGTTTTGGCTGCTCTTATTTCTTTTTACAAGTTCCAGAGTTCTTGTCCTTCTAAACCTTACTTGAGATAGTGCTACTGGAGCTGACTCAGGAAGTTCTCTTATTATGTTAGAACTAAAAAAAATGAGGGTGAAGATATGGTGTTATGTAGATATTCAGTTCAGTTCAGTTCAGTCGTTCAGTCGTGTCTGACTCTTTGCGACCCCGTGAATCGCAGCAAGCCAGGCCTCCCTGTCCATCACCAGCTCCCGGAGTTCACTCAGACTCACGTCCATCGAGTCAGTGATGCCATCCAGCCATCTCATCCTCTGTTGTCCTCCTTTCCTCCTGCCCCCAATACCTCCCAGCATCAGGGTCTTTTCCAGTGAGTCAACTCTTCGCATGAGGTGGCCAAAAAGTACTGGAGTTTCAGCTTTAGCATCATTCCTTCCAAAGAACACCTAGGACTGATCTCCTTTAGAATGGACTGGTTGGACCTCCTTGCCGTCCATGGGACTCTCAAGAGTCTGCTCCAACACCACGGTTCAAAAGCATCAATTCTTCGGCGCTCAGCTTTCTTCATAGTCCAACTCTCACATCCATATATGACTACTGGAAAAACCATAGCCTTGACCAGATGGACCTTTGTTGGCAAAGTAATGTCTCTGCTTTTGAATATGCTATCTAGGTTGGTCATAACTTTCCTTCCAAGGAGTAAGCGTCTTTTAATTTCATGGCTGCAATCATCATCTGCAGTGATTTTGGAGCCCCCCAAAATAAAGTCTGACTCTGTTTCCACTGTTTCCCCATCTATTTCCCATGAAGTGATGGGACCAGATGCCATGATCTTCGTTTTCTGAATGTTGAGTTTTAAGCCCACTTTTTCACTCTCCTCTTTCACTTTCATCAAGAGGCTTTTTAGTTCCTCTTCACTTTCTGCCATAAGGGTGGTGTCATCTGCATATCTGAGGTTATTGATATTTCTCCCGGCAATCTTAATTCCAGCTTGTGCTTCCTCCAGCCCAGCGTTTCTCATGATGTACTCTGCGTGTTCATCACCCATAATTTTTTTGCTTTTAAGCAGTCTTTGTTATTTTTTAATAAAGTGGCCTTTCTTGACTTAAATATAAATAAGATAAAGTTAATTCTGCAACAAAATTGATTTTTACCTAAACTTGCTATAATTCTTAGTTTTAGTGAGCTGGTTTAAGGATAAAGTATATAGATTTAAAAGTAAATTGTCCAGGCCAGAATACTGGAGTGAGTTCAGTTCAGTTCAGTTCAGTTGCTCAGTCGTGTCCTTCTCTTTGCCACCCCATGGACCACACCATGCCAGGCTTCCCTGTCCCTCACCAACTCCCGAAGTTTACCCAAACTCATGTCCATTGAGTTGGTGATGCCACCCAACCATCTCATCTTCTGTCGTCCCCTTCTCCTCCTCCCTTCAATCTTTCCCAGCATCAGGGTCTTTTCAAATGAGTCAGCTTTTCGCATCAGGTGGCCAAAGTATGGGAGTTTCAGCTTCAACATCAGTCCTTCCAATGAACACTCAGAACTGATCTCCTTTAGGATGGACTGGTTGGATCTCCTTGCAGTCCAAGGGACTCTCAAGAGTCTTCTCCAATACCACAGTTCAAAAGCAT
This sequence comes from Bos taurus, assembly GCF_002263795.3. Lineage (NCBI taxonomy): Eukaryota > Metazoa > Chordata > Mammalia > Artiodactyla > Bovidae > Bos > Bos taurus. The sequence goes on along the minus strand of NC_037335.1, from coordinate 81,846,944 downwards.
CAATTCTTCGGCGCCCAGCTTTCTTTATAGTCCAACTCTCATATCCATACAAGACCACTGGAAAAACCATAGCCTTGACTAGATGGACCTTTGTTGACAAAGTAATGTCTCTGCTTTTTAATATGCTGTCTAGGTTGGTCATAACTTTTCTTCCAAGGAGTAAGCATCTTTTCATTTCATGAGCTGTACCCTTCTCCAGGGGATCTTCCCAATCCAGGGATCGAACCCGGGTCTCTCACATTGCAGGCAGATTCTTTACCAGCTGAGCCACAAGGGAAGCCCAAGAATACTGAAGTGGGTAGCCTATACCTTCTCCAGCAGGTCTTCCCAATCCAGGAATCGAAGTGGGGTCTCTTGCATTGCAGGTGGATTCTTTACCAACTTAGCTCTCAGGGAAGCCCAAAATAAAGTTAATTTTGCAACAAAATTGATTTTCCTAAACTTGCTGTAATTCTTAGTTTTAGTAAGCTGGTTTAAGGATAAAGTATGGTGATTGCTTGTTAAACTTTATTAGAATTATTTACTTAAAGTTCTTCTCTAATCTGTTTTTCACCTATTTTTGTAAAATACACATGAAATAAGAAGCATTCAAGTTCTCTCAACCTATATTGACAGTTCACTATTTTTGAGTTGTGTAGTGTCCTTCTACTGACCAAATATAATTTTCTTTTATAGGATTCAAATGCAATCATTGAAAGATTCCCCACAATTTGCCAGCTGTTGGCAAAATCTTGCTGGAGTCCTTTTATCTTAGCTTACGGTAAGAATCCGAAGCGTGTCCTCTAAAAATCCAATCTTTTAATGATAATTTTAATCTTTGCATTGTTTAACAGCATTCAGAGCTTTAAATGATAAGCATTTCTCTTATTTTTCATGAAACAACTTATCAAATGTATTCCTTGTTCTTTTACAAGGATCGGATTCTTTTTTGTTGTCCATATATGTTTGTGTACATGTGTATGGATACACACACACACAGATGTGTAGGAGAATAGAAAGTCTTGAATTAGACAGCAGATGCTCCCGGATGATTCTTGCAGCCTCATTTTTTAATTCAGTATAAAATGATTATAGTGAAATAATTTCGTTTCACAATTTAATATTAACTCATGTGCTCTTTTCCATGTGTAAAATTCTTTAGTGTCTGAATCCTGCCTTGGCTCTGCCATTATTTAGGGAACACATTTTGGTTTTATCCAAGGTTAGGAGGAATTTGAAGACACTTTGAGGGAGGTGTCCCTTCACTGACCTCCTACCTACCTGTCTAGCCACATTTCCTGTTGCAATATCATGTGCCTTGTAGCTAGGTTAAATTAGTAACAGTGTTTGATGTCTGGGCCTGTGACATGCAGTTCTTTTTGCTTGGAACTTTGTTGTCATCTCAAATCCTCAAAACTTCTTTGAAATAGCTTTGCTAGGACTCAGTTAGGAACCTTCCTTAGTGTATCCACAGTTGCCAGCATCTCCCTTAATTATAACTCTTACTATACTGCTTTATAATTATTGGCTTGCCTGTCTAATGTCCTGGAAGACTGAACGTCGCAGGAAATGTGGTTTTTGTTCTCTTGGTTTTCACAGAGCTTAGCATAGGGTGGAGTAGGCATATCTGAAAGTGTACATAGAGATTTAATGTCTTGATTTGACTATGTTGTTAGCTAATAGAATCTTTACTTTTCATGTTTTTAAAAGTAAAAAACTAATTGCATAATATAATGATGCTGTGTGCTCAGTTGTGTCTGACCCCATGGACTATAGCCTGCCAGCCTCCCCTGTACTTGGAATCTTCCCACTAAAAATACTGAAGTGCATTGCCATTTCCTCCTCTGGAGGATCTTCCCAACCCAGGGGTTGAACCCACATCTCCTTCATCTATGGGTAAGATATACCCATCTGAATGCAGAGTTCCAAAGAATAGCAAGGACAGATAAGAAAGCCTTCTCAGTGATCAGTGCAAAGAAATAGAGGAAAACAATAGAATGGGAAAGACTAGAGATCTCTTCAAGAAAATTAGAGATATCAAGGGAACATTTCATGCAAAGATGGGCTCAATAAAGGACAGGAATGGTATGGACCTAACAGAAGCAAAAGATATTAAGAAGAGGTGGCAAGAATACACAGAAGAACTATACAGAAAGATCTTCATGAGCCAGATAACCACAATGGTGTGATCATTGACCTAGAGCCAGCTATCCTAGAGTGTGAAGTCAAGTAGGCCTTCGGAAGCATTATTACGAACAAAGCTAGTGGAGGTGATGGAATTCCAGTTAAGCTGTTTCCAATCCCAAAAGATGATGCTGTGAAAGTGCTGCACTCAATATGCCAGCAAATTTGGAAAACTCAGCAGTGGCCACAGGACTGGAGAAGCTCAGTTTTCATTCCAATCCCAAAGAAAGAATGCTCAAACTACCACACAATTGCATTCATCTCACATGCTAGCAATTTTGAGAATGCTCAAAATTCTCCAAGCCAGGCTTCAATAGTACATGAACCTTGAACTTCTAGATGTTCAAGCTGGAATTAGAAAAGGCAGAGGAATTAGAGAGCAAATTGCCAACATCCGATGGATCATCAAAAAAGCAAGAGAGTTCCAGAAAAACATCTACTTCTGCTTTATTGACTACGTCAAAGCCTTTGTGTGGATCACAACAAACTGGATAATTCTTCAAGAGATGGGATTACCAGACTGCTTTACCTGCCTCCTGAGAAATCTGTATGCAGGTCAAGAAGCAACAGTTAGAACCAGACATGGAAGAACAGACTGGTTCCAAATTGAGAAAGGAGTATATCAAGGTTGTATATTGTCACCCTGCTTATTTAACTTAGATGCAGAGTTCATCATGCAAAATGCCAGGCTGGATGAAGCACAAGCTGGAATCAAGATTTCCAGAAGTATCAACCTCAGATACACAGATGATGCCACATTTATGGCAGAAAGTGAAGAAGAACTAAAGAGCCTCTTGATGAAAGTGAAAGAGGAGAGTGAAAAAGTTGGCTTAAAACTCAACATTCAAAAAACGAAGATCATGGCACCTGGTCCCATCACTTCATGGCTAATAGATGGAGAAACAGTGGAAACGGAGGCAGGCTTTATTTTTTTGGGCTCCAAAATCACTGCAGATAGCAACTGCAGCCATGAAATGAAAAGAAACTTGCTCCTTGGAAGAAAACTGATGACCAACCTACATAGCATATTAAAAAGCAGAGACATTACTTTGCCAACAAAGGTCCGTCTAGTCAAAGCTGTGGTTTTTCCAGTAGTCATTCATGTATAGATGTGAGAGCTGGACTATAAAAAAAACTAAGTGCCGAAGAATTGATGCTTTTGAACTATGGTGTTGGAGAAGACTCTTGAGAATCCATTGGACTGCAAACAGATCTAACCAGTCTGTCCTAAAGAAAATCAGTCCTGAATATTCATTGGAAGGACTGATGCTGAAACCAAAACTCCAATACTTTGGCCACCTGATGTGAAGAACTGACTCATTTGAAAAGACCCTGATGCTGGGAAAGATTGAAGGCAGGAGGATAAGGGGATGAGAGAGGATGAGATAGTTGGATGCATCACTGACTCAATGGACATGAGTTTGAGCAAGCTCTGGGAGTTGGTGATGGACAGGGAAGTCTGGCGTGCTGCATTCCTTGGGGGCGCAAAGAGTCAGACATGACTGAGCAACTGAAGTGAACAGAACTGGTACGTCTTTTGAATTGGCAGATGGATTCTCTACCACTGAGCTACCTAGGAAGTCCCCATAATGGTAATGGAATCAAAAATAAAACGAATATTCCCCTTTCGTGTTTTAGAGAATTATATAATATCTCTGTCCTCGCCTGTTATAAGTAATTATAAGAAGATTGAACTTGATGGGGAAGGGACAGCATTTGCATTTACTTCCATGAACGTACATGTGTTGGTACAGTATGTATACTCACATTCATTCACTTTGCCACTGTCTTCATCTGTTGTTTTTCTTCTTCACTTACACTCTTCTTGCTTCCCCTTCTCCCTTGGGTTGGCTCTTCCTCCCTTGAGTTGACTCTTAGCTTTTTCAAATTCTTGATCTAAAATGGCAAAGGCATCACTGTATTTGTGTACCAGGGCCATGCCTGTCCTAAATTTATATATTTCAACTCAGCTAGTGTTTCTTAAAAACTTTTGACCAGAAATACATTTTCTGTACACGTGTATATATGTGTAGATACGGTTACACACACACACACACACACACACATTTCATGAAAATATGCTTACTTTTATTACCTGCAATTCGTATTCACAATACCATTTTAATGGTTTTCATGACCCCAAACTCATTTTACAATCCATCAACGGATCATGACCAAAAGTTTGAAAATCATTGAGCTAGGCCATTGGTGGCAAGAGAAAGGAAAAGAAACTCTTGAATTTCCTCCATTTAAAGGCATAATTCATTGTTAGATACTTCATGAATTGAATAACCACTTTTTAGCAAAAGGAAATAATATGTCCTTTAAGTGTACCTAGTGGTGAGGAACTAAAAGCCTCTTAATGAAGGTGAAAAGGAGAATGAAAAAATTGGTTTAAAACTCAACATTAAGAAAACTAAGATCATGGCATCTGGTCCCACCGCTTCATGGCAAACAGAAGGGGAAAAAGTTGAAACACTGGCTTTATTTTCTTGGGCTCCAAAATCACTGCTGCTGCTGCTGCGTCACTTCAGTCGTGTTCAACTCTGTGTGACCCCTAGACGGCAGCCCACTAGGCTCCCCTGTCTCTGGAATTCTCCAGGCAAGAACACTGGAGTGGGTTGCCATTTCCTTCTCCAATGCATGAAAGTGAAAAGTGAAAGTGAAGTCACTCAGTTGTGTCTGACTCTTAGCGACCCCGTGGACTGCAGCCTACCAGGCTCCTCTGTCCATGGGATTTTCCAAGCAAGAGTACTGGAGTAGGTTGCCATCGCCTTCTCCCCAAAATCACTGCAGATGGTATGAAATTAAAAGACCTTAGAAGAAAAGCTCTGACAAACCTAGACTGCATAGTATAAAGTAGAGACTTCACTTTGCTGACAAAGGTCCATATAGTCAGAGCTATGGTTTTGCTGGTAATCATGTACAAATGTGAGAGTTGGACCATAAAGAAGGCTGAGCAGCAAAGAGTTCATGCTTTTGAACTCTTGTGCTGAAGAATACTCTTGAGAGTCCCTTGGACTGCAAAGCGATCAAACCAGTCAAACGGAAATCAACCCTGAATATTCATTGTAAGGTCTGATGCTGAAACTGAAGCTCCAATACTTTGGCCACCTGACGCGAAAAGCTGAGTTTGGAAAAAGACCCTGATGCTGGGAAAGATTGAGGGCAGGAGGAGAAGGGGACGACAGAGGATGAGATGGTTCGATAGCATCGTGACTCAATGGACATAAATTTGAGGAAGCTCTAGGAGATAGTGAAGGACGACAGAGCCTGGCTTGCTGCTGTCCATGGGGTTGCAAAGATCTGGACACAACTTAGCAACTGAACAACGGCAGCAGTGGATATAGGACATATCCTTAATTCAGAAATGTTAATATGTTAAAAAGTTTGGGTTGTAGAATTGAAGTAAAATGAGCAGCGTTGCTCACTTGGTATTGAGCACTGTTCTCTACGGATTGCATAGTGGGTCTGATTGAATTCATGATAGGTTTGCAGGATAGGTATTTATGGATTACTATAGATATGCCACTTTTCTCAGAATACAGAACTAATAAAATTCAAGATTTGACTCCTCTAAAGCCTACATTTTTGTAATGATCTGTTCCTGCGGATCATACGACTGTGGTTGAAATGTTCCAGTCCTGGCTTTACCATGAGCTAGCTTCATGTGAATGTATATATTCACTATTCTTTTTAAAAACAGCAAGCCTTAGGAAAACATGGCTCACAATTTCTGCACCCAAGGAGCTTCTGGTTAGGGAAAAAAGAGACCTAAGTAGGTCAGCCAGACTCAGGATGATGGTTGGTGCTGTGGAGCTTTGCATGAGTTGCTGAGGGGAAGGAGAGTTTCACAGGGGAGGTTTTGTGGGGACTAGCTCTTGAAGGACAGTAGATGAGATGGGATTTTCTAAGGCAAGCCACCCAGCTCACTGGATCTCCGATTCTTTATGTGTGAACGTGAGAGGCTGTACTGATTTATCCCTGTGGCCTTAAACTTGTGTCTGTCTGTGATCTCTCCTTAGCACCTAATCTCCATTACTTTGGCCCCTCTGACAACCAGAAGCAAATTCTCCATCTCTGTTTAAATGCTTATGTTACCTTTTGAATTGCCCATTAAATTTTAATTTCTTGAATTGCCCATTAAATTTCAGTTTCCTGCTTGAAGTACCCATTTGGTGTCAAGCTCCTGGAGGAGACTGACAGGCAGAGAACTCCATGAGTGATCAAATCTTGGCTGTGTTGCCACTGTTGTTTGACTCGCTGGGCACTTTCTTCCAGGAAAGTATCTCTTCTTATGATTTCATAATATCAAAATTACCTTTGAAATACAATACAAAATAAACAATTTCCATCAAGGAAAGAAGTAAGTTTCCCTTAATGGTAAGTGAAAATAAGATCAGAAATAAGGATAATAAAGAAGGAGGAGGGATTTGAAAATTAAAAGACCCAAAGAGAAGAGAAAAATTAGATAATAGAAAGGGAGAAAACGCCTTTTATTCAGTGGTGTTCTCTGTGTAAAATTACTGCCTTCACCTTGGAGTTCTGGCTGGTAGGTTCTAACTCTGCCCTCATGATTCACTTATTAATATCATAACTGTAGCCTCTTCTGGGAGAAGGCAATGGCACCCCACTCCAGTACTCTTGCCTGGAAAATCCCATAGACGGAGGAGCCTGGTAGGCCGCGGTCCATGGGGTTGCTAAGAGTCGGACACGACTGAGCGACTTCACTTTCACTTTTCACTTTCATGCATTGGAGAAGGAAATGGCAACCCATTCCAGTGTTCTTTCCTGGAGAAGCCCAGGGACAGGGGAACCTGGTGGGCTGCCGTCTATGGGGTCGCACAGAGTGGGACACGACTGAAGTGACTTAGCAGCAGTAGCAGCAGCAGCTTCTTTTACTCATGCTTTTTGTAATGCTCAAAATTCTCCAAGCCAGGCTTCAGCAATAAGTGAACCGTGAACTTCCAGATGTTCAAGCTGGTTTTAGAAAAGGCAGAGGAACCAGAGATCAAATTGCCAACATCTGCTGGATCATGGAAAAAGCAAGAGAGTTTCAGAAAAACATCTATTTCTGCTTTATTGACTATGCCAAAGCCTTTGACTGTGTGCATCACAATCAACTGTGGAAAATTCTGAAAGAGATGGGAATACCAGACCACCTGACCTGCGTCTTGAGAAACGTATATGCAGGTCAGGAGGCAACAGTTAGAACTGGACATGGAACAACAGACTGGTTCCAAATAGGAAAGGAGTATGTCAAGGTTGTATACTGTCACCCTGCTTATTTAACTTATATGCAGAGTACATCATGAGAAACGCTGGACTGGAAGAAACACAAGCTGGAATCAAGACTGCCGGGAGAAATATCAATAACCTCAGATATGCAGATGACACCACCCTTATGGCAGAAGTGAAGAGGAACTCAAAAGCCTCTTGATGAAAGTGAAAGTGGAGAGTGAAATGTTGGCTTAAAACTCAACATTCAGAAAATGAAGATCATGGCATCTGGTCCCATCACTTCATGGGAAATAGATGGGGAAACAGTGGAAACAGTGTCAGACTTTATTTTTCTGGGCTCCAAAATCACTGCAGATGGTGACTGCAGCCATGAAATTAAAAGACGCTTACTCCTTGGAAGAAAAGTTATGACCAACCTAGATAGCATATTCAAAAGCAGAGACATTACTTGGCCAACAAAGGTCCATCTAGTCAAGGCTATGGTTTTTCCAGTGGTCTTGTATGGATGTGAGAGTTGGACTGTGAAGAAAGCTGAGCACCAAAGAATTGATGCTTTTGAACTGTGGTGTTGGAGAAGACTCTTGAGAGTCCCTTGGACTGCAAGGAGATCCAACCAGTCCATTCTGAAGGAGATCAGCCCTGGGATTTCTTTGGAAGGACTGATGCTAAAGCTGAAATTCCAGTACTTTGGCCACCTCATGCGAAGAGTTGACTCACTGGAAAAGACCCTGATGCTGGGAGGGATTGGGGGCAGGAGGAGAAGGGGACGATAGAGGATGAGATGGCCGGATGGCATCACTAACTCGATGGACGTGACTCTGAGTGAGCTCTGGGAGTTGGTGATGGACAGGGAGGCCTGGCGTGCTGTGATTCATGGGGTTGCAAAGAGTTGGACACAATTGAGCAACTGAACTCACCTGAGAGTTTGCCTTCAAACTTGGCAACTGAAAACAATAAATATTTATTGTCTAAAAATATGCTGCTGTCAGTTTGAAACTATAGAATTAATTTAGCTTTCATTTAGACTTTCAGTTCAAGATATCAAAAAATAAAATAATTGGGTGACAAATATATGTTAGTATATTCCTTTCCCCTACACTAATTTTTAGAATGCAGATTTGCACTGATGACTGCCCACATGATGAATCCCAGGCAATTTTCTATCCCCAGTGCCCCAGCCCTGGTACCTGAGCCTCCAGGGAGGAACCTGACAGATGCCATCCCCTGTGGACAGTGCTGGTGGCATTCATGAATAACAAGTGGTGGCTTTCATTTTTAAGTCTCTAAAGCAAAGTAAGCTCATTAATAGTACATTTCAGTGCATTGATTCTGGGCAAAAAAGGCACCTCCTTAAGGCTGGTTGAAAGTTATTCTGGCTCTTCTTGTTGAGAGAAAAGTAAAAAATAATACACTTGTTGAAATAAATGTGCAGAGTCACTTAATACCTGGGGAAAGATCTCATTTTTTGGATTTTTTAGATTTGTGCTTTATCGCTAACATTTTCATTCTTCCTCTTTTTTCTTTTTATTGGTGAAGTCTGATTTTTTGGAAATGCTTCCCATTGGGTTGCATTCTCTTTAACACAGGAAGTTGCTTGCATAAGCCTATCAATAGATGTATTATCACACTTGTGACATGCAGATAGTTATAATTTCTTCGGATATTTAAAACAGTACAACAGATTTTTAATCAATGGCATTGGTTCAGCCTGAAGAACTCTAGAATCTTCAGAGGGTAAATAACATGATTCTTGCAATAAACTGATTTCAGGCAAGCTAGTGATGGTATTTGAGCTCATAAAAACTAGGAAAAATATGAATATCTCTCAGGATAACTCCTGGTAAAGTTTGTTCAGAAATGTTAGTTATTAGAAGAGCATAGGCTTATGAATGTTTATGGGGGGGGGGGGTGGCGAGATGGGTTTAAAATTAGTATCAGAGTCCTTTGATGTGTGGTAGAAAATGCAGAGGTAGCTTACTATAGTTTGTGTTCTCCTTATTTCTTGTTAAGAAGCCATCAGAAATGCTCTGTTTATGAAATTGCAGTTGATAACAAAGTAAAGAGCATCAGGTGATCTGCAGAGGTGTGATTACAGGTGCTGGGTTTCCTCAGCCTAAGCTCCATGGCCTTGTGGTAGAGTCCACAGTAGCTTGGCTCTAGTTCAGATACTGACATCTTCAGTTTTTAGGCCTCATTTTTGCTTTCCAGTTGTGTTCTAAAATCTCTAACTTGAATGGACTTAGTTGCCAAAGGAGAAAAGAGAAAATGGCTTACCAAATAGATGTGCTGTCCACATAGAAGATTTCAAAGGTCGACATTGTTATCACATATTTAGTAAAGTTTTACGCTTTAGAGTAAAGCATTAGTGAAATCAGGTGGCCTCAGCTTGCAAAAGCTTGGAGGGGGACTTGGGTTTCCAGCCAGAGACTGAGGCTGGGCTGTGGCGGTGAAAGCCCCAGATTCCTAGCCACTAGACCAGTGGTTAGTGACAAGGGCCCTGGCCCTTCAGCTTCGCAGGAAAGGATTCCCACAAGGACAGAAAGTGGTGAAACAAAGTATTTATTAAGAGGGGGAAAAAGTACAGTTGTGTGGATAGACACACAGGCAGACTCAGAGGGAGAATCCCTGAGTGCGTCCTTGTGGCAGTTTGAATTACTTTTGTGGGGCATTTCTTCCGTTTTTCCTTTGGCCAGTCATTTTGATTTACCTGGTTCACGGTCCATGTTTGGTCTATCTCAGGATCCTCTCGGGTGTGCACACACGTCTTAGCCAAGGTAGATTTTACTGAAAAGGTGTCTGGGTGGGGAACATCCTTTAATACAACTCTCCTTTGACCTCTGAGGAGCCTTTTCTTCAAGTGTGAGGTCAGGGAGGTCTCCTGACTTCGAGAATAAGAAATATGTGGATTGGGCAAGGCCCAGCCTTCTCCCTTAATTGTCCTGGTATCCACAAGGAATGAACCTCCAGTTGCTTTACTCTGAGAAGGAGCCCATCTACCTCCTGCCTCATGAGGAGCATGTGAAAGGCTTCTGTTTTGTCCAAACCATCTGGTATTGAAAAGAATGTTTTTTAAAACAATTCTTTTTGTTAAATTTATTTCTAACAAGTGAAGGTATTTTGGCCAATTAGATTAAATCAGAAATATTGACTACCACTCATAGCAGTGATGTTGCCTTAAAAAGGTTGAAATTACTAATGGTTTGAAAACAAAATAAAGAACTGATCTTGAAAATAAAAAGGACTGATTCTCTTAGTTCCTTCCATCTTTCTCTTTTGGCTTTAAAAATTGCTTCTGTGACAGAAAAGGAATTGACCACACAAAGGCTAAGCATAAGTAATCCTTGAACCCAAGAAGGAAAAAAAAACCCACAAAATTAAGTTTCACACATGATCCCGGATGCTTGTTCAGTGAACCTTCGTAGTTTGTGATTTTTCTAAAACATTTATAATAAATGTGTTTCCTTTAAATATAATGTTTACAGATTTTATACTGATTATCTTTTCTTTCTGTTTTATCAAGCCTACTTATTTTAACCTTCATTTCTGCAGATGAAAGCCCCAAAATCCTAATATGGTGCTTGTGTTGTCTGATTAAGAAAGATCCACAGAATTCTAGAGAATCAAAACTTAATTCCTGGACACGGGTAAGTGTACAAAAGCCCTGTACTGCTTTAAATTCAACTGATTATTTAAAAATGCTGCTTTGATAGTCTAGAAACTTTCAAACACATCCTTCACTGTTACATTATCTTGCTGGTTATAAAGTTTTTCAAGAGATTTCATTTTTGTTTGATTGTGACTTCCGTATGAGATAGATCCTCAGGGTGAACCTCCCTATGCCTACAAAAGCTAATTTTGAGCAGTTTTAGAAAGTTGCTCTTAGGTAATTGAAAGAATGTACTCTCTTTCCTTCTATGATAGCAACTGTTTCTTCCTACCAACCTACATTAAATACTTATATAATTCCTCTTCAGATACTTCTATGCCTCTCTCAGAATGCATTCCGTACTAAAACTGAATTTTGTAAGTGCCCTGGGAGCACTTTATTTTGTGTCCTGAAGTTGGTACTCTGGTCAGTGTGCTCAGACTAGCATCTGGTACTGATTGGCTGTTGCTGCAAACACCGTCAAATCAGTTACCCAACCATGCTAGTTCAGGTAGCTGACAGCTTCCTGAATTCCCGCTGTCTGTTTCTGCTTTCTTTTGAATGATGGGCACAAAGAGGAGAATTTTGTAAAGCTGTGCTTAGCTGCCCTCACCACCAGTAACTTGGCTGTTCTTTCTTAACTCTTGCTGTCCTGCTGCAGTAACCCCAAGGACTTACATGAATGTCAAACTCCACTTACTATGCATATGGTCCAGATTAGCTGCTTAGTATTATGAAATCACCCACCCAAATTAACGCACATGGTTTTGTCTGACTGGTGATATCATTCCATTCACTGCTTTTTACCATTCCTTTGTTTTATACAAAGTGGCTGGCAGAGATAACAAAGACAGTGTATTTTTTGTTAGATTAAAAGGAGAATTGGAAGGACGGTAAGAAGTGAAAAGGATTGAGTGAAGGAAGGGAAAAAAATGCACCTTTTAATTGGAAAGAAAGTTAATGTTAAGAGCTAAAGAAAGGAACTGATAAATAGAATTAGGGAAGAAAAGATCCGAAAAACAGGCTATAGAAGTAGAATAACATATTTAGTTTTTAAATTTCTTAATCATTGCTTTTGTTGAATGTTTGCTCTCTTAATGATTATTTAGGACATATATTTTTATTGGCTAGCTCATTCAGTCCTGGAATAGGCCATCTAATAAAGTATTTTTAGAGTGATCAGGTTCAGTTCAGTTCAGTCACTCAGTCATCCGACTCTTTGCGACCCCATGAACTGCAGCACATCAGGCCTCCCTGTCCATCACCAACTCCCAGAGTCTACCCAAACCCATGTCCATTGAGTCAGTGATGCCATCCAGCCATCTCATCCTGCCCCTTCATCTCCTTCTCCTCCTGCCCTCAATCTTTCCCAGCATCAGGGTCTTTTTCAGTGAGTCAGCTCTTAGCATCAGGTGGCCAAAGTATTGGAGTTTCAGCTTCAACATCAGTCCTTCCAATGAACACCCAGGACTGATCTCCTTTAGGATGGACTGGTTGGATCTCCTCACAGTCCAAGGGACTCTCAAGAGTCTTCTCCAATACCACAGTTCAAAAGCATCAATTCTTCTGCACTCAGCTTTCTTTATAGTCCAACTTTCACATCCGTACATGACCACTGGAAAAACCATAGCCTTGACTAGATGGACCTTTGTTGGCAAAGTAATGTCTCTGCTTTTTAATATGCTATCTAGGTTGGTCATAACTTTCCTTCCAAGGAGTAAGTGTCTTTTAATTTCATGGCTGCAATTACCATCTGCAGTGATCAGGTTAACTTTCTTCATTTAACTAGTGATTATATTAGCCTAGTTTTAAATTTTTAGCCTTGCAGTTTATTCTGTAGGTTTCCCTTATTTAATTTTATGTCCATTTAATAAATACATACTCATTAAGAATAGCCCAGGCAGGTAAATTTATTTTATTTTTTATTTTATTTTATTTTTAAACTTTACATAATTGTATTAGTTTTGCCAAATATCAAAATGAATCTGCCACAGGTATACATGTGTTCCCCATCCTGAACCCTCCTCCCTCCTCCCTCCCCATACCATCCCTCTGGGTCGTCCCAGTGCACTAGCCCCAAGCATCCAGTATCGAACCTGGACTGGCAACTCGTTTCTTACATGATATTTTACATGTTTCAATATCATTCTCCCAAATCTTCCCACCCTCTCCCTCTCCCACAGAGTCCATAAGACTGTTCTATACATCAGTGTCTCTTTTGTTGTCTCATACATCGGGTTATTGTTACCATCTTTCTAAATTCCATATATATGCGTTAGTATACTGTATTTATGTTTTTCCTTCTGGCTTACTTCACTCTGTATAATAGGCTCCAGTTTCATCCACCTCATTAGAACTGATTCAAATGTATTCTTTTTAATGGCTGAATAATACTCCATTGTGTATATGTACCATAGCTTTCTTATCCATTCATCTGCTGATGGACATCTAGATTGCTTCCATGTCCTGGCTATTATAAACAGTGCTGCGATGAACATTGGGGTACACGTGTCTCTTTCCCTTCTGGTTTCCTCAGTGTGTATGCCCAGCAGTGGGATTGCTGGATCATAAGGCAGTTCTATTTCCAGTTTTTTAAGGAATCTCCACACTGTTCTCCATAGTGGCTGTACTCGTTTGCATTCCCACCAACAGTGTAAGAGGGTTCCCTTTTCTCCACACCCTCTCCAGCATTTATTATTTGTAGACTTTTGGATCACAGCCATTCTGACTGGTGTGAAATGGTACCTCATAGTGGTTTTGATTTGCATTTCTCTGATAATGAGTGATGTTGAACATCTTTTCATGTGTTTGTTAGCCATCTGTATGTCTTCTTTGGAGAAATGTCTATTTAGTTCTTTGGCCCATTTTTTGATTGGGTCATTTATTTTTCTGGAGTTGAGCTGGAGGAGTTGCTTGTATATTTTTGAGATTAAGTGTTTGTCAGTTGCTTCATTTGCTATTATTTTCTCCCATTCTGAAGGCTGTCTTTTCACCTTGCTAATAGTTTCCTTTGATGTGCAGAAGCTTTTAAGGTTAATCAGGTCCCATTTGTTTATTTTTGCTTTTATTTCGAATATTCTGGGAGGTGGGTCATAGAGGATCCTGCTGTGATGTATGTCAGAGAGTTTTTTGCCTATGTTCTCCTCTAGGAGTTTTATAGTTTCTGGTCTTACGTTTAGATCTTTAATCCATTTTGAGTTGATTTTTGTGTATGGTGTTAGAAAGTGTTCTAGTTTCATTCTTTTACAAGTGGTTGACCAGATTTCCCAGCACCACTTGTTAAAGAGATTGTCTTTAATCCATTGTATATTCTTGCCTCCTTTGTCAAAGATAAGGTGTCCATATGTGCATGGATTTATCTCTGGGCTTTCTATTTTATTCCATTGATCTATATTTCTGTCTTTGTGCCAGTACCATACTGTCTTGATAACTGTGGCTTTGTAGTAGAGCCTGAAGTCAGGTAGGTTGATTCCTCCAGTTCCATTCTTCTTTCTCAAGATCGCTTTGGCTATTCGAGGTTTTTTGTTTTTCCATACAAATTGTGAAATTATTTGTTGTAGCTCTGTGAAGAATACTGTTGGTAGCTTGATAGGGATTGCGTTGAATCTATAAATTGCTTTGGGTAGTATACTCATTTTCACTATATTGATTCTTCCAATCCATGAACATGGTATATTTCTCCATCTATTAGTGTCCTCTTTGATTTCTTTCACCAGTGTTTTATAGTTTTATATATATAGGTCTTTAGTTTCTTTAGGTAGATATATTCCTAAGTATTTTATTCTTTCCGTTGCAATGGTGAATGGAATTGTTTCCTTAATTTCTCTTTCTGTTTTCTCATTATTACTGTATAGGAATGCAAGGGATTTCTGTGTGTTGATTTTATATCCTGCAACTTTACTATAGTCATTGATTAGTTCTAGTAATTTTCTGGTGGAATCTTTAGGGTTTTCTATGTAGAGGATCATGTCATCTGCAAATAGTGAGAGTTTTACTTCTTCTTTTCCAATTTGGATTCCTTTTATTTCTTTTTCTGCTGTGATTGCTGTGGCCAAAACTTCCAAAACCATGTTGAATAGTAGTGGTGAAAGTGGGCACCCTTGTCTTGTTCCTGACTTTAGAGGAAATGCTTTCAATTTTTCACCATTGAGGATAATGTTTGCTGTGGGTTTGTCATATATAGCTTTTATTATGTTGAGGTATGTTCCTTCTATTCCTGCTTTCTGGAGAGTTTTTATCATAAATGGGTGTTGAATTTTGTCAAAGGCTTTCTCTGCATCTATTGAGATAATCATATGGTTTTTATTTTTCAATTTGTTAATGTGGTGTATTACATTGATTGATTTGCGGATATTGAAGAATCCTTGCATCCCTGGGATAAAGCCCACTTGATCATGGTGTATGATCTTTTTAATGTGTTGTTGGATTCTGATTGCTAGAATTTTGTTCAGGATTTTTGCATCTATGTTCATCAGTGATATTGGCCTGTAGTTTTCTTTTTTTGTGGCAGGTAAATTTAAAACACTTAATTCCTGTGTGTGTTAGTCTCTCAGTTGTGTCCGATTATCTGGCTCTTTGTGACCCTGTGGACTGTAGCCCACCAGACTTCTCTGTCCATGGAATTCTCCAGGCAAAATACTAGAATAAGTAGCCATTCCCTTCTCCAGGGAATCTTTTCAACCTTAGGATCGAAACTGGGCCTTCTGCTTTGCAGACGGATTCCTTACCGCCTGAGCCACCAAGGAAGCCCCACTTAATTCCTACCTTCAGAGAATTTACAGACTCTACCAGGTCATTCTAGGGCAGTGCCAATGGGTTATTGGTAGAGCTGTGTATAGGGGTGATGGTGACACAGCGGATGGACACTTGTTCAAACTTGGGCATTTGGAGACCTTTCCTGGGGGCATTACACATCAGCTGAGTTTTGAAGGATGACTAGGAGAGGTGCTGCTAGTGATAGAGTCTGCCTGCCAGTGCAAGAGACACAAGAGACTCGGGACCGATCCCTGGTTTGGGAAGATCTCCTGGAGTGTGAAATGGAACCCCACTCCAGTATTTTTGCCTGAAAAATTCCACAGCAGAGGAACCTGGCAGGTTACAGTCCATGGGGACATAGAGTCGGGCACAATTGATCACAACACATGATGTATTCAGGGAGCTTCAGGTGCTTAGATATGCCTGAGTTTGGGATTTTATAAGGTTGATAATGAAGCATAAAGCCTTATGTATGATTATAAGAAGTTTTTATTTTGCCTTGAAAGCAGTGGGAAAACCGCCAGAGTATTTTCAATAGAAAAACCATATGGCCAGGTGTGAGTTTTAGAAACTAAATAGCAAAAGGAAGTTGATTTGGAAGGCGTCAGGGATAGCACTTTCAAAGCTATTGTAGTGGTAAAAGTGAGAAATTGTGAAAACCTGAATGAAATGGAGAGGAGGGGCAAGATTTATGATATTAATAAGGTAAATATGTAAAGATATAATGACAGATTAGGTGCAGCTATACTTAGGCGTAGGTGGAGTTGAACCTAGTGTTTTCAGGAGAGTGGCTGATTTGCACATAGGGGTTGACAGTCCTCAGGATTTGGGAACAGTGAAAGCCCTGGATAGGGGTGAGATTACCCAGGAAGAGTATCTAGTGTGAGGAGGGGAACGGGCCTAGGGACAACCTTGGGAGACTCTGGCATTTAAGGAGTGAGTGGAAGAAAGTTACACTGCACACTAGAAAGGGGGAGTCCAAGAAGTAAAAGGGGAAAACAGCAGCATTTCAAGAAGGAATGAGTGGTCATTTATATCTAATACTAGTATGGCACTGTCCAACAGAAACAAAGTACATTCTAATAGCTGTTTTCAATTTTTTATTAGCTGCTTTAAGAAATGTAAAACGAAAAAGTTGAGACTAATTTTAATAATTATTTTATTTAGCCCCATATATCTAAAATACTATTATTTAAATACGTAATCTATATAAAATTATTAATGTGATTCTTTTATAATATTTTTTTATATTGAATCTTGGAGATCCAGTGTATATGTTACACTTAATTCAGTGTATATGTTGCATCTTAGTTCAGAGGCTAAGTTTTCATTTGATATTCTTGATCTATTTTATAAAATACAGCATTGAAAAAGTAGGTTCACATATCCAAATTGTTTCAGAGAAACTTAAAACTGAGTCAACTGTTTTCAAATTTAAATTTAATTAATAGTTAAAAACTCATTTTTCTCATTATACCTGTTACACTTGAAACTGCTCAATAGCTGAAGTGAAGTGAAATGAAGTCGCTCAGTTGTGTCCCAGTCTTTTCGACCCCATGGATGGTAGCCCACCAGGCTCTGCCATCCATGGGATTTTCCGGACAAGAATACTGGAGTGGGCTGCTATTTCCTTCTCCAGGGGATCTTCCCAACTCAGGGATCGAACCCAGGTCTCCTGCATTGCAGACAGACGCTTTTACCATCTGAGCCACCAGGGAAGCCCAATAACTGAATAGGTCATAAAGAGTTGGACACAGCTGAGCAACTTTCAGTTTCTTTATGGCTGTTAGTATTTGCCTTAATATATTGGAGTGTTCCTGTGTTGAGTATGTATATATTTTTATAATTGTTGTATCTTTTTTTTGGATTGATTCTTTGACCATTATGTAGTGTCCTTCTTTGTCTCCTGTAACAATCTTTATTTTAAAGTCTATCTTATCAGTAATGCTTCCTTTTGATTTCCATTTGCATGGAAAATCTTTTTCCATTCCTTTACTTTCAGTCGGTGTGGGTTTTTTGATCTGAAGCCGGTCTCTTATAGACAACACATATACAGGTCTTGTTTTTGTATCTATTCAGCCAGTCTATGTCTGTTGGTTGGAGCATTTAATCCGTTTAGTGAAAAGTGAAAGTCGCTCAGTCATGTCCGACTCTCTGTGGCCCCATGGACTATACAGTCCATGGAATTCTCCAGGCCAAAATACTGGATTGGGTAGCCTTTCCCTTCTCCAGGGGATCTTCCCAACCCAGGGATCAAAACCAGGTCTCTTGGATTATAGGTGGATTCTTTACCAGCTGAGCTACCAGGGAAGCAATCCATTTATGTTTAAGGTAATTATTGATAGCATATTCAAAAGCAGAGACATTACTTTGCCAACAAAGGTTCATCTAGTCAAGGCTATGGTTTTTCCTGTGGTCATGTATGGATGTGAGAGTTGGACTGTGAAGAAGGCTGAGCACCGAAGAATTGATGCTTTTGAACTGTGGTGTTGGAGAAGACTCTTGAGAGTCCCTTGGACTGCAAGGAGATCCAACCAGTCCATTCTGAAGGAGATCAGCCCTGAGATTTCTTTGGAAGGAATGGTGCTAAAGCTGAAACTCCAGTAGTTTGGCCACCTCATGCGAAGAGTTGACTCACTGGAAAAGACCCTGATGCTGGGAGGGATTGGGGGCAGGAGGAGAAGGGGACGCCAGAGGATGAAATGGCTGGATGGCATCACTGACTCGATGGATGTGAGTCTGAGTGAACTCCGGGAGTTGGTGATGGACAGGGAGGCCTGGCATGCTGTGATTCATGGGGTCACAAGGAGTCGGACACGACTGAGCGACTAATCTGATCTGATCTGATGTTCCTATTGGGGCTTCCCTGGTAGCTCATCTGATAAAGAATCTATCTGCAATGCAGGAGGCCCCGGTTCCTTTCCTGGGTTGGAAAGATCCCTTGGAGAAGGGATAGGCTATCCACTTCAGTATTCTTGGACTTCCGTGGTGGGCTCAGATGGTAAAGAATCCACCTGCGATGTGGGAGACCTGGGTTCGATCCCTGAGTTGAGGATCCCCTGGAGAAAGGCATGGCAACCAACTCCAGTATTCTTGCCTGGAGAATCCCCATGGACAGGGGAGCCTGGCTACAGTTACGGGTTGCAAAGAGTTGGACACCACTGAGCAGCTAAGCACACTGAGTACAGCACAGCACATGTTCCTATTGCCATTTTCTTAGTTGTTTTGGATTTGTTTTTGTAGGTCTTTTTTCTCCCTTCCTCTTTTGTTCTCTTCTCTTGTGATCTGATGACTAACTTTAGCATTGTGTTTAAATTCTTTTTTCTTTTTTTTTGTGTGTGTATCTATTGTAGATTCTCAGTTTGCAGTTACCATGAGGTTTTGATACAGCAGTTTATATATAAACAAGATTGTTTCAAATTTCTAGTCTTCTAATTTCAAATGCATTCCCAATATCCTGCATTTGTGCTCTCTTCTCACAGTTGCTGATTTTGATATATTGGTGTGCAGATGATTTACTACATTTATGTTTGCCTTACTGGTGAGCTTTTCTGTTCATAATTTTCTTCTTCCTAGTTGTGGCCTTTTCTACTTAAAGAAGTTCCTTATAGCATTTATTACAAAGTTGGTCTGATGGTGCTGAATTCTCTTAGTTATTGCTTGTCTGTAAAGCTTTTGATTTCTCTGTTGAATCAGAATGAGAACTTTGCTGGATAGCATATTCTTCCCTTCCCTCTTAAATATATTGTGTCACTCCTGAACTTCCCTGGTGGCTCAATGGTAAATAATCCACATACAATGCAGGAGACATAAGTTCTATTCCTGGGTCGTGAAGGTCCCCTGGAGAAGGCAATGGCAACCCACTCCAGTATTCTTGCCTGCAAAAAAATCCCATTGACAGAGGAGCCTGGCCGGCTCCTCTGGCAGTCCCTTCTGTCTACAGTTTCTGCTAAGGTATCAGTTGATAACCTTATAGTATTCCCTTGTATGTTATTTGTTGCTTTTAGTGTTTTCTCTTTTTAATTTTTGTCAGTGTGTTTAGTATGTGTCTCAGCATTTTGCTCCTTGGGTTTATTCTGCCTAGAACTCTGCACTTCCTGGACTTCAGTGACTATTTCCTTTCCCATGAAAGAGAAGTTTTCTGCTATTATCTCTTCAAATATTTTCTCAGGTCTTTTCTCTCTCTCTTCTTCTTGAACCCCTATAATGCAAATGTTATTGCATTTAATATTGTCCCAGAGGTGTTTTTAGGCTGTCTTCATTTCTTTTAATTCTTTTTTTCCTTTGTTCTGTTTAATGGCAGTGATTTTCACCTTCCTGTCTTCCAGCTCACTTATCCATTCGTCTGCCTAAGTTAGTCTGTTATTGTTTGTTCTAGTTTATTTTTCATTTCAATTATTGTAGTGTTCATCTCTGTTTTTTAAGTTTTTCTACATCTTCATCAAACATTTCTTGCATATTCTCAAACTGTGCCTCCATTCTTTTTCTGAGATCTTAGATCATTTTCACTCTCATTACTCATTACTCAGATAGGTTGCCTGTCTCCGCTTCACTTGGTTGTTCTTCAGGGGTTTTATCTTTTTCCTTCATCTGGGACATATTCCTCTGTTTTCTCATTTTGGTCCGACTTTCTGTGATTGTATTTTCTGTTCCGCAGGGCTATAGTTCTTCTTGCTTCTACTGGCTGTCTGAGAGGCTTGTGATGGTGGGTAGGTCTGGATCCTGCTCACTGGTGGATGGATATGGGTCTTGTCTCTTGGGTGGACAGGGCTATGCTTAAGAAGACTTTAAGCAGGCTAACTGCCAACAGTTGGAGCTGTCTTCCTCTTCTGTTTGTTGTTTGGCCTGAGGTGTCCCAGCACTGGAGTCTGCAGCCTGATAGGTTGGGCTAGGTCTTAAGGAGAAAATGGTGACCTCCAGGAGCGCTTGTGCCAATGAATGCTTTGCCAGAACTGCCACTGCTAGTCTTGTCCCTGCACCTCTGCAGGAGACTGTCAGATACTCACAGGTAGGTCTGGCCCAGTGTCCTATGAGGTCACGACTTTTGTCCTTGGGTCCTGGTATGTATGGGATCTTGTGTGCACCCCCCCCACCAACCATGGAGTTTCAGTTGCCCCCAGTCTTGTGGAATTCCTCTGATCAAACCCCACTGGCCTTCAAAGCCAGATTCTCTGGGGGCTTCCCTTCCTATTGCTAGACCCTCAGGCTGGGAAACCTGATGTGGGTCACTCCTATAGGAGAATTTCTGTGGTATAATTATTTCCCAATTTGTGGGTTGCCCACCCGGCAGGTATAGGACTTGATTTTATCTTGATTGTGCCCTTCCTACCATCTTGTTGTAGCTTCCTCTTTGTCTTTGAATGTAGGGTCTCTTTTTTGTTAGGTTTCAGCATTGTTGTTTGTTTTGGCAATAGTTTTTAAGCAGTCGTTGGTGATTTTGGGGTTTTTTTAAGAAGCAGTGAGCTCACATCCTTCTACTCCATCTTGCCAGCCCTCCAATGATGGCACAGATAGCATCCAATGGAAGATGGTGCAGAGGCAAATTCCATACTTGTCCTAGAAATTCTGCCTGATGCTTACTATAATGTTGATCTTTGTTAACATATTGTTTTGGAAATACATTAATTTCTCTGGAGTTTTACTAGTAACCACAAATGTACCATCAAATAATACCACCTCAATAGCTATTCTTACAGTTTAGAGACTGATTGAAGTCATAGGACTTTTTTCACATCTCTTTGGAATGCTTGGTTTTTGAAAAACTTAGTTTTACCAGTGAATCCACTGAACTGATACTTTTTGAGAACTTACTGTTTTCCAGGCAGTAAAGAGCCCAACGATACCATCATAGATGTGAAAATAGTCTTTTCTCAGAGTTTATAATCCAAATCTAGGCCTGCCAAATATAGAAAATACCTGTCTTCTTTGAATAAGATTATACCACTATTATTTTTAATCTGATGAGATGGAAATGGCAGAATAACAGAAGTGGAGATCAGTTAAAATGCTTTTATTCAATCTTTATACCATTTCAAAATGCAGTAGTAAGTAATAATCAGATGTTCCTGTATTCCTTCTGTCCTCTTCGTGATTCTTTAGAATAATAATGAAAAAACTTTAAAATTACAAAATCTAACCAATATACAAAACACTGCATGAACCATAAGTGCCAAGCTTAATAAATTGTTCCATATAAATATCCTTGCAATTCCCACCAGGTCAGGTAATAAAACAGAATATTGCCTGCCTCCTAGAAGCTACCTGTCCCCCGAGGGCCCTTTCCCATTTGTATGCTTTAGTGCATGGCTAACAGTAACTACTATCCTGACCTTTATTTACATTGCTCTAGCTTTTACCGCTTAATTATGCTGTTTGGCCTGCTATTTTAATTTGGTAAAAACAAAATAATGCAGTATGTGTTTGCACTATTGTGACTTATAAGAAATATCTATTTGGTCATTCAGATGATCAATATATATTTTTTATTTATGTTTTGGTCTTCATCTTCATTTCCTGGACCACAGCTCCCAAAACCCTTGGAATCACCTAGGTGTTGAGAGTGATAAAAGGTGTTTTGTGTTATGTTAATAAGGTGATGTTTAGAGGGTCATATGTTAGCTTTTGTTAATATTGTATTGAGAGCTGGTTCCCAAGAAAACCAACCTTGTAAGCAGAAGGTTGGAGCTTTCAGTCCCACTCTCTGACTTCCTGGGAGGGAAGGGGGCTTGAGATTGAACCAGTTGCCTTTGGCCAATGATTTAGTCAGTCATGGCTTTATAATAAAGCCTCCCTAAAAACCTGAAGGACAGCTTTTTGCCCCTTTTCAGAGAGCTTCTATATAGAACAAGAATGATACTGC
Organism: Bos taurus; assembly: GCF_002263795.3. Taxonomy (NCBI): domain Eukaryota; kingdom Metazoa; phylum Chordata; class Mammalia; order Artiodactyla; family Bovidae; genus Bos; species Bos taurus. The sequence goes on along the minus strand of NC_037335.1, from coordinate 81,824,280 downwards.
ATGCCATCTTGACAGGCCTCAAGTTCTACAAGGACAGAAGCTCCTTTGTTTGAGACATTGCCCTGTGCATCTCTTTATTTGGCTGTTGGTTTGTGTCCTTTAACGTCATTTTATAATAAGTTGATCATCTAGTGTGTAAATGGGTTTCTTGAGTTCTGTGAACCACTCTAATAAATTAATTGAACTCAACAAGGGAGTGTGGGGACCTCTGATTTAGCCAGTTGTTCAGAAGTACAAGTAATAATCTGGGTTTGGGATTAGCATCCTGAGTTGGAGGAAGTCATTTGGACCTTTAGTTTGTAGCCAGTCCATCAGAAGCATAGGTAACTGCCGAGGACCAGCCCCGGCTGACCCAGGGTATTTGAAGGGGAGACGGCGTCGGCGACCTATTCAAATGGTAATTAGAGATATAAAGAGTAATAGAATGAGGATAGCTCAGTAGGAAAATTCAGTGGAGAAAAGAGGCTGAGTAGCTTGGTTTACGCGGAAAATCAATATAACCCGTGACACCAGGTTAGCTCTGACCACGGAGGCCGCAGGCGCCCTCTCGAATAGCGGAAGGTGCCCCACCTTAGACACCTTCTCGAGTGGGTCTTAGAAGCCCAGGCAAATAAGTGGTCGCAGAGGATATCCACGCTCCAGATGGAGACTTCAGCTGGAAGTTAAAGGAAAGAATGACATGGGGAGACCAAGCATTGGTGAGCAAGGCCCGTAGCTTTATTTTCAACAGGGGCTTTTATACCCTAAGTTACACATAGAGGATAATAGGGGATGCAAAGTCAGCAGTTTTTGATCCTTATCAAAAACCAGGGTTTCTTTCCTGCAAATTTACCGTATACAAATGATTTAGGTGATTTACATCATCTTCTGGCCAGAAGGCCTACTAACATTTTATGACTCTTGACAAGGACTTATCAACAAAGACTTATTTTCTCTAAGAGTAATTATTTTAAGGTTTGGCGCCATCTTCCAAAGATAAAATTGCATTCCTATAGGGCGGATGTGTAATGGGTTTACAACAAAGGAAAGAATTTATTACCTTAAGGGTCTAAAGTTACTAACACCAAGGCCACTACTTATTTTTTCTATATACCAACTATTAATTAATACATACTCAAGGATACAATTCAGGGGATGTGAAAACTTGGCAACAAGCATTGACTCATCAATGAAATCCTTTACTAGTTTATTCTGACAGTTTCTAACTCTCTGAGAGGTTCTAAGCTATTTGAATATCTTAAGCTTCCTGTGCCTCTCGAGGCTGGGAGACTGTAAACAATCGTATGCATAGCTGTAGGAGTCCGGGTAAACTTGTCAGGTGAGTTAGAGAGCCATCTGAGGGGTTTGGATTTAAACACTCCTAATTGCCCAGGAACTTTATTAATTGGAGCTGTAAGTTAACTCTTTGACAGAGAGAGAGAGATGGTGGTAGGGGACAGCCCCCAGTAAAGTCAGAGGTGAGAGCACAAAGCAATAAAGTAGGCAGACTCTGGTTTTTTTGGGGGGTAGATGCTCGAGAATATCCGGGCGGACTCCTGAGGCTCGATCCCGCCTTTGCGTATGCTGAGCCTCCTTCCTCATGACCTTTGTCACGAGTGGAATGCCTCACCGGGTCCCGGCAGGTAACAACACAGGCTTTGATGATGATGATGAAAGTCATTCAGTCGTGTCTGACTCTTTGTGACCCCATGGACTGTATAGTCCATGGAATTCTCCAGGCCAGAATACTGAAGTGGGTAGCCTTTCCCTTCTCCAGGGGATCTTTCCAATCCAGGGATCAAACCCAGGTATCCCACATTACAGGCAGATTCTTTACCAGCTGAGCCACAAGGGAAGCCTAAGAGTCCTGGTGTGGTAGCCTATCCCTTCTCCAGTGGATCTTCCTGACCCAGGAGTCGAACCAGGGTCTTATGCTTTGCAGGTAGATTCTTTACCAACTGAGCTATGAGGGAATGGCCTCTAAAGTACCTGTCATACCTTTTTAAGGATGACATTTAAAATTTTATTGTTGTGAGATTTATTAATCTTTTCCTCTGTGATGAGTAAATTTGTATCTTATTTCAGAAAATTTATCCCACTTCAGAATCATGAAAACCTACATTATCTTCTAAAAAAATATTTATTTGTGTTTCCCATTTATGTCTGTGATCTACCTGTAACTCTTTCATTGTGTGACTTAAGGTAGGAGTCTATTTTCACTTTGTTTCCACATAGATACCTCATTGTCCCAGTACCATCATTGAAGAGTCTTTATTCTTTCAGTGAATCACAGTTTGTTGTGATACACATAGTCAAAGGCTTTAGTGTAGTCAGTGAATCAGAAGTAGATGTTTTTCTGGAATTCCTTTGCTTTCTCTATGATCCAACAGATGTTGGTAATTTGATCTCTGGTTCCTCTGCCTTTTCTAAATCCAGGCTGTACATCTGGAATTTCTTGGTTCATATAATGCTGAGGCCTAGTTTGAAGGATTTTGAGCATTAACTTGCGAGCATGTGAAATGAGTGCAATTGTGCAGTAGTTGGAACATTCTTTGGCATTGCCCTTCTTTGGGATTGGAATGAAAACTGACCTTTTCCAGTCCTGTGGCTACTGCTGGGTTTTCCAAATTTGCTGGCATATTGAGTACAGCACTCCAGCAGCAGCATCTTTTAGGATCTGAAATAACTCAGAGGGCATTCTATCACCTCCACTAACTTTGTTGTAGTGATGCTTCCTAAGGCCCACTTGACCTCACACTCCAGGATGTCTGGGTGTAGGTGAGCAATCACACCATCGTGGTTATCCAGGTCATTAAGATCTTTTTTTGTATAGATTTTTGTGAATTCTTGCCACCTCCTCTGTCTACCCTCTTGAAAAAAAGATGCAGTGATATCTGGGTATTAGCGTTTTTTTTTCTAGTCAGAGATAACTCAGTAGCACTGGATTGCGCCCTGACTGGCTGTTGCAGTTGTCATGTACTGTTCTACGTTCGGATCCTGTGCCTCAACAGCTAACAGTGCCTCCTAAGATAAAGAAAATTTGCTTGCTATTTCCTGTATCATGAATCTCCTTGCTTCTGCAGTTACTCCTTCCTCTTGTCTCTCTTCACTCTTTGTGTTGCACACCAAGGAGTTCAGTGACATTGTCCTCTTGCAGATCTACCCCCAGCTTTTCACTGAGAGTCACTAAATTGCTGAAGACCTCTTTGGACTCTTCATCCATTTTCTCAAATCCACAAAACTCATGAACAAACTGCAAGCAAAGATTCTTCCAAATCCCATTCATTGTGATGGCAGTAACCTCATGCCAGGCAAAGTCAGTGCCTGATTAGTCACTGCCTGATAAAAAGTGTGACATAAATAAATATTTTTTGGAAGTCACTCTAACTCTCTGGTCCATAGGTTGAATGAGTGCCATAGTATTTGGTGGTAGATGCAATACTTTGACATTGGGATGAAGGTCTCCATGAATGGAGCATTGTCAGGCAGCAAAACAGTGTTGAATGGATGTAGTTCTCCAAGCAGTATTTCTCTACCTCCAGGATAAAGTGGTGGAAAAACCAGCCCTGGAAAATGGCCTGCATAAGCAAGGCTTTGGGATTATAATCTTCTACACAACAGGAAGGGAGCCCTTAGCTATGTTTTTAAGGGCTCCTGGGCTCTCTCAATGGATAAACTAAGAGAGGCTTCAGCTTCATATAGCACCAAGCAAGAGTTAGCGTGTCATTTGCTGCATTATAGCCTAGCATCAGCTTTTCCTGCTTACTGAGGTAACTTCAGTTTGACATCCTCTTCCAGTACAGTCCTGTCTCATCCACGTTTAAAACTCGCTCAGGTGAATATGCGCCTTCATCAATACTTCTCAGGGTGGTTCATGAAATTCCTGGACAGCTACCAAATCTGCACTTGCTGCCTTGTCATTTACTTTAATGTTGTGAATGTTGGCTCTGTCCTTGTTCTGATGAAACCAGCCATGGCTGGCATTAAAAGATATGCCCTCTGACTCTTCATCATGTTCCTTCTTCAGATCTTCGTAAAAGCTTTTAGCGTTCCCTTCAGTTGGCATTAAGCTGAATGGGACTTGATCCTACTGCAGCCACACACTGAGAAGTTTCTCCATCTCCTCTAACACTTTTCTATGCTTCTTTGATATTATTGTTGACATCATTAGCACAGCAGACTTCACACATTCCATGATATTATCCTTATTCTTTAGAATCATGCTGATGGTTGAACAATTTGTTTTATAGGTATAGGCGACATCTACCATCTTTTTGCCTCACTCTTCTCTCTCAATTATTTTCACTTTTGATTCCATTGTTATTGCTTGGCACTTCTTAGCAGTACTAGTGACGTCACTGCTGCTTTTACACTTGGTTCTAGACATCCTGGGGTTGAAACAGAGATACTGTATGGTTGTATTGTATACAGTACTGTGCAGTAAAGTCCCCAAAGTACAACCACGTCTAGAGGATGCATGCACGTGACAGTCTACACCAGACGTACGAACTCACTTAGCTGACTGGACGTGAGAAAGTTTAAATTTTGAACGTTCATATGTAAGAGACTTACTGTGTATAGTAAAGGTAGTAGATTAATCACTTATAAAGCTAATATGAGGCTTAAAAGACAAAGTAGCTATGATTACAATAATTAGTTAAATGATACACAAAATAAGAATACAAAAAAAATGATATAAAATGTGTTATGGGGAGAGTAAAAATGCAGAGCTTTAGTGCATTCAAATTTGAGTTGTTTTCAACTTAAAATACAGTATTATAAATATGTTACAACTGACATCGATAAAATGCATAGGCTCTTAAGAGACCACATTGAACAACTGAACATACCAATAAAATGGACAACCTAAAAGAATGGATAAATTCCTAGAAACATACCACTTATCAACAGTTAATCATTAAGAAATGGAAAATCTCAATATTCCAATTACCAGTAAGAGGATTGATTCAGTAATTAAAATTCTCCCAACAATCAAAAGTTTAGAACCAGATGGCTTCACCGGTGAATTATAGTGATAGTGAAGTCGCTCAGTTGTGTCCGACTCTTTGCGACCCCATGGACAGTAGCCAACCAAGCTCCTCCATCCATGGGATTTTCCAGGCAAGAATACTGGAGTGGGTTACCATTTCCTTCTCCAGGAGATCTTCCTGACCCAGGGATCGAACCAGAGTCTCCCGCATTGTAGGCAGACGCTTTACCATCTGAGCCACCTGAATTATACAAAGCATTAAAAAAAAAAAATCAAATTACCAAAATATACAAGAGGAGGTAATACTTCCCAACTCATATTGTGAGACAAAGATTACCTTTATAACAAAACCAGATAAAGACATCACAAAAAAATTACGGTCCAGTATCTGTGATGAATATAGATGCAAATATCCTCAATATAATTTTAGCAAGCTGAATTCAAGAATACATTAAAAAGATCATACACCAAGATGACGTGGTATTTACTCTGGGATTTTTCAGCATTTGCAAATCAGTTCAGTTTAGTCACTCAGTTGTGTCCAACTCTTTGAAACTCCATGGACTACAGGATGCCAGGCCTCCCTGTCCATCGCCAACTCCCAGAGTTTACTCAAACTCATGTCCATTGAGTCAGTGATGCCATCCAACCACCTCATCCTCTGTCATCCCCTTCTCCTCCTGCCTTCAATCTTTCCCAGCATCAGGGTCTTTTCCAGTGAGTCAGTTCTTCACATCAGGTAGCCCAAGTATTGGAGTTTCAACTTCAGCATCAGTCCTTCCAATGAACACTCAGGACTGATTTCCTTTAGGATGGACTGGTTGGATCTCCTTACAGTCCAAGAGACTCTCAAGAGTCTTCTCCAACACCACAGTTCAAAAGCATCAATTCTTTGATGCTCAGCTTTCTTTATAGTGCAACTCTCACATCCATACATGACTATTACAAAAAACCATAGCTTTGACTAGACGGACCTTTGTTGGCAAATGAATGTCTCTACTTTTTAATATACTGTCTAGGTTGGTCATAACTTTTGTTCCAAGGAGCAAGCCTCTTTCCATTTAATGGCTGCAGTCACCATCTGCAGTGATTTTGGAGCACAAAAAAATAAATCTCTCACTGTTTCCCCATCTATTTGCCATGAAATGATGGGACCAGATGCCATGATCTTAGTTTTCTGAATGTTGAGTTTTAAGCCAACTTTTTCACTCTCCAGTTTTATGTTCATCAAGAGGCTCTTTAGTTCTTCACTTTCTGCCATAAGGGTGATGTCATCTGCGTATCTGAGGTTATGGATATTTCTCCCGGCAACCTTAATTCCAGCTTGGCTTCATCCAGCCCAGCATTTCTCATGATGTACTCTGCATGTAAATTAAATAGGCAGGGTGACAATACACAGCCATGATGCATTCATTTCCTGATATGGAACCAGTCTGTTGTTCCATATCTAGTTCTAACTGTTGCTTCCTGACCTGCATACAGATATCTCAGGAGGCAGGTTAGGTGGTCTGGTATTCCCATCTCTTGAAGAATTTTCCAGAGTTTGTTGTTGTCCACACAATCAAAGGCTTTGGCATAGTCAATAAAACAGAAGTAGATATGTTTCTGGAACTTCCTGCTTTTTCTATGATCCAATGGATGTTGGAAATTTGATCTCTGGTTCCTCTGCCTTTTCTAAATCCAGCTTGAACATCTGGAAGTTCATGGTTCATGTACTGTTGAAGCCTGGCTTAGAGAATTTTGAGCTTTACTTTACTAGTGTGTGAGATGAGTGCAATCATGCGGTAGTTTGAGCATTCTTTGGTGTTTCCTTTCTTTGGGATTGGAATGAAAACTGACCTTTTCCAGTCCTGTGGCCACTGCTGAATTTTCCAAATTTGCTGGCATATTGAGTGCAGCACTTTCACAGCATCATCTTTCAGGATTTGAAATAGCTGAACTGGAATTCCATCACCTCTACTAGCTATGTTCATAGTGATGCTTCCTAAGGCCCACTTGACTTTGCATTCCAGAATGTCTGGCTCTAGGTTGGTGATCACACCATCATGATTATATGGGTCATGAAGATCTTTTTTGTATAGTTTTTCTGTGTATTTTTGCCACCTCTTAATCTCTTCTGCTTCTGTTAGGTCCATACCATTTCTGTCCTTTATTGAACCCATCTTTGCATGAAATGTTCCCTTGGTATCTCTAATTTTCTTGAAGAGATCTCTAGACTTTCCCATTTTGTTGTTTTCCTCTATTTGTTTGCACTGATCACTGAGAAAGTCTTTTTACCTCTCCTTGCTATTCTTTGGAACTGTGCATTTAAATGCATTCAAACTCTGCATTCAAATTTGCAAATCATTCAATATGATTCCCTGGTGGTACAGATGGTAAAGAATTTGCCTGTAGTGCAGGAGACCTGGCTTCAATCCCTGAGTCAGAAAGATCCCTTAAAGAAGGAACTGGCTACCCACTCCAGTATTCTTACATGGAGAATTCCATGGACAGAGGAACCTGGTGGGCTACAGTCCATGGAGTCGAAAAGAGTCAGACATGACTGAGTGACTAACAATATGATACACCATGTTAACAAACTGAGGGTTGAAATCATATATCCTTTCAATAGATGCAGAAAAAGCACTTGTCAAATTCAACATCCATGTATGATAAAAACTCCCAGCATAGTGAGAGTAGAGGGAATGTGCCTCATTGCCCTTCTTTGGGACTGGAATGAAAACTGACCTTTTCCAGTCATTGTGGCCATTGCTGAGTTTTCCAAATTTGCTGCCATATTGAGTGAAACACTTTCACAGCATTATATTTTAGAATTTGAAATAGCTCAACTGGAATTCCATCACCTCCACTAGCTTTGTTCGTAGTGATGCTTCCTAAGGCCCACTTGACTTCACATTCTAGGATGTCTGGCTCTGGGTCACACCATCGTGAATATCTGGGTCATGATTTTTTTTGTACATTTCTTCTGTGTATTCTTGCCACCTCTGCTTAATCTCTACTGCTTCTGTTAGGTCCATACCATTTCTGTGCTTTATTGAGCCCATCTTTGCATGAAATATTCCCTTAGTATATCTAATTTTCTTGAAGAGATCTCTAGTCTTTCCAATTCTCTTGTTTTCCTCTATTTCTTTGCATTGGTCACTGAGGAAAGGTTTCTTATCTCTCCTTGTTATTCTTTGGAACTCTGTATTCAAATGAGTATATCTTTCCTTTTCTCCTTTGCTTTTCACTTCTCTTGTTTTCACAGCTATTTATAAGGCCTCCTCAGACAGCCATTTTGCTTTTTTGCATTTCTTTTTCTTGGGTTGGTTTTGATCCCAGTTTGCTGTACAATGTCACGAGCTTCCATCCATAGTTCATCAGGCACTCTGTCCATCAGATCTAGTCCCTCAAATCTATTTCTCACTTCTACTGTATAATCGTAAGTGATTTGATTTAGGTCATACCTGAATGGTCTAGTGGTTTTCCCCACTTTCTTCAATTTAAGTCTGAATTCGGCAATAAGGAGTTCATGAACTGAGCCACAGTCAGCTCCTGGTCTTGTTTTTGTTGACTGTATAGCGCTTCTCCATCTTTTGCTGCAAAGAATAATCAGCCTGATTTCAGTGTTGGCCATCGGTGATGTCCATGTGTAGTCTTCCCCTGTGTTCTTGGAAGAGGGTGTTTGTTATGACCCTGTACTGCATTCTTGAAAGTTGCTAGTAGAGTAAATGGTGAAAATCGTTCTCACAAGGAAAAAAAGGTATGGTGATGGACGGTAACTAGACTTAATGCAGTGGTCATTTCACAGTGTACAGAAATACAGGATCATATGTTGTGCACTCAGAGGGGAAAAAAGTGATTCTTGAGTGAACCCCAAATTGTATTTTGTTACTTTTAGTGTAACACATCAGCATCAGAGCATTTCTACAGAAAGCATTCTGCTTTGCTAGGAGATCAGTGTTTTTAGATACAATGGTGTTTTATACCTCAATATTTAAGAGAGGTAGGGGACTCAGACTGAGAAGGCCATGGCACCCCACTCCAGTACTCTTGCCTGGAAAATCCCATGGACGGAGGAGCCTGGTAGGCTGCAATCCATGGGGTCGCTAAGAGTCGGACACAACTGAGCGACTTCACTTTCACTTTTCACTTTCATACATTGGAGAAGGAAATGGCAACCCGATCCAGTGTTCTTGCCTGGAGAATCCCAGGGATGGGAGAGCCTGGTGGCTGCCATCTATGGGGTCGCACAGAGTCGGACACGACTGAAGCGACTTAGCAGCAGCAGCAGCAGGGGACTCAGAGGAAATAGACAGTGGGTTTGGTGCAGCATAACTGCACTAGGTATTGGTCAGCCAGGGGAACATGATTATGTCTGTGTTATTGGTGATTTCTACTATTATTTGTTTTTGTTCTGTTTTGGATTTGAAAATGCTAGCCTGGTGCAGCTAGGATATCAAAATTTAGGGAAAGAATAATTGTCCACATTTGAATGGTATTTTAAAAGTGAAAATAGCATTTTTCTGGGGGTGATTAGTAGAACAGGAGAGGCAAGGGGAAATTCTGGTAAAAGACTAGAATGAAACCTTATTTGTTCAAAATATACAGTGAATAAATAATGAATTCAACAAAATACTTTTAGTTTCTTAAAAGTTGCTTTTATTGTTATTGTTCAGTCCCTTAGTCGTGTCCAACTCTTTGTGACCCCATGGACTGCAGCACACCAGGTTTCCCTGTCCTTCACTATCTCCTGGAGTTTGCTCAAACTCATGTCCATTGAGTCAGTGATGCCATCCAACCATCTCATTCTCTGTTACACCCTTCAGTCTTTCCCAGCATCCAAGTCTTTTCTATTGAGTCGGCTCTTTGCATCAGGTGGCCAAAGTACTGGAGCTTCAGCTTTAGCATCAGTTCTTCCAATGTATATTCAGGGTTGATTTCCTTTTAGATTGAGGATCTGATCTCCTTGTAGTCCAAATGACTGTCAATAGTCTTATTGAACATCACAGTTCAAAAGCATCAATTCTTTGTCACTCAGCCTTCTTTATGATTCAGCTCTCACGTATATTACTTAACTACTGGGAAAACCATGGCTTTGAGTATGTGGACCTTTGTTGACAAAGTGATGTCTCTATTTTTTAACACATTGTCTAGGTTTGTCATAGCTTTTCTTCAAAGAAGCAAGCGTCTCTTAATTTTATGGCTGTAGTCAGCTTCTGCAGTGATTTTGGATCCCAGGATGAGCAAAAATTGCTTTAATTCATACTTTATTGTAAACATAGTTGTTTTTTCCACTCACTGTGCAACTTATGTTTTGAAAGATGTGTTTGAAGAGGGTGTCCTTTAAAAGACCATCGTCAACATCATGGTGACATAAGACTTCCCTCAGTTTAGTCTCCCTATGACGTCTATAATTTGACAACTGTCTGTGAACAAAAGTGCCTCTGTGGGAGCTGTGGGATCTAGCACCATATACTGAGTGACCCAGGAGGAGTCTTACTGTTGGAGGATGGAGAGGATGAAAGTGCCCATTGAAATAAGAAGGCATCTTAAGATCGAAAAGTGAGTCAGGCAGCTCCATGTAATCAGTGGAGCAGTTTATTATAGGGTAAGTTACTCACAGATAGAGTCTATATTGGGTGGATAATGATCCAAAAGCATTCACAGATCCACTCTGCATTGCTCAGGGGCCATAAAGTTAAAATTAACTTAAGGTATGGGGACAGGTGCTTGAAAATAGGATCTGCAGTCCTAAGTGAAGATTTAATGGCATTGAAACATGTAAAATATCATGTATGAAACGAGATGCCAGTCCAGGTTCAATGCACGATACTGGATGCTTGGGGCTAGTGCACTGGGACGACCCAGAGGGATGGTATGGGGAGGGAGGAGGGAGGAGGGTTCAGGATGGGGAACACATGTATACCTGTGGTGGATTCATTTTGATATTTGGCAAAACTAATACAATTATGTAAAGTTTAAAAATAAAATAAAATTAATTAAAAAAAAAAAAAGATTTATGAATAGGTAACTGGTCTTGTGAACTCCAGCAATGTGTCAGGAAAGGTTTTCATCATTGTTTGGGAGCTAGAATCCACTTTGTCCTAATGATTATTAAACAATACCCTTTAAGTACAAAGCCCTTGACAACAGAGTAGAGATTCACTGCACAGTACAGTTCTGGGTAGGGTCAGTGAAAAGACAGGAGAAACTGTATGGACCCAAAGTAGCATCAAATATGCTAACAGCCATATGCTTGGTCACCTGTGTAGAAATAGGGTAAAAGGCAGGAAAACTCTGGTTTTGGAAGGGAACAGCAGGAGCCTGTGAACCTGCTCCATTTCTGGGGCACCTGGAAAACACTAACTTGGGCAGATACTGATGAATTCAGGAGCCTCATGGAAACCTAAGCTTCTAGAGGAGAAATTCCACTACTTTGTTGGAGAAAAAATAAATTTGGACACAGTGGAGTGGGGCCTCTGTGAGAAAGAACAAGTTGAAAATGGAACTCTAAGGCAAATGAAGCAACCCCAGTCGCTACGATGATCTCTGATTTTATGTTGGTATGGACTGTGATTTCAGACATTAGAGATTTAGAATCAGAGGAAATGTGGCTGGATTTTCAGCCAGTTTCTTTAGCATGAGTGGTAAGACTAGGCCTGAGGAGCCTCTAGGAAGAGACAAAAATGTTAAAACATAATAGATCATGTAGTTCTCGTTGAATATAAATTATATTACTTTTCTAATAAGCTAGGAAACCTTGAGCATTCTTATTTATAAATAAATTAGAATATACTGTATATCATATATATTTATGCATACCACTAAGCATAATATCTAGGGAGTTGAGAGGGAAAGAGACTAAATTCTTTTTTATTGTCTTTTTCGGGTTACTTATTTGAGCCTTACTGACTTCACCTAGAAATGGAGATTATAGCAGATTCTACCTGATTAATTTTTTTGAAAATTAAATGAAATAATCTATGTAAAGCCCTTAAAAGAGAAAGAAAGAAAAAGAGGGAGGGAGGGAGGAAGGAAGAAGGCATCCTTCCCAGCCTCTGTACATTTTCAGTATTTTGCACACTTCTGAGGTGAGATCATGATATATTTGTCACCTCACACTCATTTCCATAGTAGCAGGCTGAAATGGCTTAAACCAAAATAATGAGTGTCACCACAAGATCTTGCCAAAAGAGAGAGTGGCCTTCAAGTGACACCTGACATCCCATATTATAGTTTGCCATACAGTAAAAGAGTGGCCAATATAAATTTCTTTGCTAAATATCCCTTTCTCTGATGTGTATCCCCACAAAAACTCTTCTTCAAGTCAGTTATGAGTGGTATACCTCTTGTTTTCTTCACATTTGAAGCTTTCATATATAGTATAACCTTGATTTGGTGAATCATTTTTTAAAAAGCTTCTTTGCAGCATTCTTGGGAAAAGTGACATAACTTAGATATTTTATGGACGTGGTTTTCACTTTCTGCAAATACTGCAGTGTAGGCCATTTCAGGAAAATAATGTACAAGGATAATCTAATGTTCTAAAAATACTGTTTGCTAAGACTTGCAGATTCAAAGGTTCAGGCTTAAAACTGAATACTATAATAAAAAGTCAAATTGTTAAAATGGAGTGTAGTTACAGTAAAAAAAAAAAAAAAAAAAAGACTTTCCTACTGAGGTTAGACAGTTTTGCAGTGAAGATGATGGTCCTTTATTCTCCAATAGGCCAGATGCAATGTAGAAAGCAAGATCTGTGCTTCTCCAGACTTCTGCCCATGAAAACAGCCTTGACCTGGTAAAATCACCCACTCACGTGAAAAGCATTTAGACTTGGCCCACAGTTCAAATAGTATGTGTGATTGCACTGTGTCTACACTTCCTACAGCAGAACACTGGTAGTGACCAGTGACAGAAAGGTCTTTCACTGTCCTCCAAGCTGCTGGGGGCATCAGAAGGCAGAATTTTCTTCATGTGGCTTTGGAAAAATATTTCCACTTTTTCTTAATTGAATATTTAAAAAATTTATATTACTAAAAAAATTTAAGGAAGCACTGTTTAAGCAGTACTTGTCACTTTGTGTGCTGTGCTTAGTCGCTCACTCATGTCCAGCTCTTTGTGACCTCATGGACTGTGGCCTACCAGGCTCCTCTGTCTATGGGATTCTCCAGGCAAGAATCCAGGAGTGGGTTGCCATGCCCTCCTGCAAGGGAGCTTCTCAATTCAGATCTCCTGCATTGCAGGTGGATTCTTTACTGTCTGAGCCACCAGGGAAGCCACTGATCACCTTCAGTTCAGTTCAGTCGTGTCCGACTCATTATGACCCCATGGACTGAAGCACACCAGGCTTCCTTGTCCATCACCAACTCCCAGAGTTTACCCAGACTCAGGTCCATTGAGTCGGTGATGCCATCCAACCACCTGATCCTCTGTTGTCCCCTTCTCCTCCTGCCTTCAATCTTGACCAGAATCAGGGTCTTTTCCAATGAGTCAGTTCTTCGCATCCAGTGGCCAAAGTATTGGAGTTTCAACTTCAGCATCAGTCCTTCCAATGAACACTCAGGACTGATCTCCTTTAGGATGGACTGGTTGGATCTCCTTGCAGTCCAAGGGACTCTCAAGAGTCTTCTCCAACACCACAGTTCAAAAGCATCAATTCTTCGACGCTCAGCTTTCTTCACAGTCCAACTCTCATATCCCTACATGACTACTGGGAAAACCACAGCTTTGACTAGACAGACCTTTGTTGTCAAAGTAATGTCTCTGCTTTTTAATATGCTGTCTAAGTTGGTTGTAACTTTTGTTCCAAAGCACAAGTGTCTTTTAATTTCATGGCTGCAGTCAGCATCTGCAGTGATTTTGGAGCCCCCCAAAATAAAGTCTCTCACTGTTTCCACTGTTTCCCCATCTATTTCCCCTGAAGTGATGGGTCCAGATGCCATAATCTTAGTTTTCTGAATGTTGAGTTTTAAGCCAACCTTTTCACTCTCCTGTTTCATGTTCATCAAGAGGCTCTTTAGTTCTTCACTTTCTGCCATAAGGGTGGTGTCGTCTGCATATCTGAGGTTATTGATATTTCTCCCAGCAATCTTGATTCCAGCTTGTGCTTCATGCAGTCCAGCATTTCTCATGCTGTACTCTGTGTATAAGTTAAATAAGCAGAGTGACAATATACTGCTTTGATGTACTCATTCCCTATTTGAAACCAGTCTGTTGTTCCATGTCCAGTTCTAACTGTTGCTTCCTGACCTGCATACAGATTTCTCAGGAGGCAGATCAAGTGCTATAGTATTCCCATCTCTTGAAGAATTTCCCACAGTTTGTTGTGATCCATACAGTCAAAGACTTTGGCATAGTCAGTAAAGCAGAAGTAGATGTTTTTCTTGAACTCTCTTGCTTTTTCGATGATCCAACAGAAGTTGGCAATTTGATCTCGGTTCCTTTGCCTTTTCTAAATCCAGCTTGAACATCTGGAAGTTCATGGTTCACGTACTGTTGAAGCCTGGCTTGGAGAATTTTGAGCATTACTTTGCTAGCATGTGAGATGAGTACAATAGTGTGGTAGCTTGAGCATTCTTTGGCATTGCCTTTCTTTGGGGTTGGAATGAGTTAAATTCCACAGAATTGAGTTGTGTCTGTTTTCTTTATTGTATTTCTAGCTTATAGCAAGCACAAAATTTAAAATTACTAAAAGGATTAAAATTAAGTAAATTTTAATAATTTTGAAATATGTTCATTCTGTTTTTCCTAAAATATAGATTAGCGCACCTGTTTTGTTTTATTTTGAGACGAATCTGTTTCAGGATCAAACAGGGAAAGAGCCATGAAAGAGGGACAGATTGTTGTGGTGGGGAAGGGCATAGGAAGATGTGTGTATGTACATATGCTCTAAGTCGTCCTAAGCTTACATCTTTAGGTCAGACCTCTCCTCTGAGCTCCAGACTTATAACTGCTTCTTTGATGTCTGCACTCAGATGTCCACGAGCATCCTAAACTGAATATCTCCAAAATGAATTCCTGTCTTTTCCCCAAATTTGTTTTCCCTACAGACCTCCTTAACCCAGTTAAAATCAACCTTCATCCTTCTTATTTTTCAAATCAAAAACTCTGGAGTCATCTGTGGCTATTCTTTTTCTCTTACAATTCAGTTATCAACAAATCTGTGGATTCTCTCTATGAACTACATCCAGAATCTGACTACTTTTCACCAGCTTGAGTGCTACTGCCTCCGTTCAACCTACCATCACTTCTCATCAGGACCACTGCAATGTAGTCTGTCTGTCTTCCTGCTTTCACCTTGCTTTCCTATGGATTCAGCCTGAATGATCTTTTAAAAGATGCCTCTGCTTGTAAGAATTCTTTATCAACAATATATATATATATATCAATTATTTTCTTCCAATGTGGCTTGAATTTTCATTTTCTGATGACTTTTCATTTCCCAATATACTAAAAACTTTGTTTTGATGCAGTACATTTTATCAGTGTAATATCTCTCATAGTTCATATTTTTTTGTGCCCTCAGAAATCTTGTCTGCCCCAAGGTCACAAAGGTTTTCTCCTATGTGTTCTTCTACAAGTATTAGAATTTTAGCATTTCTACTTAGGTCTGTTAATCACTTCAAATTCATTTTTGCATATAGTATAATGTAAAGTTTGAGATTAATTTTTTTTCCACATTATGCATTGGAGAAGGAAATGGCAACCCACTCCATTGTTCTTGCCTGGAGAATCCCAGGGACGGAGGAGCCTGGTGGGCTGCCATCTGTGGGATTACACATAGTCGGACATGATTGAAGTGACTTAGCAGCAGCGGCAGCAGTATCTAATTATTCCAACAATGCTTTTTAGAGACTATCCTTTTCCCATTAAATTTCCTTGGCACATTTGGTGAAAACCAATTGAGTGTGTGTGTGTGTGTGTGTGTGTGTGTGTGTATTGAGGGGTCTGTTTCTGGACTCTCTTGGTCCCTGGTATACATGTAAAGTAATTTCTGAGCTGTGAAAAATTTGTTAGTAACCCGTTTTCACCAGCACCACTGTATTGCTTGCTCTGTTCTCTGTGCTAAGTCTGTATGTCATATATATATTTCTGTCATTGAGTATGTAATATGCTATAACTACTTGTTAATAATAATAATGATAATGAGTATATAAAATATGAAAGCTCCTCTGCTCAAAACTTTCTGATGCTTCACGTATTATTCAGAGTGCAGTGCAGTGTGCGTTTTGCTTACAAGGCCCTGTGTGACCTGGGCCATGTGCTCTTCCTGATCTTCTCTCCCATTTTCTCACTTCACTCCAGCCATAGTGGCCTTGCTATTCTTCATGTATACCCAGCAACCCCCTCCCTGGAGTTTATACAAGTGTTTCCACAACTCTTTCCCAGGGAGCCACATGGTTCTTCTGACACCTCATTCAGGCCACAGTGCTAATACCACCTTATCTGAGAGGCCTTCCTTCTCATCCTGTCTCAAGCACTTGCTCGTCTTATTTTGAACTATTTTTCTTCTTAATGCTGATCATCCTCTAACATACTAATTTTTTTTCTGTCTCCCTGTTACCTTGCAACTAGGTTAGATGTTTCATAACAGCAGAGACTTTATTCTAAAACCTAGTACATAGTAAGCATTTACTTATTATTTGCTGAATTAGTAAATAAATGAGTACGATTTTAGATGGTAAAATATGGTAGTGGTGGTAGGTAGAAGGGGTTTCCACTTGGAAAGAAGAGAATGAACAGAGAGAAGGTTGACCATGGCCAAGAAAATACAAATACTCCTAAAAGTGAATATTTCCTAAGTAAATGTATTTATTTCTTAATTAAATATATGTATTTCCTTAATATATGGATGGATGTTTGAATAGCATCACCGATGCAATGGACATGAACTTGAGCAAACTCCAGGACATGGTGAGGGACAGAGAAGCTTGGCATGCTCCAGTCCATGGGGTCATGAAGAGTTGGACATGACTTGACTACTGAACAGCAACAAATTCCCTCAGTAAACATAAATGCAATAGTGGCTTTACTGTTGAAAATACATTTGAGAGTATATTAGGGCAGAACTTGATACTGATTAATTGTTAGGGAAAGGAGAGAGAAACAGTTAAGAGTAATGTTGAGGTTTGGGAGAACTAATAAACTACACCTCTGTCTTCTCCTGAGATAAGAAACAGTTAAGATGTAAAATATCAGAGGTAGGCAGTTGGAAGTCAAAACATCAGTCCCTTAACTGTTTCAAGATGTAGCTTATTGTTCAGTTGGACTTCTCTGGATTTAGGCTCCTCATCACTGCTAAGACGAACCACTATAGCTATGACTGCCTGCCAAGGAATAAGCCTTCCTGGCTAAGCATGGTTCAACAGTAAATCAGATCACATCCTTTCTTCAGGTGGTAAGTCAGAAAGACACATGGAGAGGAACGTGTGGTACTGAGCATTTTTAGTTTCTTCTCCCAGACTGACCAGTTCTTTTCCTGGAGAGGAGAGAGTGAGGGGATTGAAAGATGATGTCATAGTTTGGGCTCTCTGGGAATCTGACTTTGAGATGGAGTGTGCAGGGAGTGTCTTGGGGAGTGACAGTTGTAGAAGAAAAAGGAAGGAGGCAGGACAACAGAGAGAAAAGATTAGCTGCAATGTAGTCTCAATAGAAGCCTCTGCTGTGCAGGAACAGAGATGGGAGAGCCTTAAGAGCTGTCCTGTTTGGAGAAGGAGGACTGGGCCTTTATACCTCTGTGTTCATCAGTCACTGAGATATGGCCACCTCTGGGAAAGGGACGTGATCTTGGGTAAGGCAGAGACAGCTGAGAATGATGTGACTTCACAACATTCTTCACAGATACCAGAAGTATTCCTTCTCTGCTTTTTCCTCCTAGGGAGTGGGGAGGACATTTTATTTTCTCTGGAAATATGAGGACTGAACAATTTATTTCCCTCTAAGAGAGAACTCCTGGGTGTCTGACTTGGGCATTGTGGTGGATGGTAGTACTATTCACTGAGAAATGTAAGAGGCAGAGAAGGCAGGATCCTTGAAATAAGCCAAGAATGTACAAGAGACAGGAGGAGGAGATCAGGTCATCCCAGCTGTCCCCTATTCCTCTTGCATGCCATGTTCAAGCACATGGTCATGTAGAGAGCCTGTCTTCTCCCCTGCCTTCCTTACTGCTCTTTATTGTCCCTGTGCATGCTTGGAACCATAGTGCAGGGAATATAATACAAACTGAGTCCTTTTCCATTTATCTTCATGTCTGTAATTGAATAGAACTGGCTGGGAACAGGGAAAGTGTGAAAAACTTTATAATTTTCTTCATGTATGCTTCCTTGGAAACCACCAGAGCTGTCTGCCATACTGTGTTTGGGCAGTGGAGTCTGGGAGTAGGCTAGGTTCAGCAAATACTTGTAAATCCATAAAACAGCATCTGCCTTACAAAATACAATGTTTTTAGTCTATAAAGTTTTCTCAACATTTCATAGTTTTGCAGTGTAAATACAATGTTTAGGATTTTTCAGGGCTCTGGAAAATGTGAAAATCACTGCTATCCTCATTCCCAAGTATTTTAAGTTCATTTTATATGATCAGCAGTTCATTGCATATATAATGTCTAGTTGTGAAATTTTTTTTGTCTTTATATGTCCATGTTGTTGAGGAAGTTGAAATACACTGAACTTGTTATTAAACTTCCCATATTGAAAGTTTGCTTCCTCTGAAGGGACAAAATGAGATACCATTTGTGTTCTTGGCTAGGTTTTTCTGTTTTTCATTTCATTTAGATGGAGTTCTGCTTATTATAACTCTAAATCGTATCAGATTGTTTTTTAGTAAGTTGCCACTGCTCAAATAGGCCAGATCAAGACATTTATTGCCAATTAGGAGCAGGATGTTTGAGATGTTTAGTGATGTTCTCCGGATGACCTGTTTTATGTTTTCTGTTTATTTTGTTTTACTTTTGTTTTATGATCATGTTGGCTTTTCCATTAAACTATAACTTTAATTGAGTTGGCTTAGTAAATAGAACATTGACCAGATCCCCTTCTCAGATCTCTCCTCATTCCACTCCCCCCACCCTCAGTTCTCTTATTGTGCCCCAACCTTAGTCTGGAGTGAGTGGAATTTTTAGATCTGTGCATTACAGATAAAATATAAGTTTCTAAGATATAGGCTCACCATATTTCAATCTAAATTGCCTGGATAGTTCTTCTTGGGCTGTTTAGGGATAAATCCCTATGAAGAGCAAATTTAAACAGTAATGTCTGTAGCGAAGTGCATTTCTTAGTGAACAGCCACTGGTGAGGGGCTCTGTGGGTGCCTGTACTGCATGTGGCAGCATGGTCTCTACATCTGGTTTAAAGTTCAGTTATTTCCCAGACTACATGTGTATTTCTTTAGGAGACTAACCTCTCTCTCAGGATCAGACATTATAAGCTGGTAACTATAAGTGACTTACTCTTTTTGACCTAGACATTGTATACTCTGTCTTAGTTTGACTATTGTTCCTATCAGATCTGGTTCTGTTTAACAATATGGACAACATTGGAGTTTCCATAAATTAGCAGCATGACAAAAGAACCAGGCATATTTAAACCCATAAATCTTGATTTCCAGATCTTTTAAAAGCTTTGTGGTTTAAATAGTCCTTTACTCTATGGTAGACATAGCAGTACTTACCAAAATTCTGGCTATCAGAAGGCTTTCATAGTTCAACAGGAACTAAAAAATGACCTCAAATGAGTCACTCTTTTAAGAATCAGAAAATCCAAATCTGTTCTGGCCCTGCTAGTGAGACCTTTTATGAATCACATGCTCTCACTTCTTTGTTTTAAAAAAAAAGAATAACAAATACTGTATGATTCCACTTACATGAAGTATCTAAAGTAGTCAAATTCATAGAAACAAAGTATGGAAGCAGCGGGGAGAGAAAGAGGATTTATTTACAGGGCATAGTTTTAGTTCTGCAAGAAGAAAAGTTCTGGAGATTTATTACACAATAGTATAAATATACTTAATACTACTGAACAGTACATGCAGTACTACTGAATGGTTAAGATGGTGAATTGTATGTTATTTTTATCATAATTTTAAAATGTTTTTATTTTTTAAATTATTAGTGTTACTGTTAATTGAGTGCCTAGTGTGTGCCTTAGAAGCATTATCTCAATAAATATTCACAGCTCCATTAAGTGGGTATTATTACCCTGTTTTATAAATGGGAAAACTCATACTTAGTAAAGTAATCTACTGGCTAATAAGTGGCAGACCATTCTGGATCTAAGTGTGACTCTAAAGCAATTCAAAAAACAGAGTGCTACTGCTCAGCACAAACCAGACTGTGTGTGTGTGTTAGGCCTCAGTCGTCTCTGATGCTTTGAACCCCATGGACTGTAGCACACCAGGCTCCTCAGTCCATGGAATTCTCTAGATAAGAACAGTGGAGTAGATTGCCATTCCCTTCTTCAGGTGATCTTCCCACCTGAGGGATCAACCCAGGTCTCCCACATTGTGAGCAGATTATTTACCATCTAAGCCATCAGGGAATCTATGAGTTTATGATTCTTAGATGCCCTGGGGACCCTGCAGAAACCTTGCAAGAAAGAAAAAAAAAGTTTCAATGTTTGGGTGTTCAAAGACTACTCCTTTATCATTTATAGTGAATAAAAATTGCCGTACTAGATTTAGTTTGTGGTACATCAGCAGTTCAAAGTGCTGTTTATGGTAGGCCAAGATGTAAAGAGCGATATTGCATAGGAACCTGGATTGTTAGATCCATGAATCAAGGCAAATTGGAAAGTGGTCAAACAGGAGATGGCAAGAGTGAACGTTGACATTCTAGGAATCAGCGAACTAAGATGGACTGGAATGGGTGAATTTAACTCAGATGACCATTATGTCTACTACTGTGGGCAGGAATCCCTTAGAAGAAATGGAGTAGCCATCATAGTCAACAAAGCAGTCTGAAATGCAGTACTTGGATGCAATCTCAAAAACGACAGAATGATCTCTGTTTGTTTCCAAGGCAAACCATTAAATATCATGGTAATCCAAGTCTATGCCCCGACCAGTAACACTGAAGAAGCTGAAGTTGAATGGTTCTGTGAAGACCTACAAGACCTTCTGGAACTAACACCCCAAAAACATGTCCTTTTCATTATAGGGGACAGAAATGCAAAAGTAGGAAGTCAAGAAACACCTGGAGTAACAGGCAACTATGAACTTGGAGTACAGAATGAAGCAGGCAAAGACTAATAGAGTTCTGCCAAGAGAACGCACTGGTCATAGCAAACACCCTCTTCCAACAACACAAGAGAAGACTCTACACATGGACATCACCAGATGGTCAACACCAAAATCAGATTGATTATATTCTTTGCAGCCAAAGATGGAGAAGCTCTATACAGTTAGCAAAAACCAGACTGGGAGCTGACTGTGGCTCAGATCATGAACTCCTTATTGCCAAATTCAGACTGAAATTGAAGAAAGTAGGGAAAACCACTAGACCATTCAGGTATGACCTAAATCAAATCCTTTATGATTATACAGTGGAAGTGAGAAATAGATATAAGGGGCTAGATCTGATAAATAGAGTGCCTGATGAACTATGGAATGAGGTTCGTGACATTGTACAGGAGACAGGGATCAAGACCATCCCCAAGAAAAAGAAATGCAGAAAAGCAAAATGGTTATCTGAGGAAGGCTTACAAATAGCTGTGAAAAGAAGAGAAGTGAAAAGCAAAGGAGAAAAGGCAAGATATACCCATTTGAATGCAGAGTTCCAAAGAATAGCAAGGAGAGATAAGAAAGCCTTCCTCAGCGATCACTACAGAGAAATAGAGTAAAACAATAGAATGGGAAAGACTAGAGATCTCTTCAAGAAAATTAGAGATACCAAGGGAACGTTTCATGCAAAGATGGGCTCGATAAAGGACAGAAATGCTATGGACCTAACAGAAGCAGAAGACATTAAGATGAGGTGGCAAGAATACACAGAAGAACTGTACAAAAAAGATCTTCATGACCCAGATAATCACGATAGTGTGATCATTCATCTAGAAATTCCAGACATCCTGGAATGTGAAGTCAAGGGGGCCTTAGGAAGCATCACTATGAACAAAGCTAGTGGAGGCGATGGAGTTCCAGTTGAGCTATTTCAAATCCTGAAAGATGATGCTGTGAAAGTGCTGCAACTCAATGTGTCAGCAAATTTGGAAAACTCAGCAGTGCCCACAGGACTGGAAAAGGTCAGTTTTCATTCCAATCCTAGAGAAAGGCAATGCCAAAGAATGCTCAAACTACCACACAATTGCACTCATCTCACACGCTAGTAAAGTAATGCTCAAAATTTTCTAAGCCATGCTTCAGCAATACATGAACCGTGAACTTCAGATATTCAAGCTGGATTTAGAAAAGGAATCAGAGAAAGAGGAACCAGAGATCAAATTGCCAACATCTGCTGAGTTGTCGAAAAAGCAATAGAGTTTCAGAAAAACATCTATTTCTGCTTTATTGACTATGCCAAAGCCTTTGACTGTGTATATCACAATAAACTCTGGAAAATTCTGAAGGAGATGGGAATACCAGACCACCTGACCTGCCTCTTGAGACACCTGTATGCAGGTCGGGAAACAACAGTTAGAACTGGACACGGAGCAACAGACTGGTTCCAAACAGGAAAAGGAGTATGTCAAGGCTATATATTGTCACCCTGCTTATGTAACTTATATGCAGAGTATACATCATGAGAAACGCTGGGCTGGAAGAAGCACAAGCTGGAATCAAGATTGCCAGGAGAAATATCAATAACCTCAGATATGCAGATGATACCACCCTTATGGCAGAAAGTGAAGAAGAACTAAAGAGCCTCTTGATAAAAATGAAAGAGGAGAGTGAAAAAGTTGGCTTAAAGCTCAACATTCAGAAAACGAAGATCATGGCATCCGGTCCCATCACTTCATGGGAAATAGATGGGAAAACAGTGGAAACAGTGAGAGACTTTATTTTTGGGGGCTCCAAAATCACTGCAGATGGTGACTGCAGCCATGAAATTAAAAGACACTTCTGGGAAGGAAAGCTATGACCATATTAAAAAGCAGAGACATTACCCTGCCAACAAAGGTCCGTCTAGTAAAGGCTATGTTTTTTCCAGTGGTCATGTATGGATGTGAGAATTGGACTATAAAGAATGCTGAGCACCAAAGAATTGATGCTTTTGAACTGTGGTGTTGGAGAAGACTCTTGAGAGTGCCTTGGACTGCAAGGAGATCCAACCAGTCCATCCTAAAGGAGATCAGTCCTGAATATTCATTGGAAGGACTGATGTTGAAGCTGAAGCTCCAGTACTTTGGCCACCTGATGTGAAGAGCTGACTCATTTGAAAAGCCCATGATCCTGGGAAAGATTAAGTGAAGGAGGAGAAGGGGATGACAGAAGATGAGATGGTTGGATGGCATCACCGACTCAATGGACATGGGTTTGGGTCGACTCCAGAAGTTGGTGATGGATAGCGAAGCCTGGCGTGCTGCGGTTCATGGGGTCGTAAAGAGTCGGACACAACTGAGTAGCTGAAATGAACTGAAGATGTTATTCAAATGTTGGAAAAATTAAGATGCTAATAGTGAGTACTTCTCTAGAAAGGCTTGGTTCTCAGAGACTGAAAAGGGTTTCCTTTTCATTATATGTATTTCTGCTTTTTGAATTTGTAATAACATATGTTTTGTTGAATGTGTTCCCCGCCAAATTCATGTGTTGAAATCTTAAATGCCAGTACCTTGAAATGTGAACCTATTTGTAAACAGGATCACTGTACATGTAATTAGTTAAGAAGAGGTTTGCTGGAATGGGGTGGGCTGCTAATCCAGTGTGACTCATGACCTTATAAAAAGGGAAAATTTTGACACAGAGGCACACAGGGAGAATGTCATGTGAAGGTGAAGTTAGAGATTGCAATTATACTTCTGTGAGTTAAGGAATGCTGAAGACTGTCGGAAAATCACCACAAACCAGGGCAGAGGCAAGTCACAGTCTTCCTTGCAGAAGGAACAAACTTTGATGACACCTTGATCTCAGACCTCTAGCCTCCAGAGCTGTGAGACAATAAATTTTTGTGATTTTAAGCTACTCAGTTTGTGGTATTTTTTTTACAGCAGCCCTAGCATCCTACTATAACTTCTAAAGTGAAAAAGGAAAAAAAAATAAAAATGGAGAAAAAAAAGTTAGTTGTAGTTATTGGGGGTTTATCCCAAGCAATATTCAAATTTAAAAAGGATCTTAATACATGATGTTCATTATAATAATTTTCATGATTGGGAAGAATAAGTAACCCAAATATCTAGGCATTAGTGAATAACCAAATTATAGCATGTCTACTTGATGGAATATTCTGTTGTCATTTTATGTAGCCTAAGAGATATTGTGAAGAATGTGTATAATGTAAATATATTAAAAAGTTGCATGTAAAATTGCTTATATCAAATGATAACAGTTGTGCAAAGTATATGTGCCTTCACTAAGATCAGAAGGGAACACAGAAATGAAAAGTAGTGGGATCTGTGTAGATTTTTCCTTTTTATGTTTTTCTAAATTTGTTACTTTTATTACATATAATTATGATAATTTATTGTGGTTATAATATTATTTTTAATAATTAGCTTTATTGAGACAGATTATACATAGAATAAAATTTGCCCTTTTAAAGTGTAAAGTTGGATAGGTTTAATGTATACATCCTTATAACCATCATAGCAATCAAGAAATAAAGCGTTTCTTTCATCATAGAATGTTCTCTATTGCCCTTTTACAGTCAGTCAGTCTCTCAGTCCTGGTCTTAGTCAACTCTGATCTGTTTTCTGTCACCACAGGTTAGCTTTTTCTTTCCTATAATTTCTTTTAAACAGAGTAATATAGTATATACATTTCTGTCTGCTTACTTTCCTTTAGCATAATTTTGGTGAGCTTTATCCATGTTGTAGCTTATCTGAGGACTTCCTTAGTGGCTCAGTGGTAAAGAATCTGCCTGCCAATGCAGGAGACATGGGTTCAATTACTGGGTCAAGATGATCCCCTGGAAAAGGAAATAGCAACCCACTCCAGTATTCTTGCCTGGGAAATCCCATGGACAGGGAAGCCAGGCGGGTCACAGTCCATGGGGTCATAAAAGAGTTGGAAGTGATTAGTGACTAAACACAAGTTTATCTGAGTAGATTTCTTTTTATTATTAAAGAGTATGTTCCTTAGTAGCTATACTAATTTGTTTACCCATTTATCTGTTGGTATTGATTTGCGTTGTTCCTAATTTTTTACTATTAGGAATAGGTTGCTGTGAACATAGTTGTACAAGTTTTGAGTAGTCATATGTTTTTATTTTGCTTGGATAAATGCTTTGGATGAGAATTGTTGGACTGTGTAATAAGTACATGCTTAACATTGTAAGAAACTGCCTCACTCAGTAAAGAATACACCTGCAATGCAGGAAACCTGGGTTTGATCCTTGGGTTGACAAGATCCCCTGGAGAAGGAAATGCCAACCTACTCCAGTATTCTTGCTTGGAAATCCCACCGACAGAGGAGACTGGCAGGCTATAGTCCATGAAGTTGCAAGAGTTGGACACAACTTAGCAACTCAACCACCACCACGCAGAAGAAACTGCCAAGTGGTGTATATTCTTTGCAGCAATGTATGAAAATCCTCCTAGCTCCACAGAGTCACCAGCACTTCATATTTTTTGTCTGTTTTTGTTTTAGCCATTCTCATGGCTGTTTAGTAGTCTTTGTTGTTTTAATATAAATATCCCCGATAATTTGATATTAAAGCTTTTCCTGTGCTTATATTTTCATTTGGAAAGTGTCTACTCCAATATTTTCCTCATTAAAAAAATATTGCCTTCTTACTAAAGTGTAAGAGTGCTTTTTAAAAATATTCCAGATAGTGTTCCTTTATCTTTCCTTAGAGCAAGTATTCACTCCATTTGTGGTTTGCCCTTTCATTTTCTTAATAGTATATGTACCTCAAAGTGCAAAAGTTTTAAGTTTTGTTGAAATTTGTGTTTGTCAGTTTTCTCTTATGATTCAGAGTTGTGTGTGAAAATTTGCCTATACCAAGTTTATATAGGCCTTCTCATGTTTTCTTCCAAAACTTATATAGTGTTAGCCTTTGCATTTAGATACACGATCTATTTTGTGTTAACTATTTTATGTAGATGTGAGGAAAGGGGAGAGATTTATTTTCTTCTAAATTGATATCCAGTTATTCCAACCATATTTATTAGCAGTTTCTTAAAAATTGTTTGAAATGATTTTGATTGGAATCTATAGATCAATTTGGGGACAATTTAGTGTTCAGTGTTGAGTGTTCTAATTTGTAAGCACAGTGTAGCTGTCCGTGTCTAAGTCTTTAACATCTTTCATCAGTATTTTACAGTTTATAGTATATATTTCTTGGTTATATTTTGTTAAATTTATATCCAAGTATTTCATGTTTTGGAATGCTTATTATTAATTTAATTTTCCAGTCTTGTATGGCCAGTTTATGTAAATAAACTTTTAAAAATTGACCTAGTATTCTGGGACCTTGCTGTACTTACTAGCTCTACATAGTTTAAGATTTTGTATGTAGTCATGTTTCAGTATTTACTTCCCTATCTATGTGCCTTTAGCTTTTTCCTTGCTTAATTGAAATGGCTAAAACTGCACTACAGTGTTGAATACATGCTGTGACAGTGGACACCTAGCCTGTTTACTGATCGTAAAGCATTCAGCCTTTCAGCGTTAAGCATAACTTTAGTTTCCATAGGTATCCTTTATAAAGTTGAGGAAATTCCCTTCTATTTATAGTTCATTGAAAGTTTTACAACAAATCAATGTTGAATTATTTTTTAAATGGTGGTAAAATATACATTTATCATTTTAACTATTTAAGTGTACAGTTCAGTTGCATAAAAATTTGCACTGTTGTGCAACCACCATCACCATTCATCTTCAGAATTTTTTCATCTTACAAAATTGAAACCCTGTACCCACTGAACAAGAACTCCACATCCTGAAGCCCTAGGTAACCCTTGTGTTTTCTTCTTTAAAGTATTGGTTGTTTAAGAGTGTGTTGTTTAATTTCCATATACATGTGATGTTTCTATATTTTATTCTACTATTGTTTTCTAGTTTCATTCCACTGTGATTGAAAAAAAACACTTTGCATGATTTCTGGCCTTTTTCAATTTATTAAGACTTGTTTTGTAGCCTAAGGTGTGGTTTGTTTTAGAGAAAGTTCCATATGCATTTGAGAAAAATGTGTATTCTGATTTTATTGGATGGAATATTCTGCACAAAAGGAAAAATCCTATTGGTAAGGACACATATGTAGTAAAGGTTGTAGATCAACCAATTATAAAGCTGATAGGAAGGTTAAAAGACAAAACAGTAGATTATCGACATCTGGAATAAATAGTTAAGAAATACACAAAACCAAAAGGTGCAAAATATAACATCAAAACATTAAATGGAGGGAAAAGGGTAAAAATGCAGGGTTGTTAAAATGTGTTCAAATTTAAGAGACTATCAACTTAAAATAATCATATGTATATATATGAACAGATACATATATATGTGTATATATATGCACACACACACACACATATATATAAATCTCATCATTAACACAACCAAAAGTCTATAATAGATATACAAACAAAAAAGAAAGGAATCCAAACTTAACACTAAAGATAGCTATCACACCACAAGGGAAAAGAGCAAAAGAAGAAGAAAGGAATAAAAAAGAGCTACAACCTGAAAATGATTAAGAAAATGGCAGTATGTACAAGTGAAAGTTGCTCAGTCATGTCCAACTCTTTGCAGTCATGTCTGATTTCTATACAGTCCATGGAATTCTCTAGGCCAGAATACTGGAGTGGGTAGCCTTTCCCTTCTCCAGGGGATCTTCCCAATTCAGGGATCGAACCCAGGTCTCCCACATTGCAGGCAGATTCTTTACCAGCTGAGCCACAAGGGAAGCATTAAGTGAAAGTTGTTCAGTCGTGTCCAACTTTTTGTGACCCCATGGACTGCAGTCCATGGAATTTTCCAGGCCAGAATACTGGAGTGGGTAGCCTTTCCCTTCTCCATGGGATCTTCCCAACCCAGGGATTGAACCCAGGTTTCCCACATTACAGGCAGATTCTTTACCAGCTGAGCCACAAGGGAAGCCCAAGAATACTGGAGTGGGTAGCCTATCCCTTCTCCAGCAGATCTTCCCGACCTGGGAATCAAACCAGGGTCTCCTGCATTACTGGAAGATTCTTTACCAATTGAGCTAAGAGGGAAGCCCTACTAAGTACTAACTTATTAATAATTATTTAAACATGAATGATTAGATGCTCCAATAAAAAACAAAGAGTGGCTGAATGGATGCAAAAACAATTCCCATATATGCTGTATATAAGAGACACTTCAGATCTGGACCCACTTAGAATTATAGTGAGAAGTAATGGAAAAGGTATTCTATGCAAAGGAAATGAAAAGAAAGCTGGAGTAGCAATACTTCGATGAGACAAAATAGTACTTAAAGTAGACTATAAGAAGAGACAAATAAGGACATTACATAATGATATAAAAATTGACCCAACAAGAAGATACAACAATTGTAAATACATATATATATATATATATATATATATGTTAACGTAGGAGAACTTAAGTACATAAATCAAATATAAACAGATATAAAGAGAGAGAGTGACAGCAACATGGTAATAGTAGGGGACTTTAGCACTCCACGGACATCGATGGAGAGATCATCTAGGTAGAAAATCAGTAAGGTAACACAAGCCATAACACATTAGACCAGATATTGTATAATATTCCATTCAAAAGCAGCACAATGTTTATCTTTTTCAAGTTCACGTTGAATGTTCTCCAGATTGCTCAATTGGTAAAGAATCTGCCCGCAATGCAGGAGACCCTGGTTCAATTCCTGGGTCGGGAAGATCCCCTGGAGGAGGGATAGGCTACCCACTCCAGTATTCTTGGGCTTCCCTGATGTCTCAGCTGGTAAAGAATCCGCCTGTAATGCGGGAGACCTGGGTTTGGTCCCTGGGTTGGGAAGATCCTGTGGAGAAGGGAAAGGCTACCCACTCCAGTATTCTGGCCTAGAGAAGTCTATGGACTATACATGGGTCGCAAAGAGTTGGACACAACTGAGCAACTTTCTCTTCACTTCACTAGATTACAAAACAAGTCTCCATAAACGTAGGAAGATTGAAATCCTATCAAGCATCTTTTCTAACTGCAATGGTATGAGACTAGGAAAAAAACCACACACACAAAAAATAAGTCAAAGAGGAAATTTAAAAATACCTAGAGACAATGAAACATGAAAATGAAAACAAAAACACCACACTCCAAAACCTATGGAATGCAGCAAAAGCAGTTCTATAAGGGAGATTCTTACTGATACAAGCCTACTTCAGGAAGCAAGAAAAATCTCAAGTAAACAACCTAACCTCATACCTAAAGCAACTAGAAAAATAAAGAGAAACACACAAAAGTGAGTAAAAGGGAAGAAATCATAAAGATCAGAGCAGAAGTAAGTGAAATGGAGACTAACTATCAATAGAAAAGATCGATGAAACTAAGAACTATCTTTGAAAAAGTAAAATGATAAACCGTTAGCCATACTCATCATACATATGGATGTGAGAGTTGGACCATAAAGAATGCTGACCATCAAAGAATTGATGCTTTCAAATTGTGCTGAATAAGACTTGAGAGTCCCTTGGACTGTAGGGAGATAAAACTGGTCATTCACAAAGGAAATAAACCCTGAATATTCACTGGATGGACTGATGTTGAAACTGAAGCTCCAATATTTTGGCCACCTGATGTGAAGAGCTGACTCATTGGAAAAGATGCTCATCCTTGCAAAGACTGAAGGCAAAAGGAGAAAGGCGCACAGAGGATTAGATGCTTAGATAGTACCACGAACTCAATGGACATGAGTCTGAGCAAACTCCAGGAGACAGTGAAGAACAGGGGAGCCTGGCATGCTTCAGTCCAAGGAGTCACAAAAAATTGGACAGAACTTAGCAGTTGAACAGCAACAACAACATACTCATCAAGAAAAAAAGGGTGGGGGGAAGCCCAAATAAAGAAAATCGGAAATGAAAAAGAAGTTACAACTGACAGCACATAAATGAAAAGGATCATAAGAGGTTACTATGAATAATTATATGCCAATAAAATAGACAGTGTGGAAGAAATGATTAAATGCCTAGAAACATACAATCTCCTAAGACTGAATTAGGAAGAGATAAAAAGTATGAAAAGACTGGTCACCAGTAATGAAATTGAATTAGTAATCAAAAAACACCTCCAAAAACGTAAATCTAGGATCAGATGACTTCACAGGTGTATTCTACCAAACATTTAAAGAAGAATTAATACCTTTTTCTTCTTAAAACTATTCCCAAAAACTGCAAGAAAGAATGCTTCAGAGTTTATTCTATAGGGGCAACATCACCCTCCATCTAAAATCAGACAGAAATAACACAACAATAAAAGGAAATGACAGGCCATTATCAATGATAGACATAGATGCAAAAATCCTCAACAGAATAGTAGCAAACCAAATTCAACAGTACATTAAAAGGATCATATACTGTGATCAACTGAAATTTATTCTGGGAATGCAAGGATGGTTCAATATTTGCAAATCAATCCACATTGATACATTGAAGACTAAAAATCATAATTTTCTCAAAAGATGCAGAAAAACGTTCAACAAAATTCAAGATCCATTTATGATAAAAACTCTGAACAAAGTGATTATAGAAGGAGTGTATCTCAAAATAATAAAATCTGTATATGACAAACCATAGCCAACATTATATTCAGCAGTGAAAAGCTGAAAGCTTTTTCTCTGGAATCAGGAACGAGACATGAAACATGACATCACTTTATTCAACATTGTATTGGAAGTCCTAGACAAGACAAAGAAAAGGCATCCAAATAGGAAAGGAAAACACAGCCACTGTTCGCTGGAGACATGAACTATGTGTAGGAAATCCTAAAGATGCCACAAAAAGTTTATTGGAACTAATAAGTGAAATCAGCAAGCTTGCAGGATACAAAATTAATATACTGAAATCTGTTGTGTTTCTGTCCACTAATAATAAACTATCGAAAAGAGAAATTAAGAAAACAGTCCCAGTTATAATTGCTTTTAAAAAATAACATAAATATGAATAAATTATACAAGGAGGTGAAAGACATATACTGGGAAAACCAGAAAACATTCATGAATGAAATGGAAGATGATGCAAAGAAATGAAAAGATATATTGTATACACAGACTGGAAGAGTTTGTATTGATTGCTAAAATGGCCAAACTACCCAAGGCAATCTACAAATTCAATGCGTTCCCTGTAAAAATCCTCATGACATTTTTGACAGAACTAGAAAAAAGAATCCTAAAATATATATGGATATACAAATCACCCTGAGTAGCCCAAACAATCTTGGGAAGCAAGATCAAAACTGGAGTTACTATGCTCCCTGATTTCACATTGTATTACTAGTCTACAGTAATCAAAACAGTATGGTCCTGTTGCTAAAACAGACACATAGATCAATAGAACAGGATAAAACCCAGAAATAAAACCACACTTACGTGGTCAGTTAATCTATGACAAAGGACACAATATACAATGGGGAAAAGTCAGCCTCTTCACTCAATATACGTGGGAAAACTGGACAGCTGCATGCAAAAGAATCAAACTAGATTAGTTTTTCATAGCATGTATAATAATTAAATGATTTAAAAACTTAAATGAAAGATCTAAAACCATGAAAAGCCTAGAAGAAATCAGGCATAATGCTCTTTGACATCAATTTTCACAATAGTTTTCTGAATCTGTCTCCTAGGGCAAGGAAAAAATGCAAAACTAAACAAATGGTACTGTGTCAGATTAGAAAACTTTATATATAAACTATATATATATAAACTAAATATATATATATTATATATAAACTAAATATATATATATTTATATATATAAACTAAACATATATTTATATATAAACTGAACATATATATATTTATATATATAAGCTAAATATATATATTTATATATATAAACTATATATATATATGGAGTTAATATCCAAAATATGTAGGAACTCATGTAACTCAACATAAAAAAAAAGTAGGCAGAGAATTGAGGAGAGAACAAGATGGTGGAGGAGTAGATGGATGTGGGTACGTCTCTCTCGATGGATACGTCAGGAATACACCTTCAGACGCCGAACTGCATGCAGAACACCAGCTGAGAGCAGACAGGAGTACCTGACAAGTGGAACAGAATATATAGAACCATGCAAAACTCCGTAGGATGAAGGAACTAGGGGGGAAAACAGCAGTGTTAGTAGGACTGAACCTGCCCTCAGCAGGTGGGGGAACTGAAGCAGGGGTCCAGTCCCCACATTGGGGCAGTTGAGTCAGAGGAGAAACATTTAAGGCTGGGAGTGAAACAGCTGACCTGTGGGAGCCTAAATGGAATGAGAATCAGACAGTCTTTGCTGCAGCCATACATACTCCAGACAGGGACTCAGGTCCCCTGGAAGGTGCAGTGGCTGGGAGCTAGAATTTAGGTATTATGGAACACTCCCAAGGTGAGGGCTGCTGTTGACTGCAGAGAGACAGATAGAGGTATGTGAGGGAGGAGATTTGGAGGGAAGTGCCTGTGAAGGAAAGCCTGGCAGCCATGGAAGCAAGTTGATACTGCTGAGTCACATGTAGGGGGTGGAGCCATCACCATAGCCTCTCTCTCCCCACACGCCAGTGTCATAGCAGCTGAACAGTAGAGAGACTGGCCCCATCAAAGGCCTGACACACTGAAGTACAGAATAGGACCCCACCCAGGGTGCCCCTTTAAGTGCCTGACGCACCAGTCTACAAAGTAGGACCCCAGCCAGGAGGGCCCCTCTATTTGCCTGATGCACCAAACAACAGAGAAGCACCCCAGGCAAGGGAGCCTTCTAAATGCCTGAATGGGTGGAGCTATGGAGAAAGAATGGCCAAAGAGGCCTTCTGATCGCCAGCTACAAGAGGCTCCAAAAAAGACTCTGATAGGGCCATAAGTCCTGCAGCGGAGGCAGACCGTGTCCCTGCACACTTTTGCACCACTAGGGTCCTCGCAAGCCAAGCAGCTGCACCACCTTCACACTCAACTCTCACTGGGGCAGAGCTGCCTCAGGCAAAAAAAAATCTTGCATCTATGCACGCAGGGTTGCTTCAGTCATGTCCAACTCTTTCTGACCCTGTAGACTGTGGCCTGCCAGGCTTCTCTGTCAGGGGGATTCTCCAGGCAAGAATACTGGAGTATATTGGCCAATGCTGGTTGCCATACCCTTCTAGAGCACTGTATTTCCTGCTGCCCTAGCTACCCACTCCCCTGAGTACCTGGTTATGCCAGAATCCCTGCGACCCAAGCAGCTGCACCACCTCCACACCTGGCCCTCACTGGGGCAGACCCAAGTCCTCCAGGGCAGTCTCAAGAGCAAACTCCAGTGGAAAACCCACATGCAGAGGTGAAAATAAAACCACAATTGAAACTAAGGGGCAGTGTGGCTAAGGAAGAAGACCCAAAACCTTCCCACCAGCTGTACAAGCTGCAGCTTAAATCCACATGGTCAACTAGGCAGACTCTGCGTCTATGGAATATATAAAAGGACATTGAGAGCTCCCCAAAAAGAAAACACACTGGTTCTGATAGCTGTGGACATTGGAGGCAAGGACACACAGGAGTAGGACCAGATTAGAATCTGAGCTGCCCCAGCAACAGGTCCAGAGATCAACACAGTGTTGGAGGGCATCCTAGGGAGGTGAGGTAGACTGTGACTCCCAGTGAGCGAAAGGGCTCTGACAGCAGTGACTCAAGAAAAACATTTATTATTCTTACGTTTTGACTTGTTCTGTAGATTCTTTTGGATTTTTAAAATTTCTTTTCCCTTTTTTTCTCCCTGTTGTCAATTTTATTGGCACTATGAAATCTAATTAAGCTTTTGAGCTTTTTTCTCCCCGCCACAGTCACATTTTTATTGTTGTTATAAACCTCTCCCTCAACGTTGGGCTTTTGCAGTTCTGTAGAGTTTTCCTTTTTTTTTCCTTTTTCTTTTTTAAATTTTAATTTTTAAACCTATTATTATTTTTTCTACATGTTTTCCTTTGTTTGCTTTTCCTACTATTCTTTTCCCCTTGCAGTTAATCTTTATATAAATCTTCTTTATCTACCTCTATTTAGCTTTGTGTATCTATTCTTTCTTTTCCTCTCAACATATTTGTTAGTTTTATTTTCATTGCTTTATTCCACAATTGGTACCTTGCTTTACTTTTGTTTTCCACTTTGTGCTTTAGTTTTGTTCTTAACTGGTAGATAGAATTTTTGGTTTCCTTTGTTTTCCAGGTCAATCTGTTCTACTTTATTTCTGTTGGACTGTTTTGATTTTGCTTATGGGTATATATGTATATATTCCACTATTTTAATTATTATTTGCCTGATTTTGTAACTGTCATTTGTCTGGTGTTTATCTTTGGTTTCTCGTTTTGGGGTATTTGTTTTAATCTCACTTAATGCCATAACAAACCACTTATGGAATCTTTGTTCCTGACCAGAGATCAAGCTCTGAGTCAGGCCTTTGGAGTGGGAACACTGACTCTAAGACCCTAGACTACCAGAGAATTAACCCTAGAGAGTATTTTACAGCTACATGTAAAAGAATGAAATTAGAACACTTCCTAACACCATACACAAAGATAAACTCAAAATGGATTAAAGACCTAAATGTAAGACCAGAAACTATAAAACTCTTAGAGGAAAACATAGGCACAACCCTCAATGATGTAAATCAAAGCAAGATCCTCTATGACCCACCTCTTAGAATAATGGAAATAAAAACAAAAGTAAACAAGTGGGACCTGATTAAACTTAGAAGCTTTTGCACAGCAAAGGAAACTATAAGCAAGGTGAAAAGACAACCCTCAGAATGTGAGAAAATAATAGCAAATGAAACAACTGACAAAAGATTAATTTCCAAACAACTCAACACCAGAAAAACATACAACCCAATCAAAAAGTGGGTAAAAGACCTAAACAGACATTTCTCCAAAGAAGATATACAGATAGCTAACAAACACATGAAAAGATGCTCAACGTTGTTTATTATTAGAGAAAAGGAAATCAAAACTACAATGAGCTATCACTTCACACCAGTCAGAATGGCCATCATCAAAAAGTCTACAAACAATAAATGCTGGAGAGGGTGTGGAGAAAAGGGAATGCTCTTGCAGTGTTGGTGGGAATGTAAACTGATACAGCCACTATGGAGGACAGTATGGAGATTCCTTAAAAAACTAGGAATAAAACCACCATATGACCCAGCAATCCCACTCCTAGGCATATACCCTGAGGAAACCAAAATTGAAAAAACACATGTATCCCATTTTTCATTGCAGCACTATTTATAATAGCTAGAACATGGAAGCAACCTAGATGTCCATTGAAAGATGAATGGATAAAGAAGTTGTGGTACATATATACAATGGAATATTACTCAGCCATAAAAGGGAAGACCTTTGAGTCAGTTTTAAAGAGGTGGATGAGCCTAGAACCTGTTCAGTTCAGTTCAGTTTAGTCGCTCAGTTGTGTCTGACTCTTTGCAACCCTGTGAATCGCAGCACGCCAAGCCTCCCTGTCCATCGCCAACTCCCAGCGTTCACTCAAATTCATGTCCATCGAGTTGGTGATATCATCCAGCCATCTCATCCTCTGTTGTCCCCTTCTCCTCCTGCCCCCAATCCCTCCCAGCATCAGAGTCTTTTCCAATGAGTCAGCACTTTGCATCAGGTGGCCAAAGTATTGGAGTTTCAGCTTTAGCATCAGTCCTTCCAGTGAACACCTAGGACTAATCTCCTTTAGGATGGACTGGTTCGATCTCCTTGCAGTCCAAGGGACTCTCAAGAGTCTTCTCCAACACCACAGTTCAAAAGCATCAATTCTTCGGTGCTCAGCTTTCTTCACAGTCCAACTCTCACATCCATACATGACCACAGGAAAAACCATGGCCTTGACTAGATGGACCTTTGTTGGCAAAGTAATGTCTGCTTTTCAGTATGCTATCTAGCTAGGTTGGTCATAACTTTCCTTCCAAGCAGTAAGTGTTTTTTAATTTCATGGCTGCAATAACCATCTGCAGTGATTTTGGAGCCCCCCAAAATAAAGTCTGACACTGTTTCCACTGTTTCCCCATCTATTTCCCATGAAATGATGGGACAAGATGCCATGATCTTAGTTTTCTGAATGTTGAGCTTTAAGCCAACTTTTTCACTCTCCTCTTTCACTTTCATCAAGAGGCTTTTTAGCTCCTCTTCATAGAGTGAATTAAGTCAGAAAGAGAAAGATAAATATCATATTCTAACACATATATACAGAATCCA
Source organism: Bos taurus (assembly GCF_002263795.3). Taxonomy (NCBI): domain Eukaryota; kingdom Metazoa; phylum Chordata; class Mammalia; order Artiodactyla; family Bovidae; genus Bos; species Bos taurus. The sequence continues at coordinate 81,787,858 of NC_037335.1, read as the reverse complement.
GAAAAATGGTACTGAAGAATCTATTTACAGGATGGAGAAACAATCCATCTTGCAATGGAGAAACAGACAGAGAATAGACTTATGGACACAGGGAAAGGGGAGGAGAGGATGAAATGTATGGAAAGAGTAACATGAAAACTTGCATTACTGTATGTATAAGATAGCCAACAGAAATTTGCTGTATAGCTCAGGAAACTCAAGCAAGGGCTCTATATCAACCTAGAGGGGCAGGTTGGGAAGGGAGATGAGAAGGAGGTTCAAAAGGGAAGGTATATCTGTATATCTTTGGCTGATTCATGTTGAGGTTTGACAGAAGACAACAAAATTCTGTAAAGCAATTATCTTTCAATAAAAATAAATAAATTTTAAAATTGTAGCAAACAATTCCGCAAACATTAAAAAGCTCATTCACACAGACACACACACAAAACAGAGGATTTTAAAGTTGAGATGGCAGAGTAGGAGGAAATGGAACTTGTCTTGCCTTACAAGTACATTAAGCATATATCTGCAAATGGAACAGTTACCACAGAGCACCTGATGAATATTAGCAGAATACTTCAGACAACTAAGAAAACAATAAAAGTTTCCTCACAACCAGGTGGAAGAAAAGAAAGAAAAAAGGAATTGAAAAAGGGATTAGGAAATCTGGCAAGAAGTTGGAGGTGAGAGATTCCCAGTGGGAGAGATCAGCTGGGACAGAAAGGGACTTTCAGGGTATTGAGGAGGAATGCAGCAGATGGTCTGTGGAAGGCAGGACAATGTAAGGACTGTGGTCTGTGCCACAGTTCTGTGCACCGCAGTCTGAATGGTGTGTCTCCTGTTGTGGAGGGGGCCTGTGTGCTGGAAAGTTGGATTTGGAGCATGAACCCAGGGAGGAGACAGCTGTTGGCTGTGAAAAGACAGCCCCAACAGGCAGGAGTAAGGAGATCCACAACTGGGAATTTATGAGGTAGCCTGGGACATGACAGAAGCAACGCATTGTTGTTGAGTAGCATGCAAAGGATGGGGCCCACCTGCAGCCTTCTGCTTCTGTGAGCACAAGGAAAGGCACCCATCTGAGCAGGCTTGCCGACCCCTCCAACCATGGCTTCCTCCACCCACGTAGACTCTGGGGTCCTAGGCACCACCCATGCCAAACCCTTGTCAGGAATCAGCCATGATGCCCCAGAGATAGGAATCTGCTGTTATTTCCAGTGTTAAAGCCTGGGGATAAAAAGAAGATCCAGGGAAGGGACCACTGTTGGCTGCATGAATATAACAGGTGGGATGGGAGTGAGGGGCTCCAGAGCCATGAATGCTCCTAGAGGAAGCCTGGTCTGCCTAGGAAAGGAGGTGCCCTTGTTGAATGGCATGCAGTGGGGGGGGCCGCCACCACCACCCGTACACACCAGCCCCTGCCTCTGCGAGCACTTGGAGGGACTTGCAACACAGCAAGGGTGCCCCAGTCTTTTGCAACTGCCTGCTGCTTTTCACTGTCACAGGCACTTGGCACCCCAGTCATGGCCACCTTCAACCTCCCCAACCTTGAATGAGTAAGTGTGCCCCAGTCAGCTGCAGCTTTCACCCCCTCTCACGGACACAGGGAATGGATGCCTGAGGGTGGCACACATGCAGAAGTGGGACCTAAATCAAATCTTAGCTCCAGGGGCTCTGTGAATAAGGAAGAGAAATGGAAATCTCTGTATGCAGCTGTACAAGCCAGGATTGGCTCGGTAAATCCTACATGTGTAGAATATCTGATTAGATAATGACTGTTCCTACAAGTGAGAGCAGTTTAGTTTTAGCAGCAGTGGACCTTGGCAGCAAGTACATGTGGAAGATGGACCAGCCAGGTCATAGTCTGAGCCGGCCCCAGAGTGCCCACAGTGGATCTAGAGACCCACCTCCAGGTATTGGATGGCCTCCTGGGGAGATTCTGGGTCACTGTGGTAGGAGGGACACTGATGGAGGAGGCCTCAGGATAATACTTTTATTACTGTTTTTCTTTCTTGTTTGTTTTGTTCAGTTTTGTTTGTTGTTATTATTTATTTTTTAATTTATCTTTTACTTTTTTTGTTGTTTTGTGTTTTTTCCCCTTGTTTTCATTCTTTTTTCTTTTGACCATTTCATGTGTTTGCTCTATTTTTTCTTCTTTTTTTTAGTTTGCTTTCTGTTTTTGTTTGTCATTTTTTAGTTTTGTTAGTTTAGTCTTCACTGATTCTTTTCATTTCTGAGTTCTGTTCATTCTTCTTTTGTTTTCTGGGTTTTTTTTTTATTTTTTCTGTTTGCTTTTGTTTTTATCATTTGTCTTGGGCTTGGTTTATCTGTTGTTTTCTTTTTATGTGTTATTGCTGTTTGTTTTTGTTTTTGCTATTTATCTTGGGTTTTGACTTTTGTTTTCCTCTTTTTTTCCTTCTTTTTCCTTAGGCTGTGCTGTGTGGCTTATAGGCTCTTGGATCCCTTGCCAGGGGTTAGGCGTGGGCCTCCAGGGTGGGAGCACTAAGTCCAGCACTCTGGTTTGCTGAGAATTCCTGAGCCCAGTTCAATTCAGTTCAGTCACTCAGTCGTGTACAACTCTTTGCGAACCCATGAACTGCAGCACGCCAGGCCTCCCTGTCCATCACCAACTCCCAGAGTTCACCCAGACTCATGTGCATCGAGTCAGTGATGCCATCCAGCCATCTCATCCTCTGTCGTCCCCTTCTCCTCCTGCCCCCAATCCCTCCCAGCATCAGGGTCTTTTCCAATGAGACAACTCTTCGCATCAGGTGGCCCAAGTATTGGAGTTTCAGCCTAGCATCAGTCTTTCCAAAGAAACCCAGAACTGGTCTCCTTTAGGATGAACTGGTTGGATCTCCTTGCAGTCCAAGGGACTCTCAAGAGTCTTCTCCAACACCACAGTTCAAAAGCATCAATTCTTCAGCACTCAGCTTTCTTCACAGTCCAACTCTCACATCCATACATGACCACTGGAAAAACCATAGCCTTGACTAGATGGACCTTTGTTGACAAAGTAATATCTCTGCTTTTGAATATGCTGTCTAGTTTGGTCATAGCTTTCCTTCCAAGGAGTAAGTGTCTTTTAATTTCATGGCTGCAGTAACCATCTGCAGTGATTTTGGAGCCCCCAAAAATAAAGTTTCTCACTGTTTCCACTGTTTCCCCATCTATTTCCCATGAAGTGATGGAACCAAATGCCATGATCTTAGTTTTCTGAATGTTGAGCTTTAAGCCAACTTTTTCACTCTCCTCTTTCACTTTCATCAAGAGGCTCTTTAGTTCTTCTTCACTTTCTGCCATAAGGGTGGTGTCATCTGCATATCTGAGGTTATTGATATTTCTCCTGGCAATCTTGATTCCAGCTTGTGCTTCTTCCAGCCCAGCGTTTCTCATGATGTACTCTGCATAGAAGTTAAATAAGCAGGGTGACAATATACAGCCTTGACTTACTCCTTTTCCTATTTGGGACCAGTCTGTTGTTCCATGTTCAGTTCTAACTGTTGCTTCCTGACCTGCATATAGGTTTCTCAAGAGGCAGGTCAGGTGGTCTAGTATTCCCATCTCTTGAAGAATTTTCCACAGTTTATTGTGATCCACACAGTCAAAGGCTTTGGCATAGGCAATAAAGCAAAAATAGATGTTTTTTTGGAACTCTCTTGCTTTTTCGATGATCCAGCAGATGTTGGCAATTTGATCTGTGGTTCCTCTGCCTTTTTAAAACCAGCTTGAACATCAGGAAGTTTGCAGTTCACATATTGCTGAAGCCTGGCTTGGAGAATTTTGAGCATTACTTTGCTAGTGGGTGAGACGAGTGCAATTGTGCGATAGTTTGATCATTCTTTGGCATTGCCTTTCTTTGGGATTGGAATGAAAACTGACCTTTTCCAGTCCTGTGGCCACTCCTGAGTTTTCCAAATTTGTTGGCATATTGAGTGCAGCACTTTCACAGCATCATCTTTCAGGATTGGAAATAGCTCAACTGGAATTCCATCACCTCCACTAGCTTTGTTCGTAGTGATGCTTTCTAAGGCCCACTTGACTTCACATTCCAGGATGTCTGGCTCTAGGTGAATGATCACACCATCGTTATTATCTGGGTTGTGAATATCTTTTTTGTACCGTTCTTCTGTGTATTCTTGCCACCTCTTCTTAATATCTTCTGCTTCTGTTAGGTCCATAGCATTTCTGTCCTTTATCGAGCCCATCTTTGTATGAAATGTTCCCTTGATATCTCTTATTTTCTTGAAGAGATCTCTAGTCTTTCCCATTCTGTTGTTTTCCTCTATTTCTTTGCATTGATCGCTGAAGAAGGCTTTCTTATCTCTTCTTGCTATTCTTTGGAACTCTGCATTCAAATGGGTATATCTTTCTTTTTCTCCTTTGCTTTTCACTTCTCTCCTTTTCACAGCTATTTATAAGGCCTCCCCAGACAGCCAGTTTGCTTTTTTGCATTTCTTTTCCATGCGGATGATCTTGATCCCTGTCTCCTATACAATGTCACGAACCTCCATCCACAGTTCATCAGGCACTCTATCAGATCTAGTCCCTTAAATCTATTTCTCACACCCACTGTATAATCATAAGGGATTTGGTTTAGGTCATACCTGAATGGTCTAGTGGTTTTCCCTACTTTCTTCAGTTTCAGTTTGAATTTGACAATAAGGAGTTCATGATCTGAGGCACAGTCAGCTCCTGGTCTGTTTTTTGCTGACTGTATAGAGTTTCTCCATCTTTGGCTGCAAAGAATATAATCAATCTGATTTCAGTGTTGACCATCTGGTGATGTCCATGTGTAGAGTCTTCTCTTGTGTTGTTGGAAGAGGGTGTTTGTTATGACCAGTGCATTTTCTTGGCAAAACTCTATTAGCCTCTGCCCTACTTCATTCTGTATTCCAAGGCCAAATTTGCCTGTTACTCCAGATGTTTCTTGACTTCCTACTTTTGCATTCCAGTCCTCTATAATGAAAAGGACATCTTTTTTGGGTGTTAGTTCTAAAAGGTCTTGTAGGTCTTCGTAGAACCGTTCAACTTTAGCTTCTTCAGCATTACCGGTTGGGGCATAGGCTTGGATCACCGTGATCATTGGGAATGAACAGAGATCATTCTGTCGTTTTTGAGATTGCATCCAAGTACTGCGTTTCGGACTCTTTTGTTGACCATGATGGCTACTCTATTTCTTCTAAGGGATTCCTGCCCACAGTAATAGATATAATGGTCATCTGAGTTAAGTTCAGCCATTCCAGTCCATTTTAGTTCACTGATTCCTAGAATGTCAACGTTCACTCTTGCCATCTCCTGTTTGACCACTTTCCAATTTGCCTTGATTCATGGACCTGACATTCCAGGTTCCTATACAATATTGGTCTTTACAACATTGGACTTTGCTTCTATCACCAGTCACATCCACAACTGGGTATTGTTTTTGCTTTGGCTCCATCCCTTCATTCTTTCTGGAGTTATTTCTCCACTGATCTCCTGTAGCATATTGGGCACCTACCGACCTGGGGAATTCCTCTTTCAGTATGCTATATTTTGCCTTTTCATACTGTTAATGGGGTTTTCAAGACAAGAATACTGAAATGGCTTGCCATTCCCTTCTCCAGTGAACCACATTCTGTCAGACCTCTCCACCATGACACGTGCATCTTGTGTGGCCCCACACGGCATGACTTAGTTTCATTGAGTTAGACAAGGCTGTGGTCCATGTGATCAGATTGGCTAGTTTTCTGTGATTATGGTTTCAGTGTGTCTGCCCTCTGATGCCCTCTCACAGCACCTACTGTCTTACTTGGATTTCTCTTGCCTTGGACATGGGGTATCTCTTCACGGCTTCTCCAGCAAAGTGCAGCTGCTGCTCCTTACCTTGGACGAGTTCGCCCCTCCTGACCTTGAATGTGGAGTAGCTCCTCTCCGCCCTCCTGTGCCCACGCAGCTGCCGCTCCTGAGATTTTTAAATTAGTTTGTGCTGTGTTGACACTTAAGACCCAGCTCCACCCAGCTGCCTTCAGGCTCCAGTGCTGGACACCTCACACTAAACACCCAGAGAAACAGGAACACAGCACTACCCATCAGCAGACTGTCTGCCTAAAGTACTAAGTTCACTGACACCCCAAAATACACCGCCTGATGCAGCTCTGCCCATCAAAGGTAAAAGAAAGCTCCACCCACCTGAGTGCAGGAACTAGCCCTCCCACCAGGAAGCCTACACAAGCCCCTGGGCCAGTCTCACCAACAAGGGGACAGCAGAACAAAAGGAACTACAGCCTGCAGCTTGTGAGGAGGAGACCACGAACACAGTGAGTCAGGCAAAAGGATACACAGAGAAATATGTTGCAGATGAAGGTGCATGGTAGAAACGCACAAGACCAAATAAATGAAGAGAAAACAGGCAATCTACCTGAAAAAAAAATTCAGATTAATGATAGCAAAGAAGATCCAGTATCTCAGAAATAAAGTGAAGGCACAGATACAGGAAATATTTAACAAGAACCTAGAAGAACTAGAAGGACTAAAGAACAATCAATGATCAACAAAAGAATAATGGAAATAAAAAATACACTAGAAGGAATCAATAGTAGACTAACTGAGGCAGAAGAATGGATGACTGAGCTGGAAGATAGGATGGTGGAAATAACTGCTATGGAGCCGAATAAAGAAAAAAGAATGAAAAGAATGAAAAGAAATGGAAAGGCCTTAGAAACCTCTGGGATATTAAACACACCAACATTTGAGTCCCAGAATGTTGAATTATAGGGATTCCAGAAGAAGAGAAAGAGAATGGGTCTGAGAAAATATTTCAAGTGATTATCATCAAAAACTTCCCTAACATGGAAAAGGAAATACTCACCAGCATTCGGGAAGTGCAGGAAGTCCCATAAAGTCAAACCCAAGGAGAGACACGCCAAGACACATATTAATCAAACTAACAAAAACTCCATATTGGATTGGCCAAAAAGATCCTTTGGTTTTTGAGTGAAATAAAGGACATTTTTCATTTTCAGAACTTTATTGAATGACATATCCACCATTTTGTTCCACTACCTTCTGCCACTGTTCAGACAACTTCATAATGCCATCTTCCCAAAACTTTTTATCTTTCTGAGCAAAGAACTCTTCCAGATGCCTTTTGCAGTCTTCAGGGGATTGAAATATTTTTCATTAAGAGAATTTTATAAAAACCAAAGTAAGTGGACATCCAAAGATGAAATATCTGGTGAATATAGCCAGTGAATCAGAACTTCTCAGACAAGCTATAACAGCTTTTGCCTGGTCGTCAGAGAAACATGTGGTCTTATGTTATCCTGATGGAAGATTATACATTTTCTGTTGACTAATTCTGAATGCTTTTCATCATATGCTGCTTTCACTTGGTAGAATTGGGAGCAGTACTTGTTGGAATTAATTGTTTGGTTTCCTAAAAGGAACTCACAATAGAGGACACCGTTCTAGTCCCACCATATACACAACGTCACCTTCTTTGGGTGAAGACAGGCTTTTAGTGTGGTTGGTGGTGGTTCATTTTCCTTGCTGCACAATCTTTTCCATTCCACATTATTGTACAGTATCCAATTTTCATTGTCCATCACAATTTATTTTAAAAATGGAACAATTTCATTACATTTAAGTAGATAATTGCATGCAGAAATATAATCAAGGAGATTTTTTCCTCTTAGCTTCTGTGGAACCCAAACATCAAAGTTATTAACATAACTAAGTGGGTATAAATGATTTTCACTGTTTGATTTGGATATTTTGAATATGTTAGCTATCTCCCACATGGTATAGCATTGATTATTGTGAGTTAATGTCTCATTTGATCACTATCAACTTCAAGTTGAGTATTATTCAGCGTGAAACTTTGTAAACCACTTTTGACATGTTTGATCAATCACAGCACTTTCTCCATCCATATAGTGCACAAATCTTTTTTTCCATCTCAGTTGCATTTTTACATTTCTTGAAGTAATAAAGCATAATATGCTGAAAATATTGCCTTTTTTCTTTTATTCTCAGTATTGATTACACAAAAATTCACAAATTTTGATACATCTTTATGGTGAATGCATGCTAATATTATAGCTGTCACAATACAATCTGACAAAATTATTCTGAATGAAGTTAAAGACAACTAAGTGCTGTTAGAGCTATCTTACAGAAAAAAACCAAACGAGTCTTTTGGCCAGTCTACTACAAAGAAAAAATATTAAAAGCACCAAGGTAAAAGCAACAAATTCAGTATCACCAAACCAGCTTTACCTAAAGAAAACCATATGATCATCTCAGTAGGCACAGAAAAAGCTTTTTAACAAAATTCAGCTCCCATTTATGATTAAAACTCTCCAGAAAGTGGATATAGAGGGAAAGTACCTTGACATAATAAAGTCCACATGTGACCAACCCACAACAGACATCATTATCAATGGTGAAAAACCAAAAGCATTTCCTCTAAGATCAGAAATAAGACAGTGTCCTCTCTCACTACTTTTGCTCAACATAGTTTTGGAAAGCCTAGCCACAGCAGTTACAGAAGAAAAAGAAACAAAAGGAATCCAAATTGAAAAAGAAGTGAAATTTTCACTACTTGCAGATGACATGATACTATACATAGAAAATGCTTCAGATTGCACCAGAAACCTACTAGAGTTAATCAGTGAATTTAGAGAAGTTGCAGGATACAAAATTAGTACACAGAAATCTCTTGCCCTCCTATACAGTAACAATGAAATAGCAGAAAGAGAAATTGGGGAAACAATTCCACTTAGCATTGTAACAAAAGAAATGAAATACCTAGGAAAAGAGGAGACAAACCAAAGACAACTACTTGGAGATGGAATGATATACCATGTTCTTGGATTGGAAGAATCTACATTGCAAAAATGACTATACTCACCAAAGCAATCTATATATTCAGTGCAATCTTTATCAAATTTAGCAGTGGCACTTCTCATGAAATTAGAACAAAAAGTTTTTACAATTTGTATGGAAACTCAAAAGGCCCCAAATAACCAAATGAATTTTGAGAAAGAAAAATGAAGATGATGGAATCAGGCTCTCTGACTTCAGATTATACTACGAAGCTACAGTAATCAAGCCAATATGGTACTGGCAGAAAAACAAAAATATAGATCAGTGGAATAGGATAGAAAGCCCAGAGGCAAACCCATGCACCTATGTCACCTAATCTGTGACAATGGATAAAGAATATACAATGGAGAAAAGACAGTCTCTTTCAAAAGTGATAGTGGGAAAACTGGATAGCATCATCTAAAGAATGAAATTAGAACACTCCCTAACACCATATGCAAAAATAAACTCAAAATGGATTAAAGACCTAAAGGTAAGGGCACACGCTATAGAAATTCTTAGAGGAAGACATAGGCAGAACACTCTTTGACATAAATTGTGGCAAGATCTTTTTTAATGCACCTGCTAGAATCATGAAGAAAGCTGAGAGCTGAAGAATGGATACTTTTGAACTGTGGTGTTGGAGAAGACTCTTGAGAGTCCCTTGGACTGCAAGGAGATCCAACCAGTCCATTCTGAAGATCAGCCCTGGGTGTTCTTTGGAAGGAATGATGCTAAAGGTGTAACTCCAATACTTTGGCCACCTCATGCGAAGAGTTGACTCATTGGAAAAGACTCTGATGCTGGGAGGGATTGAGGGCAGGAGGAGAAGAGGACGACAGAGGATGAGATGGCTGGATGGCATCACCAACTCAATGGATGTGAGTCTGAGTGAACTCCGGGAGTTGGTGATGGACAGAGAGGCCTGGCGTGCTGCAATTCATGGGGTCGCAAAGAGTCAGACATGACTGAGCGACTGAACCGAACTGAACTGAGAATAATATAAAAACAAACAAATGGGACCTAATTAAACTGAAAAGCTTTTGCACAGCAAAGAATGCCATAAAAAAGATGGAAACAAACAGCCTTCAGCATAGGAGAAACTATTCTCCATTGAAGCAACTTACAAGAGATTAATCTCCAACATACACAAATAGTTCATGCCCAGTCAAAAAAATGGATAGGAGATCTAAATAGGCATATCTCCAAAGAAGATATACAGATGGCTAACAAACACATGAAAAGATGCTCAACATCACTGATTATTAGAGAAATGCAAATCAAAAGTACAATGAGGTATCACCTCACACCAGTCAGAATCGCGATCATAAAAAAAATCTACAGACAGTAAGTGCTGTAGATGGTGTGGAGAAAAGGGGAGTCTCTTACACTATTGGTGAGAATGTAAATTGATACAGTCACTTTGGAGAACAGTATGGAATTTTCTTTCTTATTTATTTTTTGCCTGTGTTCTGTATTTGTCGCTACGTGAACTTTTCTCTAGTTGCAGCAAGCGGGGACTCTGCAGTTGCAGGGCATGGGCTTCTCCTTGTATCGGCTTCTCTTACTGAGGAACATGAGCTCTAAGGTGCACGGGCTTCAGTAGTTGTGGCATATTGGCTCTGTATTTGCGGCTCCCAGACTCTGGAGCACAGGCTCAGTAGTTGTAGTTCTTGGGTTTGGTTGCTCCAAGGCATGTGGAATCTTCCCAGACCAGGGATCAAACCCCTGTCTCCTGCCTTGGCAGGTGGATTCTTCACCACTGAGCTACCAAGGAAACCCAAGAGGTTTCTTAAAAAGTAAAATGACCTGTCAATCCCACTGCTGTGCATATACAGAGAAGAACATAATTCAAAAAGGTATGTGCACCCCAATATTCATTGCAGCACTATATACTATTGTAAATAGTATTTACTATTATAATAGCCAGAATAATGAAACAACATAAATGTCCACTGACAGACAAATGGATAAAGAAGAGTTGTGGTACATATATTCAATGAATATTACTCAGCCACAAAAGGGAATACAATTGAGTGAGTTGTAGTGATGTGGATGAACCTAGAACTGTCATACAGAGTGAATAAGTTAGAAAGTTAGAAGAAACTTACTTCTCACTTACAGAAGTAAGTTAGAAAGAGGAAAACAAATATTATATATTAAACCATATATGTGGAATCTAGAAAAATGATATAGATGATCTTATTAACAAAGCAGACAGAGAGAGAAACATGTATGTAGACAACAAATGTGTGGGTACCAAGGGAAAAGAGTGGGTGGGAGATTTAGACTGGTATCCCTGATAGCTCAGTTGGTAAAGAATCCTCCTGCAGCGCGGGAGACCCTGGTTCTATTCCTGGGTCAGGAAAATCCACTGGAGAAGGGAAAGGCTGTCTACTCCTGTATTCTGGCCTGGAGAATTCCAGAGACTGTATAGTTTGGGGGCTCACAAAGAGCCGGACACGACTGAGTGACTTTCACTACACTACACACACACACACTGCTATGTATAAAATAGATAACCAGAAAGGACTTACTGTATGGCACAGGGAAGTCTACTCAGTGCTCTGTGGTGACCAAACTGGGAAGGAAATCCAAAAAAGAGAGGATACATATATACATATGGCTGATTCACTGTGCTGTACAGCTGAAACTGACACAGCAATGTAAAGCAAATATACTCCAATAAAGACAAAAAGAAAAATGGTCAGAGGACCTGAATAGACATTTTTCAAAGAAAACGTATTATGGCCAACAGACACATGAAAAGATGCTCAACATCAATCATTAGGAGAATGCAAATTAAACCCGAATGAGCTACCACCTCACACCTGTCTAAATGGTTTCCATCAAAAAGCCTTGAAATTACAAGCGTTGCTGAGGATGTGACCAAGGAACCCTCATGTACTGTTGGTGAGATTATAAATTGTTGCAGCCAGAATGGAAAACAGTTTTAGGTTCCTCAAAAAATTAAAACTAGAGCTACCATATTTCACTTTTTTTATATTTACCCTCCCCTCCCCCTGAAAAAAAACAAAAAACACAATCACTAATTCAAAAAATATATGAAGCACAGTGTTCAATGTAGCATTATTTACACTAGCCAAGATAAGGAAGCAATCTAAATGTCCATAAAAAAAAGATAAAGAATATGTTATAAGTATGTATAATGGAAATTCAGTCAACCATAAAAAATATGAAATCTTGCCATTAAGGGCAACATGAATGGATCTAGAGGGTATTTTGCTAAGTGAAACAAGTCAGATAGTGAAAGTTAAATATTGCACTTATATGTGGAATCTAAAAAGCAAAACAAAAAACAGATTCATAGATAACAGAGAAAAACAGGTGATTGCCAGGAGAGAAGGGGTTGGAGTAAGTGGGTGAAATAGCTGATTGGGATTAAGTAGTATAAACCTCCAGTTATATAATAAATAAATCAAAGGGATATAATGTACAGCCTAAGGAATATGATCAGCAAATAATATTGTAGTAATTTTGTATGAGGGCAGATTGTTATTAGACTTATCATTGTTATGATTTCATAATGTATGCAGATATAAAATCATTATGTAGTATACCTGAAACTAACATAATATTGCATGTCAACTATATATATATTTTTTTTGCTTTTAGGAACATTCTAGTTCAAGATTTTATTTTTTCTGTAGTTTTAAGATATAATTAATATAAAATAATTGCATTAGTTTAAGGTGTACAACATAATGAATTGAAACACGTACATACTACAAAATGATCACATCAGTAAGTTTAGTTAACATCCATCAATCACCTCATGAAGTTATAATTTTTTTTCTTCTGATGAGAACTCTTAAGATCTATTCTTAGCAACTTTTATTTTTATTTTTTTTATATTTTATTTTTTAACTTTACAATATTGTATTGGTTTTGCCATATATCAACATGAATCCGCCACAGGTATACACATGTTCCCCATCCTGAACCCTCCTCCCTCCTCCCTCCCCATACCATCCCTCTGGGTCATCCCAGTGCACCAGCCCCAAGCATCCAGTATCGTGTATCGAACCTGGACTGGTGACTCGTTTCATATATGATATTATACATGTTTCAGTGCCATTCTCCCAGATCATCCCACCCTCTCCCTCTCCCACAGAGTCCATTTAAAAACCTATCATAAAATCTTTCTCTTTAAAAAATAAAATGGGTTCTTATTCATGTATTGGAATGATGTATTCCTTTATACTATTATTAGTATCACAAATTGCATTTACTGATTTTAGATTGTTAGCAACCCCTCTCATTCTGGGATTAACCCTATTTAGTGGTGTACCATAATCCTTTTTTATATATTGCTACATTTTATATGCTAAAATTTTATTCAAAGATTTTTATATTTATGTTCATGAAGAATATTGGTCTCCAGTTTTCTTTTGTCTAGGAGGTTTTGATATCAGCATTCAGTTCAGTTCAGTTCAGTTGCTCAGTTGTGTCTGACTCTTTATGACCCCATGGACCCTGGCACACACCAGGCTTCCCTGTCCATCACCAACTCCTGGAGCTCGCTCAAACTAACGTCCATTGAGTGGGTGATGCCATCCTACCATCTCATCCTCTGTCGTCCGCTTCTCCTCCTGCCTTCAATCTTTCCCAGCATCGGGTGGCCAAAGTATTGGAGTTTCAGCTTCAGCATCAGTCCTTCCAATGAATATTCAGGACTGATTTCATTTAGGATGGACTGGTTGGATCTCCTTGCAGTCAAAGGGACTCTCAAGAGTCTTCTCCAACACAACAGTTCAAAAGCATCAGTTCTTCAGTGCTCAACTTTCTTTATGGTCTAACTCTCACATCCAACGTGACTACTGGAAAAACCATAGCTTTGACTACACAAACCTTTGTTGTCAAAGTAATGTCTCTGCTTTTTAATATGCTGTCTAGGTTGGTCATAGCTTTTCTTCCAAGGAGCAAGCGTCTTTTAACTTCATGGCTGCAGTCACCATCTGCAGTAATTTTGGAGCCCAAGAAAATAAAGTCTGTCACTGTTTCCATTGTTTCCCCATCTATTTGCCATGAAGTGATGGAATCAGATGCCATGATCTTAGTTTTTCAAATGTTGAGTTTTAAGCCAACATTTGCACTCTCCTCTTTAGCTTTCATGAAGAAGATCTTTGGTTCTTTTTCACTTTGTGCCATAAGAGTAGTGTCATCTGCATATCTGAGTTTATTTATATTTCTTCCAGAAATCTTGATTCCAGCTTGTGCTTCATCCAGCCTGGCATTTCGCATGATGTACTGCATGTAAGTTAAATAAGCAGGGTGACAATATACAGCCTTGATGTACTCCTTTCCCAATTTAGAACCAGTCTGTTGTTCCATGTCCATTTCTAACTCTTGCTTCTTGACCTGCATATGGTTTTCTCAGGAGGCAGGTCAGGTGGTCTGGCATTCCCATCTCTTGAAGAATTTTCCACAGTTTGTTGTGATCCACACAGTCAAAGGCTTTGGGATAGTCAATAAAGCAGAAGTAGAGGTTTTTCTGGAACTCTCTTGCTTTTTCTATGATCCAGTGGATATTGGCAGTAAATCCAGCTTGAGTATCTGGAAGTTCATGGTTCGTGTTATTCACCTGTATTTTCTAAGTGTATATAGTAGCAGTATTTTTTTATTTCTTAAATGTTTAATTAATATGACTAATGAAACTATCTGGTTCTGATATTTTCTCAGTGGGAGTGTTTTTAAATTATGTGTTTATTTTCTTTAATAGGTAATTCTATTAAGTTCTTAATTTCCTTTTCAGTCAGCTTTAGTAATTTTTCACTTCTCCATAATTTCTTCATCTCATCCTAACATTCATTTTAAGTACTTTAATTTGTAAAGGTTGTTGCAATGTCCTTACATTTATTTCTGACATTAGAACTTATGTCTTCTCCACTTTTTTTCCCGTGAAAGGAGCTCGGTTTTTAATGAATTTATTAAATTGTCTTTTAAAGAACCCAGTTTGATCCTCATCAATTTTTATGTTTTTCGTACATTTCTGTTTCTTTTATTTCTCCTATTATATTTATTTCCTTTTTCTACTTACTTTGGATTTGTTTGAATCTTTTTTCCCTCTAATTATTAAGCTGGAATTTAAATACTTTATCTGAGCCCTTTCTTCATTTGTAACAATAAAAGTGAAAGCTATAAATTTCCCTCAAATCATTGCATTAGTTGCTTATAGATTTTTTCTTTGACTCATTGATTATTTAGAAATACGTTGTTTAATATCCAAGTATGTGAGGGTTTTCCAGATACACACACACACACACACACACATACACATTTGTGTATATGTATGTATATCTGTTAGTGATACATAGTTTAGTTAGATTGTGACTAAGAAAATATTTTTATTATTTCAGTCATTTTTGGTTCTCAGAGACTGTTTTGGTGAGTATTGCGTGTAAACTTGAAGATAACATTAGATGGAGTATTGTATCGATGGCTGTTGAATCGAGTGGTTGAATGTTGGGAAGACTGTGAAAGGTCTGGGGTTTTCCCTGCTTGCAAGTTGACAGGGTAGTCTGCCACTGTTCAGTGCCTGCTGTCAGGAGATGTAGACCTCCTGAGTCAGAAACAAAGGACTTTATCGCTCATAGCACAACGAACAGTGTGAGTTTGATGTTTGTGTCTGTTTCCTGTGTCCCCATATCTTATAGGGGAGATTCACAGAATCCCCGGTAAATACTGTTCATAGATGTGTTTCAGTCACAGCTAAAGAACCTTCATCTTGGAGTCCTCAAATCTCTTATAACAGGCTAAAGACAAATTTCATTTTACCCTGGAGGGATTCGTAATATATTGGATAGTAAACAAACTTGCCTTTAGCTTATGACTGAGACCCTATTTCTCTCTTCCAAAGCTGTTGGCTATAGAAGCATCCTTGAAAAGATAGTCTGGCAGAAAGGCAGTCAGTGCCTCTGTTCACAGAACATTCAGAATTACAAGAGACTCATGGAGAATTGTCTCTTAATAATAGTGTCATTCAAGTCTTCTGTAGCCTTACTAATTTTCTATCAGTTAATGAGAGACAATGTTAGAGTCTTTAATTATAAGTGGGAATTATCCACTTCTGTTTTCAATTCTGTCATTTTTTTTGGTTTCATTTATTTTGAAGCTTTGTTATTGGGTACAAGCACATTTAGAACTGCTATGTCCTCTTGTTGAATCAACTGTTTTATTATTAGTGAAATGTATGTTTTTGTCCTGAGTAATACTTTTTATTCTGAAGTTTACTTTGTCTGATATTTAAAAAAAAAACAAAAACTCTAGCTTTCTATTAATTAGTGTTTACATGATACATCCTTTTTCATCCTTTTACTTTTAAACTATTTGTATCTTTATATTTAAGGTTGGTTTCATATAGGTAGCATGTAGTTGGTTTCTGGTTTTTATTAGTCTGACAATTGCTGTCCCTTCATGTTTAAAGTATTTAAATGTCTCTACTTAGTGTAATTCTTGATGTGCTGGGTTTAAATCTTTTGTACCAGTTGCTATTCTGAAGTAACAAGCTGTTCCAGAATTAGTGACATAAAATAATGATCATTTTAATTCTCTTTTGGATTCTCTCAGTTAAGAACTCAGAACATATGTTATGAATAGAAGTTCTGAAGACACCTGGGGTGCTTTAAAAATATCTGAACAAATTAATAAGGCTTTAAGAAATTTCCAAATCAGTTTTATATATTAGTGTGTATAGTAGGATGCTACTTGCCCTCTGTATAATTAACATTTTCAGATAACAAAGCTCTATTATAACCTATCCGGCTGCTGCTGCTGCCGCCAAGTTGCTTTAGTCGTGTCCAGCTCTGTGCGACCCCATAGATGGCAGCCCACCTGGCTCCACCGTCTCTGGGATTCTCCAGGCAAGAACCCACTGGAGTGGGTTGCCATTTCCTTCTCCAATGCATGAAAGTGAAAAGTGAAGTCGCTCAGTCATGTCTGACTCTTAGCGACCCCGTGGACTGCAGCCTACCAGGCTCCTCCGTCCATGGGATTTTCCAGGCAAGAGTACTGGAGTAGGTTGCCATTGCCTTCTCCATAACCTATCCTATAAGCATATAAATTGTAAAAGTTTGTAGAATGTATATGAAATGTTTTAAGAATCTTTGTTGTCAGATAATTGTCATTTGTTAAGACTGTTAAATTTTGAAAGAATTTTGGGCATTTACGTCAGATCTAGTAGTAATTATTCCAATCTGAGACTGTTTTGTAATGAACGCACTGTGCAGCATAACTGTCTGGATTCAAATTCTGGGTCTGCCACTTCTTCAGTGAAAGTTAAGTTGCTGAGTCGTGTCTGACTCTCTGTGACCCCATGGACTGTAGCCTACCTGGCTCCTCCATCCATAGGATTTCCAAGGCAAGCGTACTCGAGTGGGTTGCCATTTCCTTCTCCAGGGGATCTTCCTGACCCAGGGATCAAACCCAGGTCTCCTACATTGTGGGTAGACACTACCGTCTAAGCCACCAGGGAGACATTAACTTGGTATTAATTCAGGCAAGTCACATAACTTCTCAGAATTACAGTTTTCTTCACAAAGGGAAAATAATTTTACCACCTCATAGTGTTGTTAGGATAATTAAATGATTATATGTATGATATATGTGAATGTGGGTGTACAGGTGTGTTGTGTGTATATAAAGTTTTTATAGCAGTGCTTGACATTAAGTGATGATAAATGTTAGTTATTATTGTCATTGTGAGTGTCATATCAGGGGAATTAGTTTCTGATTAGATTAACATTTATTCCTCTAAAGCTCAATAATTTTTTGGTTTTTAAATTGTAGCATCCCTTTATTTTTTTTTTTTTCTTTTTTTTTTTTTCCTTCCAATTTTATTTTATTTTTAAACTTTACATAATTGTATTAGTTTTGCCAAATATCAAAATGAATCCACCACAGGTATACATGTGTTCCCCATCCCGAACCCTCCTCCCTCCTCCCTCCCCATACCATCCCTCTGGGCCGTCCCAGTGCACCAGCCCCAAGCATCCAGCATCGTGCATCGAACCTGGACTGGCAACTCGTTTCCTACATGATATTTTACATGTTTCATTGCCATTCTCCCAATTCTTCCCACCCTCTCCCTCTCCCACAGAGTCCATAAGACTGTTCTATACATCAGTGTCTCTTTTGCTGTCTCGTACACCGGGTTATTGTTACCATCTTTCTAAATTCCATATATATGCGTTAGTATACTGTATTTATGTTTTTCCTTCTGGCTTACTTCACTCTGTATAATAGGCTCCAGTTTCATCCACCTCATTAGAACTGATTCAAATGTATTCTTTTTAATGGCTGAGTAATACTCCATTGTGTATATGTACCACAGCTTTCTTATCCATTCATCTGCTGATGGACATCTAGGTTGCTTCCATGTCTTGGCTATTATAAACAGTGCTGCGATGAACATTGGGGTACACGTGTCTCTTTCCCTTCTGGTTTCCTCAGTGTGTATGCCCAGCAGTGGGGTTGCTGGATCATAAGGCAGTTCTATTTCCAGTTTTTTAAGGAATCTCCACACTGTTCTCCATAGTGGCTGTACTAGTTTGCATTCCCACCAACAGTGTAAGAGGGTTCCCTTTTCTCCACACCCTCTCCAGCATTTATTGCTTGTAGACTTTTGGATCGCAGCCATTCTGACTGGTGTGAAATGGTACCTCATAGTGGTTTTGATTTGCATTTCTCTGATAATGAGTGATGTTGAGCATCTTTTCATGTGTTTGTTAGCCATCTGTATGTCTTCTTTGGAGAAATGTCTATTTAGTTCTTTGGCCCATTTTTTGATTGGGTCGTTTATTTTTCTGGAGTTGAGCTGTAGGAGTTGCTTGTATATTTTTGAGATTAGTTGTTTGTCGGTTGCTTCATTTGCTATTATTTTCTCCCATTCTGAAGGCTGTCTTTTCACCTTGCTAATAGTTTCCTTTGATGTGCAGAAGCTTTTCAGGTTAATTAGGTCCCATTTGTTTATTTTTGCTTTTATTTCGAATATTCTGGGAGGTGGGTCATAGAGGATCCTGCTGTGATGTATGTCGGAGAGTGTTTTGCCTATGTTCTCCTCTAGGAGTTTTATAGTTTCTGGTCTTACGTTTAGATCTTTAATCCATTTTGAGTTTATTTTTGTGTATGGTGTTAGAAAGTGGTCCAGTTTCATTCTTTTACAAGTGGTTGACCAGATTTCCCAGCACCACTTGTTAAAGAGATTGTCTTTAATCCATTGTATATTCTTGCCTCCTTTGTCGAAGATAAGGTGTCCATATGTGCGTGGATTTATCTCTGGGCTTTCTATTTTATTCCATTGATCAATATTTCTGTCTTTGTGCCAGTACCATACTGTCTTGATAACTGTGGCTTTGTAGTAGAGCCTGAAGTCAGGTAGGTTGATTCCTCCAGTTCCATTCTTCTTTCTCAAGGTCGCTTTGGCTATTCGAGGTTTTTTGTATTTCCATACAAATTGTGAAATTATTTGTTCTAGCTCTGTGAAGAATACTGTTGGTAGCTTGATAGGGATTGCGTTGAATCTATAAATTGCTTTGGGTAGTATACTCATTTTCACTATATTGATTCTTCCAATCCATGAACATGGTATATTTCTCCATCTATTAGTGTCCTCTTTGATTTCTTTCACCAGTGTTTTATAGTTTTCTATATATAGGTCTTTAGTTTCTTTAGGTAGATATATTCCTGTAGCATCCCTTTAAAAAAAAAAAAAAACCTATGTGTATCATTGTAGAATTTAAAGAATAATAAATATGTACCATTCAGCATTAGGAATTAGCTGTTATTAGAGTCAGCCATATTACTTTTCCCCCTCACATAGTTCATTCTCTCTCTTATCTTATCTTGATTTTTCTATTTATTACCTTGCTTTTTTAAAAATAGTTTGACTACATACTTATTTTGGGGGGCTCCAGAATCACTGCAGATGGTGACTGCAGCCATGAAATTAAAAGACACTTGGTCCTTGGAAGAAAAGTTATGACCAACCTGGACAGCATGTTAAAAAGCAGAGACATTACTTTGCTGACAAAAGTTAGTCTAGTCAAAGCTATGGTTTTTCCAGTAGTCGTGTATGGATGTGAGAGTTGGATTATAAAGAAAGCTGAGTGCAGAAGAATTGATGGTTTTGAACTTGGTGTTGGAGAAGACTCTCGAGAGTACCTTGGACTGCAAGGCAATCCAACCAGTCCATCCTAAAGGAAATCAGCCCTGAATATTCATTGGAAGGACTGATGCTAAAGCTGAAACTCCAATACTTTGGCCACCTCATGCAAAGAGCTGACTCATTTGAAAAGACCCTGGTGCTGGGAAAGATTGAAGATGGGAGGAAAAGAGAACAGCAGAGGATGAGATGGTTGGATGGTATCACTGACTCAATGGACATAAGTTTGAGCAGACTCCAGGAGTTGGTGATGGACAGGGAGGCCTGGCATGGTGTAGTCCATGGGGTCACAAAGAGTCAGACACAACTGAGCGACTGAACTGAACATACTGATTTAGTTATAAATAATACATGATGTAATTTCTATGTTTGAATTTCATATAAATATGATGATGTGTTATTCTCCTACTTGCTCAATGTCATATATATACTTTGAGCTTCATATATGTAGCTGTAGAACATTCGTTTTCACTACCGTATAGTGTTTTTCTTACTCCAGGTTTTGCTGTTACAAACAGTGTGGCTCTGAATATTTCTGTACCTACCTCCTGGCATTCGTGTGCTAGAGTTTCTCTGAGTATATGTCTAGAAACAGACGTCTCAGGTTCTAATTTTCATCTGTCTGCTGGCGGAGAGCAGTCCAGCATGGAAGTACATTGTTGCAGTAGGCCAGGCAAAGGATTTTGGGGACTTGAACCAGAATGGTTACCAGGTGGTTAAAGAAAGCAGAGGTACTTCAGATTTGGTTTCAGAATTAACAGGTGTTAATACTGTATTTCATAAAATGGGGGACCATACAAGGAAGATGGGGCATCAAGGATGACTCTCAGGCCCCAACAAAGACACTGCATCACACTCAGGAGAAACGCAACTCCCCCAGGCTCCTGCTCCAGCCTCTCAGGTCCCTCTCCTACCCCGATAGGGTAGTGACAACTACTGCGAATAGGAAAAGCGTTGTTTGCACCTACTCTGGCTGTCACCCCTGCAACTCCAGCCTGAAGGGGCGTGTGGCTCATGCTCAGATCAAATACAGACCTCCCACCAAAGCCACTGGGCACATACAGACTGGAGAGAGAGGAATCATATTTTAAAAAAAGAACAAAAGAGAAAACCCTAATGAAACAGATAATACTTGATAAATAGTAAAACAAACAAAACCAGAAACAGTTTTTTTTTTTTTAAAAGAATGGAAAAAAAAAGACAAATTAAAAAAAAATCTAAAATATATATATATATAAAGTCAAGGTGAAGAATATAATAACTGAGAGGGAAAATATACTGGAAAGAATTAGCAGCAGATTAGGTGTTAAAGAAAAACTCATAAGCTATTTGGAAACTAAGATAATGGAAATCAATCAGAACAGCAAAAAGAAAAGAAATGTTTTTGTTTTTTTTTAAAGGATAGTTTAAGAGACTTTTGAGACAACATTAAGTGTATGAACATTTGCATTTAGGGATCCCAGAAGGAGAAGAGAGAGAGAGGAAAAGAAAATGTACCTGATGAGATTATGGCTGAAAACTTCTTGAACCTGAAGAAAGAGACAGATATCCAAGTAGAGGAAGCACAAAGAGAGTCTCAAACAAGATGAACCCAAAAAGACCCACAATAAGACATATTGTATTTAATAATGCATTGGCAAAGTTAAAGATAAAAAGAGAATTTTAAAAGCAGCAAGAGGAAAAGAGAGGTTGTTAGTTGTCTAAGTTTCATATATGTGAAGTATGATCCTGTTAAGGTCTTTTGTCCAAATTTAAGTAATTTAAATGCAGTGACATTTGGAGGTAAAAGGTTATGGCTTATCTGTTAAAGCAAAGTGGGAAATAAGGGCCTTGGCAAATGAGATCAAGTCTGAAGCTCTCTGTTGGAATCTAGGCCCTACTGCTGATGACCTGTGTATTAATTTCCTATTTCTTTTTTAACAAATTACCAAAGATTTAGTGGCTTAAACAATACGTTTTTATCTTACTGGGAAGTCAGAAGTACAAATGGGTCTCAGTTCAGTTCATTTCAGTTCAGTCGCTCAGTTGTGTCCGACTCTTTGTGACTCCGTGAGCTGCAGCATGCCAGGCCTCCCTGTCCATTACTCCTGGAGCCTACCCAAACTCATATCCATTGAGTCAGTGATGCCATCCAACCATCTCATCCTTTGTTATCCTCTTTTCCTCCTGCCTTCAATCTTCCCAGCATCAGGGTCTGAATTTTCAAATGTCAGGTCTTCGCATCAGGTGGCCAAAGTATTGGAGTTTCAGCTTCAACATCTCACTGATCTAAAATCAGGTGTCAACAGAGCTGCATTCCTTTTAGAGATTCTAGGAGAGGATCCATCTCCTTGTCTCTTCCAGCTTCTAGATGCTACCCATATTCCTTGACTTGTGGTCCCTTCTTCCATCTTCGGAACCAGCAAGTCCTTCTCAAACTCCGTGTCTCTGGTTCTTCCTTTGTGACCTCCTTCTTCTACCTTTAAGGACGCTTGTGATTAAACTGAGCCTGAGTAGATTATCCAGGATAATCTCCCTATTTTAAAATCAGCTGATTAGCAATTTAAATTCCATCTGCCACCTTAATTCTCTTTTGGTGTGTAAATGACATGCTTACAATTTCCAGGGACTGGACTAGGACATGTTTGTGTTTGCATATACATACCTACACAAATTTAGTGTCCACAGGCCAGTCACATGGGCAATTTGAGCAGCTTTTTAATCTATGAAACTAATAATGATAATAATGCCACCACCCACCTGTGTGATTTGGACACACAGTTGTAGGGGTTTTGGGAGGACTTTAAAGAATAAACAACTTGCGAATGTTGCAAATGTAATTTTTGTTACAATTTGTACTGAGACCAGTATATAATACAAAAGACCCTTAAAGGCTCATAATCCACTTTAATCTTGTGTTTGTGTGTCCATTAATCAGGCACTTTTAAGGAGATTTGTATCAATTTTATTGTATTCAGTATAATGTGTATAAGTGAAATATTTAACATATGTATGGTACTTCGCTGGTGGTCCAGTGGTTAAGACCCTGTTTTCCCAATGCAGGGGCTTGGACTTGATCCCTGGTCAGGGAACTAGGGGATATGCCACAACTGAGAATTTGCTGCCACAACTAAAGGTCCTGCATGCTGCGTTCCCATTCTTTCTGGAACCTGCATGCCGCAAAGATTGAGGACCCGGTGTACCACAACTAAGACCTAGTGCAGCCAAATAAATATTTTTTTAAAAATAGGTGTTACACAGATTCTAATCCCTATTTTCTAACCAGGTCAGGGACAAATAACCTTATGGGCCCAAGACCTCTGGTTCTAAAATTGAAAACTCCTTAAACTTGAAACCGTATCAGGTTAAAAAAAAGAAGAAAACTGCCTTTGTATAAAATAGCAGTAAAGTAGTAAAGGATATGTATGGGTGACTTTTCTCTTAAAAGGCTTATGGATTAGCAGAAGTCATTTAAAGAGTTTACTACTTTGCTGTCCTTTACCTCCTCCCTGAATCTCTTGCCTACTTCTTAAGAAGTTTACTAGAAGATGGAGATTAAGAGCCAGACCAAAATGCTACAGCCAGAGCCATTCGTGCCATACTCATAGTCTAATCGGTATTAGTAAAATTCTAAAATAAACACCAAAAAGGAACTCTTAAACAATCTGAGGCCTTTAACTCAAAGACATAACTTTATAAACTTACATGTATATTTTTGTTTTCCCTTTCCTTGGAACTAAGTAAATTTAAGCTAAATTAAGCTTCTAAACATAAACTACTTTATGGTCTACACAGCTTTGTGTCATTTTTTTATCTTTGTAGCATTTTGCTATGTAATGAGGTAGGTTGCAGTGGGTCTCAGGAAGGTTGTGAGAGAGATACTTAGGATTGTTCCTTCTTCTCTCTGCCCCATCACTGAGTAGCAGAGCCATCTGCCATTCACAGGAGCATACATCCAGGGTAGCGATGGGAAATGATGTCTCCTGGAGGCCAGTACAGTTCAAAGTTGGTTTTCTCTGTCTTGGTCTTGTGGTTTGGGGGGTTTTATGGCTTTATGAGGTATGTTTGGGAGAGAAGGATCCTCATTCCTTGCTTAACCTATGCAAATAATCTTCAAGGACTTTGATCACTGGGAAGAAAAAAATGAGACTGTCATCTGTCCTCCAGATGAAAGGCTCATTTTGGCAGGAGCATTACAGAGATGGGTCCGATTTTTTGGTTGTTTTGATTTTATGCCTCTATAAAGGATCTTTTAAAAAATTCTTATGGTTATTTTGTTTTCTTTTATTCTTTCGGTTTCCCTCCTATTTAGTGATAAAAGCCATGGCCAGCTGTCTGTGTGAGCTCACTCATGCATTCTTCCCAGGGCAGGGGCTCTGAAGTAGACAGGTTTAGGTGGAGGTTTGGAGGTCTTTCTTACTTGTCTTTGGGCCAGTCCTGCCTGCCAATTTCTGGTTGAGCTGATCTTTTTTAAAAAGACCTTAAAGAAAAACCCAACTTCATATTATCCTGGCTTCTACAAAAAAGGCCTGCTATGCCTGAGTGACAGCTTCTTCAGCAAGGTGGGAAGGTAGGATTGGGGGAGGTTGGTTCAACAGCCAGGATTTGTAGCATTCCCATTCATTTAGTTCACAGTATTTTTCTGAATGCCTGTTCTGGGTGTTCTGACTGACTTTTTCACACTACCTAATATTCCTTGAAAAGTATGTCTTTAAAACCACATTACCCTTGGGAAAATTAGAATGGAAAGCACATATTTTATAGACAACAAGTTTAGGGGTTAATAGGCTTGCAGAATTTTACAACTGTTGTATTCCTTGGTATTCTCTCATGTGTGTAATCACTGGAGAGATGTGAGGGTGAATTGTTCCTTGGTATATGTTTAACCTACATTTTAGCTACTTATTAAGGGGTTTAACTTGGGCTATATATCTTCTTTAAGAGGATTGAAGGGAATTTGGAGTGGCATATCTGTTTTCATTGTAGCTTTAGATGTATGGTAAGTTAAACCATTTTTGTGAAAGTTGAAAGTGTAATATTAAAAGTATCCAGTTTTCTAGCCATTTGTGCACATTAAAAATAACTTGCTATTCATGTTCAGTGGTTTTCCTATTAGACAGTGTAGGGGACTTGCCACAACACATGCAACGGATTATAAAAAGACTGCAAATTTAATAATTACAACATGGCACAAACCATGCTGGCAGATACTGGAGTACAGCACTCTCTTTAATCACGGTGCTTCCCATAGTGTGGGTGGTCACGGTCCACAGACATTTCAGGCCGTCCAGACCCCTTATGAGAGGATTGTGAAGCAGAGCACAAGTAAACAGTGCTTCACAGGCTTTTCAGGATTTTCATTTCTTTTCGGTTGCTTTTCCACTTTTTCTTCTCAAATCTGCTCCTTTTAAATTTTTGTTGCTTAAATTGTTCACTTTTCTCAGATGAAACCTTATTGCATATGCGTTTGCTTTCTTTGTTCAGTTTTTTTTTTTTTTTGGCAACATAATAAAGTATAGTTTTAACACTTTAAAATTCTATGTCAGTCCAAAAGCTGGAAATGACTAGTAGGATGTTGCGATGATTACAAGTTAGTAGTTTCTCACAGTAAGCCCTGTAAAGT
Organism: Bos taurus; assembly: GCF_002263795.3. Classification (NCBI taxonomy): domain Eukaryota; kingdom Metazoa; phylum Chordata; class Mammalia; order Artiodactyla; family Bovidae; genus Bos; species Bos taurus. The sequence goes on along the minus strand of NC_037335.1, from coordinate 81,762,248 downwards.
TGCATTTAATCAATTTATTTTCTAATTTTATTTTTTAAAACATCTAACTTTTGTCCCTTTTTTCCTTTGATGTTTGTTTGACTGAAAGGAAATTTGAATCATTTGCAAAGATTTTCTTCCTCATTCAAAAACATTGTGCTTGCTACCCTATTTTCTTCTTTAGTAATCTGTTTTCCTTTTTCATAAGCTTTTATTGTCCTGATCCTTAACGTTTATGAATATCGATGAAAGCAGCAAGTGATGGAAATGCAAAGTTGCTGGTTTTTGTGCATTCATGAGAAATAATGGAATTTATTGAAACTCTTAGTCAGTTTCTCTAGGGAGGAGCTAAGTAATAAATGTCTACAAATGGTTATTTATTATCTTGAAGCTTTAACATTTTCTCTCTGAGAGGGTGATTTTTAAAAGAAAGACTTGGAAAAATATAAATATAGATATGTTAGTAAAAGAGAAGTTAATGTTACAAATGTGTACCTTTACCATCCTCTCACCTCTCTTGTCTTAAAATTATGGACAGTCTGTTCCTAGTCTTCATATACAAAATTATAGGCAGACTGTTTCTAGTTGTTAATGTTTTAATTAAAACATACCATTTTAGTTGATATATTAGCATACATGATTAAGTAATATAAAGAAAGTATGTAAAAGGAGAAAATAATTTTCAGTCATATTTCATAAAATAGAGTCCCTAATAAAGTCACGTTATATTGTATTTCTTTTCCATAAACTGATTATAAATAAATTGCCTGTGATTATAATTTATAATGACATTGTCAAAACCAGCTTAAAGAGCAAATAGAGTGATTATATGTTTTGGAAGAAATGAGTTTCTTTTAAATCATACCTGTAAAAAAAAAAAACAAAACAATACTCTACATAGATCTTTGGAGAATTTTATTGCTGTTCATGAAAGCATTTAAAAAATACTTTAGTCATTTTCATTTATGATAAAGCAAATCTAATTCTGTGTTCTAATGCTACTTGCCAAGCTTTAGATCACAACGGCTTAATTTAAGAAAAAAAAAATTGCTGGCTAATCCCCTTTGGTATTTTGCAGCTATTTTGGGCGCCCTTTGTTCTATGGTACATTACAGTCTGTTTATGGGGAGCCATCGGGTGTTTGATGTGGGACCCTCTGGCAGAGAGGATTGGAACTTGAGAGTCTGGGTGCAACTGGGACAAGTTAAGGATGCTGAATTTAACTTTCTTTTGGATTTGTCTTTCATCTATAAATTGAAGGATTACTTTAATTTTAAATGGAGTAGGGGTAAGGCAGGTTGGTTTTGGTTTTAGAAATTACCATTTAGAGTTTAGTAACAATATCAAAAGCAGGGATGTTGACATTTTTTTTCAGTTTAATAGTACTGGTTAAGATACATTTATGACTGAGTGTTCCATCTTCCTTTTTCTGAGCTTCCTGATGGTTCCCAGAATTTGCCTTAAGACACCAGCGTAAACCCTTCTTCACAGAACATGTGCCTTAGAGTCATAAATGTCTCTTTTCAGGTTCTTGTGTGGTTCTTCACTGCCTGAATCCAGAAGAGGTTCAGCAGACCTGTTTTCAAAGTATTGCTCCAGTTACGATTATGCTGATGTCCTCATGACAGAGATTCATGGGTATATATAGATGTAGCCCCTTAAATTTCTTTCATAGAAAAGATATCTAGCAATATGAGAGAGAAAAGTAATAAGAAGACTGAAAGATATTGTTCTGTATGGTTATTTATTTATTTTTTTGGTTTCTTGAGTGAAATTAAGGCATAACTACATTAGAAAGAAAGAAAGAAAGAAAGTGAAGTCGCTCAGTCGTGTCCGACTCTTTGTGATCCCATGGACTGTAGTCTACCAGGCGTCTCTGTCCATGGGATTTTCCAGGCAAGAGTACTGGAGTGGGTTGCCATTTCCTTCTCCAGGGGATCTTCCTGACCCAGGGATCGAATCTGGGTCTCCTGCATTGCAGGCAGACGCTTTACCCTCTGAGCCACCAGGGAAGCCCACATTACATGAATTTAAATTACTTTTCTTAAAACGTAAGACCAGAAACTATAAAACTCCTAGAGGAGAACATAGGCAAAACACTCTCCGATATACATCACAGCAGGATCCTCTATGACCCACCTCCCAGAATATTGGAAATAAAAGCAAAAATAAATAAATGGGACCTAATTAAACTTAAAAGCTTCTGCACAACAAAGGAAACTATAAACAAGGTGAAAAGACAGCCTTCAGAATGGGAGAAAATAATAGCAAATGAAGCAACTGACAAACAATTAATCTCAAAAATATACAAGCAACTCCAGAAAAATAAATGACCCAATCAAAAAATGGGCCAAAGAACTAAATAGACATTTCTCCAAAGAAGACATACAGATGGCTAACAAACACATGAAAAGATGCTCAACATCACTCATTATCAGAGAAATGCAAATCAAAACCACTATGAGGTACCATTTCACACCAGTCAGAATGGCTGCAATCTAAAAGTCTACAAGCAATAAATGCTGGAGAGGGTGTGGAGAAAAGGGAACCCTCTTACACTGTTGGTGGGAATGCAAACTAGTACAGCCACTATGGAGAACAGTGTGGAGATTCCTTAAAAAACTGGAGATAGAACTGCCTTATGATCCAGCAATCCCACTGCTGGGCATACACACCGAGGAAACCAGAATTGAAAGAGACACATGTACCCCAATGTTCATCGCAGCACTGTTTATAATAGCCAGGACATGGAAGCAACCTAGATGTCCATCAGCAGATGAATGGATAAGAAAGCTTTGGTACATATACACAATGAAGTACTACTCAGCCATTAAAAAGAATGCATTTGAGTCAGTTCTAATGAGGTGGATGAAAATGGACCCTATTATACAGAGTAAAGTAAGCCAGAAAGAAAAAAACCAATACAGTATACTAACGCATATATATGGAATTTAGAAAGATGGTAACAATAACCCTGTATACGAGACAGCAAAAGAGACACTGATGTATAGAACAGTCTTTTGGACTCTGTGGGAGAGGGTGAGGGCAGGATGATTTGGGAGAATGGCATTGAAACATGTATAATATCATATATGAAACGAGTCACCAGTCCAGGTTCGATGCACGATACTGGATGCTTGGGGCTGGTGCACTGGGATGACCCAGAGGGATGGTACGGGTTCAGAATGGGAAACACATGTATACCTGTGGCAGATTCCTTTTGATATATGGCAAAACCAATACAATATTGTAAAGTTAAAAAATAAATTAAGACAACAACAACAACAAAAACTCATTTCCTTTCCTGGCCTATAAAGAGCATATTAGCATATACCTATATGATATTTACATGCTCCTGTAAATAAGTAGTTTAAGTCCTGTAGTAGTCTGGTAGTTAAGTCCTGTGTCCCCCTCACCTCGCCCAAAGTGTAAATATTCACCATTGTGTTTTGTGTCGTTGATTAGCAGCTCTCATTAGCAGTGTGGTCAAGGAAATTGGAATCTCCAAGATCCTTCCAGGAAGCCTGCCGTATCCTTCCTTTTCCAATTATGTATCTTTGTAATGCTGGATTTCCTTTATAAATAGAACCAAAACAACGTGTCAAAATAGACTGAATGCAGCAATAGACATGAGAACACAGTTGTCTTCTATTGTCAGACATTAAAGAAATTTGCCCCCAGAATGTAAAACCATGCACTCTAACTCAAAACTTTTTTATTTTGAGAAATACAGTTTTTTTCATAAATAATATTAACATGTAAATGGTTTATTATTATCTCTAGTGAATTAATAGATAATATTGTAAATTTTTCTGAGATTTAATTACTAATATAGTAAATAGTGTCTATAAAATCTATATAAACAAAATTTCTTTGGGGTCCTAAGATGAGGAAATTTAATAATTGTTATTATAGATATTGAAACTGTTTCAGTGGTTCTCAAATCAATCTTCCATTGGCTTCTCTGAGAATCTGATCCCAGTGGGCCTATAAAATATATAAAATTAGCCCACAGGTGTGAGGTTTTAATGAAATGTCTCCTTTACATTTTCAGGATGTTTTCATAATTTGTCTTTTTATAAATGAAGTATCTATCAAGCAAACTGCCAATGCCCTCTTGAAAATTTAAGGAACCTGTAGAGTTATGATCACTTACTTATTTAATTGATGTGCTTTGAAGTTTGACCTAATCTCCCATCTGTATACATGACTTTTAACAAACATTGTAGATTGCCATGATTCATATATGACTCTTATGGTAATCATAGCATCCATAACAATTTTAATAAACATAGAATGCCTTGATGTTATGTGTACTTAGGATGTTTCTAACCACATTTGCATCAGTTACCTAACTTTTTTTATTTTTCAATTGATTTCTAGTTTGGGAATGAAGAAGAAAAAGAAAGTAATTGGCAAAATAACCATTACTTTGCATTTATTCTTATCTTAAATCTTTCTTTGAATTGAAGTATAGTAGCTGTACAGTATTATATAAGTTACAGGTGTACAATATAGTGATTCACAACTTTTAAAGGTTATACTCCTTTTATATGCTACGCTACGCTAAGTCACTTCAGTCGTGTCCAACTCTGTGTGACCCCATAGACGGTAGCCTACCAGGCTCCCCTGTCCCTGGGATTCTCCGGGCAAGAACACTGGAGTGGGTTGCCATTTCCTTCTCCAATGCATGAAAGTGAAAAGTGAAAGTGAAGTCGCTCAGTCGTGTCCGACTCTTAGCGACCCCATAGACTGTAGCCTACCAGGCTCCTCCGTCCATGGGATTTTCCAGGCAAGAGTACTAGAGTGGGGTGCCATTGCCTTCTCCAACTCCTTTTATAGGTATTATAAAATATTGGCTATATTCCCCATCTTAATGGGCTTTTGTGGTAGCTCAGACAGTAAAGAATCTACCTGCATTGCAGGAGACGGGTTTGATCCCTGGGTTGGGAAGATTCCCTGGAGGAGGGCATGGCAACTCACTCCAATATGTTTAAAGGTTATACTCCATTTATGGTTATTATAAAATATTGGCTATATTCCCCATCTTATACTATACAATATACCACTGTAGCTTATTTTATACCTAATAGTTTTTACCTCTTACTCCCCTATCCCTATGTTCCTTCTCCCCCTTTCCTTCTCCCCTCTGGTAATCACTAATTGGTTCTCTATGAGTCTGCTTCTTTTTTGTTATATTCACAAATTTGTGTTATTTTTTTAGATTCCATGTATAAATGATACCATACAATATTTGTCTTTCTCTGTCTGACTTATTTCACAGCATAATGCCCTCCAAGTTCATCCATGTTGCTGCAAATTGCAAAATTTTGTTCTTTTTTTGGCTGAGTAGTATTCCATTGCACACCCCATCTTCTTTATCCATTTCTCTGTTGATTGACACTTAGGTTGTTTCCATGTCTTTTGCAGTTTCAAACAGTGCTGCTTGTAAACATTGGGGTGCATGCAGCTTTTTGAATTAGTGGTTTGTGGGTTTTTTTCCAATATATACTCAGAAATGGAATTGCTGGGTCATATGGTAGTTCTGAGATTTTCTGAGAAACCTCCATACTTTCTCCACAGTGGCCACAACAATTTACATTCCTGCCGACACTGGATGAGGGTTCCCTTTCTTCCATATCCTTGCCAACATTTGTTATTTGTGTTCTTTGTGATGATAACTATTCTGACAGGTGTGAGGTGATATTTCATTATGGTTTTGATTTGCATTTCCCTGATGACTAGTGATATTGAGCATTTTTTTCATGTGCCTATTGGCCATCTGTTCACTTCCTCTTTGGAAAAATGTGTGTTCGATTCTTTTGCCCATTTTTTAATCAGGTTGTTTCTTTGTTTAATGTTGAATTTTACAGGCTATTTATATATGATCTCTTATTGATCATTTACAAATTTTTCTCACATTCAGTAAATTGTCTTTTCATTTTGTCAGTGGTTTCCTTTGCTTTACAAAAGCTTTTAAGTTTAATTAGGTCCCATTTGTTTATTTTTGCTTTTATTTCCTTTAAGAGAAGGATCCAAAGAAATATTGCTACAATTTATGTTAAAAAGTGTTCTGCCTATGTTTTCATCTAAGAATTTTATAGTATCTTGTCTTACATTTGGGTCTTTAATCCATTTTTAGTTTATTTTTATATATGGTATTAGTGAAGTGAAGGGAGGAGGCAATGGCACCCCACTCCAGTAGTCTTGCCTGGAAAATCCCATGGATGGAAGAGCCTGGTAGGCTGCAGTCCATGGGGTCACTATGAGTCGGACACAACTGAGCAACTTCACTTTCACTTTACACTTTCATGCATTGGAGAAGGAAATGGCAACCCACTCCAGTGTTCTTGCCTGGAGAATCCCATGGATGGAGAAGCCTGGTAGGCTGCAGTCCATGGGGTCGCACAGAGTCGGACACGACTGAAGCGACTTAGCAGCAGCAGTGAAGTAAAAGTCATTCAGTTGTGTCCGACTCTGCGACCCCATGGACTACATAGTCCATGGAATTCTCTAGGCCAGAATACTGGAGTGGGTAGCCTTTCCCTTCTCCAGGGGATCTTCCCAACCCAAGGTTCATACCCGGGTCTCCCGCATCACAGACAGATTCTTTACCAGCTAAGCCACCAGGGAAGCCCATACAGTATTAGAGAATGCTTTAATTTCATTATTTTACATGTAGCTGTGCAGTTTTCAAAGCACCACTTATTGCATAGGCTGTCTTTTCTCCTTTGTGTTTTCTTGCCTCCTTTGTTGTAGATTAAGTGACCATAAGTGTGTGGGCTCTCTGTCCTGTTCTGTTGATCTGTGTGTGAGTTTTTGTGCTAGTACCATTATGTTTTGATTACTGTAGTTTTTAAGTATAGTCTGAAGTCAGGAAGCTTGATTCCTCTACCTTTGTTTTTCTTTCTCAAGACGATTTTGGTTATTCAGTCTTTTGTGTTTCCATACAAATTTTAAAATTATTTGTTCTAATTCTGTGAAAAATGTCTTTGGTATTTTGTTAGAAATTGCAATGACTCTGTAGATTGCCTTGGGTAGTACAGTCATTTTAATGACACTGATTCTTCCAGTTGAAGAGCATGGTATATCTTTCCATCTATTTTTGTTGCCTTTAATTTCTTTCATCAGTTTCTCATGGCTTTCTGAGTATGGGTCCTTTGTCTCCTTAGGTAGGTTTATTTCTGGTATTTTATTTTTGATGCAGTGGTAAATGGGATTGTTTCCTCAGTATCTCTGATAGTTCATTGTTTGTGTATGGAGATGCAACAGATTTCTGTTTGTTGATTTTGTATCCTACAACTTCATAGATTTGATTCATGAGATCTAATACTTTTCTGGTAGCATCTTTAGGATTTTCTGCTATAATATCACATTATCTGAAAATTGCCAGTTTTACTTCTTCCTTTCCAATTTGGAACTCTTTCATTTCTTCTTAAGGCTGCTAAGTCACTTCAGTTGTGTCCGACTCTGTGCGACCCCATAGACGGCAGCCCACCAGGCTCCCCCGTCCCTGGGATTCTCCAGGCAAGAACACTGGAGTGGGTTGCCATTTCCTTCTCCAATGCATGAAAGTGAAAAGTGTAAGTGAAGTTGCTCAGTCGTATCCAACTCTTAGCGACCCCATGGACTGCAGCCTACCAGGCTCCTCCATCCATGGGATTTTCCGGGCAAGAGTACTGGAGTGGGGTGCCATTGCCTTCTCCGCTTCTTAAGGCTAGGACTTCCAAAACTATGTTGAATAAAAGTGGCAAGAATGGGAATCTTTGTCTTGTTCCTGATCTCAGAGGATATAATTTCAGCTTTTCACCATTGAGTATAATGTTAGCTGTGGGCTTGTCACATGTGGCCTTTATTGTGTTGAGGTATGTTCCTTCTATGCCCACTGTGTGGAGAATTTTTATCATAAATGGATGCTGAATTTTATCAAAAGCTTTTTCTGTGTCTATTGAGATAATCATATGTGTTTTATTCTTCAATTTGTTAATATAGTGTATCACATTGATTGTTTTGTGGTACTGAAAAATCCTTGAATCCTTGGGATAAATCCCACTTGATCATGGTATGTGGTCCTTTTAATGTATTATTGGATTCAGTTTGCTAATATTTTGTTGAGCATTTTTGCATCTATGTTCGTCAGTGATATTGGTCTGTAATTTAAAAAAAAATTTTTTTTGGAATTTATTTACTTTTACTTGGATAATTGCTTTATAATATTGTGTTGGTTTCTGCCATATATCAACATGAATTAGCCATAGATGTAATTTTCTATTTTTGTCATATCTTTTTCTGGTTTGGTATCAGGGTGATGCAGGTCTTAATTGAATTTGGAAGAGTTACTTCCTCTGAAATTATTTGGAAATAGTTTAAGAAGGATCGATGTTAACTCTCTTCTAAATGTATGGTAGAATTCACCTGTGAAGCCATCTGGTCCTGGACGTTTGTTTGTTAGAAATTTTTAATTACTGATTCAATTTCATTACTAGTAATTGGTCTGTTCATATTTTCTATTTCTTTCTGGTTCAGTCTTGGGAGATTGTGCCTTTTTAAGAATTTGTCCTTTTCTTTTGATCGTCCTTTTTATTGGCATATAGTTGCACAGAAGTCATCTCTTATGATTCTTTGTATTTCTGTGGTGTTGGTTTTAAGTTCTTTTTCATTTCTGATTTTATTGGTTTGGGCTCCTACCCTCTTTTTCTTGATGAGTCTGGCTATTGATTTTGTTTATCTTTTCAGTGAACCAGGTTTTAGCTTCACCAATCTTTTCTGTTGTTTTCTTAGTCTCTATTTTATTTGTTTCTTCTCTGATCTGTATCATTTCTTTCCTTCTACTAACTTTGGGTTTTGTATGTTCTTCTTTCTCTAGTTCCTCTATTTTTTTATATTAAAAAAAATTTTATTGGAGTATGCTGCTGCTGCTAAGTCGCTTCAGTCGTGTCCAACTCTGTGTGACCCCATAGATGGCAGCCCACCAGGCTCCCCCGTCCCTGGGATTCTCCAGGCAAGAACACTGGAGTGGGTTGCCATTTCCTTCTCCAGTGCATAAAAGTGAAAAGTGAAAATGAAGTCGCTCATTCTTGTCCGACTCTTAGCGACCCCATGGAATGCAGCCTACCAGGCTCCTCCGTCCATGGGATTTTCCAGGCAAGAGTACTGGAGTAGGGTGCCATTGCCTTCTCCTTATTGGAGTATAGTTGATTACAATGTTGCCTTTGATTCAGGTGTACAACATGGTGAATCAGTTAACACACATACATATATCTAGTCTTCAGATTCTTTTTTCATATAGGCCATTACAGTGTATTGAGTAGAATTCCTATGCCATATAGTAGGTCCTTATTAGCTATCTATTTTATATATATGTATATGTGTATATGTCAATCCCACTGTCCCAATTGATCCCTCCCTCACCTACCTCCTAGTAACCATAAGTTTGACTCTACTTCTATTTTGTAAATAAGTTCATTAAGATTCCACATATAGGTAATATCATATAATCACTCTCTAGAAAGTGGACATGAAGTGAACATACCTGAACATGATAAGGGCCATATACAACAAACCCACAGCAAACATCATTCTTCATGATAAAAAGCTGAAAGCTTATATTTGTGTTACTCTCTTTGACTTACTTCACTCAGTATGATAATCTCTAATTGCTTTAGATATAAGGTTAGGTTGTTTATTTGAGATTTTTCTTGTTTCCTGAGATGAACTTGTATAACTATAAATTTCCCTCTTAGAACCAATTTTGCTGCGTCCCATTGGTTTTGGATTGTCACATTTTCATTTTCTTTCTTTTTTATTTTTTTATTTTATTTTATTTTTAAACTTTACATAATTGTATTAGTTTTGCCAAATCATTTGTCTCTCTTACCTTAAATCTTTTATTTTTAGTTTATCTTGCTTTGTAACTAATCTCTTAGAATGTGATACTTCTGAACCAGAAGTGGCTAGTTGCCCTATGGAGTAAACTCCTGTATTGAAAATGGATTCATATAATATCTGATCCAGATCCTTTGTCTCTACTTAGAATTATCTTAAACCTTTGGAACAAGTTATTGCTTATCTTCTATGTATCTCCAGAAACATGGAGTATTCCTTGGCAATTTATGGCTGAGTTGATTCACAGATCAATGTAGGAAGTTGTCTAACTTCTGACCTCTGCTGGGAGAGCTGGCTTTTTCTTAAAACTGGACTCTCTGCCTTTACACCTTGTCCTCTCTACTTCTGCTGGGGGAGTTTCCCTAGCCCTCCACACAGCCAGCAACACCTCTGAAGTCTTCCATTTAGTCTCTAGTCACATGGATTAGGGAGGAAGTTTCCATCTTCTGAGGTTAATGCAGCAATTTTATATATTTGGTATTGTAGGTGATTTGCATGATAATTCAAATCTTATTATATCTTGAGTTCTGCCAAATACGTATCTAATTGATTTTTTTTCAATTTTCTTCTGAGATTATAGTACTAAAGAAGCATCTCCCTTCTGTATTCCATGGGTACAGCTGTAAATGCTTTCTTTAAGTAAGCAAAATGTGTGTATCTTATTATAGAAAAGGTGTTTATTATAGAAAAGCAAAAAGTGTGTATATTATTATAGAAAGTAATGCAATATCATAATCTGAGGTTTGGAGTATTTAAAGGACTTCGGACTTTGGTTCTGGAAATATTTTTAAACTTGGAAACCTTTTAAACCTGCTATTACCTATCACAGATCACAGATCTACCAATCAGCAGATTAAAATTATATCTGCTGCTAAGTAGGTGGCCTTCTGTGTCTTGACTAGGATGACAGTGTGGTGTTTTCTTATGCATAAAGAAAGAACTTTAAATCACTAGGTGCTAAACCAACAGATTTCATTGTGGATTATTTAAGAACTATTACAGTTCTTGTTATGTAGTAACATAAATGGGTTTTTTCCAGAATTTTGTTTACTTAGAATCTGTCTGCATTCCTTAAACTTTTCTTTTTTTTCCTGAAAAAAGAAATAGCAGTTTTATTAGTGGGTTGCTTTGAAGAAAATGCAGAGAGAAGGAGGGAACTAGACTGGACCTGTGATTGCTTTTCATGAGTGTGGATAAGCATAGACTTCAGGGCTCACCAGGACTTTAGTCTTTGGCTTTTTTTTTTTTTTTTCTTAACATTTCCAAGGGTTTTGTTAGTGACTTTCAAATGGAACTTCAGATCTTGGATCAGTTCCATGAAAAGTTGTGTGGTCTTAGCCACAGTAGCAGCATAGTTTATTTTTCCTGTACTAATTTCACAGAGGTTAACTGAGCTGGAATTGATGAGAGACTAGCAGTGCAAGGGGTGTGTGTGTGTGTGTGTGTGTGTGTGTGTGTTACGTGCAATAAAAAATGCTTTAGCTGAATTAACATTTGCCTGTTGCTTAAAAAGGAAGCAAATAAAATGATTCTAAAATGGTTAATGTTACATTATTTAAAGCTTTTAAAATGATCTTTTATTAATTGTATTTTTATATTGCTTAGTACCAGATTGCATTGTGTGGATTTGCTTTCTTGTTAGGAGATGTACTTCAATTTCCAGCAAAGTATAATTTTAATCGACTTGTTCTAGAGAATATATTTTGATTGTTTAAATCTAAAAGAACATTTGACTATGTTCAGATCAGATCAGATCAGATCAGTCGCTCAGTCGTGTCCGACTCTTTGCGACCCCATGAATCGCAGCATGCCAGGCCTCCCTGTCCATCACCAACTCCTGGAGTTCATTGAGACTCTGCATATAAGTTAAATAAACAGGGATGACAATATACAGCCTTGACGAACTCCTTTTCCTGTTTGGAACCAGTCTGTTGTTCCATGTCCAGTTCTAACTGTTGCTTCCTGACCTCAATACAAATTTCTCAAGAGGCAGATCAGATGGTCTGGTATTCCCATCTCTTGAAGAATTTTCTACAGTTTATTGTAATCCACACACTCAAAGGCTTTGGCATAGTCAATAAAGCAGAAATAGATGCTTTTCTGGAACTCTCTTGCTTTTTCCATGATCCATCGGATGTTGGCAATTTGATCTCTGGTTCCTCTGCCTTTTCTAAAACCAGCTTGAATATCAGGAAGTTCACAGTTCACATATTGCTGAAGCCTGGCTTGGAGAATTTTGAGCATTACTTTACTAGCGTGTGAGATGAGTGCAATTGTGCAGTAGTTTGAGCATTCTTGGCATTGCCTTTCTTTGGGATTGGAACGAAAACTGACCTTTTCCAGTCCTGTGGCCACTGCTGAGTTTTCCAAATTTGCTGGCATATTGAGGGCAGCACTTTCACAGCATCATCTTTCAGGATTTGAAATAGCTCAACTGGAATTCCATCACCTCCACTAGCTTTGTTCATAGTGATGCTTTCTAAGGCCCACTTGACTTCACATTCCAGGATGTCTGGCTCTAGGTGAGTGATCACACCATCATGATTATCTGGGTCGTGAAGATCTTTTTTGTACAGTTCTGTGTATTCTTGCCATCTCTTCTTAATATCTTCTGCTTCTGTTAGGTCCATACCATTTCTGTCCTTTATCGAGCCCATCTTTGCATGAAATGTTCCTTTGGTATCTCTGATTTTCTTGAAGAGATCCCTAGTCTTTCCCATTCTGTTGTTTTCCTCTATTTCTTTGCGTTGATCGCTGAGGAAGGCTTTCTTATCTCTTCTTGCTATTCTTTGGAACTCTGCATTCAGATGTTTATATCTTTCCTTTTCTCCTTTGCTTTTCACTTCTCTTCTTTTTGCAGCTATTTGTAAGGCCTCCCCAGACAGCCAGTTTGCTTTTTTGCATTTCTTTTCCATAGGGATGGTCTTGATCCCTGTCTCCTGTACAACGTCACGAACTTCATTCCATAGTTCATCAGGCACTCTGTCTATCAGATCTAGGCCCTTAAATCTATTTCTCACTTCCACTGTATGATTGAGAAAGGCTTATTCTTAGTTCAAATAAATATCATGAACTTAAAATAGGTGCTTTTTATTCCTTATGTTTTTAAGAAAAAAATGATCTACCATTTATATGTGATCTGCTTTTTATACATGTAAGTTATTTGAGGAATAGTGAATTTCTAAGGAAAATGAAACTATATTAATACTTTGGATTTGATTCTGTTTAGTAGATTTCAAGCCAAATGCATATGTAGCTCACTTAATTCTCACAACAACTTGTGATATCGCAGGGCAGATACAGTTATCTCTGTGTCATAGATGAGAGGAGACCCATAAAACATTTGCCTGAAACTTCTCATTTGGCAAATCAACTACTTCAGGGAACATCTTGCGATCTTCTGTGAAAGTGAAACAGCCACACTGGCTTGTGGTTAGACCTCCTTTGTATTTTACATGTGGATGAAAAGCAGTAGCAGTACTGTTGATAACGCACACCTCCTGACCACATACAAAATGCCACCTACTTGGAAATAATGTCTTATCTCATTTAATCCTTCAACAACCTCCCTATTTTGTATTTGAGAAAACTAAGGTAAAGGGAGATTAAGTATCTTTCCTAAGGCTGTAAAGCCATTAAGTGGTGGGCGCCAATTTGAACCCCAGAAGTTTCAGGGTTCCTAAGTGCTATCCTACATTAGCTCGCAGTAGTGGTTCATCTGCGCCAGTTTTCAAACTCCAAGTATTCACTAGTTGTTCTAATAGCATCTTTTTGCATTTGCCTTTAATATTAGAGATTTGACAATGAAAATTTAGAAATGAGAGGTTTTAATCTTTAGATTTACACCAAAAGACAGAGAAAACATTTGTAAATGTTAAATATCTATTACTCTCAGTAGATATGCTAACTAGCATAAGAGCAAGACCAGTGTTTGCTGAAAAAGAAGACTCATATGAGCTGTGAAAAATTTTACCTGATACGTGTCCTTTCTCTTATATAGAAGGTTCTTAATAATGTAAGACTTTGAGGGGGAAGTAAAGTATGGAAGAGTCTCTTCCAAGCAAGAGAGTCATTGTTCCAAGGTGAATATGCATCTTTCAAAACCCTGGAAGGATTCACAGCTGTAAACACTCATTCTTGAAATGGAAACCAGGGACCTCTAATGGTGTTTTTCTCTCTGTTCGTCCACTCAGTCGTTTACCAGATGGAATGCCTGTGTGTACCAGGCCCTGCCTATTCCGTGCTGAATGTACAGTGGCACTCAAACTGACCAGGTCCTGCCCTGTGGAACGCGTTTCCAGGGTGCAGACTGGCATCAGTCATTGCTCACTTAGACCAAGGGACCATGCCTGTGAAAAGGGGTGGGCCAGTAACATCATGGCAAACGGACATGAAGTGCTGTTGGCTGGAGCTGACACCTAAAGAGGGATTAGCAGTTCAGTAGGTTAAGAGCAGAGGGAAGGGGATACAGGAAACAGGCAACATGTAATGAGAGGGACCGTGATGAATATAAAGGGCTGAAGGAAGCAGTGAAAGCTGCGGGGTACAAGGTAGGGCTGCAGGGGTCGACTCTGGGAAGGCTTGTTTATATCTGAGCAACAATAAGAGGGCATGGATGGGATTTTAAGGGGTGTGGGAACTTTTAAAGTGTGACCTGAGTGCAGATTGTTTTAAGGAGATGGTAAATAGGGTGATATTTTTGCATACTAGTTTCTTAGAAAAGATATTTTATAATGCCACCATGGCTGTCCTGAAGTGAAATTCATAAATACTTTCTCTATTTTAAAGATAAATATTTAAAGAGAAATATTTCTCTATTTTCTCTGATACAAGCATTGCTACTCCAGCTTTCTTTTGAATTCAATTTCCATGAATATCTTTTTTTATCCCTTCACTTTCACTCTGTATGTGTCTGTAGATCTGAAATGGATCTCTTGTAGAGAGCATAAATGTGGGTTTTGTTTTTGTATACATTTAACCATTCTGTGTCTTTTGGTTGGGGCACTTAATCTGTTTACACTTAACATAATTATTGATATGTATTTTCTCTTTGGGCTTTCTAAGTGGCTCTGTGGTAAGGAATCTGCCTGCCAACACAGGAGATGAAGGTTTGATCCTTGGATTGTGAAGATCCCCTGGAGGAGGAAATGGAAACCCCCTTCAGTATTTCTTGCCTGGAGAATCCCATAGTCAGAGGAGTCTATTGGGCTGCAGTCCATAGGGTGGTAAAGAGACGACGACTGAGCAGGCAGGCATGCATATGTTCTTTCTGCCATTTTGTTAATTGTTTTATACATCTTTTTCTTTCCCCTTTCCTCTTTTGTTCTCTTGTAGTTTGATGACTACCTTTAGTGTTGTGTTTGTATTCCTTTTTCTGTGTTGCATCTATATAGATTTTTGTTTCTGCAGTTATGAGGTATTGGTATAGCAGTCTGTATATACATGATTGTTTTAGGTTGCTGGTATCTTACTTTCAAATACATTTTAAACATTCTGCATTTGTACTCTCCTCCTCTCAAAATTAACTGGTTTTGATATCATATTGGTGTGTACATGGTCTCCTTCCTTTACTATATGTTTGCCTTTACTGATGAGCTTTCCCATTTTGTAGTTGTCTTGTTTCTAATTGTGACCTTTTCTGCTTAGAGAAACTTCTTTTGCATTTATTGCAAAGCTTATCTGATGGTGCCAAATTCTCTTAGCTTTTGCTTATCTGTGAATTTTTTTATTTTTTTCATCAAATCTGAATGAGAGCCTTGCTGCATAGAGTATTCCTGATAGGTTTTTCCCTTTCAGACTTCAAATATATCTTGCCACTTTCTCTGGCTTGCAGAGTTTCTGCTAAAAAATCAGTTATAATCTTATGGGGATTTCCTTGTATGCTATTTGTTGATTTTTCCCATGTTGCTTTTAATATTTTCTCTTTCTCTTTAAATTTTAATCAATATGATTATTATGTGTCTCAGTCCTTCTTTGGTTTATCCTGTATGTGGCTCTCTGTGCTTCCTGGACGTGGGTGACTTTCTTTCTCATGTTAGGAAAGTTTTCAGCTATTACCTCTCCAAGTATTTTCTCAGGTCCTCTCTCTCCCTCTTTTCCTTCTGGAACCCTTATAATGTGAATATTCCTGTGTTTGACACCGTCCCAAAGGTCTCCTAAACTGTCCCTATTTCTTTCCATTCTTTCTTCTGTTCTGTGTCAGTGATTTCCGCCACTCTGCCAGCTCACTGATCCATTCTTCTGTCTCATTTATTCTGCTATTGATTCCTTCTAGTGTATTTTTCATTTTAGTCACTGAATCCTTCAGCTGTTTGTTTGTTCTTTATATTTTTTATTTGTCAAAAACTTGTTGCTCTGTGCATCCATTCTTTTCTTGAGTCCTTATGTCATCTTTCAACTGTTATTCTGAACTCTTTCTCAGAGAGACTGTTTCCACTTCACTGAGTTGTTGTTCTGGGGTTCATTCATCTGGAACATATTCCTTTGTGATCTCATTTTGTTTAAATTTCTATTTGTATTTTTATGTATGTGTTAGGTTAGTTGTATTTCTTGACCTTGGAGATAGCCCTCTATAGGGGATGTTCTCTGTGTCCCAGCAATACACTCTCCTCTTGTCACCCAAGAGCCAGAAATCAGCTGGTCCCAGAATAGTTTCTGATCTCTGTTCGCAGACTTAATTCTACAGGCTGTGGGATGGTAGTTTCCTTGCTCCTGGTAGCTGCCTCCTGATGAGTGAATTTTGTCTAGAGGCTTGTGTAGGCTTCCTGGTGGGAACAGCCAGTGCTTGCCCCCTGGTGGGTGGAGCTGGGCCTTGGCCGTCTGGTGTCTGGTGGGTAGGGCTGTGTTAAGGGACTTGTCTAGAGGTGGCTGTGTACTCAGGAAGTCTTTAGGCGGTCTGTCTGCTGATGAGTGGTGCTGTGTTACTGCCATATTGGTGGTTTGGCCTGAGGCATCATAGCACTGGAGCCTATAGACTATTGGGTGAGTCCAGGTTTTGGCACTAATGATCCAAGCAAGGGTTTTGATGTGTACCTCCAGTAAGAGTTCCCAGAGATGAATAGTCCCCAGTATGTTTACCACCAGCTTTTATAACCCCAGAATGAGCCAATGCTACCTTCTCCCCACCTCCCCAGGAAACCCTTCAGGACCAGCAGGTTGGTCAACCCCAGATTCCTGTAAAGTCACTGCTTTTCCCCTGAATCCTGGTATACTAGGGAACCTGAAAGTGCCCTCCTAGAGTGGAGTCTCTGTTGCCCACAGTCCTGTGGAGCTCCTGCAGGCAAACCCTACTGGCCTTCAAAGCCAAATGCTGTGGGGGCTTGTCCAGTGCCAGGACCCTAGGGTGGGGAGCCTGACATGGCACTCAGAGCTTTCACTCCTGTGGAGGAGCTTCTGCAATGTAATTGTTCTTCAGTTTCTGAGTCCCCTACTTGAGGGGTATGGGATTTGATTATATCACAAGTACGCCCCTCCTAGCACCTTGTTGTAAGTTTTTTTCCCTTGTATGTATTTGGATGTAGAATATCCTTTTTGGTAGGTTCCAGTTGTCCTTTTGATAAGGAACTGGAAAGCAAAAGTAGGAAGTCAAAAGGTGCCTGGAGTAATAGGCAAGTTTGGCCTTGGAGTACAAAATAAAGCAGGGCAAAGGCTAACAGACTTTTGCTGGGAGAATGCACTGGTCATAGCAATGCCCTCTTCCAACAACACGAGAGACGACTCTACACATGGACATCACCAAATGGTCAGTACTGAAATCAGATTGATTATATTCTTTGTAGCCAAAGATGGAGAAGCTCTATCAGTCAGCAAAAACAAGACCAGGAGCTGACTGTGGCTCAGATCGTGAACTCCTTATTGCAAAACGCAGACTTAAAGAAAGTAGGGAAAACCATTAGACCATTCAGGTATGACCTAAATCAAATTCCTTACGATTACACAGTGGAAGTGACAAATAGATTCAAGGGATTAGATCTGATAGACAGAATGCCTGAAGAATATGGACGGAGGTTCGTGACATTGTATAGGAGGTGATGACTAAAACCATCACCATGAGAAAGAAATGCAAAAAGGCAAAATGGTTGACTGAGGAGACCTTACAAATAGCTGAGAAAAGAAGAGAAGCTAAAGGCGAAGGAGAAAAGGAAAGATATATCCATCTGAATGCAGAGTTCCAAAGAATAGCAAGGAGAGATAAGAAACCCTTCCTCAGTGATCAATGTGAAGAAATACAGGAAAACAATAGAATGGGAAAGACTAGATATCTCTTCAAGAAAATTAGAGATACCGAGGGAACATTTCATGCAAAGATGGGCACACTAAAGCATGGAAACAGTATGGACCTAACAGAATCAGAAGATGTTAAGAAGAGGTGGCAAGAATACACAGAAGAACTATACAAAAAAGATCTTCATGACCCAGATAATCACCATGGTGTGATCTCTCATCTAGAGCCAGACATCCTAGAATGTGAAGTCAAGTGGGCCTTAGGAAGCATCACTATGATCAAAGCTAGTGGAGGTGATGGAATTCCAGTTGAGCTATTTCAAATCCTAAAAGATGATGCTGTGAAAGTGCTGCACTCAATATGCCAGCAAATTTGGAAAACTCAGCAGTGGCCACAGGACTGGAAATGATCAGTTTTCATTCCAATCCCAAAGAAAGGCAATGCCAAAGAATGTTCAAACTACAGCACAATTGCAGTCATCTCACACACTAGCAAAGTAATGCTCAAAATTCTCCAAGCCAGGCTTCAACAGTTCATGAACCAAGAACTTCCAGATGTTCAAGCTGGATTTAGAAAAGGCAGAGGAACCAGAGATCAAATTGCCAACATCCTCTGGATCACTGAAAAAACAAGAGAGTTCCAGAAAAACGTCTACTTCTGCTTTATTGACTACTTATTCTGTTCATCTTTATTGACTACTGCAAATGGTGACTGCATCCATGAAATTAAAGGACACTTGCTCCTTGGAAGGAAAGCTGTGACAAACCTAGAAAGCGTATTGAAAAGCATGCACATCACATTGCTGGCAAATGTCCATGTAGTCAAAGCTATGGTTTTTCCAGTAATGATGTATGAATGTGAGAGCTGGGCCATAAAGAAGGCTAAGCGTCCAAGATGCCTTCGAACTGTGGTGCTAGAGATGACTCTTGAGGGTCCCTTGGACAGTGAGGAGATCAGACCAGTCATTCCTAAAGGAAATCAACTCTAAAGGAAATTACCTGCTATAGTAAGTATATTCAGTAAAGTATACACTTCCAGGTCTATCTACTTAGAGTCTTTCTACATTACATGATTATTGATATATTTTAATGCCATTGTTTGAATCATTCATTGGAAGGAGGGATGCTGAAACTGAAGCTCCAATACTTTTGCCACCTAATGTGAAGAGCTGACTCATTGGAAAAATCCCTGATGCTGGGAAAGATTGAGGGGCAGGAGAAGAAGGGGGTGGCAGAGGATGAGATGATTGGATGGCATCACCAATTCAATGGATATGACTTTGAGCAAACTCCAGGAGATGGTGAAGGACAAGGAAGCCTTGGCACGCTGCAGTCCATAGAACTGCAGAGTCAGACATGACTGAACAACTGAACAGTAACAACAGAACACCCTTTAGTGTTATTCTGATGGACCGGAAATAACATCCGTAGTCCCTATTACCACAACCTATAAAACACTACGTGTTTGGAATCCTGTTTCATCTCCATTCTCATTTCATACCATTCTTCCCTCTGCTCACCACGGCCCGGGTCCACTGGCCTTCTTGGGTTTTTTTCTGTAGCACTTTCTTTCTTGCATTTGTTGTAAATTTGCTGATTGCTTGACTGGGAATGCTCTTCCTTCTGCAAGGTCAGTCTTCAGAGTTGCCTTTCCTTACTTATCTGAAGTAAATCCACTCTCCCCCCGCCTCTTTCCCCTACTTTTTTTTCTAATCACAGCATCCTGATTGCTTCCTCTATAACACCATGTCACTTCACTGTTGATCTCTTTATTTATTCATTTCCTCTTCCCCTTCCCCCTACTAGAGTAAAAACTCCATGAGTGCAGCAGTCTTGTTCACTGCTATGTCTTTCAAGTAAGGTACAAAATGAGTGCTCAGTAAATGAGTTTGCCCACCACTAGGTGATAAGATGAGAGATTCTTGCTAATTGCGGTTTTTTCTTCAACTGTAGATGAGGAAAGGTCTTCATCAGGGAAGGGGGGCATGGTGTGATGAGAGAGAAAACATGAAATATTAATAATTGCTCAGGAAGTTGCCAAGCAGACTGACTAGAGAAGCATAGGAGGGTTGGAAGGCTGCACCAAGCCTGTCAAGGAATGTGGTAATGAAATCAGAGTCATCGGCTCAGGTGTCTGATGTTCTTAGCAGTTCAGCTTTGCAGGCAACTGGTGAAGAGAAATACAGAATTGAATTCACAAAGGTTTTACAAGGCATGTACCACAATACTGTAGAAAGGGGGGAGGGGTGCAGGGAATTGAGGATGTGGTTATTTAAGCTTGGCAAAGTATCAAACATGTGACCTGCTTATAGTAAGTATATTTAGTAAAGTATACACTTCCAGGTCTATCTACTTAGAGTCTTTCTACATTACATGATTATTGATATGTTTTAATGCCATTGTTTGAATCATTCAGATTGTTATGAACTAAAGTTCAGGCTTATTTTCTGAAGCCTTTTGATTTTGGTTTTTGGAAAGTCAACTCTATCCTCTCTCCCCTGCCCCCCGGAACTAATGAGTGAGCATGCAAGAGGTTCTGTAAGCAAAAGTAAAAAGTGCAGACTCTGTTATGATTGGTGCTATGTTTAGAAATTCTGTGAATTGTGTCATGTCAGCATCCTGCTCGTGGAGTAGGCTATGTAAACAGTGGGTGTTGGGAGGTTCATTGAATGAGCAGCCTTCCTTCACGCTTTACAAACTTAACCACTGTGATTCTCCAGATTTCTGAGTGTTTATTTCACAGTTAAAACAAAAAAAAAAAGACTCTAAAAACACCTGGCCAGTTAAATTTTTATTGTAGATCACTTCATTTAAGCTGCAGTATGCTTTAGTCACTCAGCCATATCCAACTCTTTGCGACCCCATAGACTATAGCTCACCAGGCTCCTCTGTCTGTGGGGTTTTTCAGGCAAGAATACTGGAGTGGTTTCAATGGACATATAAATTTTAAAATGAAAAAAAAAAAAAAAAAAACGTTGAAAACAGAATTTTGAAGGAAAAGCCGCAGAAATCTGTCTGCAGTAATTTGTTTTGGCTATGGTTGTAAAAGTACAACAGGAATGGGAATAACTGTTCCAATTGATGTTCAAAGGATTCAAATAATAGCATAGCTGAATGCATAGTATGCCATTGTGAAAATATTACATATACCAAGTTTTAAGTTAAAAGAAATTATTTTTGAACTTGATTTTAAATATCATTATAACTTTGTATTTGTAATATTATTTTTAAAATTATAGAGGAGTATCATACCATAATTTTGAGTGTCCAGAGTGAAATGAGAAAAAGATTAAGAAAAGAGACAGGGGTCCACAGATCATGCAGGGAAGGATTGTTTTGGGGGAGGTGTGAGGTACGCTTTATACAATGACAGAAAGGAAACTGCAGGAAGTAGAAATTAGTAGGAATTAATTAATCTTTAGAGAAAACAGGCTCAAACAGTTTTTTAAGACTACATGGTAATACTGGTAGCAACAGTTTTAGGGATATAAGTGTTACTGATTGTATAGCCTTAAAAGTACGGACACAAATAATAAGTACAAGGGAAAAATAATGTTTTTTGCCTTTCACTGGGCAAGAATTTCTGCCTTCCCAGGAACTCAGGCCCTTCTTCATGGGACTGAACAGTAGAGTTCTAAGCCTATGGTTCTTCCTAACTGTGTCCTCTGCCCAAAAGCAAAAATAGCATGAGAGGGGTGGGGGGTTCGGTAGGAGGCAGGGGCAAGAGCCAAGTTAGTTTTTTATGGGAAGGACTGCATGAAAAATACCACCTTTTACGCACTCAGAAGCCATGGCCACGGTGACACATAGCTGCCTTCCTGGGATCCCTGAAAAGTGGACCTTTGGGAGAGAAAGAGGAACTTGTGTCTCTAATTTGGGGAAATTAAAAATACTTGATTGTTTTTTTTCTCTTTATCTGAAAATTTATTATTATTTAACAATATGCTTTTTGGTTATCTGTTTTAAATACAGCAGTGTGTACATGTCAATCCCAAACTCCCGTTCTATCCCTCCCCCCATTCTTACACTCTAGTAACCACAAGTTCATTCTCCTCAAGCGATCTTGCTACACAGGGTAGTCTAAGGCTTGTCTGGACTGCTGTTATAGTAGATTTTTGTGACAAGAGGAAGGAATGGCTCCAGCAGAGGTAGGGAGGTGATAGGGTGACCTGGGCTTCTCTCTGTTCTCTTGATTTTCTCCGCAGTGCACAGGAGACAAGTATACAGTGTGTTCAAATACCCAGTGTTTGGGCGGTGGTCAGGTGCTCAGGTCACAGTGCAGTGTGATGGCTGGTGGTCCTGATGGAAAAGCAGATCCTAGGGGTCTTCAGCCTGAGGTTTTGATTTAGTGGACTGTCTGCATGGTAGTAAGAAAAAAAGATGATTCAGATCAAGGTATTTACACATCACACCAGGAGAAACATTGAGGGAGGCAACCAGTTTTCACGTATGGGTCTTCCTGGACCTCTTCATACATTTCTTATTTGATTGTGGCAAACCTCGAGATGCTACCCTCACTGTTAGATCTAAGTGTATGCAAAAGCAGGCATTTATGGTGAGACAGAGAGCAGGAGGCCAACCTTGACTGTAATAGTGAAGAGAGAGAAGATTAAATATACTTAGAACCCAGGAATAGGTTCCTTTTTTACCCAAATGAGACAAAATATAACAGCAGCCATTGATGATGAAGGATATGCTGTGAGCTGACATGTTATGCTAGCCACTTCCCATGTGTATGCCTAACAATTTTATAGCAAACCTATAGTGTCAATTTTATAATCTGCATTTTATAGAAGAAGGAACTGAACAGACCTACACATGGTTAAATTAAAAAACAAATTACCCCAAGGTCATGTACCTAGGACTCAAATCAAAGTCTGTTTAACTTGAAAGCCCCATGATCTTTTTTCTTTTCTTTTTCACTATTTCTTAACTCATACAAAAATTCATTAATATAGTCTAATACAACCTACAGATGGGAGAAAACATTTGCAAATGCTGTGACCAAAAAGGGATTAGTCTCCGAAATTTACAGTCAATGACTGTTATACTCTGGCTTCTTCCCTGGTTTGAAATCATGTTTGAACTTTTAGAGATCTGAGAGTGTGGTTTATGAAGGAGGCAAAATAATCAATGACTAACTACTTATTGAATTTTGCTTCCCAACCATGTATTAGAGAAAAGTGTTTCTCAACACATTTTCTTCATGTAGTTAGTTCTTCATGTATGGTTAGTTTTTCTTCAGTAGTAAGTTGTTCACTGAATTAAACTTTGTCCACTTATACTTAAGGAGATACAGACTTTGTAAAATTGGAAGTCATTTAACAGTCATTTAATTAAAATGAAAGTAACTCTTATAGTTGCAGATCTATTACTTTGAACCTGTGATGCTCTAATAAGACTAATAAGCAAGACCGTTACCTGTTGGAAACAAGCTGTTACATTCTAGGTTGGAAATTAGACATTGTTTTCTTTGGCATTCTTTAACTTAATTCATTTGGACTGCCATCTTGTGTTTGAAGGTAATAATGTGTTAAGTCCTAAGCTTAGCCTATTTTAATTACATAAAAAGTTTAACCATCCATTATTATGCCTTTGCTGAAGAATACATTATCACAAATATTTGTAATGAAAACAATGAGGGCTTTTTCCTCAGAATAATTTTAAACTAATTTAGTCATGTCTGATTTTTAGAAAGAATGCATTAGAAATAAACCTATACCTTAATTGAGGACTCATTTCTTCTCCATTTTAATTATAGATAATTCTATTATTAGATGTACCAGTTGCACATTGAACAGTCTTTTAATCTGTAATTTATATTATAGAAATAATAAATACATGGAAGCTTAAAAATGTTTAAGAGAATCCTAAAGAAGTTTCCAAGCAATTTTCATCGTGATTTTTTTAGTTTTATCATCAGCAATGGATATGCATTATATCTCATATAATGAAAACAATCTTCCTTATTATTTCAGATATTAAGAAGGATTTCAGATTTTAGAAGAGTTAGAAGTCAAACTACATCATAATAATATTTCCTTCTTGAGAAGTCTCAGAATTACGGGTGCTTCATTCTAACAGGTGCAGAATAAGTATTGTGATAGTGGTGAAATATTTCATTTGATTTATTCCACTTTGTCTCTTAGAACCTGCATCTGGAAGTAGTTTGAAGAATATGTAGTTCTGCCACTTGTCTATGTAGCCCTGATCAACAGCTTGCTTCAGTTCGGTTCAGTTCAGTCACTCAGTCATGTCCGACTCTTTGCAACCCCATGAATCGCAGCACGCCAGACCTCCCTGTCCATCACCAACTCCCAGAGCTCACTCAGACTCACGTCCATCGAGTCAGTGATGCCATCCAGCCATCTCATCCTCTGTCGTCCCCTTCTCCTCTTGCTCCCAATCCCTCCCAGCATAAGAGTCTTTTCCAATGAGTCAACTCTTCGCATGAGGTGGCCAAAGTACTGGAGTTTCAGCTTTAGAATCATTCCTTCCAAAGAACTCCCAGGGCTGATCTCCTTCAGAATGGACTGGTTGGATCTCCTTGCAGTCCAAGGGACTCTCAAGAGTCTTCTCCAACACCACAGTTCAAAAGCATCAATTCTTCGGCGCTCAGCTATCTTCATAGTCCAACTCTCACATCCATACATGACCACTGGAAAAACCATAGCCTTGACTAGACAGACCTTTTTTGGCAAAGTAATGCCTCTGCTTTTGAATATGCTATCTAGGTTGGTCATAAATTTTCTTCCAAGGAGTAAGCGTCTTTTAGTTTCATGGCTGCAGTCACCATCTGCAGTGATTTTGGAGCCAAAAAAATAAAGTCTGACACTGTTTCCACTGTTTCCCCATCTATTTCCCATGAAGTAATGGGACCAGATGCCATGATCTTCATTTTCTGAATGTTGAGTTTTAAGCCAATGTTTTCACTCTCCACTTTCACTTTCATCAAGAGGCTTTTGAGTTCCTTTTCACTTTCTGCCATAAGGGTGGTGTCATCTGCATATCTGAGGTTATTGGTATTTCTCCCAGCAATCTTGATTCCAGCTTGTGCTTCTTCCAGCCCAGCGTTTCTCATGATGTACTCTGCATAGAAGTTAAATAAGCAGGGTGACAATATACAGCCTTGATGTACTCCTTTTCCTATTTGGAACCAGTCTGTTGTTCCATGTCCAGTTCTAACTGTTGCTTCCTGACCTGCATATAGGTTTCTCAAGAGGCAGGTCAGGTGGTCTGGTATTCCCATCTCTTTCAGAATTTTCCACAGTTTATTGGGATCCACAGAGTCAAAGGCTTTGGCATAGTCAATAAAGCAGAAATGGATGTTTTTCTGGAACTCTCTTGCTTTTTTGATGAATCAGCGGATGTTGGCAATTTGATCTCTGGTTCCTCTGCCTTTTCTAAAACCAGCTTGAACATCTGGAAGTTCGTAGTTCACATATTGCCAAAGCCTGGCTTGGAGATTTTTGAGCATTACTTTGCTAGCGTGTGAGATGAGTGTAATTGTGCGGTAGTTTGAGCATTCTTTGGCATTGCCTTTCTTTGGGATTGGAATGAAAACTGACCTTTTCCAGTCCTGTGGCCAACTGCTGAGTTTTCCAAATTTGTTGGCATATTGAGTGCAGCACTTTCACAGCATCATCTTTCAGGATTTGAAATAGCTCAACTGGAATTCCATCACCTCCACTAGCTTTGTTAGTAGTGATACTTTCTAAGGCCCACTTGACTTCACATTCTAGGATGTCTGGCTCTAGGTGAGTGATCACACCATCATGATTATCTGGGTCGTGAAGGTCTTTTTTGTATAGTTCTTCTGTGTATTCTTGCCACCTCTTCTTAATATCTTCTGCTTCTGTTAGGTGTATACCACTTCTGTCTTTTATTGAGCCCATCTTTGCATGAAATGTTCCCTTGGTATCTCTAATTTTCTTGAAGAGATCCCTAGTCTTTCCCATTCTGTTGTTTTCCTCTATTTCTTTGCATTGATCGCTGAGGAAGGCTTTCTTATCTCTTCTTGCTATTCTTTGGAACTCTGCATTCAGATGTTTATATCTTTCCTTTTCTCCTTTGCTTTTCGCTTCTCTTCTTTTCACAGCTATTTGTAAGACCTCCTCAGACAGCCATTTTGCTTTTTTGCATTTCTTTTCCATGGGGATGGTCTTGTGTATGTTTTTAAACTTCATAGAAATAGAATAAAGCTATATGTTTACTTCTGTAATTTTCTTCTTTCTCTTAGTATGTGCTGTGCTTGGCTACTTGCTTTTCTATGTAAATTTTAGAAAAGTTTCTGAAGTTCTACCACAAAAATCATATTTAGAATTGTTGATGGTACTATATTGAGTCTGCAAGTCAGAGAATTGACATCTTTATGACATTGAATTTTTCTTGCTACAACCTGAATATCTCTTCATTTGTGCCAGTCTTTAGTACATGGTTTTTGTTTTTTGTTTAGTTTTATAACACTTATCTTTGTTGTTTTGTCATGCAGTGCTGTGTACAGAACATTTCTTGCCATTTTAGTACTTTATAGAGGGCAACTTTTCTTTTTAGTGAAGTAATATCTTTAGTTGATGCTTACATGTTGGTTTAGTTTCTAGAATGTCTTTGTTGGCAAGGAGAAATGATAATAAAAGATTGTATTATTAAGAAAAGTAGATGATTTTCACTATGCTATCTAATTTAGAAAAATATAGATCACTTAGCAGTGATTTATTGGGAATTTTAAGATCACTTATGTAAACAAACAATTTCAGGATAATAATATGAATGTTTTATTAGATGTTTACATAAAATGTCATGGGAACATAAAAAAGGAAGTGACTAATTCAGTGTTTGGACACAGGTATTTTATATGTTGAAAGGACCTGCCAACTAATCAAAATGGTCTGTTTCTGCTGGCCAAAGTCAGAATACAACAGATACTTCTGTGAAAACTTGAGAAAAGAGAAGATTAAGGATGTTATCTTGTTCAGTTCAGTCACTCAGTCACGTCTGACTCTTTGTGACCCCATGGACTGCAGCACACTAGGCTTCCCTGTCCATCACTAAATCTTGGAGCTTGCTCAAACTCATGTTCTTTGAGATGGTAATACCATCCAACCATCTCATCCTCTGTTGTCCCCTTCTCCTCCTGCCTTCAATCTTACCCACCATCAGGGTCTTTTCCAGTGAGTCAGTTCTTCACATCAGGAGCCAAAGTACTGGAGTTTCAGCTTCAGCATCAGTCCCTCCAATGAATATTCAGGACTGATTTCCGTTAGGATTAACTGGTTGGATCTTCTTGCAGTCCAAGGGACTTTCAAGAGTCTTCTTGTTATCTTTTACCTTGAAGATTAAATTTTGGAGCCAAAAATAATTGAATAAATTGGATCGAACCAACAAAAGCTTTGCTTTCTTATTTGAGTTTGCAGGGGGAAAAGATTTTTTAATGTATAATTTTAATTTAAGTATATTTGAGGCTGTTTTTTAATTTTCCAGTGCTTCTTTCAGAAAAGATGGCCCTTGCTACTCACTGCTTCTCCTGTTCCTTCTGGGTGCTGTTAGTACTGTGGCATTCTTATAGGTTGCCACAGGCTGAGTAGCAACAAAGCAGTGTATTTTTTAACAGCAGTTGGATATTATGAAAACATTTAAGGTCCCAAATCAGTAGTATTTTTTTTTTTTTTTTGACCCATGCCATGCAGTGTGCATGATCCTGGTTCCCTGACCAGAAACTGAACCTGTTCTCCCTGCAGTAGAAGCGCAGAGACTTAACCCCTGGACCACCAGGGAAGTTCCAGAGCAGTGCATTATTCAGTGAAATTATATCCACATCAGTGTGCTAGATTCCAGTCAGTGTTGCCAAATTAAGTAAAATTCTTTGAAGTAAAAGTGCATGGCAGTGTCATGTTTTGTTCCAATCATCTGTGGGTATTTCATGGACTGAAACTTGGGAAATCGTGAAAAGGAAAATTGCTCATTTTGTAGTGTAATGAGGTCACAAAGGAATCCTATAGTAATTTTATTTTTCAGTGAATGTAAATGAGCAGTTCATTCTATTGAGTTTTAATTCACTTTGGGTTTATTGCACACCTAGTATGTGAAATGCCAAGGGCAAGTTAACAGTTGCTCTAAAGAATATAAAGACTAGGTAAGAGAGTCCTTTTCACTGTCTTACTAATGAGTAGAAAGAGGAAATATAACTGCAGCGCAAGGCAGAACTTAGAAGGCACTGTGAGAAAAATACAAATAGGATACCATGGAGATTTCAGGGAATACTATCTCATACTATTGCAAACTGGAACAAGAATCTTGGGGAAAGATAGATTTTGAAAGATAGGTATAATTTGGGCAGCTAGAGATGGGTGAGGGTTGTTGGGTTTCTCAGGAGAAAGAAATGATATGGGGAAAAGGCTGGGTGAGTTTGATGACCAGCAGAGAGTCTGGTGTTTCCAAATCACAGGGATCAAAGAGAAAAATTGGGAGAAGCAAGTTTGACCAGATATTCTGAGGCCCCATAGGGGAGGCTATGCTTAGGAGTCCAGGGAAGTATTAAAACAGTCGAAGTGACAGAAGCATTTCCCGTGTCTTTGCCTACATACCATGGTCCCCTTTCCGTTGCCGTTTCTAATCCCGCTAAGCCATTTTTCTCTGTCTATCCCAGCCAACATTATAGACCATCTCTTTCTTTCTTTCCTATACCTCCTTCCCCAGCTGTCAGAATCAGCTCAAAAGTCATCATCTCAGGGAACACTCTGAAACCCTACAGTTGGAACTAATCATCACTTCCTCTGTTCCCACAGTGATTGTTTTACCCCTCATCATAGCACTTAATGCATTCTGTCTTGTATTATGGATATTTCCATCTCTGTCTCCCTTCATCAGACTGTAGTGGGCTTCCTATCACAATAGACCCAGTAGAGTGGCTTGAATATGTGTTTGTAGAATGAAAGAATGAATAAGGCATCCTTGTTTACAAAAGTTTTTATCTCTAATATGTGTAAAGAGATAGGTGTAATAAAGACCAAAGTGATGGAAATTCTAAAAGACTTAAATGATCAGATGAAGAAATTGTTTGGAGAAGTATAAAATATGTGCTCTGTCTCAGTTCAAGAATATTGACCACAATTTGGCTCTGCTAACCCTTTGCCTGAGCAAAAACCACAGCCCTTCTTCCACACCCGTACCCTACGCCAAACCACAGCCTCACTGCTCCAACTTTCCTAACCCGCCTGTGAATGTGCTGCCTGTTACAAGATGGAACAGATACAATGAGGCTAGAACAAGAAAGAACACCTGAAAACAAGGGAAATGGATTTTCCCTCTGATTTATTTACTTTTCTCCTTGAAAGTTCACTTTCATGGTTATAAGTATATTTAAATGGCTTTTCAAACTTTAGCAGAGTCCTCCAAACTCCTTCATGGATCAAAATTGGACTTAAAATGTTTTATGCACAGTTGTGTTGGTTCCTATACTTTCCACCCATGAAGGATTTAGATCACCAGTCAGGATGATGTATTTGCACTTTTTCTTTATGCCTTTCAAATTGGCATTTTTTTCCAAAAAAAATATTCAATCTATATGCACATGTTTTTGTTGATAGTGATTTATGTATTTAGAAGCCCAGTTCCTATCAGTAAAATAAGCGGTTGGAGTAGAAGATTTCCAAGTTTTTTCAGCATTTTAAAATGAGTCAATTATTTGTGTGACTATAGGAATTAATTTTTGTCCAAGGGCCAATGCCTACGGAATCATATGGTTTTGGCTTTAGAATACTTACCACTAGGTGGCAGTAAGAAAAATTGTTCTTCGCAATGAGAAGTGCTTATCAATTTTTAAGTTTACTTTAAAAGAGAAATTTGGAAGTCCAAAGTTTCAGGTGTCTTTTTATAAGTTATGGAAACATAATCAGGCCTCAGTATGTTGTTTCTGGGACTTATGCATATTTCATCCAGGAATAAATCTCTGTGTCCCTTCATAGCAATTTGCATTAGGGAATTATGAGAAAAAAAAAACAAACAGACATAAGTTAATGATAAAAAGTATGATATAGTAAGTGTAGAAACTTTGGAGATACAGGTAGTATAAAGAAGAAATTTTAAATCACTCCCTGAAATAATGTTATGGTAATAACTGTCATGTTTCTTCCTAGTATTTTTTTGCATATAAAATCAGTACCACATTGAATATACAGTTTTTACACCTTGCTTTACAGATTAATGTCACGGTGTCTTTTCTGTGTCATTAAATATCTTTTTTACAGTGTGATTCATGCTGTTGGATAAACCATGATGAATTTCAACCAGTATAGTGCTGTTGGGTACTTTGGTTGCTTCTAATTTTTCACTGTAAAAAGTAATACTGCCATGAACCTGAATTTTTGCTTAGGATATATTCTTGGAAATCAAGGTACTGGGTAGAGGGATATGAATTTTAATGCTTTGGTTACATATCATCAAGTGACTTCCCAGAAAAGCTTTACAAATTTCTGCTCCCAACAGCAATGGAGTGCCCCTCTCACCATATCCTTGCCAACACTAAGTATAGAGTTGTTTTTCTTTCTTTTTTTTTTTTTAAATTTTTAATTTCTTTTTTTCTCCATTTATTTATTTATTTTATTTTTTAACTTTACAATATTGTATTGATTTTGCCATATATCAACATGAATCCTCCACAGGTACACACGTGTTCCCCATCCTGAACCCTCCTCCCTCCCCGTACCATCCCTCTGGGTCGTCCCAGTGCACCAGCCCCAAGCATCCAGTATCACGCATTGAACCTGGACTGGCGACTCGTTTCATATATGATATTATACATGTTTCAATGCCATTCTCCCAAATCACCCCACCCTCTCCCTTGTTTTTCTTATTATTAAAAAAAAAAAAAAAAGCAGGAGGTAGTGGGGGAAACTAATTTTTATAGCAATTGATTTTTAAAAAATCAGTTTCTAACCATATCATTTTGGAAATTTAGGCCAGGACAGATCTGCCAATTAAGTTATTTTTGTGTTTCCAAGACCGTGTTACAGTCAGCTTGTATAATGCAGTTGTTGTGAATACTGTCTAGGGAACTGTTTATGGCTGTTTTAAACACTGCTTGGTAATTATTTACAGTACCTGATTGCACCTTCTAAATCTATTGAATGTCCTAGATTTTTTTTTTTAACTTTCATTGGCTCAGTCTCCAGAGTAAACTCATGCAGTTTGGGGGAGCTAGCCTCTATGCACTCCATGCACTCCAACGCCCAGCATGTAAGTCCCTCTGGGCAGCTGGGATTAAAGGGGAAAGCCTTTACATAGTTTTCCTTAGGACCTGCAGTCTTAGCTGACCCTTAACTGTTGCTGCCTTGAAACTGCTTTTCTTCTATTGTATATGCCCTGTTATTTTCTATCCCAACTGGGTCTGTAGTAATTCATGCTTTAATTTCTAAGAGTCAACCATGTGAATTATGATAGTAGCCACCAGTTTCTTGTTCAGTCACTCAGTCATGTCCAATTCTTAGGGACCCCGAAGTACACCAGGCTTCTCTGTCCTTCACCATCTCCCAGACCTTACTCAAACTCATGTGCATTGAGTCGGTGATGCTATCCAACCATCTCATCCTCTGTCATTCCCTTCTCCTCCTGCCTTCAATCTTTCCCAGCATCACTGTCTTTTCAAATGAGTCGGCTCTTCCCATCAGGTGGTCAAAGTATTGGACCTTCAGCGTAAGTTCTTCCAATGAATATTCAGGACTGATTTCCTTTAGGATTGACTGGTTTGATCTCCTTGCAGTCCAAGGGAATCTCAAGAGTCTTCTCCAACACGACAGTTCAAAAGCATCAATTCTTTTGTGCACAGCCTTCTTTATGGTCCAACTTTCACATCTGTACGTGAATACTGGAAAAACCATAGTTTTGACTATATGGACCTTTGTTGGCAAAGTGATGTCTCTGCTTTTTAATATGCTGTCTAGGTTGGTCACAGCTTTTCTTCCAAGGAGCAAGTGTCTTTTAATTTCGTGGCTGCAGTCACTGTCTGCAGTGATTTTGGAGCCAAAGAAAATAAGGTCAGTCACTGTTTCCATTGTTTCCCTGTCTCTTTGCCACGAAGTGATAGGACAGGGTGCCATGACCTTAGGCTTAATTGAAACTTTGCTTAATTGAGTTTTATTAAAAACTGAATTTATTGGATTTTAAGTGAGATGCCATACTTAGAGAACATAGCCCAGTGCTTCATATATGGTAAGCACTCAAAAAAACTTTGTTATCATTTCTAGAAACCCTCAAGAAGCAACACTTAAGCAGGTAATTGGGCTATAAGAGCCCCCAGGTCTCCCGCATTGCAGGCAGACACTTTAACCTCTGAGCCACCAGGGCAGACCCCGTCAGAGGGACTAGAGCATACCAAAGCCTTAAGGGACCAAAGAGACTTCAGGTCCCCAAACAAGCTAAGAGGGTGAAATCAGCCCCAGACAGGGGCTGCAAAACCAGTGGGGCAAGGTTCCATCTTTTAGGGAGAGGTTTGAGCTTCACCCTAAGAGTTATTGGGAGTCTTAAGCTGAATGTTGACTTCCCTGTTGACTCAGTCGGTAAAGAATCTACCTGAAAGGCTGGAGACTCAAGTTCGATTCCTGGATAAGGAAGATCCCCTGCAAAGGAAATGGCAACCTGCTCCAGCATTCTTGCCTGGGAAATTGCATGGACAGAGGAGCCTGGCAGGCTATAGTTCATGGTGTTGCAGAGAGTCGGACCCCACTAAGGGACTAAACTACCGCCAAGCTGAATGTTGTCATGCAGTTCACTAAGTCATGTCTGACTCTTTTATGACCCCATGGACTGTAACCCTCCAGGTTCCTCTGTTCATGGGATTTTCCAGACAAGAATACTGGAGTATGTTGTCATTTCCTTCTCCAGGGTATTTTCCAGACCCAGGGATCGAATCCACATCTCCTGCATCTCTCCTGCATTGGCAGGTGGATTCTTTACCACTGAGCCACCAGGGAATCCAGTCAGATTTGCATTGTTTAACTATTCCAGCTGCTTCAAGGAGAACCCATACAGGGACATTCCTTATAAGGTTTTACCTTAAAGTAGGTAACCAGTCTTGGGCATGTTTCTTTCAGTGTGTCTCAGTTTCCTCATCAGTAACACATTCAGTAATAGCACTTACACCATAGGCTGTAGGGATTAAATGAGTTGCTCTCTGTAAATTGTTAGTACAGCTCACAGCATATAAATGCTTTAAATGTTTGCTAAATAGAATGCCAGTCTGGTAACAGAAAGTTAAACACTTCCAGTGCTGTTTTCCCTCCATCTAGCATCAAACTGATCTCCTCTGTGGGAAACCCAGCCTGCTCCTGATTCTGAGCCTTTTGCAGCCTACTTTCCTAATAAGGAAACTGTTTCCCTCTCCCTCTGCCTGGTCTGATGTGGCCACCTCCACATGGGTGCAGCATATGGGTAGCCAAGCCTGGCTGGACTTTTCCTTCACCAGAACACCTACCCTGCACTCCCCACAGGGAGTCAGGTCCCACCTGCTGAAGGCACCATGTGTGTGCCCCTTGCTGTGGTTAACTAAGAGTCCACCAGTAAACACCTCCCCTCAAAGAATGGTACACTGACAGTAATTTACCTCCCCTGGCTCTGCCAACCTAACCACAACTGCTTGATCTCACCCAGAATGCATTTAGTGTTTGAAAATAACTGGGAGGTGAATCCTCCTGGGGCTGTTGTCAGCTCCTGTTTGCTTGCTGTATTTATAAAGGATAGCTTTGAACTGAAAGGAAAAAAAGGCCAATACTTGGCAAGTAGCTTCCATCCAGACTTTTCTTCACTCTAGAAGGAACCTTTTCATTGTCTTATGTCTTATTAAAAAGCTCACTTTAACTCTGTAAGTTTCCTGTTTTTCTCCCTCCCCGGTGGTTTCATTTTTTGTGCGTCATATTATGCATGTGGCTGAGTCTTTTTTTTTTAATTATTAATATCTTCTACTAAGTAGTAGTATTTCAAAGTTACTTTGTTAGCTTGCTATGAAATCTTCTAATTTGAAAACAGTAGGTTGGCTTTCAGGTAGGAACAGCAGAGAGAGACAGTTGTTCAGTCACGTCCGACTCTTTGCGACCCATAACCTATACAGTCCATGGAATTCTCCAGGCCAGAATACTGGAGTGGGTAGCCTTTCCCTTCTCCAGGGGATCTTCCCAACCCAGGGATCGAACCCAGGTCTCCCACATTACAGTCAGGTTCTTTACCAGCTGAGCTCTTTCAGCAGATTTCAACCTAAATATACTTAGTAGTGTTGTCTGGAGTTCTTTTTTCCTTCTTCTGAACTTTTTATTTTGTATTGGGGTATAGCCAATTAACAATGTTGTAATAGTTTCAGGTAAACAGCAAATGGACTCAGCCATACATATTCAGGTATCCATTCTCCTCCAAACTCCCCTCCCATCCAGGCTGCCACGTAACATTGAGCAGAGTTCCCTGTGCTGTACAGTAGGCCCTTGCTGGTTATCCATTTTATCCATACATAGTAGATGTACATGTTCATCCCAGACTCCCAAACTATCCCTTCCCCCGACAGCTATAAATTCACTCTCTTAAGTCTGTGTGTCTGTTTCTGTTTTGTAAGTTCATTTGCAGCAACATGGATGAACCTAGAGAGTGTCATACTGAGTGAAGTAAGTCAGAGAAGGAGAAGTATTGTTTGACATCCCTTATATGTAATCTGAAAAGAAATGATACAAATGAACTTACTGCCTGGAGTTCTGTTTTGAGGAAACTGAGGCAAGTCAGAGCTCACAGGGGGAAAGTATCATAATCTACCTAAAAGGGTGCCCACCGGACTAGGGTTGAGTTTTCCCCGGGGACGAATTGTGATGGGGAAAAGAGAGATGGCACAGAGGTCTTCCTTGATGTTTCTAATGCTTTATTAAGTTCCATGGTGGAGGAATTGTTGTATTATTTTGTATCTTTTTGAATATGTAAAATAGTTTGTAATAGAATTGACATGATGAGTTAGTAATATGTGCCCTTTGTGTTAACTGGCAAAGCAGAAAGAAGAAAAATATATAAACCCATAACAGCGCCATCCTAGAGACTTAATGTTTGGTGATATTTTTTTCATCATTTTTTTGTTCCTATGTCTGGATTATTTTTATATTGATGAGCTCATTTCTGTATACAATTTTGCATCTTCCTTTCTTCATTTAATATTATAACCATTTAAAATGATGTCATAAGTTCTTTATAACCATTTAATGGCTTACAATGAACCACAGTATTGAGGGTATCACAGATTAATAATTCCCTCCTGTTAGACATTTTTTTGCTACAAGAAATAACACTGTGGTGAACATCTTTGCACATAATCCACATTGTCATATTTTGATTTAGTTCCTTACATGTATGCCAGATACATTAAAAGTCCTGAATGCTTTTAAAACCTTTAATATACATTCTCAAGTTGTTTTCTATAAAGTAACCAACCTATAAGGTGTCTAAATGTTACCACTTATAACATGTCTACATGTTACAAATGTCTAGGCAAACATCAGATCAGATCAGATCAGTCGCTCAGTCGTGTCCAACTCTCTGCAACCCCATGAATTGCAGCACTCCAGGCCTCCCTGTCCATCACCAACTCCCGGAGTTCACTCAGACTCACATCCATCGAGTCAGTGATGCCATCCAGCCATCTCATCCTCTGTCGTCCCCTTCTCCTCCTGCCCCCAATCCCTCCCAGCATCAGAGTCTTTTCCAATGAGTCAACTCTTCGCATGAGGTGGCCAAAGTACTGGAGTTTCAGCTTTAGCATCATTCCTTCCAAAGAACTCCCAGGGCTGATCTCCTTCAGAATGGACTGGTTGGATCTCCTTGCAGCCCTGTCAGTCCAAGCTTAGGGGTAGGTTATGGACTGTGTTATACTCGCTCACACTCTGTGGGTGCCTTTGTCTGATTCACAGTAGCACTGATGTGTGATTCCATCTGAATTTTTCCAATAGCTCACACAGAACACCTGTTTCAGAGAACCCAGATTAGCCTTAGGTATTCACGTCTGTAAAAACTTTAATTCATTTACCCTTTTTGATTATGAGGCTAAACATTTATCCATGTGTTTCTTGGGCATTAGTGTTTCATCTTAGGAATTATCTGTTCCTATGCCTTTTTAATGCTCTTAATATTTTTCATATGGTATTTTGTACGGTCCATCTAGCCAAAGCTATGGTTTTTCCAGTAGTCATGTATGGATGTGAGAGTTGGACTATAAAGAAAGCTGAGCACCGAAGAATTGATGCTTTTGAACCGTGGTGTTGGAGAAGACTCTTGAGAGTCCCTTGGACTTCAAGGAATTCCAGCCAGTCCATCCTAAAGGAGATCAGTCCTGGGTGTTCATTGGAAGGACTGATATTGAAGCTGAAATGAAACTCCCAAT
Source organism: Bos taurus (assembly GCF_002263795.3). Lineage (NCBI taxonomy): Eukaryota > Metazoa > Chordata > Mammalia > Artiodactyla > Bovidae > Bos > Bos taurus. The sequence continues at coordinate 81,725,767 of NC_037335.1, read as the reverse complement.
ACTTTGGCCACCTCATGCGAAGAGCTGACTCATTTGAAAAGACCCTGATGCTGGGAAAGATTGAGGGCAGGAGGAGAAGGGGACGACAGAGGATAAGATGGTTGGATGGCATCACCGACTCAATGGACATGGGCTTGGGTGGACTCTGCAAGTTGGTGATGGACAGGGAGGCCTGGAGTGCTGTGGTTCATGGCGTTGCAAAGAGTCAGACACGACTGAGTGACTGAATTGAACTGAACTGAACACTACATTTGATTCTGTATTAGTGTGTATAGTTGCTTCAGTCATGTCCGACTCTGTAGCCTGCTAGGCTCCTCTGTCCATGGGATTCTCCAGGCAAGAATACTGGAGTGGGTTGACATGCTCTCCTCCAGGGAATCTTCCTCACCCAGGGATCGAACCCATGTCTATCACATCTCCTGCATTGGCAGGTGGGTTCTTTACCACTAGGGCCACCTGGGAAGTCCAAATTTGATTACATATGCAGTATTATTTGTTGTTAATATTCTTAGTTTGTTCTGGGAAACACAAAGTGTGTTTTTTTTGAGGGGGAGCTGTTTTGTTGTAATTTAGAACAATTGTTGATTTGCTCCCTTGACTTTGAGTTTATAAAGTTCTTCCCCATTCAGACATGTGAAAAGTACTTCTGTTTTCTTCTTGCTTATTATTTTATTTCAGTTTTACATTGATCTCTTTAATTTATAGTAAATTCAAGTATATTTTGATAAGTATCATAAGATGAGAATATAATTTTTTTCAAGTAGTTTTTCCTAGTACCATTTATTGCATAATCTTTCCTTTCCCTAGTAATTTGTGATGTGTTCCTTGTCAGGTATTAAGTAATCATCTCTACTCTGATAAGAATGTTTCACTGAGTTTAAAACCAGTAAAGATCACATTTCTAGTGTAGTTAAAGCCTTGTTCGTTAGTTATACGTATTTCACTATTAATGTTTTTTTTAATTTACTTAATGTAATAATTTTATCACTAACTTATTTCCTCTTTATATCTGAATCAAAGTGAACTGAGTATTTGGAAAAATTATGATTATTCATTTCATTGAGACCACCCCATTTACAAATGACCCAGCTTCTTGGCCTTATACATAATAGGCACTTATTTCATTTTGAGACCTTTTTCTTTTTCTGTTTATGTTTTTTAGAGGTTGTTATCTCATATAGTTTCCACATCCAGATTTGATATAAAAGAAGTTGGTCTTTTTAATCAAGTTCTTGGGTATGCACCCACAGACTACTATCCTGGTTTACTTAAAAATGTGAGTATTTTTAATTTATTAGTATTGAAATTTTCATTGCTTAATGTACCATCTGCAAAAAAGGTAAATGGAAATATTTCACTTCTCCAGGAGAGATGTTTAACTTTTCTGTGTTTATCTCTTCTTACCTTGGGTGGACTCATGGCCATGTAAGGAAAAAATGTGAGATGAGAGATTAGAGAAGAAGAAGGAAACCAGGAGAGGTTATTCTAAATCAACCAACCTCTCTGTCCCTTAACACATCTCATTTATTCTCTCAAAGATTTCTGGGAGAAGAGACTTCCTTAACCAATATAAACACAGTCTTTTACTGTTGGACAAATTTCATATTTAAAAATAACCTGATGGGAATTTTATGTTAAGGCAAAATATTCAATAAATAACAACCTTCTATATATTTACATCTTAGAATTAAAGCTGTGATTTCTTCTGCCTTAAATTTTAGCCAAATTCAAGGAACAATTTATGGTCTTAGCACAGCTCTTTTAAAAAATGTTTGAGATTTTAATGTTTGAATACTGTTCTAGTCTTTTGGAAGCTGTATACATGAACAGCATTTTTAAAAAATAATAAGAAAGAAAAAAGTAAACTAACTCTAGCATGGTTTTATTTTTAATAGGTTTGGTTTTAATTTGGGGGAAATTAATGACTTGCCTAGTATTAATTTGCTTAAATATTTAGGAGTACAGAGTAACAGACATTAAACATAAAATCCAGATTATTAGTAAATGTGATTTGGCACTGCTTTCTTTTTATTTTGAAGAAGTAAAGCAAGGAGAGGATTGGTGGGGGAAGAGAGTGGGGAATCTCAACGGAAATATCACTCACACCAAGAAAAATAGAACTGATGTAATCCTGTTTGCAGCGTGAGTTAACCTGCAACTGATTTTGTTTTACAGATGGTTTTATCATTAGTGTCTGAACTCCGAGAGAATCATCTTAATGGATTTAGCAGTCAAAGACGGTAGGTGTTAAACTAAACATCCCCCTTCTCAAGTTTCAAAATGTATCAGTTTGTTATGAAAGAAAAGTTTTATAATTCTTAGGAAATGCATGTTCATAATTATGGTTATATTCTATGTAGAGAGATTATTTTCAGGGGGATACATGGCAAATTGGCAATTTTTACAGATTTTCTTTTTTTAATCACTTTTCTCTCAACTCTCAGGTCGTTAAGTAGATCAAACAATGTCTCTTGGGTACCAATTGAGTAAAACTGATACCCACATATGCAGAATCCAACACAAAAGAAAGAATGCATGGCTCAGTGTGAGGCTGTATCATTCACACACACAGTTACACAATCAAAATTATTTACAAGGCAGCAGATATTTGGTATGCACAAATAACCTATTTTAAGAAACATAATATACCAAAATCTAGACTAACCAAATCAAATAGATTCAGACAAATTAAAATGCAATTAATCATATTACAAAATATTTCTTCACTAAATGAAAGAATTCAAAGTTGTTTTGATTGGTGAGCATTTTTATTTTTAACAAATCATTAGAAGAATCTGGAACCAAAGAAATTTGTAATTTTTTTTTTTTTTTAATAAAGCTGTTGCCAATTAAAGCTCTGTCTGAAATGGTGTTTGCCCTCAGCCTTTAGGAACCATTTGTATTTAATCCCTTAAAGTAAAATATAAAACTCTTAGATGAAAACACTGGAGAAAATGTTTATAACATGAGATTTGGCAGGGATTTTTTTGAATACAACACCAAAACCATAAGAAACAAAGCAGAGGTAGATAAACTGGATTTCATTACAATTAATACAATACCTGGTAAGTAAGATATATCATTCAGTTGGGAATAATATATCTGATAAAGGATTAATATCCTGACTATAAAAAAAACTCCTAAAAACAACAACAAAAGCTCAATTCAAAACTGTGGCGGATTCATTTTGATATTTGGCAAAACTAATACAATATTGTAAAGTTTAAAAATAAAATTAAAAAACAAAACAAAACAAAACAACAACAAAAAAAACCAAAAATGGGTAAGAGGCTTTATTAGGGACTTTATTAGAGACTTTATTAGTTGTAAAAAGATGTACAACTGTCCAATAAGCATATAAAACGGTGCTTAAAATTACTAATTATTATGGAAATTCAAATTAAAAGTCACAGTGGGATACTACAACACGCCTAAGTAGAATGGCTATAATTTAAAAAACAACAAACAGAATGGAAAATGACATTTTGGCAAGGATGTGGAGAAAGTAGAACCCTCACACAATGCTGATGAGAATGTAAGTGGTAAAGCCCTAGTAGAAAACAGTATGGCAGTTCCTCAGAAAGTTAAGCATAGCATTTCCATAAGGATAGCAATCACTGTAACTGGTTTGGTAGGCAGTGTGGTGGTTTATTATAAAGTTAAACACATTCTTACCATTGAACCCAGCAGTTTCACTCATGACAAAGAAATGACAAAGAAAAATGTAGGTATTCACAAATGTTTCTACATAAATATTCATAGCTGCTTTATTTGTAGTAGTTCAGAAACAGAAACAATCCAGAGGACCATCTTCAAGTGAATACAAAAATAAATTAAAAATTATCTGTTACCATTGTTTAAAAAAAATGAAAAGACAAGTCATAGATTCTGAGAAAGTATTTTCAAATCATACATCTGATAAAGAGCTCATACCCAGAATATACAAAGAAGTCAGTAATAGGAAGACAGATAACTCAGTTAAAAAACTGGTAAAAGATGGGAATGTATGTCACTGAAAATATATATACATACACCAGTGGCTAATAAGCACACAAATGCTTGTATGTGAATGTTCATACTGGCATTATTCATAATAGACCAAAAGCAGAGGCAACCCAAATATCTATCAACTAATGGATGGATAAAATATGCTCTGTCCATACAATAGAATGCTATTCCTCAGTGAAAAAGGACCAGTCTTCTGATTCCTGCTGCAGTATGTGTTAACATCAAAAACATGCTTGGACTTCCCAGGCGGTGTGGTGGATAAGAATCCGCCTGCCGATGCAGAGGACACGGGTTCTATACTTGGTCCAGGAAGATTCCACATGCTTAAGAGCAACTAAGCCTGTGTGCCGCAACTGCTGAAATCTGTATGCTCTGGGGCCCGCAATGAAGAGTAGCCCACACTCTCCGCAACTAGAGAAAGCCCGCATGCGCCAATGAAAACCCAGTGCAGCCATAAATAAATAATCTAAATTATTAAAAACAAAACATTATACTTAAGCCAATCATGAAAGGCCACATACTGTATGGGTCCATATTTGTAGAATGTCCAGAATAGATAAATCATAATAGAGAGACAGAAAATAGAGTATTTGCTGCCTGGGACCAGAGGTAGGTAGAGGGGTTTCCTGCAAATGAGCACAAAAGATCTTGAGGTGATGGAAATGTCCTAAAAGTGGATGATGTTGAAGGTGGTTATCCAAGTCAATAAATTCATAATTCAATAAAATCTTTTGAATTCTACATTTTAAACAGGTACATTTTGTGGTATATAAAGTACACCTTAAAAAATAAGATGAAGTGCCCATAGGGTGTGTGGAAAGCACTTACCATCATTTATACATCAGGTAAAGACTTTGATTTAGCCTTGAGGTGAATGTTGAATAATGGATCTTTGAAGTAATAGAATTAAAAATTACTGAAGGGGATTTAAAAAGTCAGTAGGATGCAATGTGTATTTACACTCTACACCAAACTCCCACCATAGGTAAAGTTGATGATTTCTTAAAATTCAGTAAGAATAAATAGAAGCAATAACAAGAAGCTATTAAATAAATAGAAAAGAACAGCCAGATTTATAAGGTATTTGCAGTTTATAAAACAGACAAAGGATTAGTGTGCAGACTATAGAAATGCTTCCTGCAAATCAATCATAAGGCAAACACTCCAGTATGGAAATGGACAAGATATAAGCGGGTCATTACTGAAAGAAGAAAACTGAAAAAATAATAAACATTTTAAAAATTCTTAAGGAGTGATGTCAGCAAGATAGCAGAATAGGAAGCATAAGTCTTGTTTCCCCACAGAAGCACTAATTTAATAGTAGTGTATGATCCAAAGAGCCTTTGTAAGAAATTCAGAAATCAATTATGAAGTACCCCTGGCAAGCTCAAAACCAAGCATAACCATATTGAAACATGTAAGAAAGCCATTTCATATCAACCACAGTAGCCCCTCCCCTAAGCTTTTCAGGCTTGGGGGATTGGAAGGAAAAAAATCTAGGTTGAAGCTTCTACCTTGGGAAAGAAAGAATGGCATGTGTCCAATGTTCTAACTTTTGGGAGACTACCTGAGGAACTGCCATCTGTCTTTCCTAACTCTGACCACTGACAGGAAACCAGCATACTTTTAATGGCTGGAGACCATGGAGAGTTAAACAGTGCTTAGCTGATTTTTGTAGCAACAGAGAACTGGCAGTGCCACAGACAGAGGCCGGCCCAGGTTAACATGATTAGGACAAAGTACCCAACTCACAATTTCTCTTTTAGGGTGGGGGCTAGGGAGAAGAGTAGAATGTACATACAATGTTTCAGCTTTTAAAGGGGCTGCTGCTGCTAAGTCGCCTCAGTGCTTCAGTCGTGTCTGACTCTGTGCGATCCCATAGACAGCAGCCCACCAGGCTCCGCCGTCCCTGGGACTCTCCAGGCAAGAACACTGGAGTGGACTGCCATTTCCTTCTCCAATGCATGAAAGTAAAAAGTGAAAGTGAAGTCGCTCAGTCGTGTCCGACTCCTAGCGACCCCATGGACTGCAGCCCACCGGGCTCCTCCGTCCATGGGACTCTCCAGGCAAGAGTACTGGAGTGGGGTGCCATCGCCTCCTCCTTTAAAGGGGCTACCCTGGACTACCTTAGAGATTAGTTTCTGTCTCCCCTGACCTGAGGCAGTAAGGGAAGGCGTATACTTTGGATGCCTGAGGGGCTACAGAGAACAAAAGAGCTTAGTAGCTTGTTGTACCATCAGAGAATCTGTGGTACCACAGATAAACACTAGAGGGAGAAAGAGATAAGAAACTCTTGAAAAAGAAACTCAGAGCTCTCTAATTGGGAAATTATGTACACAAACATAGAGAAGATGCATCCCCAGAAAATGTTTGAAGGCCCCCCAGGTTCTCTAGACAGATTGATTAAAAATCTTCCCCTGTATAGAACCAGTCCATAAAGACCAGGAGAGGTGACTCTTCAAATTCAAAAAACACAACAAAAAAATAATAAGACACACAAAGAAACAGGAAAACATGGCTCAGTCAAAGGAATAAAAGGAATCTCTACAAACCTACCTTAAAGAAATGGAAGTCTATGAATTAGCTGATTATTCAAAATGATCATTCTAAAAAAAACTTCAATGCACTGCAAAAGAATACAGATAAACAACTGAACAAAATTTTAAAAAATGATGCATGAACCAAATGGGACCACCAGCAAAGCAAATAGAAGTTATTGATGAACAACCAAGCAGATATTCTGCAGCTGAAGAATACAGCAACTGAATTTAGAAATTCACTAAAATGGTTCAACAGACTTGATCAAGCTACTGGAAGACATGTTTTTTGAAATTATTAAATTAGGAAAATATAAAGAAAAATTAATACATAAAAGTTAAGCCTAAAAACTAATGGGACACCATGAAATGGACCAGTTATACACATTGTGAGAGTGCCAGAAGAAGAAAGCAAAACGTAAAGAGCTTATCAAATATGAGGAAGGAATTGGACACCCAAATTAAAGACCTTTGACAAGATGAACTGAAAAGGCCCATCTGAGAAATGTTACAATCAAACTGTCAAAAGTTAAAGACAGGAGGTTGGAGGGGCAAAAAAGTCAAAGAAAGAGAATATTGACAACAGTAAGAAAAAACAAATCACATTCAAGGACACTCACATAAAGATTATTAGTACATTATTCTGTAGAAACATTAAGTCCAGAAGGGAGTGGGATGATATATTCAAAGTGCTAAAAAAGAAAAACCTACCAACTGAGATGATTATATTCTGCCAACTGTCCTTGGCATGAAAGAGAAATTAAGACCTTCCCAGATGAGCAAAAGCTGAAGGAGTTCATCACCACTAAACTTCCTATAAGAATCGTTAAAGGGAGTTTTTCAAGTTGAAAACAAAGGAACTCTAGACAGCAACACAAGAGCATCCCAACATACAAAATTCTCTGGTAGAGTAAATATATAAACACATATAAAATCATGTAATACTGTAATGCTGCTAGGTCACTTCAGTCGTGTCCGACTCTGGCGACCCCATAGACGGCAGCCCACCAGGCGCCCCCGTCCCTGGGATTCTCCAGGCAAGAACACTGGAGTGGGTTTCCATTTCCTTCTCCAGTGCATGAAAGTGAAAAGTGAAAGTGAAGGCGCTCAGTCGTATTCGACTCTTAGCGACCTCTTGGATTGCAGCCTACCAGGCTCCTAACTTAAAATATAAAAATCATTAAAAAATGGTAACTGTAAAACCATGTTAATGGATAAAAAGTATTGCACGATGTAACTTATGACATCAAAATCATAAAGCACAGCGAGGAGATACAAAGAAGTAAAGATTTTTTTTCCTACAACTGAAGTTGTCAGTTTAAAATAGATAGTACACACACACACACACACACACAATGGAATACTACTCAGCCACAAAAAAAGAGCAAAGTTTTGCCACTTACAACAATATGAATGGACCTGGAGGGTGTTGTGCTAAGTGAAATAAGTCAGACAGAGAAACACAAATATTTGTATGATATCACTTATATGTGGAATCTAAATAATAAGACAAACTAGTAGGTATAACAAAAAGGAAACAGACTCACAGATATAGAGAACAAACTAGTAGTTCCTAGTGAGGAGAAGGAAGATAGGGAGAGGCAAGCTAAGGGTAGCGATTAAGAGGTACTAGCCGCCGCAGCAGCAGCTATTATGTATAAAATAAATAAGCTACAACCTAAAGGGGTAGGATAGCGGGTGGGAAGGAAGTTCATGAGCTAGAGGATATATGTATACTTGTGGCTGATTCACACTGTTGTAAGGCAGAAACCAGCACAACACTGTAAAGCAATTATCCTCTATTTAAAAATAAATTTTAAAAAAGCTGTAAGGATATATTATACAACACAAGGAATATAGCCAATATTTTATAGTAACTATAAATGGAGTCTAACTTTTAAAAATTATGTACACCTGAAACTTATATGATATTATATATCAGCTATATCCCAATTTAAGAAAAGATAAAAAATAAAATAAATTGCTGTAACTGTAAGATAGTTAATGTTATCCCCATGGTAACAACACAGAGAATACCTATAGAAGTTGCATAAAGGAAAATGAGAAGGAAATCAAAGCAGATCCCTACCAAAAAAATTTTTTTCAACTATACAAAGAAAGGCAGCAAGTGGGAAGAATAGGGACAGAATAACCAAAGACATACAGAAAACGGCGAAATGACAATAGTAAGTCCTTCTCCATTAGTACAGAAAGTCCCCTACTTGTGAATGAGGTCTGTTCTGAGAGTGTGTTCATAAATCTAGTTTGTTCCTAAGGCCAAGAGAGTTAGCCAGCTAACACTATAATAGGTTTATGATATGTTTCATACAAGTAATATGTAAAAAACAATATAAAGGAAGCATTTTTAATCTTATAGCAGAGTACCTTGAAAAGTACAGTAGTCCAGTGCAATAGCTGGTATACAAGGGCTGGCATTGAGTAAACAGGCAAGAAGAGTTACTGACTGGATAGGGAGAGGAGGCTGGGAGATGGTAGAGCTAAAAGATCATCAGCAATAGGAGATGGAGGGCAAGCTGCAATTTCACTCATGCCAGACATTGATGGCACATGTTCTGGTTCCTTGCTGGATTCAATTCTATCTACCCTGTTGAAAAAATGACCCAATGATGTCTAGGTAGCAGCTCTTTTTTTCTCATCCCAGATGACACAGAATGATATAGAATACACTGGGCTGCATTCTGATCAACTGCTATAGCCATCACGTTCCATTCTGCATTTGGGTCCTGTGCCTCAAAAGCTAACAGTGCCTCCTAAAATAAAGAAAATCCCCTTGCCATTTCCTGTCATGAATCTCTTTGGTTCTTCAGTTACTTCTTCATTTTGTCTCTCTTCATCCTTTCTCTGGTCCTCCAGTTCCATCTGGTCTTCATTAGTAAGCTCCTCGTGTTGCACAAAAATAGTACTCTACAGCAAAGTACACAAAAGCACAACCCCTTGTAAAGGATGCGTGAACGTGACAATATATGCCAGGCATGTGAACTAACATGATTAAATATGTGAACGCACATTCATATCTTCAAAAATTCACAACTTGTAAGTTCATATGTAGGGGGACTTACTGTAATTACTTTAACTGTAAATGCATTAAAATCTCCAATCAAAAACCATAGAGTGACTAATTGGCTAAAAAAATAAGGCCAACTATATGCTTTCTACAAGAAACTCATTTTAGGTGTAAGGATATATATAAAACCTGAAAGTGAAAGGGTGAAAAAAGGTATTCCATGCAAATGGTAGCCACAAGAGAGCAGGGGTGGCCATACTTTTATTAGACAAAGTCAAAAACTGTTTCAAGAAACAAAGAAGGACGTTATATAATGGGAAAGGGGATCAGTTCTCTCAGAAGATAAAACATTTTTAAATACATATGCACCTAACAGTAAAGCACCAAAATACATGAAGCAAATATTGATTGAAGGGAAAACTAGAAAGCAGCACAGTAATAATAGGAAATTTCAATGCCCCATTTTCAGTAATGTATAGATCAACCAGACCAAAGGTCAATAAAGAAACAGAGGATTTGAAAAACATCAAAGATGAATAGGACCTTATAGTTATATTTAGGACACTCTATAATAGCAGAATGTACATTCTTCTCAAGCACACATAGAAATTCTCCAGGATAGATCATATATTAGGCCACAAAACAAGTTCTAACAAATTTAAGATTGAAATCATACCAAACATCTTTCTAACCATGACAGTACACAACTAAAAATCAATAATAGGAAAATTGGGAAATTCACAAATATGTGCAAATTAAACAATACACTATTGAACAATTAATATATCAGAGAAGACATCACAAGGGAAATTGAAGAATATCTTGAGACAGATGAAAACAAAAACACAGTATACCAAAAATTATAAGATGTAGGAAAAGCAGTACTAAGAGGGATGTATATAGTGATAAATGCCTTCATTAAAAAAGAAGAGATACCTCTAATCAGTAACCTAACTTTATACCTCAAGGAGCTAGTAAAAGAATGTACTAAACCCAAGGATTCAGAAAGAATGAAAAAAATTAAGATTATAATAGAGATAAACTAGAGAATAGAAAAACAGAAAAAAGGTTTGGTTTTTTTAAAGATCAACAAAATTGACAACCCCTTAGCTAGACTAACAAAAACAGAATATTCAAATAATAAATACCAGAAATGAAAGAGGAGATGTTACAACTGATGCCGTAAAAATAGAAAGGATCATAAGACAGATTATAGACCTTTATACACCAACAAAAAATGGATAAATTTTTATTGATATACCAAATTATAAATTTAAAAATCTGGATAAATCTATACTAGTAAGGAGATAGAATCAGTAATCAAAATCCTCCCCAACAAAGAAAAGTCTTGGACCAGATAACTTCACTGGAGAATGCTACTAAATATTTTAAAAAGAATCAAAAAATTAAAGAGACACTGCCTATGCTAATAGAATGTCCTCTAGACACTGACACATCTGATACATTCCTTATTTGCTCTCTAGAATGATATTTTCTATGAGGTTTTTTTTTTTCTTTTTTTTTTTCCTTTTTAGAAAGAATTCTAGATTTCAACAGAAATTTCTTGTGGATATTTTTCTGAAAGCATTGAAATTTTAGAGAAATTCTGTCTCTTGGGTTAGGTTGTTATTCTTACCAGAAAGCTGAATTTAAAAAGGAATTTGATGCCCAACATACTTTTTGAGTCTCTTTATGAGTTTTGAAAATCCTGCTTTTAAGACCTAAAACCAGAAAGTTTGGTTCTACCACCAGAAAAGAACCTGGGTCCCTGAAAGCTTGTGTGAGACTCAGAACTCTTAAGTCTACAATTCTAGTGAATTCTGCCAAGTGTGTTCTCTTGTCTTGAGCAGAAACTGATTTTGTAAAATTAGTTAGTGGAATGGCATCATGATATTTGAGAGAGCTGCCAAACATGCTGGAGCCATTATAGTTGTTACTGTCATAAGTTATTTATAATAATTAAAATATGTATCACAATAATATGTAAGTTTTTCCTACTCTGTGTCTGAAGTTATCTGTATATTTTTAAAATTTAAAAATAAAAAGATTTGAATTTGAATATAGCATTGTGGGAAAACTACTTTCTGGTACATTTGAATCCAGATATTCATTCCTATTATTTATGAAACTTGGGTTTTATCATTACTTTCCTTCTGCTAATATGGCTTCAAATGTTAAAGCAACTCAAAGACTCTTAACTTAAATCCCTCATAAACAGTGCTACACTGCTTTTTTCTGGGATTTGTTTTTTTATAGAGGGTTTCTATTTTCTTTCTTCTTGCCACTTGAATGTTTAAAGTTCATTTCAAAACAATTCTCAAAGCCTATAGAAAATATAGAAATTAATAACTTCAGTGCATAAATTGTCAGTGGAACAAAAGGAAAAAAATAGGAAAACCTATTTGGAATTTCCTTTTGCATTATTTTTAGAGGTCTGATAAATGATCTTGTCATAGTGCTTTAAATAGAGTTTCACTTGCCACCAACTAAAATCAACAATCTAATGACAGAATGTTTAAAATCTCTCTTGTTCTTTGCTATAAACTGTCTAGAAGGAGCAACATTCTGGACTTTCTGAGCATCATCAGTTCAGCTTGTATTTCTGTGGTTTGCTGCAGATGGTTTGGAAAGTGCAGTGCACCCACATGGGAAGGATATCTCTAGCAGTGTATGGTTACCATTGATTCTTCTGCAGTTGAATTCTTGTGCAAAAATCGTTTGGAAGTGCTGCTCTGGCAATCAGTCAAGACCTAATGCTTAGTATAATCCAGTCTGGAAAATATTGCATAAGTCTGGTTGAAGTTAAATCTCCACACTCCAGTAAAAGAAGGCTGTGAGCACTTTGGAAGATTATCATTTGGTCTGTCTGCATTTTGGTAGAATCAAGAGCTACCTCAGTTATCTGAGACGTTAGAATTTTTCAGGAAAATTATCTTGGACTTTTTCCAGCCTAATTAGGAGATATAATCTGCAGCCTGTAAGTGTCAATTCTTGATAAATGCCCTTGGTGCTGAGGTCATCTTTTTTACCCACTCAGTGACCAATAATAGTCTCTGACTCTCCTTTTTTTTAAGATAATGAGAGAAAAGTTGTACTTATAGGTCTTTTAGAGAAGAGAACTGATTGGTAAGGCTATAGAGACAAGAGCATCATGTACTCCTCCTGTATTTCAGAATTCTGGATTTATTATGAGTGCATGTAATGCTCAGGCATATTTTGCAATTTCTCAAACTTTCATGGAGCCTTTATTCTGTGCAAAATATTCTGCTAGCTGCTGTGCAAAATATACACACAAAAGAAGCAGCTTCCATCACACACAAACAGTAGCTTTCTCTTTTCTTATCCTAACCAGTAAGCTCATATATTCCAAGAGTTTAAGGTATTTACAACTCAAGGTAAATATATCTTTTTGTTAACAATGTAGATTATAGACTCAAAAACACACGAATTAATTTTAGGTCTAAAACAATCTGGATGGTGAGTTAGAGAAAGATGATAGAGCACTGTGGAAGATAAATGCTGTTGAGAGACCTCAGCCATTTGGAAAAGTGGTAAAGAACAAGAAGTGAGTTTTAAAATGGGTGAATATTTAAGGAGAAAAGACAAACTGTTCACAATGAGAAGATATCATTGTGTTATTGTTGTTCAGTTGGAAAATCATCTCCGACTGTTGGCAACTCCATGGACTGCAGCACGCCAGACCCCTCTATCCTCTGCTGTCTCCTAGAGTTTGCTCAAATTAATTTCCATTGAGTCAATGATGCTATCTCATCTGCTCCCTCTTTCTCCTTTTCTCTTCAATTTTTCACAGCATTGGGGTCTTTTCCAGTGAGTCGTCTCTTCGAATCAGGTGCCCAAAGCATTGGAGCTTCAGCTTTAGCATCGGTCCTTCCAATGAATATTCAGGATTGATTCCCTTAAGGATTAACTGGTTTGATCTCCTTGCAATCCAAGGGAATCTCAAAGAGTCTTTTCCAGCACAGTTTGAAAAGCATCGATTCTTCAGTGCTCACCCTTCTTTATAAGATAACTCTCACATCTGTATATGACTACTGGAAAAACCATAGCTTTGACTAAATGGACCTTTGTTGGCAATGTGATGTCTCTGCTTTTTAATATGCTATCTAGGTTAATCATAGCTTTTCTTCCAAGGAACAAGTGCCTTTTAATTTCATGGCTGCAGTCACCATCTGCAGTGATTTTAGAGCCCAAGAAAATCTGTCATTGTTTCCACTTTTTCCCAGTTTATTTGCCATGAAGTGATGGGACTGGATGCCATGATCTTAGTCTTTTGAATGTTGAGTTTTAAGCCAGCATTTTCACTCTCCTCTTTCACCCTCATCAAGAGGCTCTTTAGTTCTTCTTTGCTTTCTGCCATTAGAGTAGTGTCATCTGTATATCTGAGGTTGTTGATAATTCTCTTGGCAATCTTGATTCCAGTTGGTGATTCATCCAGCCTGGTATTTTGCATGATATACTCTGCATAGAAGTTAAATAAGCAAGGTGACAGTATGTAATCTTCTCATACTTTCCTAATTTTTAACCAGTCTGTTGTTCCATGTCTAGTTATAAATGTTGCTTCTTGACCTACATATAGGTTTCTCAGGAGGTAAAGTAGGGTGGTCTGGTATTTTCATTTCTTTATGGATTTTCCATGGTTTGTTGTGATTCACACAGTCAAAGGCTTTAGTGTAGTCAATGAAGCAGAAGTGGATATTTTTCTGGAATTCCCTTGCTTTCTCTATGATCCAGCAAATGTTGGCAGTTTGATCTCTTGTTCTTCTGCCTCTTTGAAACCAAGCTTGTACATCTGGAAGTTTTTGATCATGTACTGCTGAAGCCTTGCTTGAAGGATTTTGAACATAAACTTGTTAGCATGTGAAATGAGTGATTGGCCATGATTGTATAATGGTTAGTACTCTGTGTTGTGAAATGAGCAAAACTGTACAGTAGTTTGAACATTCTTTGGCATTGCCTTTTTGGGATTGGAATGAATGTTGACCGTTGCCAGTCCTGTTGCCATTCTTGAGTTTTCCACATTTGCTGACATTATCGAGTGCAGCACTTTAACAGCATTGTCTTTTAGAATTTTAAGTAGCTCAGCTGGAATTCCATCACTTCCACTAGCTTTGTTTGTGGTAATGCTTCCTAAGATCCACTTGACTTCACACACCAGGATGTCTGGCTGTAGGTGAGTGACCAAACCATCGTGGTTATCTGGGTCATTAAGATCATTTTGTACAGTTCTTCTGTATATTCTTACCACCTCTTCTTTATCTCTTCTGCATCTATTAGGTCCTTACTGTTTCTGTCCTTTATTGTACCCATCGTTGCATGAAATAATACTTTGATATCTCCCAGTATTCTAGAAGAGATATCTAATCATTCTCATTCTATTGTTTTCCTCTATTCTTTGCATTGTTTATTTAAGAAGGCCTTCTTATCTCCCCTTGCTATTCTTTAGACCTCTGCATTCAGCTGGATATATCTTTCCCTTTCTCCCTTGCCTTTCACTTCTCTTCTTTCCTCAGCTGTTCGTAAAGCCTCCTCAGACAACCGCTTTGTCTTCTTGCATCTCTTTATCTTTGGGATAGTTTTGGTCACCACCCCTTGCACAGTATTACAAACCTCCATCCACAGTTGTTCAGGCACTCTGTTTACCGAGTCTAATCTCTCAAATCTGTGCATCAACTTCACTGTTAATCATAACGGATTTGATTTTAGGTCATACGTGAATGGCCTAGTGGTTTTCCTTACTTTTTTCAATTTAAGTCTGAATCTTACAATAAGGAGCTCATGATCTGAGCCACAGTCAGCTCCAGGTCTTGTTTTTGCTGAGAGCTTCTTCATCTTTGGCTGCAAAGAACATAATCAATCTGATTTCAGTATTGACCATCTGGTGATATCTGGGTGTAGAGTCGTCTCTTGGGTTGTTGGAAAAGGGTGCTTACTATGGCCAGTGTGTTCTCTTGACAAAACTGTTAGCCTTTGCCCTGCTTCATTTTGTGCTCCAAGGTCAAACTTGTCTGTTATTCCCAATATCTCTTGACTTTTGTATTCCAATCCCCTATGATGAAAAGGGCATCTTTTTTTGGTGTTAGATCCAGAAGATCTTTTAGGTTTATAGAACCAGTGAACTTCAGCTTCTTCAGTATCAGTGGTTGGGGCATAGAATTGGACTACTATGATGTTGAATGATTTGCCTTGGAAATGAACTGAGATCCTTCTGTCATTTTTGAGATTGCACCCAAGTACTGCATGTTGGACTCTTTTGTTGACTTTTTTTTTTAATCATTGTGTAGTTAGACAAAAAATTGTCTCTATGAGAATTTTGCTGTTATCAAGTAAATAATACAGCTAAACTAATAATTTATAAGAAATTAATAATAATGTAAACCTTATGTGCAATTATATTTTCTTAAAGTATTCAGTTGATTTTTAGAGATTGATAACTAATTCTGGAGACTTTTAAAGAGTAGAGCAGTGTTTCTCAAACTTTAGTGTGCAGAAGATTACCCTGGAAAAATGTAAACAGATTCCTTGGCCTCACTTCTAGAGATGCTGCTGCTGCTGATTTCTAGACCTGTACTTTGAGTACCTCTGATATAGAAAACTTGGAAAAATCCTGAAGATTAATGTGCCTAACCTATGATGAGTAGGAACTCTAACGATTTAGCCAGAAGATTAACATGAAAATGTAATGTAAAAAATGAAATCAAGTGATGAATTAAGCACCTGAATGTCCTAGTGTTTACTTTATACTCCCAACTTCTATAATTTTAACAATTGAATACATAATACCACAAGAACGAGAGGGGGCTTTTGATGACCCTCAAATTATGAGAGAAGCTTAGAGTGGTAGGTAGGGGCATATTTTTAAGGTAAATATCACATCCCCAAAAGTTTGTAAGAGCATTTTTTTTAAGGGTAGATTCAAGAAATAGGAGGGTAGATGGCAGCCAACAAGATAGTAGTCCTTGTTAGTACTGCAGGAATAGCAGCCAGCTGGCCAGTCCTTCATCCACTCCTCCTCCTCACCCGCTAGCCCCAGAATAGAGACAACAGTGTCCTGTTTCCAGCAAATAGGAGGGACAGGAGCCTTTGAAAGAGAATAAGTATCAAATGGCTATCAACGCCCAGCAGTCTGGGGGGTGCTCTAGTGCCTAGAATGCAATTTATTGGCAACCACAGCCAGCACCACATCCCTGACCCTGCCCCCTAGCGCTGGAGGTCAACTACACTGAACAGAGCATTCATGGAGAGGCTAATGTGGAATCCCAAATTCCAGAAAGAACAAGTGAAAACCACCAGATATTCATGAAAAATTGACACCATAAGGAAAAATGAACCAAATGTAACAAACGGAAAATGCAAATATACCAATATATACATTTACAAGGATAAGTGATTGGATTTTTTAATAAAAAAAGAATAATTATCTCATTATTCTTTAATTAGCCTAAAGGAAATCAACTCTGAATATTCATTGGAAGGCCTGATGCTGAAGCTGAAGCTCCAGTACTTTGATCTCCTGATGTGAAAAGCCAACTAATTGGAAAAGACTTGATGCTGGGAAAGATTGAGGGCAGGAGGAGAAGGGTGCGATAGAGAATGAGATGGTTGGATGGCATCACCAACTCAATGGACATGAGTTTGAGCAAACTCTGGGAGATAGTGAAGGACAGGGAAGCCTAACATGCTGTAGTCCATGGGGTCGCAAAGAGGCAGACATGACTGAGCCACTGAAAAACGACTATTAATTATCTTAAGAAGAGAAACTTATTAAATCCTTGAAATAGGAATGGTTTGTTTTTTTTTTCCTAAAGAGGAGACATTTGAGGGGGGGAGTCAATAAATTGGCTGAATAGAAGATAAAGCTAAATAACAATGACTCCAAAGATTGAGCTGAGTAGTTTTGCTAGAATATAATACAAAAGGACAAAGAAATCAAAAGTAAGAAAAGCTTATTTTTTGTTTTTAACTTTTTGATACAGACATCAGGGTAATGCTGATCTCTGTATCAAATTTGATATCAGGTTGATTCAGCTTTCAGGGTAATGCTTGACCAGTAATTTGTGGATAATGTCAGCCTTTCTCATGGTAGAGATAACCCATCACCAACCCTCTAGACCTCTGGCAGGCAGCTCTACTTGTGTTCCTAGACAGATTTTCAGGAATGAGTGTGAACAGCACTTGATGAATTTTAGTGTATTGTCAAACGAGAATATGTATAATTGTGTGAAGAGTCTATTATAACACTCCTGCCTTTTAAAGCTGACTGATGCATATCTATGTGGGACTAGACTCCATGTAATTCAACCGAAATAATGTATTGCAATAAATTAGATCAGATCAGTTGCTCAGTCGTGTCCGACTCTTTGCGACCCCATGAATCGCAGCATGCCAGGCCTCCCTGTCCATCACCAACTCCTGGAGTTCACTCAGACTCACGTCCATCGAGTCAGTGATGCCATCCAGCCATCTCATCCTCTGTCGTCCCCTTCTCCTCCTGCCCCCAATCCCTCCCAGCATCAGAGTCTTTTCCATTGAGTCAACTCTTCGAATGAGGTGGCCAAAGTACTGGAGCTTCAGCTTCAGCATCATTCCTTCCAAAGAACTCCCAGGGCTGATCTCCTTCAGAATGGACTGGTTGGATCTCCTTGCAGTCCAAGGGACTCTCAATATGCACAACTAAATATAAGAATTCACTGTCTTCTTTCAAACCATATAGGAAAGAGATTTGTAAACATATAAAATAGTGCCACTCTTCTCACTAAATATTTTTTTGTTTTGTAAAATATAGTTATTTTTTAACAAAAAATGTTATTCATGTTAACATCAAATGGATTTTTTTTTGTTACTTTTAGCTAGTTAATAAATATTTTAGGTGTCTTTGTTTTAATTGCAAATGTGATGAATATTGGTAGTTATAACCTCAGAAATGAAAGAAATAATTCAAAGAAATTAAAATCAAAAAATAACTCAAAGAAATAATTAAATTCTTTCAGCATGAAGATTTTATATGCCTTTAACTATGTGTGGCTCTAAGATTTTGGTACTTACTGCTCATTTTATTTATTCCATAGGATGTCTCCTGAACGAGTAAGGTCCCTGTCACGAATCTGTGTCCCACTTCTTACTTTGCCAGATTTTGAACCACTGGTAGAGGCTCTGCTCACCTACCATGGACATGAACCTCAGGAAGTACTCTGCCCTGAGTTCTTTGATGCTGTGAATGAGGCTTTTTTGCTGTAAGTGATGACCCTTTACTTCATCATCCAATTCTGTTTTCCTTTTTTTAGAATACTTCAGTATGTTGGAAATGTAATTTGCAAATGTTTTGGTCTCAGTACCACTGTATATTCCTAAAAATTATTGAGGATCTCAGTGACCTTTTTTAAAAATGTGGGTTCTATCTATCAATATTTACCGTACTTGAAATTAAAAATCTTTTTAATATTTATCATTTCCTTTTAAAATAACAATAAATTGATTAAATATTAGTACAAATAGCATATTTTTTAACAAAAAACTGACCTTTTCCAAGAAAAAAAAATTGTCTAACAAGAATGACATTGTTTTTACATTTTTGCAAACTTCTTTATTTTTTGACTTAAAAGATGACAGCTAGGTTCTCACAGTATTTTTGTATTCAGTCTGATGCAGTGTTTTTTTGGTTGAAGCATAAGAAAATCCAGCTTCACATAGACATGCACTTGGAAAAAGCACTAGTATATTTTAATAGCCATCTCAGATTGTGGATATTTGAGGTGAATACCTCACCAAAAGTTGAAAATGGTGAGGTTTTTTAAAGGTTAGTTGCAAGGTGGATTCTGAAATTATGTAAATGAGCTTTTCACACTATTACATTAAAACCCATTGGTCTGTCTTGCACTTTTAATGGATTTTGTAGCTTCATGCATGGTTTATTTGGAAAATATTGGTTCATTAAGTTATGCAGATCTTCCAAACATTGACATATTTTCATTTTATCAGGAATGTCTTTTAAGTGTTGGGAAGCTATAAAGCTCACATTGGTGAAAGCAAATTTTCCAAGATTCTAATTCCTGCTTAAAAACTCAAATTTATCATTGGTTACAAATACCGTCAGTTGTTTTCCTTAGTATGCTAAGGTCACTTCTGTAATTTAGAAAAAGTATGTGCCAAATATTCAAGTCTGAATAACCTCTGTTTGTCCACCAGGCATTTTTCTCAAGTAAGTTTATGAGAACAGTGGCTAGTTGATCTCGCAGCTCAGCAAGTTGCACAGTGCTTTTCCTCTGGACAGTCATCACTTTTTGGTATATAGAAGAAATCTTTATGCATACTTTTCACCACACAGAATTTTTTTAAGTTAAAAGTGTCCTCTAGGGTAAAATTAATATTTTATATTAATACTTACTGTGAAATGCATTTTTATGTGAAACTGGCAGTGTTTTTACTGTATGTTGTATCAAAGTGTACAGTGACCACTGTTGCTGCACTGATTTCTGTTAGGTACAACATTACTCGCTTTTTGTACTATGAATGCAAATGTCAACTCAGTTGTTCTAGGAAAACCACGAGATACAAAATAGTTATTTAACACTTCAAGTATTTCTGTACCATATGTGTGTATTGCTAAGTTCATCTAAAAAAAACTCCTGTTCTTAGTGCCAATACCAGGTGAATAGAAGCAACACAACTAGGTCAGCCATATCTGGAGATTCAGTTTTAAGGCAGAAGTACAGTTCTGTTGATGAAATATTAAGTCAAATACACATTTGAATTATTTAATTCCTTTTTTTAAAGACTCTGAATGATTGGTCTTAAATTAGTGCTGCAATTAGCTCGCACTATGATAGAATTTGAGAATATCCTATTAAGACACAGGAAGATACATTTACAGTTTTTAGCACAATACTTTGGACTAGATGTCCTACTCTCATGAGTCGGAGAAATCTCTGGTATTTTGATTTCATATTTCCCCATGTGAAATGAAAGAAGTCTTTTAATTCTCTTTTGTAAAGCAAATAATCCAGTTTTAATATAAGAAAATATAAAGTTTATTTTTGAATAAAATATTATTAAATTATAAATAAAATGTTTTATTTATATAAAAATTTAAATATGTAAAATATATATCTAAAATAATATGGATACAATTTATGAAATTTTTAAAAAGATGTTTGGATTTATTACAAAATAAGACAAAAATGCACTTGGGTTCTTGTTATGTTTCCATGTAGGCACAAGAGAAAACATCAGAGTTTTTATTTACTTATTACATTTTATTTCCCCCAGCTTAATTGAGATATAAGTGATATATAACGTGGTATATTTTTTAAGATGTATGAATTAATTTTATACACTTTTAAGTTGCAAATGACTACCACTATAGTGTTAGTTAACACCTCCTTCACATCACAGGATTGCCATTTCTTTTTCTGTTGTTGTGAGAATATTTAAGATGTACTCTTAGCAACTTTCAAATACGCAATTCAGTATTATTAACTATGTGCCATGCTGTGCTGTATTTAGTCGCTCAGTCATGTCTGACTCTGCAAACCCATGGACTGTAGCCCGCCAAGCTCCTCTGTCCATGGGGATTCTCCAGGTAAGAATCCTGGAGTCGGTTGCCATGCCCTCCTCCAAGGGATCTTCCCAACCCAGGGATCAAATCCAGGCCTCCTGCATTGCATGCAGATTCTTTACCATCTGAACCACCAGGGAACCCCATTATTAACTATAATCAGCATGATGTATTTTTAGATCCCCAGAACTTATTCATCTTATAACTGGAAGTTTTAAGTACTTTTTGATCAACATCTTCCCATTTCTCCCACACCCCCAGTCCCTAGTAACCATCATTCTAGTCTCTGTTTCTATGAGTTTATATTTTTTTAGATTCCACATAAACTGCTACCGTATTTGTTTCTCTTTCTAACTTACTTCATTTATCATAATGCCCTCAAGGTCTATCCATGTTGTCACAGCCAAGGATTTCCTTCCTTCTCATGCCTGAATAATACCTGATTGTGTGTATGTGTGTGTGTACAGATATAAATACCACATCTTTATTCATTCTTCTATTGTTGGACACTTAGCTTGTTTTTATATCTTAGCTATTTTAAATATACATAATAAACACGGGAGAACAGATATCTTTTTGATACCTTGTTTTTATTCCCTTTGGATATATACCCAGAACTGCAATTGCTAGATCATTTGGTAGTTTTAATTTTAATTTTTTGAGGAGCCTCTAGACTGTTTTCCATAGTAGCTGCACCAATTTGTGTTCCCACCAATGTTACGCCAAGGGTTCCCTTTTCTTCACATTCTCACCCATACTTGTTACCTTTTGTCTTTTTGTGATAGCCATCCTAATAGGTATGGGGTGATATTTCACTGTGATCTTGATTTGCATTTCCCTAATGATTAGTGATATTAAGTACCTTTTCATTTACCTGTTGGGCATTTGCATATCTTCTTTGGAAAAATGTTTATTCATATGTTCTGCCCACTTTTTAATCAGATTGTTTCATTTTTTTTTCCTATTGAGTTATATGAGTTCTTTATATATTTTGGATGTTTACTCATTATCATATACTTTGCAAATATTTTCTTCCCTTCTATAGGTTGCCTTTTCATTTTGTTGATAATGTAGAAGATTTTTGCAGTACAGAAGCTTCTTAGTTTGATGTAGTTCCACTTAATCTATTTTTGCTGTTGTTGCCTTTGCTTTTGTTGTCAAACAAGTCATTGCTAAGACTAATGTCATGCTTGTCCTCTATTTTCTTCTGGGAGTTTTACAGTTTTAGGTGTTAACATTCAATTCCTTAATCCATTTTGAGTTGATTTTTGTGTTTAGTATAAGATAGGGGTCCAGTGTCTCTCTTTTTTTTTTTTTTTTGTATGTGGTTTATCCATTTTCCCAGTATCATTTATTGAAGCAACTGTTTTTTTCCCTATTGTATATTCCTGGCCCTGCTGTCATAATTTAGTTGATTCGTATATTTATGAGTTTGCTTCTGGGCTGTCTTTTCTGACAGATGTGTATATACCAATGCCATACTGTTTTGATTATTATAGCTTTGTGATATAGTTTACATGTACAGATGTGAGAGTTGGACTATAAAGAAAGCTGAGCGTGGAAAAATTGTGCTTTTGATGCTTTTGAACTGTGGTGTTGGAGAAGACTCTTGAGAGTCTCTTGGACTGCAGGGAGATCCAACCAGTCAATCCTAAAGGAAATCAGTCCTGAATATTCATTGGGAGGACTGATGCTGAAGCTGAAACTCCAATACTTTGGCTACCTGATGCGAAGAACTGACTCATTGGAAAAGACCCTGATGCTTGGAAAGATTGAAGGCAGAAGGAGAAGGGGACAACAGAGAATGAGATGGTTGGATGGCATCACTGACTCGATGACATGAGTTTGAATAAGCTCCAGGAGTTGGTAATGGACAGGGAAGCCTGGCATACTGCAGTCCATGGGGTCAGAAAGAATCGGACACAACTGCGTGACCGAACTGAACTGAACTGATGAGCCGTGCCATGTACGGCCACCCAAGACAGATGGTGGGTCATGGTGGAGAGTTATAACAAAACTTGGTCCACTGGAGAAAGGAATGGCAAACCACTTCAGCGTTCTTGCCTTGAGAACCCCATGAACAGTATGAAAAGACAAAAATATATTCCACTCTGTTGTGGCATATATGCAAGCTAAGGACTGTTATCAGAGAAGGCGATGGCACCCCACTCTAGTACTCTTACCTGGAAAATCCCATGGACGGAGGAGCCTGGTAGGCTGCAGTCCATGGGGTCTCGAAGAGTCGGACACAACTGAGAGACTTCACTTTCACTTTTCACTTTCATGCATTGGAGAGGGAAATGGCAACAAACTCCTGTTTTCTTGCTTGGAGAATCCCAGGGATGGGGGAGTCTAGTGGGCTGCCATCTATGGGGTCGCAGAGAGTCGGACACAACTGAAGCGACTTAACAGCAGCAGTAGCAGCAGTAAGGACTGTTATATCTTCTTGGAAAATTGAGCCCTTTATCATTATTTAATCAGTTTCTGTATTCCTGATAATTTTCCTTGCCTTAATGTCTGTTGTATTTGAAATTAACATGACTACTCCTGCTTTCTGTTAGTGTTAAGCATGGCATATTTTTCTCCATCCATGTAGGTTTTTAAAAATTTATATACATTTAAATTTTTTACTTTGGTTGTGCTGGGTCTTTATTGCTGCACATGGGCTTTCTCTAGTTGTGATGAGCAGGGTCTTCTTTCATAGTGGCTTGTCTTGTTACAGATGATGGGCTCTAGGGTATATGGGCTTCAGTGGTTGCAGTGCGTAGGCTCAGTAGTTGTGGCACAGGGGGCTTAGTTGACCCATGGCATGTGGGATCTTCCCAGACAAGTTATCAAACATTTGTCCCCTGAATTGCCAGGAAGATTCTTAACCACTGAACCAGCAGAGAAGCCCCTGTCTGTCCATTTCGTTTTCTTTTTCTCTGTACTGGGTCTTTGTTGCTGCGTGGGCTTTCTCCAGTTGTGGGGAGCAGGGGCTACTCTTTAGTTTCAGTGCATAGCCTTTTCATTGTGGTGGCTTCTCTTGTTTTGGCACCTCTTTTGAGCACCTGAGGCTCTAGGTGCTCAGCCTTCAGTAGTTGCAGCACATGAGTGCAGTAATTGTGGCTCTCTGGCACAGGAGAGAGTACACGGGCTTCATTGCTCCGAGGCATGTGGGATCTTCCCGGATCAGGGATCAAATCTGTGTCTCCTGCATTAGCAGGTGGATTCTTTACCACTCAGCCACTAAGGAAGTTTCCCATTTAGTTTTAATTATATGCATTTTTATATTTAACATGGATTTCTTTTTTAATTAATTTACTTTTTATTGAAGAATAATTGCTCTAAGAATTTTGTTGTTTTCGGTCAAACCTCAACATGAATCAGCCATAGGTATCTGCTCTGCTAAGTCACTTCAGTCATGTCCGACTCTGTGCGACCCCATAGACGGCAGCCCACCAGGCTCCCCTGTCCCTGGGATTCTCCAGGCAAGAACACTGGAGTGGGTGGCCATTTCCTTCTCCAATGCATGAAAGTGAAAAGTGAAAGTGAAGTCGCTCAGTCGTGTCCGACCCTCAGCGACCCCATGGACTGCAGCCTTCCAGGCTCCTCCATCCATGGGATTTTCCAGGCAAGAGTACTGGAGTGGGGTGCCATTGCCTTCTCCGAGCCATAGGTACACATATATCCATAAGACATATATACATAAGACTCTATACATGGACATCACCAGATGGCCAACACCAAAATCAGAATGATTATATTCTTTGCAGCCAAAGATGGAGAAGCTCTATACAGTCAGCAAAAACAAGACCAGGAGCTGACTGTGGCTCAGACCATGAACTCCTTATTACCAAATTCAGACTTAAATTGAAGAAAGTAGGGAAAACCACTAGACCATTCAGGTATGACCTAAATCAAATCCCTTATGATTATACAGTGGAAGTGAGAAATAGATTTAAGGGCCTAGATCTGATAGATAGAGTGCCTGATGAGCTATGGAATGAGGTTCAGGACATTGTACAGGAGACAGGGATCAAGACCATCCCCAAGGAAAAGAAATGCAAAAAAGGAAAATGGCTGTCTGGGGAGGCCTTACAAATAGCTCTGAAGAGAAGAGAAGCGAAAAGCAAAGGAGAAAAGGAAAGATATAAGCATCTGAATGCAGAGTTCCAAAGAATAGCAAGGAGAGATAAGAAAGCCTTCTTCAGCGATCAATGCAAAGAAATAGAGGAAAACAACAGAATGGGAAAGACTAGGGATCTCTTCAAGAAAATCAGAGATACCAAAGGAACATTTCATGCAAAGATGGGCTCAATAAAGGACAGAAATGGTATGGACCTAACAGAGCAGAAGATATTAAGAAGAGGTGGCAAGAATACACAGAAGAACTGTACAAAAAAGATCTTCACGACCCAGATAATCACGATGGTGTGATCACTGACCTAGAGCCAGACATCCTGGAATGTGAAGTCAAGTGGGCCTTAGAAAGCATCACTATGAACAAAGCTAGTGGAGGTGATGGAATTCCAGTTGAGCTATTTCACATCCTGAAAGATGATGCTGTGAAAGTGCTGCACTCAATATGCCAGCAAATTTGGAAAACTCAGCAGTGGCCACAGGACTGGAAAAGTCAGTTTTCGTTCCAATCCCAAAGAAAGGCAATGCCAAAGAATGCTCAAACTACCGCACAATTGCACTCATCTCACACGCTAGTAAAGTAATGCTCAAAATTCTCCAAGCCAGGCTTCAGCAATATGTGAACCGTGAACTTCCATATGTTCAAGCTGGTTTTAGAAAAGGCAGAGGAACCAGAGATCAAATTGCCAACATCTGCTGGATCATCGAAAAAGCAAGAGAGTTCCAGAAAAGCATCTATTTCTGCTTTATTGACTATGCCAAAGCCTTTTACTGTGTGGATCACAATAAACTGTAGAAAATTCTGAAAGAGATTGGAATACCAGACCACCTGATCTGCCTCTTGAGAAATTTGTATGCAGGTCAGGAAGCAACAGTTAGAACTGGACATGGAACAACAGACTGGTTCCAAATAGGAAAAGGAGTTCGTCAAGGCTGTATATTGTCACCCTGTTTATTTAACTTATATGCAGAGTCTCAATGAACTCCAGGAGTTAGTGATGGACAGGGAGGCCTGGCGTGCTGCGATTCATGGGGTCGCAAAGAGTCGGACACGACTGAGTGACTGATCTGATTTGATCTGATGCAGAGTACGTCATGAGAAACACTGGACTGGAAGAAACACAAGCTGGAATCAAGACTGCCAGGAGAAATCTCAATAACCTCAGATATGCAGATGACACCACCCTTATGGCAGAAAATGAAGAGGAACTCAAAAGCCTCTTGATGAAGGTGAAAGTGGAGAGTGAAAAAGTTGGCTTAAAGCTCAACATTCAGAAAACGAAGATCATGGCATCCGGTCCCATCACTTCATGGGAAATAGATGGGGAAACAGTGTCAGACTTTATTTTTCTGGGCTCCAAAATCACTACAGATGGTGACTGCAGCCATGAAATTAAAAGACGCTTCCTCCTTGGAAGGAAAGTTATGACCAACCTAGATAGCATATTCAAAAGCAGAGACGTTACTTTGCCAACAAAGGTTCGTCTAGTCAAGGCTATGGCTTTTCCTGTGGTCATGTATGGATGTGAGAGTTGGACTGTGAGGAAGGCTGAGCACCAAAGAATTGATGCTTTTGAACTGTGGTGTTGGAGAAGACTCTTGAGAGTCCCTTGGACTGCAAGGAGATCCAACCAGTCCATTCTGAAGGAGATCAGCCCTGGGAGTTCTTTGGAAGGAATGATGCTAAAGCTGAAACTCCAGTACTTTGGCCACCTCATGCGAAGAGTTGACTCATTGGAAAAGACTCTGATGCTGGGAGGTATTGGGAGCAAGAGGAGAAGGGGACGACAGAGGATGAGATGGCTGGATGGCATCACTGACTCGATGGACGTGAGTCTCAGTGAACTCTGGGAGTTGGTGATGGACAGGGAGGCCTGGCGTGCTGCGATTCATGGGGTCGCAAAGAGTCGGACACGACTGAGCAACTGATCTGATCTGATCTGATACATAACCCCTCCCTTTTGAACCTCCCTCCCATCTCCCTTCCCATCCCACCCTCTGGGTTGATACAGAGCCCCTGTTTGAGTTTCCTGAGCCATACAGCAAATTCCCGTTGGCTATCTATCTATTTTACATATAATGTAAGTTTCCCTGTTACTCTTCCCATACATCTCACCCTCTCCTCCCCTCTCCCCATGTCCATATGTCTATTCTCTATGTCTGTTTCTCCATTGTGCCCTGTAAATAAATTCTTCAGTATGATTTTTCTAGATTCCATATATATGCATTAGAATACAATATTTATCTTTCTCTTTCTGACTTATTTCACTCTGTAGAATATATTCTAGGTTCATCCACCTCATTAGAACTGACTCATATGTGTTCCTTTTTATGGCTGAGTAATATTCCATTGTGTATATGTACCACAACTTCTTTATCCATTCATCTGTCAGTGGACATCTAGGTTGCTTCCATGTTCTAGCTATTGTAAACAGTGCTGCAATGAACAATAGGATACATGTGTCTTTTTCAATTTTGGTTTCCTCAGGGTATATGCCTAGTAGCGAGATTGCTGGGTCATATGGTGGTTTGATTCCTTTTTTTTAATTTCATTTCATTTTATTTTTAACTTTACATAATTGTATTAGTTTTGCCAAATATCAAAATGAATCCATCACAGGTATACATGTGCTCCCCATCCTGAACCCTCCTCCCTCCTCCCTCCCCATACCATCCCTCTGGGTCGTCCCAGTGCACTAGCCCCAAGCATCCAGTATCGTGCATTGAACCTGGACTGGCATCTCGTTTCATACATGATATTTTACATGTTTCAATGCCATTCTCCCAAATCTTCCCACCCTCTCCTCCCACAGAGTCCATAAGACTGTTCCATACATCAGTGTCTCTTTTGCTGTCTCGTACACAGGGTTTATTGTTATCATCTTTCTAAATTCCATATATAAGCGTTAGTATATTGTATTGGTGTTTTTCCTTCTGGCTTACTTCACTCTGTATAATAGGCTCCAGTTTCATCCACCTCATTAGAACTGATTCAAATGAATTCTTTTTAATGGCTGAGTAATACTCCATTGTGTATATGTACCACAGCTTTCTTATCCATTCATCTGCTAATGGACATCTAGGTTGCTTCCATGTCCTGGCTATTATAAACAGTGCTGCAGTGAACATTGGGGTACACGTGTCTCTTTCCCTTCTGGTTTCCTCAGTGTGTATGCCCAGCAGTCTCCATACGGTCTTCCATAGTGGCTGTATCAGCTTACATTCACACCAACAGTGCAGGAGCATTCCCTTTTCTCCACACCCTTTCCAGCATTTATTGTTTGTAGACTTTTTGATGAGGGCCATTCTGACTAGTGTGAGGTGATATCTCATTGTAGTTTTTATTTCCTTTTCTCTAATAATGAGCAGTTTTGAGCATCTTTTCATGTGTTTGTTAGCCATCCATATGTCTTCTTTGGAAAAATGTCTGTTTAGATCTTTTTCTCACTTTTTGATTGGTTTGTGTGTTTTTCTGGTATTGAGTTGTATGACCTGCTTATATATTTTGGAAATTAATCCTTTGTCAGTTGCTATTATTTTCTCCCTTTTTCTTTTCTGTTTCTATTATCTTTTCACCTTGCTTATAGTTTCCTTTGCTGTGCAAAAGCTTTTGAGTTTAATCAGGTCCCACTTGTTTACTTTTGTTTTTATTTCCATTATTCTAGGAGGTGGGTCATAGAGGATCTTGCTTTGATTTATGTCATTGAGTGCTGTGCCTATGTTTTCCTCTAAGAGTTTTATAGTTTCTGGTCTTATATTTAGGTCTTTAATCCATTTTGAGTTTATCTTTGTGTATGGTGTTAGGAGGTATTCTAATTTCATTCCTTTATATGTAGCTGCCCAGTTTTCCCAGCACCATTTATTGAAGAGGCTGTCTTTGCCCCCATTGTATATTCCTGCCTCCTTTGTCATAAATAAGGTACACATAGGTGCATGGGTTTATGTCTGGTCTTTCAATCTTGTTCTGTTGGTCTATATTTCTGTTTTTGTGCCAGTACCATACTGTCTTGATGACTGTAGCTTTGTAGTATAATCTGAAGTCAGGACGGTTGATTCCTCCAGCTCCATTCTTCTTTCTCAAGACTGCTTTGACTATTCGGGATCTTTTGTGTTTCCATATGAATTGTGAAATTTTTTGTTCTAGTTCTGTGAAAAATGCCATTGGTCATTTGATAGGAATCACACTGAATCTGTAGATTGTGTTTGGTAGTATAGTTATTTTCACAATATTAATTCTTCCTACCCATGAACATAGAATATTTCTCCATCTGTTTATGGCATCTTTGATTTCTTTCATTTGTGTCTTACAATTTTCTGTGTACAGTTCTTTTGTCTCCTTAGGTAATTTTATTCCTAGATATTTTATTCTTTTTTTTTGCAATGGTGAATGGTATTGATTCCTTAATTTCTCTTTCTGATTTTTCACTGTTAGTATATAGGAATGCAAGTGATTTCTGTGTATTGATTTTGTTTCCTGAAACTGCTAAATTCACTTATGAGCTCTAGTAATATTCTGATACTATCTTTAGGGTTTTCTATGTACAGTATCATGTCATCTGCAAACGGTGAGAACTTTACTTCTTCATTTCCAATCTGGATTCCTTTTATTTTTCTTCTCTGATTGCTGTAGCTAGGACTTCCAGAACTATGTTGAATAATAGTGATGAAAGTGGATACCCTTGTCTTCTTCCTTATCTTAGGGGGAATGCTTTCAGTTTTTCACCATTAGAATAATGTTTGCTGTAGGCTTATGATATCTGGCCTTTACTATGTTGAGGTAGGTTCCTTCTATGCCCATTTTTTGAAGAGTTTTAATCATAAATGGGTGTCGAATTTTGTCAAAGGCCTTTTCTGCATCTATTGAGATTATCATACAGTTTTTATCTTTCAATCTGTTAGTATGATGTATCACATTTATTGATTTGTGTATATTGAAGAATCCTTGCATCCCTGGAATAAACCCAGCTTGATCATGTTGTTTAAGATTTTTGATGTGTTACTGAATCCTCTTTGCTAAACTTTTGTTGAGGATTTTTGCATCTATGTTCATCAGTGATATTGGCCTGTAGTTTTCTTTTTTGTGTTGACTTTGTCTGTTTCAGGTATCAGGGTGATGGTAGCCTTGTAGAATGAGTTTGGAAGTGTTCCTTCCTCTGTAATTTTTTGAAAAAGTTTTAGAAGGATAAGCATTAGCTTTTCTCTGAGTGTTTGATAGAATTCTCCTGTAAAGCCATCTGGTTCTGGGCTTTTGTTTTTTGGGAGATTTTTGATCGCAAGTTGAATTTCAATGCTTATAATTGAGTTGTTCATAATTTCTTTTTCTTCCTGGTTCAGTCTTGGAAGATTGAACTTTTCTAAGAATCTGTCCATTTCTTCCAGGTTATCCATTTTACTGCTATATCAGACAGTCGCTCAGTCGTGTCCGACTCTTTGCGACCCCATGAATGACAGCATGCCAGGCCTCCCTGTCCATCACCAACTCCTGGAGTTCACTGAGACTCACGTCCATCGAGTCAGTGATGCCATCCAGCCATCTCATCCTCTGTCGTCCCCTTCTCCTCTTGCTCCCAATACCTCCCAGCATCAGAGTCTTTTCCAATGAGTCAACTCTTCGCATGAGGTGGCCAAAGTACTGGAGTTTCAGCTTTAGCATCATTCCTTCCAAAGAACTCCCAGGGCTGATCTCCTTCAGAATGGACTGGTTGGATCTCCTTGCAGTCCAAGGGACTCTCAAGAGTCTTCTCCAATACCACAGTTCAAAAGCATCAATTCTTCGGCGCTCAGCCTTCCTCACAGTCCAACTCTCACATCCATACATGACCACAGGAAAAGCCATAGCCTTGACTAGACGAACCTTTGTTGGCAAAGTAATGTCTCTGCTTTTGAATATGCTATCTAGGTTGGTCATAACTTTCCTTCCAAGGAGGAAGCATCTTTTAATTTCATGGCTGCAGTCACCATCTGTAGTGATTTTGGAGCCCAGAAAAATAAAGTCTGACACTGTTTCCACTGTTTCCCCATCTATTTCCCATGAAGTGATGGGACCGGATGCCATGATCTTCATTTTCTGAATGTTGAGCTTTAAGCCAACTTTTTGACTCTCCACTTTCACCTTCATCAAGAGGCTTTTGAGTTCCTCTTCACTTTCTGCCATAAGGGTGGTGTCATCTGCATATCTGAAGTTATTGAGATTTCTCCCGGCAGTCTTGATTCCAGCTTGTGTTTCTTCCAGTCCAGCGTTTCTCATGATGTACTCTGCATATAAGTTAAATAAACAGGGTGACAATATACAGCCTTGATGTACTCCTTTTCCTATTTGGAACCCGTCTGTTGTTCCATGTCCAGTTCTAACTGTTGCTTCCTGACAGTTGTTCATAATAGTCTCTTATAATCCTTTGTATTTCTGCACTGTCTTTTGTAAGCTCTCCTTTTTCATTTCTAATTTGTTGATTTATTTCTTCTCTCTTTTTTTCTTGACAAGTCTGGCCAAAGGTTTGTCAATTTTATCTTCTCAAAGAATCAGCTTTTAATTTTATTAATCTTTACTATTGTTTACTTCATTTCTTTCTACTAATTTTGGGGGGTTTTTTGTTCTTCTTTTTCCAGTTGTTTTAGTTTGTCTAGTTTAGTTTAGTTTAGTTGTCTGTTTGACGTTTTTCTTGTTTCTTGAGGTAGGATTGTATTGCTATAAACTTTCCTTTTAGAACTGCTTTTACTGCATCTCATAGGTTTTGAGTTGTGTTTTCATTGTCATTTGTTTCTAGAAATTTTTTGATTTCCCTTTTAATTTCTTCAGTAACCTGTTGGTTATTTAGAAATGCATTGTTTAATCTCCATATGTGTATGTTTTTTAAGTTTTGTTCCTTGTAATTGATATCTAGTCTCATAGCATTGTGATCAGAGATGATTGATATGATTTCAATTTTCTTAAATTTACTGAGGTTTGATTTGTGACCCAAGATGTGGTCTATCCTGGAGGATGTTCCATGTGCACTTGAGAAGAAGGTATATTCTTCTG
Organism: Bos taurus; assembly: GCF_002263795.3. Classification (NCBI taxonomy): domain Eukaryota; kingdom Metazoa; phylum Chordata; class Mammalia; order Artiodactyla; family Bovidae; genus Bos; species Bos taurus. The sequence continues at coordinate 81,693,485 of NC_037335.1, read as the reverse complement.
CATTTGGAAGGAATGTCAGGAAGATATCAATGAGATCCATCTCATCTAATGTATCATATTAGACTTGTGTTTCCTTATTAATTTTCTGTTTTCATGATCTGTCCATTGGTATGAGTGGGGTATTAAAGTCTACTATTATTGTGTTACTGTCAATTTCTCCTTTAATGTTTGTCTTATGTATTGAGGTGCTCCTATGTTGGGTGCATACATATTTACAATTGTTGTGTCTTCCTCTTGGATTGATCCTTTGATCATTATTTAGTGTCCTTCCTTATCTCTTGTAATATTCTTTATTTTAAAGTCTATTTTGTCTGATATAAGGATTGCTACTCCAGCTTTCTTTTGCTTCCCATTTGCATGGAATGTATTTTTCCATCATCTCACTTTCAGTCTATGTGTGTCTTTAGGTCTGAAGTGAGTTTCTTGTAGACAGTACATATATGAGTCTTGTTTTTGTATCCATTCAGCCAGTCTGTGTCTTTTGGTTGGAGCATTTAATCTGTTTACATTTAAAGTAATTATTTATATATATGTTTCTATTGCCACTTTCTTAATTGTTTGGGTTTGATTTTGTAGATCTTTTTCTTCTCTTGTATTTCTTGACTATATAAGTCCCTTTAACATTTGTTGTAAAGCTGGTTTGGTGGTATTGAATTCTGTTAACTTTTGCTTGTCTGAAAAGCTTTTTATTTCTCCATCAATTTTGAATGAGATCCTTGCCAGGAACAGTAGTCTTGTTTGTAGATTTTTCCCTTTCAGTACTTTAAATATATCCTGCCATTACCTTCTGGCCTGCAAGAGTTTCTGCTGAAAGATCAGCTGTTAAATGTATGGGTTTTCCCTTGTATGTTTCTTGTTGTTTCTCCCTTGCTGCTTTTAATATTCTTTCTTTGTGTTTGGTCTTTGTTAGTTCAATTAGTATGTGTCTTGGTTTGTTTCTCCTTGGGTTTATCTTGTATATGACCCTCTGTGCCTCTTGCATTTGATTGACTATTTCCTTTTCCATGTTAGGGAAATTTTCAACTATAATCTCTTCAAAAATTTTCTCATTCCCTTTCTTTTTCTCTTCTTCTTCTGGGACCCCTATAATTTGAATGTTTGTGTGTTTGATATTGTCCCAGAAGTCTCTGAGACTGTCTTCAGTTCTTTTCATTCTTTTTACTTTATTCTGCTCTTCAGAAGTTATTCCCACCATTTTACCTTCCAGCTCACTGATTCGTTCTTCTGCTTCAGATATTCTGCTATTGATGCCTTCCAGAGTATTTTTAATTTCAGTAATTGTGTTGTTTGTCTCTGTTTATTCTTTAATTCTTCTAGGTCTTTATTAATTGATTCCTGCATATTCTCCATTCTGTTTTCAAGGTTTTTGATCATCTTTACTATCATTATTCTGAATTCTTTTTCAGGTAGTTTGCCTATTTCCTCTTCATTTATTTGGACTTCTGTGTTTCTAGTTTGTTCCTTCATTTGTGTAGTATTTCTCTGCCTTTTCATTATTTTTTTTAACTTACTATGTTTGAGATCTCCTTTTCCCAGGCTTCAGGGTTGAATTTTTTCTTCATTTTGATTTCTGCCTGCCTAATGTTGGTCCCTTGTTTTGTGTAAGTTTCATATAGGGTGAGATTTGTACTGAGTTTTTTTGTTTGTTTTTCCTCTGATGGGCAAGGCTGAGTGAGGTGATAATCCTGTCTGCTGATGACTGGGTTTGTATTTTTGTTTTGTTTGTTGTTTAGATGAGGCATCCTGCACAGGGTGCTACTGGTGGTTGGGTGATGCTGGGTCTTGTATTCAAGTGGTTTCCTTTGTATGAGTTCTCACTATATGATACTCCCTAGGATTAGTTCTCTGGTAGTCTAGGGTCTGTTGGACTGTGAAGAAAGCTGAGCTCCAAAGAATTGATACTTTTGAAGTGTGGTATTGGAGAAGACTCTTGAGAGTCCCTTGGACTGCAAGGAGATCCAACTAGTCCATCCTAAAGGAGATCAGTCCTGGGTGTTCATTGGAAGGACTGATGCTAAAGCTGAAACTCCAGTACTTTGGCCACCTCATGCGAAGAGTTGACTCACTGGAAAAGACTTTGATGCTGGGAGGGATTGGGGGCAGGAGGAGAGGGGGATGACAGAAGATGAGATGGTTGGATGGCATCACTGACTTGATGGACATGAGTTTGAGTGAACTCCGGGAGTTAGTGATGGACAGGGAGGCCTGGCGTGCTGTGATTCATGGGGTTGCAAAGAGTCAGACATGACTGAGTGACTGAACTGAACTGAGTCTAGGGTCTTGGGGTCAGTGCTCCACTCCAAAGGCTCAGAGTTTAATCTCTGGTCGGGAACAAAGATTCCATAAGTGGTTTGTTGCGGCATAAAGTGAGATTAAAACAAATACCCAAAAACGAGAAACCGAAGATGAACACCACATAAATGGCCGTTACAAAATCAAGCAAATAATAATTAAAATAGTGGAATACACATATATACCCTTAAGTGAAATAAAAACAGTCCAGCAAAAATAAACTGCAATACATTGATCTGCCAAACAAAGGAAACCAAAAATTATATCTACCAGTTAAGAACAAAACTAACTAAAGCACAAACTAGAAAACAAAACTAAAGCAAGATGCCAAGTGGGTAAGAAAGCAATGAAACCAAAATTAACAAATGTTGAGAGGAAAGAAAGCAAGAATAGATAAGCAAAGTTAAATAGAGGTAGATAAAGAAGGTTTATATACATTAAAGATTGTCTGTAAAGGGAAAAGAACAGTGGGGAAAGTAAACAAAGAATAAATGTAGAAAAATAATAATAGGTTTTAAAAAATTGAACATTAAAATTTAAAAAAAGGAAGGAAAAAAAAAAAAGAACTCCACAGAACTGCAGAAGCCCAACATAGAGGCAGAAGTTTATAACAATGAAAAATGTGAATGAAAAAAAAAACCTCAAAAGCTTACTTAGATTTCATACTGCCAATAAAATCGATAAATACAATAGAGAGAGAAAAAAAAAGAAAAGAAAAAAATCCAAAGGATGTACAGAACAAGTCAAAACATAAGAATAATAAATGTTTTTCCTGAGTCACTGCTGTCAGAGTCCTTTCCCTCCCTGGGAGTCACAGTCCACCTCACCTCTCTAGGGTGCCCTCTGACACTGCGCTGGTCCATGGACCTGCTGTGGGGCATCTCAGATTCTAATCTGGTCCTACTCCTGTGTGTTCTTGCCTCCAATGTCCACAGCTATCAGATCTAGTGCATTTTCTTTTGTGGGAGCTCTGAATGTCCCTTTATATATTCCATAGACAGAGTCTGCCTAGTTGATTGTGTGGGTTTAATCTGCAACATATACAGCTGGTGGGAAGGTTTTGGATCTTCTTCCTTAGCCACACTGTGCCTTGATATCAATTGTGGTTTTATTTCCATCGCTGCATGTGGGTCATCCACTGGGGTTTGCTCCTGAGGCTGCCCTGGAGGACTTGGGTCTGCTCCAGTGAGGGCCAGGTGTGGAGGTGGTGCAGCTGCTTGGGTCTCAGGGGTTCTGGCAGCACCAGATACTCAGGGGAGTTGGTGGCTAGGGGAGCAGGAAATATAGTGCTCTAGAAGGGTATGGCAACCAGTATTGGCCAGTACACCCCAGTATTCTTGCCTGGAGAACCCCACCTGACAGAGAAGCCTGGCAGGCCACAGTCCACAATGTCGCAGAGCTGGACATGACCGAAGTGACCCTGCTTGCGTAGATGCAATACTTTTTTTTGCCTGAGGCAGCTCTGCCCCAGTGAGGGTTGAGCGTGAATGTGGCACAGCTGCTTGGGTTGAAGGGACCCTGGCGGCGCCAAGTGTGCAGAGACATGAACTGCCTCTGCCAAAAGGAGTTATGGCCCTAACAAAGTCTTTTCTTGAGCCTCTTGTAGCTGGTGATCAGAAGGCCTCTTTGGCCAGTCTTTCTCCATAGCTCCACCCATTCAGGCACTTACAGGGATCCCTTGCCTGGGGTCCTTTTCTGTTGTTCAGGGCATCAGGCACATAGAGGGGCCTCCCCGGCTGGGGTCCTTCTCTGTAGATCGGGGCGTCAGGCTCTTAAAGGGGCACCATGGGTGGAGTCCTACTCTGTAGTTCAGTGCAATCAGGTGTCAGGTGTTTGATGGGCCAGCCTCTCTATTGTTCAGTTGCTGATGCTGGAGTGTGGGAAGGGAGAAGCTATGGTGATGGCTCCACCTGCTATGTGTGACTCAGCAGTATTATCTTGCTTCCATGGCTGCCAGGCTTTCCTCCACAGGCATTTCCCACCACGATCTCCTCCCTCGCATGTCCTCTATCTGTCTCTCTGCAGTCAACAGCAGCCCTCGCTCTGGGATTGCTCCATAATCCCTGAACTCCAGCTCCCAGCTGCTGCACCTTCTAGGGGACCTGTGTCCCTGTCCTGGGTATGTCTGGGGCTACAGCAAGGACTCTCTGATTCTCATTCCATTTAGGCTGTCACTGATCAGCTGTTAAACTCTCAGCCTTAAATGTTTCTCCTCTGACTCAAACAGTTGCCCCAGTGTGGGGATCAGACCCCTGCTTCAGTCCCCCCACCCACCAAGGACAGGTCCGGTCCTGCTGACACTCCTGTTTTTCCCCCTAGTTCCTTCATTCTACCGAGTTTTGTGTGGTTCTGTGTGTTCTTTTCTGCTGGTCAGGTACTCGTGTCCTCTCTCAGCTGGTGTTCTGCATGCACTTCTGTGTCTGAAGGTGTATTCCTGATGTATCTGTGGAGAGAGATGTACTCCACGTCCACCTATTCCTCCACCATCTTTTTCTCCTCCTCTAACATGGAATTCTTGTAGACAAGCTATAATTGGTCTTGTTTTGATATAGTCTGTCAATGTCAATCTTTATTTGGTACATTTAGACCATTGAAGTTCAAAGTGCTAATCGTTACAGTTGGACTAGTATGTATTATGTTTATTACTGCTTCGTATTTGTTGTGAAGTTCAAAGTGCTCATCGTTACAGCTGGACTAGTATGTATTATGTTTATTACTGCTTCGTATTTGTTGTGAAGTTCAAAGTGCTCATCGTTACAGTTGGACTAGTATGTATTATGTTTATTACGCTTCGTATTTGTTGTCCTTGTGATTTTTTCCTCTTTTGTCTTTCACCCCTTTTTCTGCCTTTGGTGGCTCTAATTGAGCATTTTATCTCATTTTATCTCCTTTCTTAGCATAGTTGTTACACTTCTTTTCTTACCTGTTTTAGTGATTTCCCTAGAGTTTGCAATATACATCAACATTTAATTCAAATCCACTTTCATCAATTCACTTTTTGAAGTTTACAGTGCAGAGGCACAGGCTTACTAAGTACCTTATAACAAAGTAATCCTAATTCCTCCCTCTTGTCCCTTAGATCATTGCTATCATTCATATCACATGTATGTGAATAAACATCAGCATATACATACACACATAAACATACATAATTGAATACAGTGTTCATATTATTATTGAACAAAGTATCATCTGTTACATCAATTAGGAACAGGAAAAATAAAAGCTTTTATTTTGGTTTCAGTTACTCCTTCTTCAATTCTCTTCATGTAGTTCTGAGTTTCTTCCCTTTATCATTTTCTTTCTCTCTAAAGATCTTTTAACATTTCTTACAAAGAAGCTCTATTGGCAACAAATCATCTTAATTTTCATTGTCTAAAAAAGTGTTTATTTCTTTTCCACTTCTGAAGGATAATTTCAGAGTATAGAATTCTAGATGGTTGGTTTTTTATCTTAACATTTGAATATTTTATTTTATTTTCTTCTTGCTTGCATGTTTTCTGAGAATTTGGATATAATCTTATCTTTGTTCCTCCATATGTAAGATATTTTCTCCCCTCTAGCTTCTTTCAGAATTTTTCTTTAATTTTTTTGGGAGGCAGTTTGAAAATGATATGCCTGTGTGTAAGGTTCTAGTATTAATCCTGCATGTGTTCTTTGAGCTTCCTGGAATTGTGATTTGGTATCTGACATTAATTTGGGAAAATTCTCATTATTGTTTCAAATGTTTCTTCTGTACCTTTCTCTCTTTCTTCTTCTATTAGACCATTTGTAGCTGTGCCACATCCCTTGGAAATTTTTTTTTTCAGTTTTGTTGTCCTTGCTTTTCAGTTTTCAAGGTATCCATTCATATATCCTCTAGATCAGAGACTGTTTTCTCACCAAATCTACTAATAAGCTTATCAAAGGCACTCTTCATTTCTGTACAGTGTTTTTATCTCTAGTATTTCTTTTTGGTTCTTTTTTAGGATTTCCAACTCTCTGCTTACATTACCCATCTGTTCTTGCTTGCTATCTACTTTATCCATTAGAACAGTGGTCCCCAGCCTTTTTGGCACCAGGGACAGGTTTCATGGAAGACAATTTTTCCATGGACTTGGGCATGGGGTGGTGGTTTGGGGATGGTTCAAGCCATTACATTTATTGTGCACTTCATTTCTATTATTATTATATCATCTGCACCTCAGATCATCAGGCATTAGATCCTGGGGGTTAGGGACCCTAGCCTTAGACCCTTAGCATATTAATTATTGTTGTTTTTAATTTTCAGTTGGATAATTCCAGCATCTCTGCCATGTCTGGTTCTGATTCTGTCTCTTCAATTTTTTTTTTCTCTTTTCTTTCTGTTTAGTAACTTTTTTCTTAATAGCTGGACAAGATGTGTACTAAGTAAAAGGAACTGCTGTAAATTAGCTATTTGTAATGTGATAGTGAGAGGTGAAGGGAGGGGAAGTGTTCTGTAGTCTTATATTAGATCTCAGTCTTCTAGTGAGCCTATGCTTCTGCACTGTGAACTTTATAAGTTTTTCTCAGTTTTTTCTTCCTCTTAAGTGAGATAAGATGCTTAGAGCTGTCTAAAAGTGATTATTTCCTTTCTCCCTAATCAGTTAGGCTCTTATAATATCCCAGCAGGTTCAGTTTAGTTCAGTTCAGTTGCTCAGTCATGTCTGACTCTTTGCGACCTCATGGACTGCAGCATGCCAGGCCTCCCTGTCCATCACCAACTGCCAGAGTCTACCCAAACCCATGTCCGCTGAGTCGGTGATGCCATCTAACCATGTCATCCTCTGTTGTCCCCTTCCCCTCCCGCCTTCAATCTTTCCCAGCATCAGAGTGTTTTCCAGTGAGTCAGTTCTTCACATCAGGTGGCCAAAGTATTGGAATTTCAGTTTCAGCATCATTCCTTCCTTTGAATATTCGGACTGATTTCCTTTAAGATGGACTGGTTGGATCTCCTTGCAGTACGAGGGACTCTCAAGAGTCTTCTCTAATACCACAGTTCAAAAGCAGCTATTCTTCAGTGCTCAGCTTTCTTTATAGTCCAACTCCCACATCCATACATGACTGCTGGAAAAACCATAGCTTTGACTAGATGAACCTGTTGACAAAGTAATGTCTCTGCTTTTTAATATGCTATCTGGGTTGGTCATAACTTTTCTTCCAAGGAGCCAAGTGTCTTTTAATTTCATGGCTGCAGTCACCATCTGCACTGATTTTGAAGCCCAAGAAAATAGTCTGTCACTGTTTCCACTGTTTCCCCATCTATTTGCCATGAAGTGATGGGACTGGAGGCCATGATTTTAGTTTTCTGAATGTTGAGTTTTAAGCCAACTTTTTCACTCTCCTCTTTCACTTTCATCAAGAGGCTCTTTAGTTCTTCTTCACTTTCTGCCATTAGGGTAGTGTCATCTGCATATCTGAGGTTATTGATATTTCTCCCAGCAGATTAGATTCTGGTTAACTAGTTTCCCATGAGGTCAGGCGTTATTAAGAAAACAGAGTGCTTTGTTGAATTTAAAAATGATTCCCTTTCACCTCTTCCTGCCTAAAGCAGGGGTGGCTTCTTCACTGGTATTTACCATGTGAACCTGGTGGGAACTCCTAGAGGTAAACCTCACAGCATCGTGGGGATCCTTTATGCCTGAGATCCCCTGGAGTTTTTAACTGTCACAGTTGTTCACACTGACCCTCCAGCCATTCACTAATTCCATTTCAGGTTTCCCTGCCCAGCACTGCTGCCTGTGGTCGCTTCTGCTTGTGGTTCTCTGCTCCAGTCAGCCATGATTCCCTGTATTCATTTATCTGTTATCTCCAATCTTGGGGACCAAGGTTTACCCTGTGCCCTCCCTTCTTTTAAGGATGCAAGAAGAGATGTTGATTTTCCAGTCTGTTCTGCTTTTTACTTTTGTTAAGACAAAGTGATGACTTCCAAGCTCCTTAAATGCAGACTGGGAAACCGGAAGTCTCTATATGATGCATTTTTTAAAAACATTAGCTACAATGCTATTATTATATCTTAAAATTGACACTGATTCCTGATCATCAGCACATATTTAGGCACAAAACAAATTCTTCAGTTTTGTTTTTTGGAATTAAGAGTCCAAAGTCCATACATTGCATTTGCTTGATAGGTTCACAAATCTCTTTCAATCTGTAGGTTCTTTTTGTTTTGCAAATTATTTGTTGAAGTAATTTTGTTGGTTTTCCCTACTCTCAGGTTACAGAACATTCTACCATCTTGAATGTGATAAAGGGTGCAGTCACCCCCTCAACCCTCCACTGACTGAAGATGCTCCCTTGATCAAATAGTCTTCTCTCAATCAGTCATCTCTCAGTACACACGTGGGATTAACTTCAGGACTCCATGAGATGCTCAAGTCTCTTATATAAGTGGCAGAGTACAGTTGGTAGTAGAGTTAGCCCTTCTTATCCACAGATTGAATTATACTTAGTTTCTGTATGCATTTAAGCCTGTTTTATTATTTTATGTTCTGTTTCTTGGGCCTATAGTATATTCATGCTTCAGTACCATTTTGTTTTAATAACAGAATCTTTCTATTATGCTTAATATAAAGTAGGGCTATTTCCCACTCATCTCTCTTGTTTTTCTGGGAATTCTTTTTTTGTTAACTCATTTATTTACTTATTTATTTGTTAGGCTGTAGTAAGTGGATCTTCTTCCCATTTTCAAATTGATTTATTACATTTGGAAAATGAATAACCTCAAAGCTGCCATCATTCTTTCAGAGGAAGTAATTACCAATAGACTATTTATTGTTTTTCATGTATAATTCTTAAAACAATTATAGTCTATATTTTAATTTCATTTAAAAAATTATTTATTTATCTGGCTGTGCTGGGTCTTTGACGCTGGGCAGGGTTTTTTGTCCAGTTGTGGTGTATAGAGACTGCTCTCTAGTTGTGGCTCTCAGGCTTCTCATTTCCATGGCTTCTCTTGTTGCTGAGCACGGGCTCTAGAGTACATGGGATTCAGGAGTTGCAGCTCCTGGACTCTAGAGCACAGGCTCCATGGTTGTGGCACGGGCTTACTTGCTCTGCGCCATGTGAGATCCTCCCAGATCAGAGATCGAACCCTGTGTCCTGCATTGGAAGGTGGATTCTCTACCACTGAGCTACTAGGGAAGCCCTTAATTTCTTTTTTTTTTTTTAATGAAATGTTATAACCTAGGAATTTGTTAAGGTAAGATTTAGAAAGAAAAAGAGAAAATTAAATTATTTGATGCTTTAAAAAAGGGTCAGAACATAATTTTCATGGTTACAACCATGGAGTCTTTTTTCTGTCTACTCTAAGCTTATTTCAAAATTTACCCAAGAGTCTGAACTTTCTGAGGAGTCTGATTGCTTATCTTTGTTATATCTGTAAGATATTGGATGAGAATCGACCCGGAAGTCTGTATAACGCAGTAAGTGTTCTCCACATGCAGGTGCCCTTCACGTCATTCCCCTGAGCATACACTGTAGGTTCCAGTGGCTCACCCCACCGCATGGCATTTTCACCCTCCAAAGCAGTTTTTGAAAGTATTTACTTTTAAGCAAAATGCTCTTTGCCTTTCACCTTGGTAGCTATATTTCTGATTTGTTTAGTAATGTATTTTATTGACACATATGGTCTTAACAACCTGTATTTCCAGTGTTACTTTTTCAACAAGAGCTGAATTAAAGGGAACAAGGAGAATGCTCCTTGGCATGCTCTGCAAAACTGTGTGAAGCCGCTCCAGAACTTACTGGCGGGGAGGTGACCCGCTTAGAGACTAGCCACCCTTCTCCACCCACAGTGCTCGGATGGAAAGCTGAGGGCAGCAGCTCCATGAGTAGGCCTGGACTCCTTGCTGTTTGTTTTACTTGTGATAGCATGTTCTCCCTCAGCAACTAATAAAATTTATTTAGTTTGGAAAATTATGTCTGCTAATCCATAGGGAACAGGCCATCCAGAAATGCTGGGTGGTCTTCAACTTGTCCAGTTCCTATGGCCTCAGCTCAGCAAGTTCCCCAAACAGTGGCGTCAGGCCTGGAACCTTTCCATGGACACTTTCCCATAGACGCAGCGTCCCAGCCACATGTTGACACAGGGAGGCTGATTCAGATTACCACCCCTGCACTCATACCCCCTTTCCTTCAGCCCCTTGAAGAGTTCCCCACATGGGCTGCATAGTCATTTAGAAACCACGTACTTTCTTTGACCAAGGTGCCCTGCCCTGTTTTTAGCCTTCCAACTATTTGCTTACCACAATCACCAGTGGAATTTCATCTGGTTTACAATTGGCTGGGTGTCTTTGGCCTTGGCCTCCAAATACAGTCGTGTATTTCCAGAAATGGACAGCCCGTCTTCTTTTAAACAGCAGATGATTGCTCCTCTCTGTCGTTTAGATAACCAAGAGGAAATTTATAATTTCTTGGCCTAAAAGCCAAGCCTGACTTCTTAAATCTATCCCTGGGGTTGCCATAATAGCCACCTGCAGGGTGCACATTGCATAAAACCTTTCTGGGAGGGCTACTGCAATCCTCCCATAAATCTGTGGAGTACAAGTAATTCTGCATGACATGTCCTTTAAGATAAGCCTAAATCCATCGCTTCAGTAATGTTGAGAAGTTTGATGACTAGTTGGAAAATCTTTTCTACATACCAGAATGAATGAGCCAATGAACAAATGAAAGAGTGAGTGTATGACTGGCCATACACTAGAGTGTATGACAACTAACCTCATGGGGCAGCTGTGAGTGTTAAAGAGGGTAGCCATACAATTATAAATTGTAGTCTGGAGTACTTTTGAGAGTTAAAAGAGGTGCCTGTTACAATTATGGTAGGATGACCCGTCCCAGGCACACCAAAACATATTTAAATGACTCCGGTGCCTATAGGGTACTTCCTACGTGGCTCAGCCAGTAAAGAATCCACCTACAGTATGGAAGACTGGTGTTCAATCCCTGGATTGGGAAGATCTGGAGAAGGGAATGGCTACCCACTCCAGTATTCTAGCCTAGAGAATTCCATGGACACAGGAGCCTGGTGGTCTATAGTCCATGGGGTCCAAAGAGTTGGACACAACTGAGTGACTAACACTTTCACTTTCGGTGCCTATAGAATGTTTAGCATGATGCCTGGTACTCAGAACACTCAGTAACTGTTAGCTGGTTGCTGTTATTATTGTTGTTGTTGACTTTAAATAATAATTATATTATTTTCTATAATGTTTTATTAGGCTTTTTCAAGCTTATATCTTTTCCTGCTAATCAAATTATCACTGAACTAAGGCCAGATGTAAATAAATTTTCAATGCTGAAAAAGCTAATATAGCCTCCAATGGTGCTTAAGAAGAAAAAAATAAATTATAAGAAAAGGCCAACTTCAGCCAAGTTTCTAGTTTTGTGGGTTTTTCTTTTTTTTCAGCTCAGATAAGAAAAACCAGGCTTTAGGAATTGCCAGAATTCTCTGGCAGCCCAGTGGTTAGGACTTGGCACTTTCCTTCTTGGGGCCTGGGTTCAATCCTGGTCAAGGAACTAAGATCCTGCAAGATGCACAGCACAGCCAAAAAAAGAAAGAAAAATCAGGCTTTAAATATTGTCAATATAGGTGAATGTCTAAACAAAGAAAAGCTAGTGTAATACCAAGGACAAAAAGTTAGCAAAGCAGTAGTAGTAACTAATACTCCCTTAAATTTTTTACCTTACTAAGATATGATCACAAAATTATTTGTTGAAAAAGTTTACTTTTCAAGTAAAAACCTGCTGATGCTGATTTGTAATAGACATGCCAGTGTGTTTGGATTTGGATATTTCCTTTGACTGGTGTTGCTGCCCTTTGCTTTGAGAAGTGACTTCTCCGCACATATAAGTGATAATGATGGCACAGCTTCTTCAAATTTGATGTACTTCTCCGATCAGGTTGTCATGGAAATACATCTTTGAAATGTAATAGAGAATATTCTTTCCAGTTCCTTGGGATTAAGTAGTTCTCCAGAAAAGTTGGTCTTGATTTTTGTGGGCTCCTCTGGCAGCCCACGCAGCCCTTGATCTCTTTCTGGTTTGGAAAGGGGGAGCCTGTCTGCGTTTGTCTCAAGTTGGGAGGCTCCCTCCCCTCCTCTGCTTCTCAGACAGCATTAGAACATGTACTTCACCTCTCAAGGGCCTTTCTGGCAAAGAATTGAGTTCCACATTCTGGTTTTTGTATTGAAGCTATACAAAAACATTTAGGCCTCCCCTGGTAGGTAAGAATTTGCCTACCAATGCAGGGGACAGGGGCTCGATCCCTGGTCAGAGAAGATTCCACATACCACGGGGCAACTCAGCCTGCCCACCACAACTACTGGAGCCTGCCCACTCCAGGGCCTCTGCTCTGCAACAAGAGAAGCCAGCGCAGTGAGAAGCCTGTGCACCACAATGAAGAGTTGCCCCGCTTGCTGCAACTAGAGGAAGCCCACGCACAGCAGTGGAGACCCAGGGCAACCAAAAACTAATAATTAATTAATTAATTAATAATAAAAACATCTGGAGCCAAAATTATTTAACAAGTGGCTAGACCAGTTTCTTTACCTACTTCCTCCTTTTTGGAGAGGATGGGACACACAACTAACTCACTAAATTGAATATTTGGGGAAACAAAGTTCAGTTTTTAAATGTCCAGGAGGCAGTTGTCAGAAGAATCTTAATATATTGCGTGAGATGTTGGACAGGGCAGAGTGTTCTTGTCCAGGCCTCTCCTGCCCAGTGTCAGAAATTGTTATTTAAAGTCAGATATTCTATATGAAAGTGCAGACTGGGAGCCTACTTGGTATGTTGCAGGAGAAAATTATAATGTGTTCCATGTAAGTCCCTATCATTTTCCCAAACCATAGCTGTAATGCCTAAAACTTCCTGTGATTATTAGGTAGAATATTGGTAGATATTAGGTAGAATTAGGTAGAATTTTGGAGAGCCAAGTTTTTAATCATAAACTGTTTTTCTTGAATTTGTCATTTGATCAGTATCCAAGTTAGATAGCTAAAACAAGTATAGAAAGTAGGAAAAGGACAGCCTTAGAGTTTCTATAACTAACACATGGTGAGTAGAATGAAATTTTTCAATCTCCCTAAAAATATTTTTACTTTTTTTCCTTTACTAGCTCTTTAAAATTTCCACAGAAATACATACATTTTATCAGGTCAGGTCAAACAATGTAGAAGTATACACAGAAAATGTCAATTACCCGCCTCCTTACCATCCCCCAGTCCTTCTCGTAAGCATACCTTATACTCTTATAAACATTAGAAATCTACATGAAACAATTTTCTCTTCTTCTTAAATTAGCTTTTAAAAAAAGAAAAAGGAAAAACAGCATCACATCATACATATGACCCTGGAACCAGGTTTTTTAACCAACAAATCTTGTGTATCCCTCAAAGGGTGTAGATCTAACTCGTTATAAAATAGAAACATATATCCTGATATGAACGGATCTTAATCTGTTTAGCTCTTTGCCAGTGTGTGTGTGTGTGTGTGTGTGTGTGTGTGTGTATTCAGTTGTTCAGTCATGTCCAACTGTTTGTGACCCCATGGACTGGCCAGGCTTCTCTATCCATGGAATTTTCCAGGCAAGAATCCTGGAGTGAGTTGCCATTTCCTCCTGCATGGGATCTTCCTGACCCAGGGAGCAAACCTGCGTCTCTTGTGTCTCCTGCGTTGGCAGGTGGATTCTTTACCACTGCACCACCTGGTAAGCCCTGTTTTCCAGTGGATGCATTCAAATTGTTTCTAATTTTCTGTTTATAATATTGCTACGTAAATACTTTCTAGCTAGTGCTTTTATTTCTGCCACGAAGATTCATAAAAGTATGGTTATGACAGCCAAGGATATGTGTATTTTGCAGTTTATTAGGCAGTATCACATGACTTAACCAAAAGGATGAACCCATTCCCTGTCCTACATCTAAGAACACCAGTCACTTACACCTACTTTTATACTGGATGTTGTCATTCATCTAAACATTAGCTGATGTGAACACAAAAACTAATACCTCCTTGATATGTTAGTTTACCTTTCTTTCCTATTAATAAGGTTGAAAATCTACATATTTGGGGGGCATTTGCACTTCTTCTTTTATAATTTGCCTTTTTTCCTGGTTTCATTGAGATATAATTTATATATAATATAACTTTTAATTTCAGAACCAACCTGGTACAAATTTAGAACATTGTATGTAATACCAATATGTTGGTCCAACGAAATTCTGTTATGCAGTGATTTCTTTGGTGATTTCTTCATCCAAGATCAGTTATTAAGAGTTAAATCTTTGATGTTTTAAAGAAAAATAGATTTTTTTTTTGTTAATAGGTGATCATGTACTCCAGTGTTCAGTTCAGTTCAGACGCTCAGTCGTGTCTGACTCTTTGCAACCCCATGAACCGCAGCACGCCAGGCCTCCCTGTCCATCACCAACTCCCAGAGTCCACCCAAACCCATGTCCATCAAGTCAGTGATGCAATCCAACCATCTCATCCTCTGTCATCCCCTTCTCCTCCTGCCCTCAATCTTTCCCAGCATCAAGATCTTTTCAAATGAGTTAGCTCTTCGCATCAGGTGGCCAAAGTATTGGAGTTTCAGCTTCAACATCAGTCCTTCCAATGAACACCCAGGATGGATATCCTTTAGGATGGACTGGTTGGATCTCCTGGCAGTCCAAGGGACTCTCAAGAGTCTTCTCCAACACCACAATTCAGAAACATCAATTCTTCAGCACTCAGCATTCTTTATAGTCCAACTCTCACATCCATTCATGACCGCTAGAAAAACCATAGCCGTGACTAGATGGACCTTTGTTGCAAAGTAATGTCTCTGCTTTTTAATATGCTGTCTAGGTTTATTTTGTGGGGCTTCAAAATCACTGCAGATGGTGACTGCAGCCATGAAATTAAAAGACTCTTGCTCCTTGGAAGAAAAGTTATGACCAACCTGCTGCTGCTGCTGCGTTGCTTCAGTCGTGTCCGACTTTGTGAAACCCCATAGACGGCAACCCACCAGGCTCCTCTGTCCCTGGGATTCTCCAGGCAAGAATTCTGGAGTGGGTTGCCATTTCCTTCTCTGATGACCAACCTAGATAGCATAAAAAGCAGAAACATTACTTTCCCAACAAAGGTCCACTAGTCAAAGATACGGTTTTTCCAGTAGTCATATGTGGATGTGAGAGTTGGACTATAAAGAAAGCTGAGAGCCGAAGAATTGATGCTTTCGAACTATGGTGTTCAAGAGTCCTTGGATTATAAGGAGATCCAACAGTCCATCCTAAAGGAAATCAGTCCTGAATATTTATTAGAAGGACTGATGCTGAAGCTGAAACTCCAATACTTTGGCCACGTTATGTGAAGAACTGACTCATTGGGAAAGACCCTGATGCTGGGAAAGATTGAAGGCAGGAGGAGAAGGGGACAACAGTGGATGAGATGGTTGGATGGCATCACTGACTTGATGGACATGAATTTGAATAAGCTCCAGGAGTTGGTGATAGACAGGGAAGCCTGGCATGCTGCAGTCCATGGGGTCGCAAAGAGTCGGACATGACTGAGCAACTGAACTGAAAGAGGTTGGTCATAGCTTTTCTTCCAAGGAGCAAGCATCTTTTAATTTCATGGCTGCGGTCACCATCTGCAGTGATTTTGGAGCCACCCAAAATAAAATCTCTCACTGTTTCCATTGTTTCCCCATTTATTTGCCATGAAGTGATAGAACCAGATGCCATGATCTTAGTTTTCTGAATGTTGAGTATTAAGCCAACTTTTTCACTCTCTTTCACTTTCATCAAGAGGCTCTTTAGTTCTTTACTTTCTGCCATAAGGGTGATATCATCTGCGTATCTGAGGTTATTGATATTTCTCCCCTCGTTCTTGATTCCAGCTTGTGCTTCATCCAGCCCAACATTTCACATTATGTTCTCTGCATATAAGTTAAATAAGCAGGGTGACAATATATAACCTTGATGTACTCCTTTCCCTATTTGGAACCAGTCTGTTGTTCCATGTCCAGTTCTAACTGTTGCTTCTTGACCTGCATGCAGATTTCTCAGAAGGCAGGTCAGGTGGTCTGATATTCCCATCTCTTGAAGAATTTTCCACAGTTTTTTGTGATCCACACAGTCAAAGGCTTTGGCATAGTCAATAAAGTAGAAGTAGATGGTAGATGTTTTTCTGGAACTCTCTTGCTTTTTCTATGATCCAACAAATTTTGGCAATTTTATCTCTGGTTCTTCTGCCTTTTCTAAATCCAGCTTGAACATCTGGAAGTTCATGGTTCACATATTATTAAAGCCTGGCTTGGAGAATTTTGAGCATTACTTTGCTAATGTGTGATGAGATGAGTGCAGTTGTGCAGCTTGAGCATTCTTTGGCATTGCCTTTCTTTAGGATTGGAATGAAAACTGACCTTTTTGCAGTCCTATGGCCACTGCTGAATTTTCCAAATTTGCTGGCATATTGCATGCGGCACCTTAACAGCATCATCTTTTAGAATTTGAAATAGCTCAACTGGAATTCCATTACCTCCACTAGCTTTGTTCATAGGGGTGTTTCCTAAGGTCCACTTGACTTCACATTCCAGGATGTCTGGCTCTAGGTGAGTGATCACACCATTGTGGTTAATAGAATATTACTCAGCTTATAAAAAAGAACAAATTTGAGTCAGGTCTCATGAGGTGGATGAATCTAGAGTCTATTATACCAAGTGAAGTAAGTCAGAAAGAGAAAAACAAATGTCACATATTAACGCAGAGATATGGAATCTAGAAAATGGTACTAATGAACTCATTTGCAGGGAAGGACTGGAGGCACAAGTATAGAGACTGGACTTGTGGGCCCAGTGGGGGTGAGAGAAGACGGGACAGATAGAGAAAGTGGCATCGACATACGTACACTCTCACGTGTAGAGCGGACAGCTGGTGAGGAGTTGCTTTTTCACACACGGAGCCCAGTCTGGCGCTCCGTGATGACCTAGAAGGGTGGGGTGGAATGGGGGCGGGGCTCAGGCAGGAGGAGATGGGTGTGTAGTTGTGGCTGATACGTGTCGCTGTGCAGCAGAAGCCAAACAACATTGTAAAAATTAAAAAATAAAAAATAGATGATTCAAATACTAAACATGGATCCATAAATTTAATCATTTACAGCAGTTTGTAGAGTGTGGTCTGAATCAGGAGTAATAAAAAAAAAATTGTTAACATATACATTTTTCAAACTGTGTCTGAGAATAGAACAAAAATTATGTACTTGGTACTTGGTACAGAACTTATGCAACTCTTATATAGATTTGTAACTAAGCAGTATTTTCTAGTTCAGATATTCACTGGAACTACCATTCAGCTGCCTTTTACATTTGTTCATATCCATCTACTGTTCATCATTCTCAAGATTTCCTGCCTCTTTGCCCTGGGCACTGCCCAGCCATTGCAACCTCATGGTATTAATAGAAATCACATTTGTGCATGTTGCTGCTCGGAGGGCTTAGCAGTGGGGCTATCTCTGATGAACTCTCACTGAAGTGAGACACTTTTCTAATGATGTACATATTTATTTCAGTAGATGCTTTAAAAAAGACAAGGTGTGATTAGAGCAGGTCAAGGGAGGTCCCTGTTACTTGGGAAGGGAGGAGGAATTCTTCCTTCTGCACCTCGGAACCTCCCGCCTTCCAGGGGCTTTCTGGCTCTAAGACAGAGGCTATCCACACCCTCCCCCTGCTCCCAAAGGGTGTTCTTCCTCAAGAAAGCTGAACAGAAATCCCTTCCCAGGAGTTTGTTAATGTGGCTAAAATTGGCTGATAGCCTGGACTTTGGAAAAACTTCCTTAGACACTGAAGAAAGTGAAAACAGGCTCTAGGCATCTAGCTCACCCAGGAAAACTGTGTGCTCTCACCCCTGTGTCAGGCTCCAAATGGAAGCAACACCCTCCACTCTCCTGCCTGCAGAGAGAGGCTTAGGTATAACCTGAGGCACAGGACCAGCTCCAGCAACAGACCTCCTGGGTTTAATCAGGGCTGTGAGACCTTGGTCCCTCTCCAGCCTCAAAAAATAAGGGTAATAATGGTACCTGTTTCGTAGGATTGTTATGGGAATGAAAACACAAGTAAAATGCTTAGCATTGTTCGAGGTGACAAAACAGTGTTAGTGGCTGTCATGTCCAACTCTCTGTGACCCCATGGACTGTGGCCTGCCAAGTTTCTCTGTCCATGGAATTCTCCAGGCAAGGATACTGGAGTGGCTCGCCATTCGCTTCTCCAGGTGAGCCCTTAATAAACAGCAGCTACTGGTCTTACAGATGACTCAGTGGGTAAAGACTCCACCTGCAATACAGGAGACATAGGGACGCAGGTTCGATCCCTGGGTCGAGCAGATCCCTTGGAGGTGGACATGGCAACCCTCTCCAGTATTCTTGCCTGGGAAACCCCGTGGACAGGAGGCTGGCAGGCTGCAGTCCATGAAGTCGCAGAGAGTCAGACCCAGCTGAGCATGTGGCACATACACACATGCTGGTCCTTCAGCCTCTCCCCCTCTGCGTCTGGCCCATCAGTATTCAGCCTAAAACACGACCTCTCAGGAGCACACCAGGCCACCACCCCTGTGTGGCTTCCTGTTGTCAGTCACTCCCAGCATAGTCATCCCTCTGAAGACCAGTCTGCAGTGCTGACTGCACTTCCACTCCTGTCTTCAATGACTTGCCAGCTTCCATCACCCCATCCAACCCTCAACCTGCTGAAACTCCTGAGGCACAGACCTGGGCCCTCTTTTCACCCTGCTCAAACCTCTTTCCTTTGGACATCTCCTTTTCATGCTGCTCCATGCCAACTGACAGCTCCTGAATATAGATCTTCAGCCCAGACCTCTCCCCAGAACACTTCCAACTTGGATATTCAAGGACCTGTTTTATATCTCTGTTGGACTGTGCCTCAGACATTCTAAACTCACATACCCTAAACGGAGCTCTTAGTAAACCCTTCACCAATCTTTTCTTCCATTCTTTCCATTGAGTAAATGGTACATCTGTCCATCTTGTAGCTCAAGAAACTTGGAACAGTTTTGATTCTCACCTCATGTTCACCTCCTCTTCAAATTCATCACCAGTGTCTCTTGATATTACTGCTAAAATACATTTCACTCCTTCCCCCGTGCCACCCAGGTCCAAGCTCCCTCTGGAATTTTGTACCCACTCAGCACTCAGGTCTCCATGCAACAGTCAGAGTGATCTTTGAAATGTAAATTGGGTCCTGGCACTCCTCTGTTTAAAACCTTCTGGGCCAGAATAAAATACCAGATGCTGGCCTGGCCTTGGTCCTGCACAGCCTCATCACCGGCCGCCTCACCTTTGCTCTCTTCATCTGACTCAGCTGCAGCGCCCCCTGCGGAGGCCTCCTCCCACTGCCCTCCGTGTTGCCTGCCCCACCACGCCGTGCATGCGCCTGCTGCCTCTTCAGTCGTGTCCAACTCTGAGAGCCAATGGATGGTAGCCCACCAGGCTCCTCTGTCCCTGGGATTCTCCAGGCAAGAATACTGGAGTGGGTTGTCATGCCCTCCCCCAGAGGATCTTCCCAACCCAGGGATCGAACCCATGTCTCCTGCAGCTCCTGCAATGCAGGCGGATTCTTTATCACTGAGCCACTAGGGAATCCCTCCCACCAGGCTGATCTCCAGCTAAACTCAACTGGAGAGGTTGTCCCTGACCACCTGGTCTCACCTGGGCCCCTCCTGATACTCTGTCCTTCCTTGGCCTGTCCTTTCCCTTCACTGTCTTTAATACAGTTTGATGTGTGTGTATGTGTCAGGGTGAGGGGGCGTCAGAAAGAAGGTCAGAGGAGGGCCAAGCCTCCCTCCCTTTCTCCTGCCCTACTGCCTGCTCTGGTGGACAGACCCTGAAACTCCTCAGCTTCTTCTAGTCTTGTCTCAGAGTTGATCTTGGACAAGGTCTACAAGAGTTATGCCAAGGGAGAAGAGAAAAAGAAACTACTAGCAATTCCGATGGAGAAGGAAATGGCAACCCACTCCAATGTTCTTGCCTGGAGAATCCCAGGGACGGGGGATCCTGGTGAGCTGCCGTCTGTGGGGTCTCACAGAGTCGGACACGACTGAAGTGACTTAGCAGCAGCAGCAGCAATTCCTACCCTGTGTCTTTGCCTGTTCACTTCTTCCCCCTATACCCAATTCCTGGGCTTCATGCCAGCTCCTGCAGAGAAATAGCCCAGAAGTGATGGTGAAGGGAAAGACACTGGAGGGATTGTTGGGTAATGGGAAACATTAGTGCCCCCACTTCTGTTTGTCTTAGTAAAAGCAGTAAACATCTTTAGCAGAACCTGGAAGGTGCTGCAGGTAAAAGGGCAGGAGGCCTTGGAAAAGCAGGGCCAAGAGAAGAAGAACAAGTCTCACCAGGCCCAAATAGCCCAGTGTTGACAGGGAGGAGCCCCTCCCCAACCCCCGACTGTGGCTCAGAGTAGATGGATGCCCCCTCGTGCCCCCTCCCAGGAGAAGCAGAGCCCCTGATTCACTGACCTGACATAGGAGGAACCTCCAAATACATTTTCCCATAGAAATGTAACTACACTCAGTGGTAAGTCTGTAGAGTATCATGCTGAGGATCAACTATGGATCAGCTAGGCCATAATCACCTTTTATGATATTATTACTAAAGAAAAATTTCAAGAGATTTATACAGTGGTTAAATATTTACTATGTGCCAAGAACTGTGCTCGTCATTGTCCACATGTTATTATTGCATTTGATCCTTCTTACAACACTAGGAGGGAAGTAGGCCCATTTTACAGGTGAGTAAACTGAGGTTTAGAGGTTAGCTTTCTTAAGGTCATACAGTGAGTAAGTGGTGGCTCCAGGACTCAAACCCAAGTTTGATTTCACATGTTAAACCACTGTGGTGAAATTTCAAACATAGCTATTTCTTAAAATAGGAACTACGTTTGCCTGAATATCTCAAGGCCCTTTTCCATCAACATTTTTTTTTAATCGTTCTCTTTATATCATCATTATATATTTGTTTGTCCTTTTTGAACACATTTTTTTTCTTTGGTCAAAATAAGTTACTTGGTCAGTATTCATTTGATATTATAAATATTAACTGCTCTTGTGACCATGATGAAAAAAAAAAAGATTTGGATTTGTTATTGCATTTTGAAATCTTAATCTTTTTTTCAGAGACTCATTTATATTTAAAGTTTTATTTCTTACTGAAAGGAAGAAGATTTCTCTCCCCACGTCAGCTATACTCTGCCTCTGGCTTCGGCACCTTCCCAGCCTTGAAAATACAATGCTTCATCTTCTTGAAAAGCTCATCTCCAGTGAGAGAAATTCTCTGAGAAGGATCAAATGCTTTATGAAAGACTCACTGCTGGTATGTGCTGGGTTTGAGGAGGAGAAAAACCCTTAAGGAAGACGCTGTATATTCTCTCTTTTAGTCAGCAAAAGGGGAAAATGTAAACAAACGAGCACTTGGCACCTTTTAAAATCATCATCTATCTACATTTTATTTTTGAAATACCTAATGTCTGGGGCTTTTCTCCTTGTGTTAAAAATAGGGCAAAGGAATTCCCTAGCAGTGCAGTGGTTAGGACTCGGTGCTTTCACTGCCTCAGGCCTGGATTCGGCCCCTGGATGGGGAACTAAGGTAATGTAAGCTGAGTGGCACAGCCAGGGGAAAAAAAACTTTATCGCTACAACTTCCCTGGTGGCTCAGATGGTAAAGCATCTGCCCGGATTTGATCCCTGGGTCAGGAAGATTCCCCTGGAGGAGGAAATAGCAACCCACTCCAGTACTCTTGCCTGGAAAATCCCATGGACAGAGAAGCCCGGTAGGCTACAGTCCATGGGGTCATGAAGAGTCGGACACAACTGAGCGACTTCACCTCACGCCTTATATCGCACATTCACAAGAATTGACGTTTGGCCAACAAATTTCTCATTTCCGGCTTCCTTGGTGACTCAGATGGTAAAGCATCTGCCTGCAATGGAGGAGACCTGGGTTCAGTCCCTGGGTTGGAAAGATCCCCTGGAGAAGGGAATGGCAACCTACTCCAGTGGTCCACCCTGGAGAATTCCATGGACAGAGGAGACTGGCAGGCTACAGTCCATGGGGTCGCAAAAGACTCACAGGACTGAGCACACACAGCACACACCCTATGAACAACGTGCTGTTCATTCTCCAAGCAAGAATGCTGGAGTGGGTTGCAGTGCCCTCATGCAGGGAATTTTCCCAACCCAGGGATTGAACCCAGATCTCCTGTATTGCAGGTGGATTCTTTACCAGCTGAGCCACCATGGAAGCCCCTATGAACAAGAGGAGGAATCAATTAACAAAGAAAATCATTCAAAAAATAAACTTCTAACCCTTCACTGGAGGAAAAATCAAATACTTAAAAGATACAAAATGACACCCCCAGAAAAATGGTTAGAACAACAAAGTAACTACAAAGAATTCTGACAGCTATTTTGGTGTCAGGCTGCCATCCTCGAACCCCCGCCTCTATGCAGGGGCTGCCCAGGCTCCCCTCCACTCAGAACTCAGGCCTGGGCAGTGTGGTGCTCAGTGGACCAAATGGGCCCCATTGCCTAATCCAGTGTCAGGGGCCCAGGCTAGCAGGGTGTCCTCAGAACCTGACCAATCCAGTGTTTTCCCTCTGTGGGGGGCAGCTCTGGAATTTATGTGCATTTTTGTAAGAGTCGGAGTAAAGACCAATGCACTCTGAATAAACAAAGCTCTCCGGGAGGTGTCATGCTTCCAGGCCTCCATCTTACAGGAACCTCGTGGGCTCCAACCGGCTTTCTTACTCGCTTTTGTCACCGAGGGGAGATATGGTGCAGAGATTTGTTTCCTCTTGTACAGATGGAGAAAGTTAGTTCAAGAGAGATAGATGGTGAACACTCAGATCTTAAGTTGGTGGCCAGGAAACTGGACTGGAGAGTGTTCCCCTGCCCGCTGAGCTGAGGCTTGTGTTGGGGGCAGGGTGTGTCTGTCTCTCATACAGCGCACTGAGATGGCTGAGTTTACACAACGTCCACCGAGATACCTTCTGTTTGGTTAATCCAGTTAGAACTTAGGTTTTCTCTCTCTTTCAAATTGGAGGCTGTGTGAGAGAATCATAATTGAATCTGCTGCCTTCTTCCTGTATCCCAGCTCTCTTTTTGGGTCCTGATCAGTCCCTACCAGGTCAAGAGTGTGACCACGGCCCTGCTTTACCTTCTCCCCGTCTCCCAGGCTCCTCTTTGCTGTCCCATCTTGGGGCCTTCGAGGGGACCGTGGATAGGGTCACAGTGACCAGCAGCCATGCTGCGTTCATCTGTGAGTTAGCTGGCCCAAATCAAACCCTGCTGATCTAGACGTTTACAATGTTTGATAGAAAAAAAAAGAAAAGAAAATAGATATAAAGATTGAAAGAGCCCAAAGAGAAAGAGAGATACTTTTAGGGAAATTCTGCTTGAACTCATCTTTCAAAACAGTTGCATTAAAAAAAAAAAAAAAAAAGTTGCATATTAAGGTGAGAAATAAGAATGTACCTTATATAAAAATAACTATAATATTCAAAATAAACAAAGGCTTTTAGAAGTCCTGGCAGCCCATTCAAAACATTACCTTTATTGTCAGGTAAATCTATTTCTAACGGAAAGATACATGCTATAGTTTCATTTTCTCTGGTCTTTTTTCAGTGGCAAAATATAGTAACTGAGCTATTTCCTTGCTTTCAAGGTCCTTATTAAATTTTCTTTAAGTCTTCTCTCTATGGAAAAATTCCAGTTTGATTTGATTCTGCAACCTTGTGATTCTAAATCTTCTTTGAGCTCTTTTTACCTGTGGCCCTCAGGCCTGAGCCTATCAGTAAACCCAGGATGACAGAGAGAGAGAGAGAAAGCAGGCATTCCGGTTAAACATTGCATTGTATAACCTTCAGTCTCCACTTTACGGTTTAAAACCATTTTCCCCCAAACAGTTTTGAAGTCAGTTGATTTACAAAAGCATTTATCAGGATCATGTGTATAGAGATGCAGAGCTTCCATTATGGTTAAAGGGGGATTTCAGAGGGTGTTATTGTGTTTAATTTATTGTGGCATTGGCAGGATGTAACCCCTCTGTTGCCTTACGGTTCAAGGAGGTAATTACAATACAGAGCTGCAAGTCCTTGATTGGCGTGGGCTGCTCTCCTCAGGATCCTGGGCCCTCGGTGCCGCACAACCAAGCAGGCTGGAATAAGCCTGTGACGTGACCGAGTGATTGGAAGGGTAACCTGAAGAACGTGCTTCCTGATTGCATCATCTGCTTCACTTATCAGAGCACGGTATCTCGGGGCCGTGACAGGACCCTGCGGAAGTATCAGAAAGATCTGG
Source organism: Bos taurus (assembly GCF_002263795.3). Lineage (NCBI taxonomy): Eukaryota > Metazoa > Chordata > Mammalia > Artiodactyla > Bovidae > Bos > Bos taurus. The sequence goes on along the minus strand of NC_037335.1, from coordinate 81,668,844 downwards.
AAGACTCGGATAGCATAGGACTGCTGTGCTTTCCTCTAGAAGTAACTTGATGCCTATTACATTAGAGTTAGATTCTGAGAATAATTAAAGTGTGATGGTCTAGTAACTTGTATTTTATATGGAGCACTGTTAATTATGTTTCCATCTCTTGGGACTATCCAGAATTAGCCCTAGAAGTTCTATAGTTACCAAGATGTTGCAAAAACAAAAGATAAACGTGTTGTACAGGTTGTACAAAGTGAAATGGTCTCTCCAAATGTTCTGTGGCCTCTCAGGGCCTCCAGGCTGGGTGTTTTCCATTAAGACTATGAATAATAAGGTGCTGACCTAATAGTCACCTGAATTCGAAGTGCATGTGTATGTTTTTTGACTTCTAAAATAAAAGTAAGTTTTCAAAACCTGTTTCCTTTTGAGGCTCGCTCTCTGACTCTCTCAGGCTGGACCTCCCCCAAGTCTATGGCCACCTGCCACATTTGATGCTCCTGAATAAATCGAGGTCTTAGCCTCAGTTTGTCATCCACTGAGCAGACTGACACTTTGCAAAAGCAGATGGTCTTGTGTTTCTCTTGACAGAACAGGCAATGGAGGACCATAATCCATAGCTTCAGACCCGACCTTAAAAACTCATGTCACCAAAAGCAGTGAAAGCCACTTGCTAATTATGCAGCTTTCTTGGCACTGTTTGGTTTCCCAAGGCTGGCCCCAAATCAGAAGGATGTTGTGTTTTCCAGTTACAATTCTGTTTGCGGAGCCCAGAAAGCTATTGTTTATATTCTACATTTGAATGAAAAGTGCTGGCTGGGTGGCACTGTGCTTGGCTGCCCTGCTGCATGCCCGGGCTGGGATAGACCCTGGTTCCCATGCCCTTCCATTCGATCCTTCGTTGGCTGGCCTCACATGCCGCCTGCCCCTCTAGCTGGGTCCAGAGATTTGCCCACGAAAGAGTGCAGCGGGAGGGGAAGGAAGGGGGATTGGTTTTGTTTATTCAGATTTTAAATCAGGAAACACTCCTGGTGTTTCTCTTCATAGCTGCACCAAAATTAGCTCTTTATCTTGTCAAGTGTACCTCAATAAAGATAGGGTTAAGAAAGTAGTTCTTGATCTAATAAGAGCTTAGGAATAACAAGCCTACAGATAACTCAGTGTCCTCCTTGACCTCCGTCATATGAGATAAGATGCATTCTTGTTTCCATTCTCCAGATAGTAATCATAGCCACTTCAGAAAGAAAAAGAGACTTATTTTACGCTGAACTCCAAACACAGTTCCCCTTTAATAAAAGATTATACCGAAGAATTAACTCTACATCCTGGGTGATGTCATTTTTCTCTGCTTGAATAACTTCTTACTAATGTTCTAGGGTTTTTTCTTTTCCTGCTTTCTCATTAGCAGTCTTTTAAACATTTCTTTTTTTTCTTTGAGCTCTTTAAAGTGATGCCTGTAATTTAACAAAAGCTAAAATAGATAATTTAGCAGTGATCCAATAGAGAAGTGTGGAGGTGGTTTATGCTTGTGGCTAAAAGGTAAAAAGAAACATCTGACAATAATTGCACTTTCCTGCATCGACCTCAGGGGGGCACCAGATCACCCAGCACTGTGAAGAAAAGAGACCTAGATGGCAAGTTCTGTTTTCACTGTTGGGAGGCAGGCCTTGGCAGCCAGTCAGAGATGAAGAGAGAGAAACAAAAAAAAACCCAAAACAGGGCAGTAGTTGACCTAGAAGGTCACTGCCACTCAGAGGCTGAGCCAAGAAGCAGCAGGGGGCTGAGGAGCCGTCTTCCCACCCAGGCTACACAAGCCAAGGGGAGAGACGCCGCTGGGCCAGGCGGAGGAACTTGAGGTTTGGGGGACTTTGCTCGGCTTCCAGAGCTGGCATCCCTGTATCTTAACGTTCTCAGACAGCGCGGGTAAATTTAAAACACAAAAGTACATTTGGTACTTGTTAAGTTTTTTCTTTTTTTTCCCTTAAGCCCAGAAATGACAGATTTATCACTAATTAAACAATAATTTCATTATAGAGTACTGAAAAAAAATCCTGGTAGTATAAACAACATCTGGTAAAGATTAAAAAGAAAGAATAATTTTTCCAAGCTCAAATTTGATGAAAGTAACACAAATGTTTTGAAACAAAATAGATCTTAAAATGCAAAAGGGATATTTACAGTCTTAAGTTTGGTATTTTGAAAGTAGAAAAGAAGAAAATGGCATAATAAAAACTACATGTTTATAAAGGTGCCTTATTTTATATGACAGATATGAAGATTATTTTATATAGGTAGTTTTTTTTAGACCAAATTGTTTTTGAAGTCAAAAGAGTCTATTGAAATGAAACTTAAAAAAAAAATTTTTTTTTAAGAGGAGTGTTATTTTTTGATGAATAGTCACCTTTTAATTTACATACATAGATTAACACAAGAGGTCCTGCTTGTCAAGGGTTTGGATGAGTCAGATACACAGTGGGATATGTTGCTGGCCATAAAAATAGACCATGAAAGAGAATCTACCCCAGGCTTACTGAACCTCAGTTTATCTCTCACCTGAAACTTCTCTATTTTTTAGGAAAAATATGTGTAAAAGATGATAAATGAAGAAGGCTTGAGAATTTTGTTTCCATGTCTTCGCTGCCTTTTTGTTTTTTACAAGAGGAATTCACTTTTCTCAGTGAATTACCTCAAATCAATAGTTTAATTTCCCTTTCTGGCTTGTATTCTCTCTCCCCTCTCCCCATACTCTTTCTATCTCACACAGATTCAGAAAATGATAGGAAAAAAGGAAAGATTTCTTCCTGAGAATTCTCAGGTGGCTAGTAATAATCGTTGATGAACTGGGATGAAGATAACAGGTTAGGCACCAAGGAGGGCTTCTCGGGTAGCTCAGCAGCAGAGAATTCACCTGCAGTGCAGGAGCCCCAGGTGACACGGGTTCAATCCCTGCGTCAGGAAGATCCCTGGAGAGGGCATGGCAACTCACTCCAGTATTCTTGCCTGCAGAAGCCCACGGACAGAGAGGAGCCTGGGGCTGCGGTCCAGAGGGTCACCAAAGTGTTGGGTCACAACTGAAGTGACTTAGCACGCATGCATAGACACGAAGGACAGAGAGTGAGCATGGGTGTTATTTGTGCAGTTCATGGCACAGAGTGGCAAGCCGGCCTCTTCCTCACCTCTGCCTACAAAGCAGCCTCGAAAACGCAGCTGCTGCACACTTCTCTGTGTTGCTTAGCCTTCCCTTGTTTTTTTTTTTTTTCTTCTGAGTGATGAGAATGGGCTGTCTGTCTGAGCAGAGAAGAAACAAGCAGTAGAGTCCTGGGTAGCTGTAGAAGAGGGAAGGGAATGTGCCCCTCAGAGCAAGCTGGCCCATAAGAAAAGGAAACCAGAGTCCAGGGCTTTCCCTCTTCTTCTGTTCCTCTTCTGACATTCAGTGAGACAACTGGGGGCAGGGTGAGAGAAGGGAAGAAGGGCACAACCGCTGTTACTGATGGCCTCCTGGTAATGAAGTTTCCCTAGACTTGAAATAATCTGTACATGGAAATCATTAGACCAGATGGAGAAGAGAAGAGCTTGAGAAGGAACAGATTTTGGCAGGATGGGAAAAACAGACAAACAGATGGAATCCAAGAAAGGTTTTCTTTTCTGTCGTCATTCTAATAGGAAAGATAATTGCTTGGTTTGTGGGGTTTCAGAGCTAGGACCCAGAAGTTTGAGTTGCAGAGTGACCTGTTGTGTTACTTTGGAGACCAATTTTACAAATAAAACAGGACACAGAGGGGTTAAATGTTTGCCTCTTTCCTCACATGGATGTGTAAAGATTTGGGGTGGGGGGAGTGGTAATTTATGGCTTCCAAAGAAGCATAAATTAAGACTTTAATTCTATTTGGAGGATTCCCTTGATAAGAAAAGCGGCTTAAGTTTGCTTTTGTGATTTGGTGTCCTTGGGACACATGCCTGGCCTGTGAGCACTCCGGGCTTCATGAGGGGACTCACTGACCCTGAAATTATGTGCTCGGAAAGTGTGAAGAGTCTCATTTTAAAAACCATCAGTAAAGGCTGCAGATGAGAAAGAGCTGTTCATAATTCTGGAGTGGCAAGGGAGACTGGTTTTTAAATCAAAATCTCTGCCATTGCTGTTTCAGTAGGGTTCCCTGGCATCTTATCTGTTTTGAAAGCTAAAACAGCTTTGTAGAAGCAGGTTAAGGGCAACCACAGTCTGAGCTGTTTGGACAGAAGGAAATCTAAGAGGAGAGTTGATCGGCATGGAGAGAACAGGCAGATTCCACACAGTCTATATATTTAAAACATTTGATTGAGCTGTTTCACTAGAAAACACTGCATGAAGGAAGAGCATGTCCAAGCTGTGGTCCTCTTTTCAACAGAGTCAGAACTTTCTTGCTTTCCCGCTTGCTTTTCAATGCAGCCCTGTTCTATGCATTGATCAGCCTTTTCTCTGCCATTTAGATATCTCTGTCATCAGGATAGATTGATTTTCTACTCGCATCAGGTTTATAGAGTGGTTCTGGAGTAGTTAGAAGAAAGGGAATGGTTCTATTTTACCATTTTCAATTTTAGTCTTATTTTCTGTCCGTGCGTTTTTAGCCTCTATGTGTCACATGACGGTGTTTGGTTCTCAAACACTCTTATTCAAGAGCCATATTGTCTATATATAAAACTTGGAAAAACTCTTCTGGCAAATTTGATGAGTCACATTTCTTCAAGATAGGCAGTTTGCTTTTCTCTTCTTGTTTGATATTTTCCATTATGAATACATAGAAACTTCCGTGATATTTTCTGGGCATATATCCAGGGACCTTTTAATAACTGTTAGTATTTACAGTGAGGCTGAGAAGCAGGGAGATAACTGACTTGTCTGAGATCAAAGTCAAAAAATACTCTACCTCTCTTCTGTTGAACCATCAATCGGCCAAATTACTTTCTTGAGTATGTAATGAATTTAATCTATGAAAAATTTTAGTTGGTTTCTTTTAGATAAAAATGGAAATCAACGAAAGATTAGGGAGTATTGACTACCTAGAAAGCAGAGATTTGCATCCTACAAATCATTAATCTCTTCAAATAAAAGGAGTTATCCCATCATTTTAACAAGTGGTAATGCTCTTTCCTGGAGCCTCTGTGACAGCTGTAATGGCGGTGTGTGAACACTAGGTGGCACACATTCAATGTTATTGTACATTTAGAAATGCCAGCACAGAACAGAGTGGAAGCTACTGGAGAGAGGCACCATTCTTTAGTCTGGCCTAGAAAAGATAAAAGATATGTATCCTTTTTTCTACTTTTCTTGTTGAGGGGGTATGAAAAACTGTTCCCCAAAGTTCAATGTGACTCAAAGAAATTCCATATAAAGCCTAATTTACTAACCTGTGGATGCTACTGTATTATATCTGTTTTAGAACACACATGGCATCTTCCTCTGGCTTAATCTCATGGTATGAGCTCCAGCCAGGATGATATGGGATCATGGAAATTTGCCCATGGTCCAGTGGTTAGGACTCTGCACTTCCACCAGCAACGGCCCAGGTTTGATCCCCGGGGTGGTGAACTAAGATTCCACAAGCCATGCGGCCAATAAAAAAGAAAAAAGCAAACAAAAAGATATGGAATCTGGGCTAGGCCCTCTGAAGCCCCACCCAGGCCACAGTAAGTTGGCTTCTGCAGATTTAAATCATCAAAACTCTCATAAAAATATTTGTGGATTAAATTAGATGGCTTTCCTAATTTAGTATGGAAAAATAAAGATGATAGTATCTTTATTTTTTTCTTCATCCTAAATAATTTAAGCTGCTAAATTCATAGTGCTCTAAGATGTAATATTATTTAGTTTGACGTGGTGGTGGTCACTGCTTTCCTTAATAATAATTTGAAATCACTATGTACTCATTTCCTAATCAGCAGGAATGAAAAGATAACAGGTCTAGCTTTGACTTTGAGGCACTTTTAAGTCATATGAGGAGATCAGACACATAGGGGACGTTACCGAAAGCTAGCAACACAGGGCTTCCCTGGTGACTCAGATGGTAAACAATCCACCTGCAATTCAAGAGACCTGGGTTCGATCCCTGGGTTGGGAAGATCTCCTGGAGGAGGGCATGGCAACCCACTCCAGTATTCTTGCCTGGAGAATCCCCATGGACAGAGGAGCCTGGTGGGCTACAGTCCAGGGGGTCTCAAAGAGTCAGACAGGACTGAGCGAATAAGCAGAGCACAGCACAGCAACACAGGTAGGCTATGCGTCTTCATTATAGCCTGCTGGTAGGCGGTATTTTCTGATTTCCCATGATACTTATTGACTCTTTTTTGTGTATCATGTGGGCTTATTGTTGAAAATCTGGGATTTACAGAGTATAAGTTGAATAAAGAAGAAGAAGAAAGGTCCATAATCCCCTTACCCCAAGAGAACTTCTGTTTGTATTTGTATGGAGGGCTTTTGCCACGGACTAGTTGTTCTGTTTTTTCTAACTCAAAGGAATATATCCATTTTCTAGACACCAGCAGTTGTGGACAACTCATTTCCCTGATAAGAGCGAGTCATTATTGATGAAATGCTTCTGATATTTTACTTTCTCCTGGTCTTTTCCTTTATAGCCTGAAGCTGCTGCCTGCCACCCCGCCATTTTCAGAGTTGTTGATGAAATATTCAGGTAAATATTGTGCTGTTTCTGCTCGTAATTGGTCTAAATATGTTCAGCTTCCAAATATGAATAAAAAATTCTGTGGTAGTCTCTGGCTGTACCATGGGGAAATTAGATTCTAATTCCATCCCATCCTGCTGAGCTTTTTGGTAAAATGCAAATGTCAATGTGTATTTAAAAGCCAATGCCTGAGAACTAAGATAACTATCTTTTTTTTTTAACCTTTTAAAAATCGAATAATAATGGTTGAAAATCAGAATTGAATTAGATTTTGCATCACGCATTATTCATGTAGAGTTTTTCTCAATTAAAAATAAAGGGTAGTAGTGTTCTCCCTTCACCACATGAGGGCTGACCAATCTTTTTAAAGCTAAGGAATACTAAAAATAATAAATAAATAATGCCATTCTTAACAGAGCACTTCTGAAAGGCAGAATCAACTATGCATGTTATCTAACAGCACACTAATTTTTATTCTGCAAATACAAGAACTTCTTGGTAAATGCAGTGGATTTACAACGATGAAAGATGAGCCCACTGGACACCAGGTTGGGTTATGACTGACAGTTAGTGAGGGGCCAGACCCCACGCGGGGAGCTTGCCCCCAGTGGACAGGTGGGTGGCCAGCCTCTTTCCTGGGTGCTCGTGCAGCCAGAGCCAGGGTATCTACCCTCTTTATCCAGTTCCCCTCAAACTCAGCAAATAGAGGCCCCACAGCAGACAGCAGACATTGGAAAAAGCAATTACTTGCTTTACAATAGCAAGTAATCCAGCACTCAAGTTGGTCTTGAAACATATGAGCTTTAAGCTAAATTAGTGTAGAAATAAGTCAGAATGCTGTTTTTAGTTTAAAGCTAGCAAAGTTTCAGTTCTATTTTTTTTTTTTTGGTGTTGTTTAAACAAACGTAAAGAAAAGTTAGTTGTATGAAAATGCATAGAAACCAAACCAGGAACATGCAGATTCTTCCACCCCTTTGCTGGATATCCCTGGGGCACCCCTTTCTCCACTTGCAAAAGGAGAAGTTCTGTGGATGTTCCATTTGTGGGTATACAGTGTGCAAATATTTGTAAAGAGCATCCCAGGCCCACGTGGAAGAGATATGAAGTGCTTAATAATTTAAAAACCAAGAAAGGGAGCTCTGCACATTGCAATTTTAAAGGAAGTCCTCAGAAAAGGGAGTGACAGATTTCTCCTGCTTTCACGCAAGAACTGAAATCTGATGAGCTGACATTGCTGCTGAAGCTTATGGCACAAAAAGAATGTTTCCATGTTTCCCTTTTACATATTTTGGTTCACATATTTTCCAGATTAATCACTGAATGTGTTGTGATCTGGCCTTGCATTGTTCAGGTCCGCACTCCTGGAAACCGATGGAGCCCCAGAAGTACTAGCCGGCCTTCAGGTGTTTACACGATGCTTTGTAGAAGCTCTGGAAAAAGAAAACAAGCAGGTTCGTTATATTGCAGATATTATTCATTCCCCCAAGGAAAAAGAGGCTGTTAAGAGTATTTGATTAATCATCAGAAAAGAGTACTTTATTTTCAGTGATTTTGGTAGACTGTTTTGTTCATGGAGAAAGTTTCCAAACAAATACACCAGCAAAGGAAAAACCATTTTGAGTGTGTACTCAGTCGTGTCCAACTCTCTGGAACCCCGTGGGCTGTAGCCCACCAGGTTCCTGTGTCCATGGGATTTCCCAGGCAAGAATATTGGAATGGGTTGCCATTTCCTCCTCCAGGGAAAATCATTCTAATTGAAAGTAAATCAAGATGGTTCCTATCTGTCCCGTGTCCTGGTACCCAGAAGCATTTATCTATTGCTATGCAGAGAACTCTACCATATGATCAGGTGCCACCCCGGAGGGTGAACTTTCTGGGCCCTGTGTTGTACACTGTTTGTTGAGTAAGACTCTGCCCCTCCCAGGCCAGAGAGGTATTCTAGAGTCTCTATGGCATGTGCTAAGAAGGAAATGGCACTTATTATAAAGCAATACTGGACATTCTTAATTATTAGTTTCCATTCATATCAGAGGCCTAAATGTGAATTGGATTCCAGGAGAGAGAGGAGGTAGTGAGTGTGACACTATTCTGTTATAATTTGAATAATTATAGAGGAGGAACTGGGAATGGCCATGACCAAAACGTGTGAGTTGGACTCAGTCAGTAAGCAAGAAGCCAGGCCTAGGGACCTGCACTGGGAGGGCGGTCAGCAGAGGCAGCTGACCAATAGAGTGACTTGTGAAACTGGAGCCTTTTCTACCAGAGTTTTCACCTTTGGGAATTTTAATTGGCCTGCACTTCTAATGGCCACAGACCTGATGTCTGTGTGGTCCTTTGCCCGTTGAAGTGCCTGAACCCACTGCAGTTTCTTGTGAGGTCATGGTCCCTTGGGATGCTTTCTGCAGTTTGCCTTAGGGGAGCAGTGCTGTGATGCCTGCTGTACTAAAATCCCATAGACCCCTATGCCAAGAAACCTCTCAGGTTTTAGCAGATGTTTCTGTTTTTAAGGCAGTGATAAATATTTATGATGTTTTTTTCCCGTCTTCTCCTTCCCTAGGGAAGTTAGCTAGACTGTAGCAAACAGCATTATCAATGGTGCCCAGCCTGGAATTCTGGAGGAGAGCTCTGCTGAAAGGCACTGGTTGGCCCTCATGCTTATTTTGAGGCAAACTATAAATATCTTTTATCCTCCCTGAACATTCTTTGTTTTTCCAGTTAGGAACTAACCTCTAAAAAACCTGCACCTTGAACTCCTGAAACAGACCGAGGTTGGGGTGGAGGGCACTGGTAAAAGACGTGTTGCTCTGTACCGTTAGCTTGAGTCTGTCTTTCTTATTAACTTTGTCCTTGAGTTGCAGGGTTGGCCCTAACACTTTAGATTCAGACTTACAGTCACTTTTAATTTAGGATAGTACCCTGCCCACGTGTCTGCCTGCCAGTTGCGGAGATGCAAGAGATGCAGGTTAGATCCCTTGGAGTAGGAAATGGCACCCCATTCCCATATTCTTGCCCGGAAAATTCCATGGGTAGAGGAGCCTGGCGGGCTGTAGTACATGGGGCCACAAAGAGTTGGACACGACTGAGTGATTGAACATACACCCTACCCAGGCTACACGTATCTGGTGGTGTAAGGGACACAGAATGGGTCCTGGTGGAAGGCGAAGCAGGGATCCAAAAAAAAAAAGCCAGAAATTCACTGTCCTTCCCTTGGGCTCAGGATGCAAGAGCAACAACCTCTTCACTTTGTAGATGCCTTCGTCCCCATATGTCATGTCATGTCTCTTCCTGGGGCTGTTCCTGACTGCCTGCCTTTCTAGGCAGTGCCGTCCTCATCATCAATCCCCGGCCTTCCTGAGTGCCCCTGCATAGATTAATCATAACCCCTGATGCGTGACACCCTCTGTCCTATGATCCATGTGTAACCCTCTTTCTTTCTGTGTTTTATTCATTCATCCACATATTCATTATTAATAAATGAATATCTACCAACCTGACATCGATTCATGGGGTCGCAAAGAGTCGGACACGACTGAGCGACTGAACTGAACTGAACTGACATCTAACAAGACCTGTCCCCTAGTAGAAACTTCAGGTTATTCCCATGCTCCTCTATTCTATCATCCTGACTTTCTCCCTTCAGGTAACTGCTGTCCTTTTTTTTTTCTGAAAAGTTTGATCATGTATATGTTGTTGTTTAGTAGCCAAGTCATGTCCAACTCTTTGTGACCTCCTGGACTGTAACCCATCAGGCTTCTCTGTGCATGGGATTTTCCAGGAAAGAATACTGGAATGGGTTGCCATTTCTTTCTGGAGAAGGTCTGTCCTCCCAACCAACCCAAGGATTGAAACCACACCTCCTGAGTTAGTTGCTGCTGCTGCTAAGTCGCTTCAGTCGTGTCCGACTCTGTGTGACCCCATGGACTGCAGCCCACCAGGCTCCCCCGTCCCTGAGATTCTCCAGGCAAGAACACTGGAGTGGGTTGCCATTTCCTTCTCCAATGCATGAAAGTGGAAAGTGAAAGTGAAGTTGCTCAGTCGTGTCCGACTCTTAGCGACCCCATGGACTGCAGCCCACCAGGCTCCTCCATCCATGGGATTTTCCAGGCAAAAGTACTGGAGTGGGGCGCCATTGCCTTCTCCGCCTGAGTTGGTAGGCAGATTCTTTACCACTGAGCCACCGGGGAAGCCTGATCATGTGTATATGGTTGTTAGACGTGTTTTCTTTATTGACTGCTTTTGCGCTTTATAACGGGAACGGCAGGTGAAAGTGGCCCTGCGTGTGCAGCCTTCTGAGCCTTGGTCTTTCCAGCAGTGTGTCCCCAGGCTGGCCCTGTGCTGTGGGTGGTGCTGGGGTTGCCTGTAGTGCTCTGTGGGGAGAGTGTATACAGCGTAGCTGTCTTCCTGGTGGTGAGCCTTTGGATTATTTCCAGATTTTGTTTTCTTTCCTAAATAGAGTCTCTCTGAACATTCAAGATATGCTTAAGAGCGCTAGTGCTGCCTCTTAGGTGTGCAGAGGCAGCTGTGGCGGGTACTGCCAAATTGTCGCCCTGCGTGGTTGTGCCAGTTTACACTCCCCCCAGTGGTTATGGGAAATCCCATCAATCCGCATTCTTTCCCATTGTCAAAAAATGTTTATCTTCAGTGCTTCTCATTCTCTTTTTTATCCTTTCCTCTCATCCTTGTTTTATTTGGAGAGCATAGTTGCAGCCCCATCAATGTGCCCAGTCAGACTAGTAGCCAAAAACTTAAGGCTGTCATGACAGGCCTTTTTCCTGAACTTGCCTAATGGCTCCAGGACAAGCAGCAAATCAGTTCAGGTTCTGGTTCTAGTAGTGACAGAGTTTAATGATGTATTGGACTAAATTGCCTACAGATAAAAATTATAAACTCTGGAGAAAATATTTTTTAAAAACTATTTGAAGGTACTGGAAAGCAACCCAAAAAGCAGATTAAAAACTGGAGGGGTTTCAACTCTTGAAAATGTAAACCACATTGGGTAATCTTCTAACTTTTCCCAGAGGGCTCTCCTGTGAGGGGTGGGAAGGAGATTAAATGAGGCTGGGGGTGGCCCGAACCCAAGGCATAATCTGATTGGCTTGAGGTGTCAAAAGACAGAGCTGTGGGCTGCCAGAACAAAACACAGATGAGGCAAAAGAAACTAATCTCAGAAGATAAACCTAGGGACTCCCCTGGTAGTCCAGTGGTGAGGAACTCGCTCACCAATGCTGGGGACATGGCTTCAACCCTTGGTTTAGAAAGACCTCACATGCTACAGAGCAGCTAAGGCCATAGCCACGACTTCTGAGCCTGCACGCCCTAGAGCCCGTGCTCCACGGCAAGGGAGACCACTGCAACGAGAGGCCTGGGCACCCCAGTGAAGAGTAGCCCCCTCACTGCAACTAGAGAAAGCCCATACGCGTCAACAAAGACACAGGGCAACTGATACCTAAGTAAATAAATAAAATGTTTAAAGATCAATTCAAATATACCTACAAGTACATTAATTACAAAAACTAAGTGAAAACCAACTAAATATACTAGGTAAAAAGGAAATATGTCAGACTGAATGAAAAACTAAGACCCACTATATGTTGTTTTCAAGAAATCCATTCTAATTATAAAGACACAGATTAAAAGGAAGGAAAGAGATATGTAAATAATAAGCACAAGAAAGCTGGTCTGGCTCTACAAGCAGCAGACAGATTAGGTTTTAAGATAAGGAGTGTGGACAAAAGAGAGGGACAGTTTATATAGTTCATCATGAGAAACACCAATTACAAATGGATATATGCCTAATAACAGAGGTCTGAGATACACAAAGTAAAAACAGAGAAGTAAAAAGAGAAACAGGCAACTCCACAGTAATACATAAAATACTTGGGAGAAAATTTAACAAAAGGTGTATAAGATCTCTATGTGGAAAGCCACAAAATAAGAAAACTTAAACATATGAAGAGAAACCATAATCATGAATTGTTGAGATGCCTGGTTCAATGTGATCCTAGTTAAAATCCCAACATAGTTCTTAAAACAGAAATTGATAGGCTGATTCTAATGCAAAGAACCTAAAGTAGCCAGGATAATTTTGAAAACAAAAAAACCCTCCCCCCAAAATCAGAGGACTCACACTGATTGATTTCAAGACTTTAAGCTACAGTAATCAAATTCAAGACAGTGAGGTACTGGCAAAAGGATAGACCAGTGGAACAGAATCGTATCTAGATATTTTCGTGTAATCAACTGGTTTTTGACAGAGATGCCAAGGAAGTTAAATGTGGAAGGTTTTCAACAAGTGTCAGTGAAACAGCTGGACACCCAGATGAGAAAACATGGACCTCTACCTCTCAGACATGAAAATTCATGAGACGGGTCATAGACTTCAAAATAAATGCTGAAGCCATAAAGCTCCTAGAAGAAAATGAGAGTATGTTTTTTGACATGAGGATAATCTAATATTTCTTAGAAGGAATGTAGAAAAGCACTAAGAAGTATGAGAAAAATGGATAAATTAGACTTCATCAGAATTTAAAATGTCTGATCTTTGTAGACATCCTTAAGAAACTGAAAAAGCGATCCACCCAGCAGGTAAAAAATATTCTCAATACATATATCTAATAGGGGATTTGTGTCCAGAATATATAAAGATCTTTTACAACTCAAGAACATAAGAAACAACTCAGTTTTAAAAATGGACAAAAAAAATAAAATAAAAATGGACAAAAGACTTGAATACACACTTCAAAAAATATGTATAAAATGAAAAGTGAAGTTGCTCAGTCATGTCCAACTGTCGTGACCCCATGGACTGTAGCCTGCCAGGTTCCTCTGTCCAAAGGATTCTCCAGGCAAGAATACTGGAGTGGTAGGGGTCTTTACAACCTCTAGACATTCTTTGGATTATATAACTTCATTGTTAACACCAGCAAGCGGGTACTCTTTCTGGCCCCTTCTGATGCCTATGTCAGAAGCTTTCTCTATCTCCTTTATACTTTAATAAAACTTTATTACACACACACACACACAAAAAAAAGAATACTGGAGTGGGTTGCCATTTCCTTCTCCAGGGGATTTTCCCGACCCAGGAATTGAACCCAGGTCTCCTGCATTGCAGGCAGGTTCTTTACCAACTATAAGGGAAGCCCAACAAGTATGTGAAGCAACTGGAATTCTCGTAAATTGTTGACCAGTTTGAAAAATTACATAGCAATTTCTTACAAAGTTAAGCAAGCATCTACTCTATGACCTAGTAATTCCATTCCTATGGTATTTACCCAAGAGAAACAACAGCACATGTCTACAAAAAAGAAATATGAATGTTAGTTGCATCTTTATTCATAATAAAACCCAAACTGGAAACAATTCAAATGTCCATCTATGGCAGAATAAATAAACAGATTATGGTATATTCATACATAGTTCTACTTTAGAACAATTTCCTTAAAAAATGAAGTATTTAATCCACAGTAACAAGGATGAGTCTCAAAAGAACATGTTGAGCCAAGGAAGCCAAACAGAAAGAAACACACACTCTTCTGATTCCATTTGTGTAAAATTCAAGAATATACAAAATTACTCTCTCTCATCAAAATAAAAAAATACCAGATGCCGGGGTGGGGTGGAAGGATTGACTGTAACAGCTACAAGGGAACTTTCTGGGTGATCGAAACGTTCTGCGTCTCGATTGGAATGATGGTCACGCTGAATTTACACATTTACCAGAAGTCATCAAATTGTACACTTAAAGCCCTTACAATTCACTGTAGGCAGATTTTACCTCAACGTTTTACAAAAGTGCTTCGGAGCTGCTGTGCCTTCCGAGGGCACGGAGGGTACAGCGCTTTGGCCCTCAGAGGATGTGTGAGCACCTCTGCTACTTTGTGATAAAACCCATCTCCCAGCTGCCTTGGAAACTCTCACATAAATAGAGTTATGTATATAACTGGGTTCATGTGAGGTAAAGAACTGATATAAAGACATCAAGAGCATAACTTTACTTTTCTTAAGTCCTGGAAGGCATCTTTAAAAAGGTTTAATTTTTTAGAACATATTTATAAGATTATCAGAAGCATCTTTTATTTTTGATCAGTGTGCAAGACATTATGACCACATAAAGTACTGGAATTTCTTTTGGGGGCAGAGGATGCAATATTTTATATTTCCTTAAACCTTTTCCAATGCTAATATTCAAACGGCTTTAAATTTTTTGTTCTATTATAGTTGAAGTTTGCACTCAAGACCTACTTTCCTTATGCTTCTCCAGCTCTTGTCATGGTGCTCCTCCAACACCCGAAAGGTATGTGAAGGTTGATTCTGCCCATATTAAAATAATTTCTGGGAAAGTACAGGGACAAAATCATAACCCTTTCCTCCCAGTTCTTTATCTGTAAAACCAGGGAGATGGATAATGTTCCTTTAAACTCTCAGCATCACACATTCTGTGGATTTTGATATGAGAATTTGCTTGGCTTCCCAGTTACGATCATTTACTAAAAGAAAGGAAAACAGTGGCCTCCAGTTGGGTTTTGACAGTCTGTTCTGGTTAACACAAGGCCTCTGCTAGTGCCAGGAAGGTCCACCTGGATGCCAGGAACAGGCTAAGACTTGGCTGATTTGGAATAAAACAGTACATTTATCTTTATTTCATTCTTTCTTCTCTGTGCCCCCTGCTGCAAATGAAAAGATAAAATGATGAAGGAAGCTAAGGAAATTTAGGGGAAATTTCTCCTAACCTAGCCAAGGGAAGTCTTTTGAAAGAATTCAGTAAGTATGTTAGACCACAGCCTTCTGTGATTTCATCTGCCAGCCTTCCAGAGGCCATATTCATCTGGGGAAGTGATGAATCTGTCCTCATTCAACTGATGTTGATCTATTAACATGCCTGTGAGCTCCTGTTTATGAAACGTTTCAGAAATAGAGAATACAGACATCCTTCCCCACTAATGCCTGAAATCTAAGAAGAGGTGACACTGAAACAAGACAGACTCTATGCTGTAGAAAAAGGCATCTCATCTGACCATGGGAAGATAGGAAGGACCCATAATATGTCCTTTCTGTGCCATTTTCCCCTACCTTTTTTTTCCTGAGACTTGAAAAAGTAGATTCACTTGAGGAAAGTGTGATTTGAGGTTTCAGAGCATTTTACAAAAACAAAAATACTCTTCCCTTTTCTAAAAGATTAAGTTCTCACCCAAAGTGACCCACTGTCCCCTCAGATGCCAGAGGTGGAGGTGGAGACAGGCCTGGTGGGATCTCTGGTCAGCAGTTTTGTGAAACTTACACTGTGGGAACACAATGGGAAAACTTTAATAAGACAGGAGCATCAGTGATTCCCTTTCTGATTTTTTTATTTTTTTTTTATTTTTTATTTTTTTATTCCCTTTCTGTTTTTTTATTTTACTAGGCAAGTCTCACAGCCTAGGTCAGATCAGCAAAGTCCAAGGTCAGCCTATGTAGTAAGCAGCTAAATGAGCGCCACAAAAAATATCAGGGTGGTTACTTTTTAAGTTTGGACATCTACAAACTAAAGACTATTTGTGCTGGTTCCTGCATAATTTTCTGCATATTACTTTTGGAAAAAATAATGTTATATCCACAGATTGAAGGGTTTCTTAAGAGTAGAGTCTTCTATTCATCAAAGATTGATTTTATGCCCACTGTAAAGTCCTATGAGGTATAAAAGATGAGTCACTTATGAACCCTGAATATCCAGGAGCTACAAGTAAAAGAGACATAAAATAACTATCTAAAAAACTAATAAAAGGAGAAAATGAAAATGCCTTGAAAGGCTGCAAATCAAGAGTTACGAGAACTCAGAAGAGGGAGAGAGATAATTTATGATTCTTTAATCTGTAGCATTTGTGGGGTAGCAGTGGTTCCTGTATCACTTACATTATCTTTCTGGTGTATTTAATTACAGAATCTATCACTACATGGAAATGTGATAACCTTTTTCAGCTGTTGTTTAAAACTACAGATCTATACATGCTCAGAAGTGTTTAAGACCATGGGAAAAATGTGAAACCAGAAAAACTTAAGAAAAGACATTTGTCTTTGTCTATATAATATCCATATGTTTTTTTCTGGCCTTTTAAAATCATTGTAAACCTGAAGTCATATTCTAAATTCATCCCAATCATAGTTGGGAAGCACATTCCTAATTCCTTATTGACTATTTTTTTTTTTAATATATTTTGAAACCACAAATTATTAGTGAGAGATGAGGGGGTGGATGAGTAGAAAAGAAAAAAAAGCCGGGCATCTTCAACATAGCCTTCCTAAATCCTACTGTGGGCTGCCTGTGCAGTCTCATGTACCTGAATTAAAGAGCCTTTGAAGTTTAACTCTGTGTAACACTAACAGGTCTTTCTTCCCAGGCCTGAGAGATGGATTCTGGCAGGGATCAGCTTGAGGGTGGTGGTATGGATTCCGTGGACCGGGAAAACTAGGCCTTTCCCCTAAATGGGCCCCTTCTGGTCTCCACTGCAGTCGATTCCTACTAGGTTTGACTTTTTTTCAGCTTCTCTCTGATGGCTCTCTCCACCCACAGATATTCCGCAGGGACTATGGCACCAGTCACTGAAACATATCTCTGAAATGCTCAAAGAAATAGTTGAAGACCATGGGTAAGCAAAGACCGATGACTCCTAGATCTCTTTCACACGTGGTTTCTCTGGTATCCTTATCTTCCCTGTGAGCAAGGAAAGATAGGGGAAGGCATTGCAAGCATACCTCGGAGATATTGCAGGCTCGGCTCCAGACCACGGCAATAAAGGGAATCACGTGACCTTTCTGGTTTCCCCGTGCATATGAAAGTTAGGCTTACACGGTCCTATGGCATTATGTCTTAAAAAAACGTATACATACCTTAATTTAAAAGTACTTTATTGCTAAAAAATGGCAGTGACTCATAATCTTTTTGCCTTGATGATGACGCTGCTGAGTGATCAGGATGATAGATGCCAAAGGTTGGAGTGGTTGCGGAAGTTTCTTAAGACAACGTGAAGTTTGCCACATCAGTTGACTCTTCCTTCACAAATGATTTCTCTGTAATGTGCAGTGCCTTTGGATAGCGTTTTACCCACAGCAGAACTGCTTTCAAAATTAGTCATTCCTTTCAAACCCTGTCACTGCTTTATCATCTAGTGTATGTGATATTCTAAATTCTGTGTTATCATTTCAGCAGTGTTCACAGCAACTTCACCAGGAATAGATTCCACCTCAAGAAACCACTTTCTCTGCTCATCTGTAAGAAGCAGATCCTCATCTGTTAGAGTTTTATCATGAGATTGTAGCCATTCTGTCTTCAGTCTCCACTTTTAGTTCTACTTCTCTTGCTATTTCCACCACATCTGCAGTTACTTCCTCCACTAATGTCGTAAACCCCTCATAGACATCCATGAGGGTTGGAATCAATTTCTTCCAAATCCCTGTTAATGTTGATATTTTGACCTCTTCCCACGAGTCCCAGTGTTCTTGACGGCATCCACAGTGGTGAATCCTTCCCAGAAGGGTTTCTGTTTACTTTTGCCCAGATCCCGTGGAGGAATCACCCTCTACACCAGCTATTTGTTTTGTTTTTGGTCACTAAGTCATATCTGACTCTTTGTGACCCCACGGACTGTAGCCCACTAGGCTCCTCTGTCCATGGGACTTCCCAGGCAAGAATATTCATCCAGGGAATCTTCCCGGCCCAAAGATTGAATCTGCATCTCCTGCATTGGCAGGAGGATTCTTTACCCAGAGCCACCAGGGAAGCCCATGGCAGCTACAGCCCTATGAAATGTTTTTCTTAAATAGTAAGAGTTGAAAGTCAAAATGACTCCTTGATTCATGGACTGCAGAATGGATGTTGTGTTAACAGGCATATAAACAACGTTCATTTCATTGTTCTCCATCAGAGCTCTTGGGTGTCCAGGTGCAATGTCAGTGAGCAGTATTATTTTGAAAGGAATATTTTTTTTTCTGAGTAGTAGATCTCAACGTATTCAGTATGTTCAGTCACTCAGTCATGTCCAACTTTTTGTGACCCCATGGACTGTAGCCTGCCAGGTTCCTCTGTCCATGGGATTCTCTGGGCAAGAATACTGGAATGGCTTGCCATTTCCTCCTCCAGGGAAAATATTCAGTAAAACATTGTAAATAGACGTGCTGTCATCCAGACTTCATTGTTCCACTGACAGAGCATAGGCCGAGCATCATTCTTCAAGGCCCTAGGATATCCAGAATGGTAAATAAGCATTGACTTTAACTTGAAGTCACCAACTACATTAGTCCCTAGCAAGAGAGTTAGTCTGTCTGTTGAAGCTTTGAAGCCAGGCATTGATTTTTCCTCTCCAGCTGTAAAAGTCCTAGATAGCATCTTATTCTAATATAAAGCTATTTCATCTGTATTGAAAATTTGTTGTTTAGTGTGCTGCTGCTAAGTCGCTTCAGTCATGTCCAACTCTGTGCGACCCCAGACGGCAGCCCACCAGGCTCCCCTGTCCCTGGGATTCTCCAGGCAAGAACACTGGAGTGGGTTGCCATTTCCTTCTCCAATGCATGAGAGTGAAAAATGAAAGTGAAGTCACTCAGTCGTGTCCGACTCTTAGAGACCCCAGAGACTGCAGCCCACCAGGCTCCTCCGTCCATGGGAGTTTCCAGGCAAGAGCACTGGCGTGGGGTGCCATTGCCTTAGTGTAGCCAGCATCGTTAATAACTTACTGCAGCTTTTACACCAGCACCTGCTGCTTCACCCTTCGCTTTTGTGTTGTGGAGATGGCCTCTTTCCCTCATGAACCGACCCCTGCTAGCTTCAGACTTTTCTTCTGCAGCTTCCTCACCTCTCTCAGTCCTCACATAATTGAAGAGTCAGGGCCTTACTCTGGATTAGGGTTTGGTTTAAGGGAAATGTTGTAGCTGGTTTTGATCTTCCATCTATACCACTACAGCTTTCTTCATATCAGCAATAAGACTGTTTTGCTTTCTTATCCTTCATGTGTTCATGAGAGTAGCACTTTTAATTTCCTTCACAAACTTTTCCTTTGCATCCATAACTAGGCTAACTGTTTGGTGCAAGAGGCCTATAGCTCTCAGCCTATTTCGGTTTAAACATGCTTTCCTCAGTGAACTTCATGATTTCAACCTTTTGAAGTAAGAGATGTGCAGCTGTTCCTTTCACTTGAACACTTAGAGGCCGTTGTAGGACATTGTTGGCAGTTGCTCAGTCGTGTGCGACTTTTTGCAACCCCATGGACTGCAGCACACCAGGCTTCCCTGTCCTTCACCATCTCCTGGAGCTTGCTCAAACTCTAATCTGTTGAGTCAGTGATGGCGCCCAACCATCTCGTTCTCTGTCATCTCCTTCTCTTCTTGCCTTCAATCTTTCCCAGCATCAGGGTCTTTTCCAGTTGAAGAAAAGGGCATTGGTTGGACTAACTTGAATATTGTTGTGTCTCAGGGAATAGGGAGGCCCAAAGAGAAGGAGATAAGACAACCGACTGGTAGAGCAGTCAGAACACACAGATTTATCTTTTAAGTTCATCAGCTTATATGGGCACAGTTCATGGTACCCCAAAACAACAGTAGCAACATCAAAGATCACAGATCACCATGATCAATATAATGGAAAAGTTTGAAATATTATGAGAATCACCAAAATGTACATAAAAACAGGAAGTGGGCAAATCCTGTTGGAAAAATGAAGTCAGTAGACTTGCTTGATGCCAGGTTGCCACAACCTTCAATCTGTGGGGAAAAAACACCATTTTCTGTGTTTCTGTGCAGTAAAATGAGGTATGGCTGCATGTATCCCCAAACAGGCATACACACTGCTGAGTAAGAAGTGGAAGGAGCACTGCAAGCAGCTCAAAATAAATAGGCTGCATGTGTAAATACCTGGCCTAGAAGCTGTTGAGAGTAATGGCTGGTGTTAGATCTGGAAATGTACAAGTATAACAATACATAGACTACTGCTGCTGCTGCTAATCGCTTCAGTCGTGTCCGACTCTGTGGGACCCCATTGACGGCAGCCCACCAGGCTCCCCCGTCCCTGGGATTCTCCAGGCAAAAACACTGGCGTGGGTTGCCATTTCCTTCTCCAATGCATGAAAGTGAAAAGTGAAAGAGAAGTCACTCAGTTGTGTCCGACTCTAGCAACCCCATGGACGGCAGCCTACCAGGCTCCTCCGTCCATGGGACTTTCTTGGCAAGAGTACTGGAGTGGGGTGCCATTGCCTTCTCTGATACATAGACTAGACCTTAGGAAAAAAGCACTGCTCACATGCTGCACCCCCCACCCACCCCCCTCCCCCTGGCTTGCAAAACAAGAATGGCATCTCTCTAGGCCCTTCTGTCTACTCTGCCTCTCTAGGGAAGGAAATTCTAAACTTCTCCTGCATGGTAGGATGAAATGTTTATTTTCCTCCTCTTTATAATAAATTTTTGTCTGAAATTAGAAAATCCATTCTAACATGATTTCTAATATTATATTAGATAAATATAATATTAGGGAAATAACACATATATTATTTCCCTAAGACCACTCACATTTAGACTTTGCTAAGTTCTTTGCAACATAGCGCCCTCTGCTTCCTCTTAACTTCCTTGCTTTTAGAGTATTTTATTCATTGTCTATACTAGTCTGTGCAGGTAGACGTAAGAGACCCGGTTCAATCCTTGGGTTGGAAAGATCCCTTGGAGAAGGAAATGGCAACTCACTCCAATATTCTTGCCTAGAGAATCCCATGGACAGAAGAGACTGGTGGGCTGCAGTCCATATGCTCACTCAGAGTCGGACATGACTAAAGCAACTTAGCATGCGTGCATGCACACTAGTCTACTAAGACTGTCTTCATTTGTTCCCTTTGCCACTTTTCCTACTTGAAATTCTCTATAATCTCATTACTGGTCATCACAAATTGTGGCCAGTGCTCTTCTGCTTATCATCACTGATGCAGGTTTGGGTGCCAAGTACTCACCCCACCCCAAGACTCTTACCAGTAGGAGAGACAGAACCAGCAGGAGAGACAGACAGCCAAGTGGGCATCAGAGGACTGGCTGTATTAATGACCTTCCATGCCCTGGCAGCCCCCAGTGCACCGTCTGGTTATCTGTGTTGAAGAGCAGGATAAGGCCCCAGACTTCTTGGGGGCCCCACCTAAACCAGATCACCCTCCACTAGGCTTCAGGCCACCTGCTGGGAGGGGTCTGTGAGTAGCTTTAGGCACCTTCTCAGCCAGCCCCATGGGACTGCCTTGCACACTCAGCTGCTAGAAGAAAGGAGGGAGCATTCCCAGGCCTTGAACCGTGATCCGCGCGGGATGCCCACGTGGGAGCAGGGGGCATGGGGGACCCTGCTCAGCTTACTCATCTGTGAGGCCTGCAGGAAGGAGACCCCATGGAGCCTGTTCCTTACCTTGGACCATAACCCAGCCCACTACTCAGCATCAGCTCTCCCTCTTGTGGGGACAAGGAAGTAAGATGAATGCCCCACTTTTCTGTCATTGTTTGGCAAACTAGATTTCACAATTTACTCACTTGTTCTCGGGGGACAGGAGGAAAGCAGTGGCTCGAGGAGGTGGGGACAATGCTGGCCCCAGGATTCCATGAGCCAAGCAGAGGAGTGTGAACCCAGATCCAGCAAGGATGGAGCACTGCAAAAGGGGCCCAGGGCTCTCCTGTTACAGGAGCTTCCCCAGTTCAGAAGGAGGATTCTGCCCCATGTGATCTCAGGCTAGTCCTGCTCCATTTCTCCCACAGGAGATGTTAGGCTGCTAGGACTGTCTCTAAGCAAAATTAGTGGGTCTTTACCTTAAGCAGAGTCTATCCTTTATTCCACCTCCCGGTTCCCTATGTGACAAAAGGACATCTTCACAAAAGCTTTAACTTTTCAGCACTGATCAATACATGATGAGAGGAAAGAATTTGATATACAGTTCATTGAATGGTTCTATGAAGACCTATAAGACCTTCTAGAACTAACACCCCAAAAAGATGTCCTTTTCATTATAGGGGATTGGAATGCAAAACTAGGAAGTCAAGAGATACATGGAATAACGGGTAAATTCGGCCTTTGTATAAACGAAGCAGGTCAAAGGCTAACAGAGTTTTGCCAAGAGAACTCACTGGTCATAGCACACACCTTCTTCAAACAACACAAGAGAATACTCTATACATGGACATCACCAGCTGGTCAATACCAAAATCACATTGATTATATTTTTTGCAGCCAAAGATGGAAAAGCTCTGTACAGTCAGCAAAAACAAGACCAGAAGCTGACTCTGGTTCATATGATGAGCTCCTTATTGCCAAATTCAGACTTACATTGAAGAAAGTAGGGAAAACCACTAGACCATTCAGGTATGACCTAAATCAAATTCCTTAGACGATTATACAGTGGAAGTGACAAATAGATTCAAAGGAAGCACAGGCAGCCATGTTAGTGGAGTGGTGGAGGGGAGAGCCTGTCTAGAGCAGAACACAGCGGCAAAGAAGGAACTGTGGTCAGCCAGCAGAGACAGCTCACTCAGAGCCTTGCGGTGGAGAGAGGCAGAGACACTGGACAGTGGGTGGGAAGGATGAAGGAGCCTGCCCTTTCCAAGGGTATGACCGTGAGTCCATTTGCTCACTTCCCCGTGCCTCAGTTTCCTCACTTGTAAAATGGAAAAAATAAACAGATTGTGTGAGAAAAAAAAAAAAGGATTAGATCTGATAGACACAGTTCCTGAAGAACTATGGATGGAGGTTCCTGACATTGTATAGGAGGCAGTGATCAAGACCATCCTCAAGAAAAAGAAATACAAAAATGCAAAATGATTGTCTGAGGAGGCATTACAAATAGCTGAGAAAAGAAGAGAAGCTAAAGGCAAAGAAGAAAAGGAAAGATATACCCATTTGAATGCAGAGTTCCAAAGAATAGCAAAGAGCGATAAGAAAGCCTTCCTCAGTGATCAGTGCAAAGAAATAGAGGGAAACAATAGAATGGGAAAAACTAGAGATCTCTTCAAGAAAATTAGAGATACCAAGGGAACATTTCGTGCAAAGATGGGCTCAATAAAGGACAGAAATGATATGAACCTAACAGAAGGAGAAGTTATTAAGAAGAGGTGACAAGAATGCACAGGAGAACTATACAAAAAAGATCTTCATGAGCCAGATAACCATGATAGTGTGATCACTCACCTAGAGCCAGACATCCTGGAATGCAAAGTCAAGTGGGCCTTAGGAAGCATCACTATGAACAAAGCTAGTGGAGGTGATGGAATTCCAGTTGACCTATTTCCAATCCTAAAAGATGATGCTGTGAAAGTGCTGCACTCAGTATGCCAGCAAATTTGGAAAACTCAGCAGTGGTCACAGGACTGGAAAAGGTCAGTTTTCATTCCAATCCCAAAGAAAGGCAGCTTCAACAGTATGTGAACCATGAACTTCCAGATGTTCAAGATGGATTTAGAAAAGGCAGAGGAGCCAGAGATCAAATTGCCAACATCCATTGGATCATTGAAAAAGCAAGAGAGTTCCAGAAAAAAACCTACTTCTGCTTTATAGACTACACCAAAGCCTTTGGCTGTGTGGATCACAACAAACTGTGGAAAATTCTGAAAGAGAGGGGAATACCACACCACCTGACCTGCCTCCTGAGAAGTCTGTATGCAGGTCAAGAAACAACAGTTAGAACTAGACGTGGAACAACAGACTATTTCCCAATTGGGAAAGGAGTACGTCAAGGCTGTATATTGTCACCCTGCTTATTGAACTTATATGTAGAGTACATCATGAGAAATGCCAGGCTGGAAGAAGCACAAGCTGGAATCAAGATTGCTGGGAGAAATATCAATAACCTCAGATATGCAGATGACACCACCCTTATGGCAGAAAGCAAAGAACTAAAGAGCCTCTTGATGAAAGTGAAAGAAGAGAGTGAAAAAGTTGGCTTAAAACTCAATATTTAGAAAACTAGGACCATGGCATCCAGTTCCATCACTTCGTGGCAAATAGATGGGAAAACAATGGAAACAGTGAGAGACTTTATTTTCTTGAGCTCCAAAATCAATGCAGATGGTGACCACAGCCATGAAATTAAAAGACACTTGTTCCTTAGAAGAAAAGCTATGACCAACCTAGACAGCATATTAAAAAGCAGAGACATCACTTTACCAACAAAGGTCCGTCTGGTCAAAACCATGGTCATTTATGGATGTGAGAGTTGGACTATAAAGAAAGCTGAGTGCCGAAGAATTGATGCTTTTGAACTGTGGTGTTGGAGAAGACTCTTGAGAGTCCCTTGGACTGCCAGCAGATCTAACCAGTCTATCAAAAAGGAAATCAGTCCTGAATATTCATCGGAAGGACTGATGCTGAAGCTGAAATGCCAATACTTTGGCCACCTAATGCAAAGAAATGATTCACCCTGATGCTGGGAAAGATTGAAGGCAGGAGGAGAAGGGGATGAGAGTGGATGAAATGGTTGGATGGCATCACTGACTCAATGGACATGAGTTTGAGTAAGCTCTAGGAGTTGGTGAAGGACAGGGAGGCCTGGCGTGCTGGAGTCCATGGGGTCACAAAGACTCAGACACAACTGAGTGATTGAACTGCACTAAACTGAAAAACTCACAATTGCCAAAATTGGCTAAAACGTTTTGTGAGTAAAGGAATAGCACGTGTTTCCGCCTGCGTCCCTTCTCTGGGCTCTGTCTGGACTCCAGGGGGTCCCCTCATTTCTGCTCTGGGCTACCTGGGTGGCTGCCCTGTGGCTGGGGGCCCCGTCTCCACAGCAGCCCAGCTGTGCAGCCCAGGCAGAAGGCAGAGTGGTGCACCCACGGGCGCTCACCTTGCATCAGTCTTGCTGGTCATGGGGCCAAAACTTCCTTTCTCCAATGTCTGTGCTCACTCAGGGGCCCTGGGTGTCAAGATTTAAAAGTCTGAGGTCGTCAGGGTACGGGGGGTTTAGGGAAGCCTGCCTTTGAACATCCTGTGAGGGTTCAGGGTGGCGTTTTGAGCTCTCTCTCTGAGCCTGACTTGTATTCCTTACAAGCTGTACTTCAGTGGCTAAGAACAATTGAAGCCAACCATTCACAGACATTACAGTCTCTTTAAAAACCTAAAAGGAAAAGAAATCAAGTTGCCTAACTGCCCTGTGTTTTGTTTCTGTTCCAGGTCCTATGGAGGCCCCTTTGAGAGCTGGTTCTTGTTTGTTCACTTTGGAGGATGGGCTGATATCACGGCTGAGCAGTTACTGATGTCAGAAGCTGAGGCTGAACCCCCAGAGGCCCTGCTGTGGCTCCTGGCTTTCAGCTGCAGCCCAGGCGCCGGGCATCAGCAGAGAGCGCGGACCATGGTAGGTGGCGCGGCCCAAGGCCTGCGGCCTCGGGGGCGGTCTCTTAGGTGCAGAAAGGGACCCTGCGGTGGTGGGTTTGGCTTTCACTGACCTCCAGGCACTTCAGCAGGTACAGGAAGACGTGGGCCTGGAAGAGTGAGTGGGACCTGGGCGTGCAGTCAAGATATTTTCCTGCCCTTAGGAGTGGACCGGGAGGCCAGGTCTCGCAGGAGACACCGAGGAACAAGTGCAGCCCTCCTGTCCCTGGGTCATTCTCTCTCCTTAGTCACTGCTGCTCTGTCCTGAACCACAGGCGTGCCGGCCTCGGGGCTGCACGCTCCAGGGGCCGTCATACAGGGTCTGACCCTCTTCTGAGGAGCACCATCCTCTTTCTTCCCTGCAGCCTGGCCCTGTCTGCTTCCCTCTTGACTTAAGTCCTTTCTTGGATCAGTCAGTAGATCCTCACAGTACCGGCTTTGTTTAGAACTCTTACTAAAGTAATCACATGATATTAACCACTTAGCTTCTGAAAAAACGACTTGGTCGTTTCCTAAATAGCAGAGCAGCGAAGTACAGGAGTGGCTAAGTGCCCATGGCAAAGACAGTTGTTATTTTGTGTGGAATATGATAATTATAGGAGCCATGTATTGATTAAAGGCATTTGCGCCTTCCTTACAAACAATTATTTGCTGGTTTTTAAAAGTTCAACTGCCACCGCTTTTTCCTGACTTTAATAATTAAAGGGAGTGGGTTTCTTTATGTAGAGAGCAGTGCTCCCATTTGCTTGATGTTTTCTGTTGTTTGAAAAAAACAGAGACTAGTTCAGTGTGGCTGTATATTTTACTTGTTTAAAAGCATGTTACATGGCAGGGGCGAGAAAAGTTTGTGATTTCAAAAAGTTGCAATTTGGTGAGCATTCTGGATCCCAATAGAACATTTTTTTAAGAGAAATTAACATGTATTTCAAGATTGCTATCAGATTAAAAAGAGAGCTTACTATTTTTTTCCCTTTTAAAATATCACAGTAAAGAGAATCCTAATTTGTTTTCGGGCTTCCCCAGTGGCTTAGTGGGTAAAGAATCTGTCTGCAGTGCAGGAGACAAAGGAGACGTGGATTTGATCCCTGGGTTGGGAAGATCCCGTGGACGAGGAAATGGCAACCCACTCCAGTATTCTTGCCTGGAGAATCCCGTGGACAGAGGAGCCTGGCCAGGCTACAGTCCATGGGGTTGCAAAGAGTCAGACACGACTGAGCACACAGCACATATGAATACTAATGATTTCTGAAGCTTTTTACATATATTTCATATTTGATTCTGTATTAGCTAAACTGGTAGGTTTTATGTTAAATTCTGTATGGATCATAGAAACTGACAGATTACTTTTGAAGTATAGAGAAGTAAATAGTCCCATAAGATTTATTTTCTAGAGAGCTCTGCATTGGCATATCTTTCTACCAGCTAAGCGAGTCCTTTTTTGGTTTATTTTTTAATAAAACTTACACATAGTTCTCACTCAGGGGGTGCTTTGGCAGCCTGGATCAAAACAGATTAGATCACTCAGAGGAGCTTAGCGCCGGGACGTCAGTTTTCTCCCTAGCTGTTCTGTCCGAGGCGGCCGTCTGCCTGGGGCTGAGGCCCTGGTGTGGGTGGTATCCTGGGGAGCAGCGGGGCCCAGCTCTCCTAATTTAACTAGTAGTATTAA
The DNA here is from genome assembly GCF_002263795.3 of Bos taurus. Taxonomy (NCBI): domain Eukaryota; kingdom Metazoa; phylum Chordata; class Mammalia; order Artiodactyla; family Bovidae; genus Bos; species Bos taurus. Next base: position 81,641,204 of record NC_037335.1, on the reverse strand, counting down.
TATACAGTTCTCACTCCCCTGGGTTTTGTGAGCTTAATCCCTTTGATGGGTCTGTTGGGTGACTTGAAAGACTGTGAACTACCTTTAAAAACATGATTATTGTTCGATTTGACTGAGCTTGACATTGCTTGTGCTTTTGCCTTAAAGTGAAACTAAAAGAGTTAGTCGCTCAGTCGCGTCCGACTCTTCGTAACCCCACGAGCTGTGCAGCCCGCCAGGCTCCGCTGTCCATGGAGTTCTCCATGAGAATACCTGTGCTTTTGCCTTAAAAGGCATAATTAAATCACAGTACTGACCTGGATGTGATAGTGTCCTGTGGCTGGAAACATCACCTCTGCTGGGCATCCTTGAGATTCAAGGTTGGGGCAGGTGGTGATGGGAGCTCGAGACGGGGAGCGACAAAGAGCAACCATTCCTGCCTGGGATGCAATACGGCCTGTGCAAATACCCATTCCTGTCTCTGCAGACTGTTCTCTGCCAGCCAGTGTTCACTTCCTTTTGTTAACTTTGAACTGAATCATGATAAAAAACAAAAACTTCCTATGTTTGTTTACTTTTAAAAATTAAGTGAGGGCTCATACACTTCAACCCTGTGGTTCCCCTTCTAGGAATCTCCTAAGGAAGTAAGTAGAGAGCTGCGCAAAGATTGATATACAGGATCACTGCAGTGTTGTTTGTAACTGCAGTAACTGGAAATGGCCTACACTTTTAGTAGTTAGGATATTGCCTAAATAAATTGTTGGTGTATTACAGCCACAGAATGGGCTTCCCTGATAGCTCTGTTGGTAAAGAGTCTGCCTGCAATGCAAGAGACCTCGGTTCAATTCCTGGGTCAGGAAGATCCGCTGGCGAAGGGACAGGCTACCCATTCCAGTATTCTTGGGCTTCCCTTGTGGCTCAGCTGGTAAAGAATCCACCTGCAGTGTGGGAGACCTGGGTTCAATCCCTGGGCTGGGAAGATTCCCCTGGAAATCTTCCAGGGAAAAGGTAACCCACTCCAGTATTCTGGCCTGGAGAATTCCATGGACTGTATAGTTTATGGGGTTGCAAAGAGTCAGACACAACTGAGCGACTTTCACTCCACAGCCACAGAATGGCATTCTGCCATGAAAGATCGTGTTATCAAAGAACTTGTGCTATATAGATAATGGTAAATTGTTTATAGTGCACTGTGCAAGCCCTAGAATACAGTTCCTTGTATTTAGTAAGTGCTGTGTTCACAATGCATAGAAAAAAGATGACAAAGATATAAACCTCACTTTTAATAAGTCTCTTTGAATAGTGGTTACCGTCATTTTGATTTTTTTTCTTTTTACTTTTTTGTTCAAATGTTTTACAGTAAGCATACGTAAATTTTCATACTGCAGGATAAAAATTAATACTTAGAGAAGAAAGCTTATATTTTTCTCCTTATAAGATTAGAAAGCATTAACATTTTTGGCATATGAGGAAGGTATTTGAAGGGAAAGGTGGCCTGGAGTAAAAGAGAAAGAAACGAGGCAAGCCTCAGGGAATACTGGGTGAGGGGAGAAGATGAACAAGAAGAACATGATTATGGAGGCATCGCTTCCTAAGCCTTGACATTTTTGCAGACCAGCCTAGACGCAGGACAGCCATGGGCTCCTGTGGATGCCATCAGGGTGGGCCTAGACATGAGGTGGTGAGGGAGTGGCCCTCTCCTGTTAGGACGTGGCCCTCCACCACGGAAGGGCCCAGGGTGCAGTTTCTCATGATCTTCACTGTGGTCAGAGTTGCTCACACAACGCTGCTAGTATGTTGGAATTTATGACAGACTTCACTGAATGAAGCCTTAACTTTCAAAGAAAAAAAGGACTCACAAAATCCATAAAATCGGTCATGGGAATTTTTAGAGTGGGCCTAACTGTTCTTTCGAAAATGAGGGAACATAGCTGTTCATGAGTCCAAGTGGCATTTTGGATCTACAGCTTTCAGTTTTTGCTTTGTTTTCCAAGTCACAACTTGATGTACCATTCTTGAAGTCTCGGCGTGAAATAAATATTTTTTATGCAGAAACAACCCACAGACCTGTAACAATCACTATTATTATATGGATTCCACAGACTTGTGACCTCTGCTTGAGCTTTAAATATGTATGAACAGTGTCCCAGTGTCTAAAACAAAACACATGTGGTGTGTGTGTATGTGTGTGTGTGTGTGTGTGTGTGTGAGCCGGCACTTCCTCCCAACCAAAGATGGCAAAAGGCAAACCTCATTCTTATCAGCACATTGACTTAGTGGAGGTCCAAGCACGGGGCTTTAATTGATCCGTGGCTGTGATAGTGAGCAAGTTTTCAAGGAGCCTTTTGTTCTTTTTCCCACAATATAAAAATATGACTACATTCTGCTGAGGACTTTTCTCCATTTCCTTTGTACAACAACAACAAAAAAAGGTCAATTCCTGGCATGGTGCCCTGGCTGCTTAGTGAGCAAGACGAAAGTCAAGAAATTTCCATTACGCCGATTTGGGTTTGTGTGGAGCAGTGTAAACTCAGACATGGTCCACCCTCTCTAACCTTCCTCGGGCACGAGTCCTCTCCCGTTTCTGGGGCTGCTTCAGAGAATTGAATCATCCTAGCCCCACACATGTCCCAACCCTCCCCCTGATCTCTTCCTTTGAAATTATATTCCCAGGTGGAGGTGAAGACAGTGCTTGGCTGCCTCACGAAGCTGTTCAGGAGTCCAGCCCTCTCGGCCAGGGATTTGCAGGCTGCAGCTGGAGAGAACCTAGGTGGAGACCCCAGACCGCCTGCTTGTCAGCAGCTGGTCAGACGCCTCCTCCTGCACTTCCTGCTCTGGGCTCCTGGAGGACACACGATTGCCCGGGAAGTCATCACCCTCGTAAGTCTCCCCTTTTCTGGCATCCTGGTTCTCATTCACAACCCAAGGGAAGCGTGACTTATCACTCAAGGGCCTGGCCTTTGAGGAGCCTATGTTCCAGGATGCTGTCCAAGCATGGATAGACAGGAAGGGAAGAGACAGCCAGGCCAGATGGGGAGCCTGCCCTGTGCAACACCTGCATGGCACAGAGGAGGGAAGAGGGCCGCAGATAAGGAAGGAGACTGCTCCCAGGTCACACAGCTCATGGCCAGGATCCAAGCTGGAAGCTAGTCTCCCATCTCCTCAGGCCATCTTTTTGTTACAGTATGTGACTCTTCCTCCTTGTGAAGAAGAACAAGACTTCACTGAGTATGTGCTTACTGCAGTGGCTCAAAGAGTTTAATTTTTAAATTTAAAAAACATTTGCTAATTACAAAGAAATCCTTCCTCAGTTCAGTCCAGTCACTCAGTCGTGTCTGACTCTTTGCAGTCCCATATACTGCAGCACGCCAGGCTTCCTTGTCCATCACCAACTCCCGGAGTTCACTCAAACTCATGTCCATCGAGTCAGTGATGCCATCCAACCATCTCATCCTCTGTCGTCCCCTTCTCCTCCCACCATCAATCTTTCCCAGCATCAGGGGCTTTTCAAATTAGTCAGTTCTTCGCATTGGGTGGCCAAAAGTGTTGGAGTTCCACCTTCAGCATCAGTCCTTCCAAAGAATATTCAGGACTGATTCCCTTTAGGGTGAACTGGTTTGACCTCCTTGCAGTCCAAGGGACTCTCACGAGTCTTCTCCAATACCACAGTTCAAAAGCATCAATTCTTCAGCACTCAGCTTTCTTTATAGTCCAACTCTGTCATCCATACATGACTACTGGAAAAACCATAGCTTTGACCAGACAGACCTTTGTTGGCAAAGTAATGTCTCTGCTTTTTAATATGCTGTCTAAGTTGGTCATTAGCTCTTATGCAAATGCAAATCAAATCAAATGCAAATCAAAGCCACAGTGAGGTACTGCTCCATTACCCGCTAGGACATATGTGTGTGCTCGGTCGCTTCAGTTGTGTCCGACTCTTTGTGACCCTATGGGCTGTAGCCTGCCAGTCTCCTCTTTCCATGGGATTGAATACTGGAGTGGGTTGCCATGCCCTCCTCCAGGGGATCTTCCTGACCCAGGGACTAGGACATATACTAAAAACCAAGTCAAACAAAATGGAAGACATGTCTTGGTAAGGACATGGAGAAATTGAACACTCACCTTTCCAGTTGGGAATGTTAAAATGATGCAGCCACTGTGGAAAACAGTTTGATGGTTCCTCAAAAATTTAAAGATAGAATCACCATATAATCCAGCTGTTCTGCTTCTGTGTGTGTACCCAAAGGAACTGAAAGCAAGGACTCAAACAGATACTTGTTCAGTCCTGCTTATAGCAGTGTTATGCCTAATAGCCAAATGCCCATCAACAGATGAATGGATAAACCAAAGATGCTTTGTACATACATACATACAGTAAAATATTATTCAGCCTCACAATGAATGAATGACACATGCTACAACATGGATGAACCTTGAGGGCTAAGTAAAATAATCCAGACACCAAAAGAAGGACAAATACTACATGATGGTACTCGTGTGAGGTACTGTGTGAGGTGCCTAGAATAGGTAAATTCATAGATGGTAGAATCGAGTGGGGAGTGGTGCAGAGTGCCCGCTTGGGATAATAAGCAAGCTATGGAAATGGACAGTAGCGGTGGTTGTACAACACTGCGAATATAATTCATGCCACTGAATTGTACATTTTAAAATGGTTAAAATAGCAAATTTTATGTTATAAGCTCATCTCAAAAAAAAATGCTGTTTTTTTTTTCTGTTTCTAATTTTTTATAATATATACATTAAAGTATAACTTGATGAATTTTCACAAACCAAAAACACCCATGCAAACCAGCAACCAAATCAAGAAGGGAATGTTCCCAATACCCAGAGGCCCCCTCCTGCTCTCTCCTGCTCTGTTTGAATGTGAACGTGAAGCAAGTCCCAGTGACCAGTGGGATTGCCAAAAACTCAGTCACCAGTGCCCAGAAGGTTCTCCTCGGTCCCAGGAGAACAAGGTATGTGGGGCAGGCAGGCCACACAGCCAGCCTGTCAGGCCATCCGCTAGGGCTCAGACAGAAGACCTCCCAGAGCCCAGGTGTGGCCAAGAGCAGAAGAGGACTTGCTTGTCACATGTGGGGTGCCATCTCCTCAGGGCCCACCCCAGCACAGTGATCTGTCCTGTGTGTTTATAAAATGCACATCTCACCTCCAAATCCATTTGGGGTGGGAGAACTCCATAGCTGAGAGCTAAAGAATGTCCTCATACCTGTAGAACTGGGTATCAACCAACTTTCCTCTCTGGCCAGGAATAAATTATACTAGTCGCTTGTCAGCCGCTGCCTCAGCCAGGTGATCAAGATCAACATCCACAGTACTAAAGTCACCTTGATAGGAAGTGATGAAAATGGCACTTGACCTCTATGGCCTTCCTACCCCACACCTGTAACCCCAGTCTAGTGATGAAAAAAACAATTGGCAAACTCCAGTTGAAGGACATTTGACAAAAATACCTGACCAATACTCCTTAACAGTGTCGAGGTCATCAAAAACAGGGAAGTCTGAGAAACTGTCATGGCCAACAAGAGCCTAAGGAGGGTCGACGGTTAAATGTAATATGGTGTCTTAGACGGAATCTGGACCAGAAGAAGGACATTAGGGGAAAACTGAGGTCAGAATAAAGTCTGACCTAAAAGTCAGGTTAATAAAATGAATAGATACTGGCTCATTAATTCTGACAGATGTACTAAACTAATGTAAGATGTTTACAGGAAAACTGAGTGTGGGGGTATGGGATTTCTCTGTATCATCTTTTTGGTCAAACTATAAATCTAAGACTGTTTTAAAATTGAAAGTTATTTTAAAAGTTAAGGGGACTTCCCTGGTGGTCCACTGGGTAAGACTCCGAGTTTCCAACGCAGGGGGCCCAGGTTCAATCCCTGGTGGGGGAACTGTATCCCGTATGCCGCAACTAAGACCCATCACAGCCAAATAAAAAATACATGTATATAAATGTATTTGTGTATATATATATATATATATAAATTTTAAAAAACATATATATGTGAGAAGTGGCTTCCCAGGTGGCGCTAGTGGTAAAGAACCCGCCTGCTAATGCAGGAGAAGTAAAAGACATGGGTTTGATCCCTGAGTCGGGAAGATCTCCTGGAGGAGGAAATGCCTGGAGAATCCCATGGACAGACTACAGTCCGTAGGGTTGCAAAGAGTTGGACATGACTGAAGCAACTTAGTACGCATATATAAAAGAAAACCTGTTTTCAAAAACAAAAAAGTCAAAGGCAGGCACTTCTGAATCATGCAAGCGTTGGTGGTATTTTTGTTGCCTGACCTCTGACCTCCTGCCCAGGCCCTGGAACCTGGGGGAGGGGCCTCAGCCCAAGGAGCCTGCTCAGGCCTGGCTGCCCTTCCTCCCTGAGCCTGTGCTCTCCTTCTCCTCCCACATCCTGTCCCCCTGGGGGTGGAAAGCAGGCCAGGGAGATCACAGAGTCCCAGCCCATAGGGTGTGAGAGAATCCAGTCTAGAGAAAGCTCCTCAGAGACACCCAGTTCTCTGCTTCCGTATTCCAACCATATTTCCCTCCATTCCAGGAACAGTCCACATTCACACAGACCACCCTCTGAGGTCTCACCCACAGAATGGCCGCTGTGACTCAGGAGCTGGTCATGTCACCAAGCTCAGGCTTGTCACCGATGCCAGAGGCCAATTCCCACAAAATAGCTCAACCCCAGTCAACACTGCTGATCTACACCTGAGCCTGGGGGAGCTCGGAAAACCCCCGCACATCTTTATACACTTTCCTAAGTCAGCTCAGCTGCAAAAAAAAAAAAATCATTAAAGGATGAAACCCGGTGTTTGTTTCCCTGTACCGGTTCCTAGGCAGGTGGGCGCTGGCCTCCCGGCACCTCAGAAGCGGTCGTAGCTCAGAGTGCCTCCTGGGCTCTGCCCTTAGAGATGTTCTGAAACTGCCTTTACTAACATACCGGCCTTTCCTACTTGAAGGCTTCCTGTAGTGCCACATGGTCCGTTGAAGCCAGCCCAGCAAGCACTGATACGAGCAGGACAGATGCAAGGAGTCCCCCCAGCACTGGCTCCTCCTGGGGTCCTCTTCGAGCACCCTGGGAAGAGCTCCGGGCCAGGTCTGCCTGACTGGGAGCAGGTGGTGGCCACTTAGGAAAGCCTAGGCTTGGTGGGACAGCCTTTCTTTCCCAGGGGTTTGGGCATCACCACCCCCAGAACCCCAGCCCTGGCCTGGCTTTGGTGAGAAAGAGAGTAGGGAGCAGAGCCAGCCCCCGGCCGGGTCCTGGTCTTGCTGTCATCTGTGAGCTCTAGGCTCTGAGCCCTGTGCTCTCTGCACCGTGTTCCTTAGCCGAGTGGCCCCGTGTGCCGTCAGCTCACCTTCCTCCTCTCGTGGCCCCACACCCCAGCCTCTGCTGCAGGATGCTCCCCACCGACTGCTTCCTTGGGTTCACGCACAGGCCCCAGGGCTCAGCTCTGAGTTCCCACTTAATCCCTTGGTCAGGACCCTTGCCCTTCCCGCCCCTTGTTCGGCTTCTCTGCCCCCTGCTCCTGGTTTACCGTCTCCACTCTCTCCTCCTTCGGAGCCTCTGTGATGAGGATGAGGCACAAGGAGCCCGGCTGGGGCCCAGGTTCCTCCGGCGCCTGAGGCCCATCCTCTCCTGCCCCCTCGACCTGCTCTGAGTTCACGTTTCCTTCTCGGTCTCCTTCCATCTTCTGTTGCTGGACCACAGCGCTCTCAGCCGAAAGGCAGCCCTGATCTCAAATACAGAGTTCACTTCTGTCGTTGCGGAGCTCACAATGAGTTGAAGCCCCATACAGACGCCCTTGGCCAAGCGTCCCTCCCTCAGCGGCAGGGGGCAGGGTGACCAGAGACCTGGAGTGGAACGTGGGAGTTGAGGTGGTTTGCACAGAGCGTCAGTGATGGCTTCTAAATAAAAGCCAAGAGAGGATGATCTGGACACCAAGAGCCACATCGAATCCGCCCAGGCCGGCAGCCCGCCCCCGCCCCCAGCCCCTGCAGAGAGCCTCTTGGCTTGGGCGGCTGCCAGTAGGTGGCCGAGGAGCACCAGCGTTGTATAGGGGGCCCAGGGTGTCCCCTGCTCTCACTCACTCAATACCCGTGCTGCCGAGTGATCTGCCTTGACTCACGGACAGAGGTGGCGTGGGACTGAAGGCTGTCCTGGGCCCTGGAGAGTCCCAGGTGGACCAGGGCAGCTGGTCGTCCTACCAGAAGGGCCCAGCGTGCACACGGGGAAGGAGCCTGGCCTTGGGCTGCTCAGGCGACTTAAACATTTGACTCACACAGCAAACGCATGCGTGGTGCTCACTTTGGCAGCTCACAGCCTAAAGTCTGAAGGAGACAGACGTGATTAGCATGGCCCCTGGGCAAGGATGCCATGTCGATTTGTGAAGCGTTCTATATTTAAAAGAAACAAAAAGCATAGATTACTCTCAAAAACAGAGGTTCTTATATACTTCTGTCTGAAAAAGCACAGTAAATTCTTCACACAGATAGATTGTGAGATTCTCCCCCTTTTTGTTGAACCGAACTCTTAGGAAAATGGCACTTAAGGGCACCAACAACTAAGGCTGTATTCAGCAGGAACGACCGTTCCCGTGTTTCCTGCTTCCCGTAAGAGTCAAGCGTTAAAACCTTTGTTGCTGTTGCTTAGTTGCTAAGTCGTGTCTGACTCGTTGCGACCCCATGGTCACATACAGCATGCCAGGCTTCTGTCCACTCTCTCTCGGAGTTTGCTCAAATTCATGTCCATTAGTCGGTGATGCTGTCTAACCATCTTATCCTCTGCCACCCCTTCTCCTTTTGCCTTCAGTATTTCCCAGCATCAAGGTCTTTTCCAATGAGTCTGCTGTTTGCACCAAAATATTGGAGCTTCAGCATCAGTCATTCCAATGAATATTTTGGGTTGATTTCCTTTACTGTTGACTGGTTTAGTCTCCTTGCAGTCTAACAGTCTTCTCCAGCACCACAATTCAGAAGCATCAGTTCTTTAGTGCTCAGCCTTCTTTATGGTCCAACTCATACATCCATACATGTCTACTGGAAAAACCATAGCTTTGATTATACAGACTTTCTGTCAGCAGAGTGAAGTCTCTTCTTCTGAATATGCTAAGTTTGTCATAACTTTCCTCCCAAGGAACAAGCATCTTTGAATTTCATGGTTGCGGTCACCGTCTGCAGTTATTTTGGAGCCCAAGAAAATAAAATCTGTTACTGCTTCCACTTTTTCCCCTATTATTTGCCATGAAGTGATGGGATTGGATGCTATGATCTTAGCGTTTTAACTGTTGAGCTTCAACAAGGCTGTGATCCATGAAGGGGGTCAAAATCTTAGGTGCCTATTAACAGACAAGTGGGCCAGCGAGCCCAAGAATGCCGTTTGTAAAGCTGTCTGTGTGAGAACAGGTGGCACTCTCTTTTCAGCATTTTCCAGTTCTCATATTAGAGTGAGCCTTTTGTAGAAAGTCAAGCATAGTACGCTCATTTGCCTCTGTTTCTCACAGCAAATAACCCCAGCAAAGCTGTGACAGGTGTTCCAAGAAATAAAGCATTTGTCTGTAGCTGTTGTGTGTCTGAGCTTTAGGAAATGACTCTGCTCACGAGTTGGCCAAGGTTTGAGAATGGTCTTGCTTTGCTCATCACCTTGAAAACAAACAATAGACCTTTGGAGCTGATAGGAATGCAGCTGCCTCTGGGAGACAGGATGGTTATGGTTGGTCCACTGGATGAAGAGACGAGTCTGTCTGCAAAGTGTTTTAATTTGTCTTCTTTTCTGTCCTCATTCCAGATGGCTCAGACAGATGCGATAATGAACGAGATTATTGGCTTCCTGGACTATACTTTGTACAGATGGGATCATCTTTGCGTGGAAGCCCATAGGTCGAGAAAACTGGCCAGAGAACTCCTCACAGAGCTGCGAGAGCAAGCCTTGCCTGGGCAAGTTAACCAATGACTCCACACGATGAAATGATGGGGCCACTTCTTAACAGCCACAAGTTTGTAGAGTGTGTTCCCTCTTCGCATTGTAAAAATGAGCCGTAAACATCTGGCAAGATCTGGTAGTACATGTTTTACAAAAAATGTCAGGTGAGATTTACTCACTAATGACAGGATTGTGGCTTCAGCAGCCCCTGTGCCTGCTCAGCCCACATGTCGATTAGAGAACCGCTAAAGAAAAGCCTAGATGGGAAAGAGATTTCCATTTCCTTTTTTCCCCATATCAAACCAAGACACACGACTATTATTTGGATGTTTCAAACTCTTTGGAACAAGAAGTTGGTCATGCACCATTGATCATTTTAGAAAATACTGTAGCCTTTTTCCACTTTTTTAAGAAGTCTGGTAATTGTTACCAGTGTCTCATCTTATCCACCAGGATGCTCTCTTGCTTTCCTAAGACGTCCTTCATCAGGGTAGTGTGGGTCCCTCGAGTTTCCCTCCCGTGGCCCCTGAGCAGAGCCCACCAAGCCCAGCAACAAGTGGTGGTGACGGGAGCAACACGTCTTAGCAGTGAAGTGACGCACGCTCTGGGGTCTTTTGCTTTACATCGCTAAGCACCGGTGGTTCCTGAGAGAGCTCGTGTTACCTCAAAGGTGGCTGACAGGGTAGGGTCAGGCTGTGTTCTGGAAGCATTGGAAGAGATTATATGTCAGCGTCTTGTTAACTAAAATGGGGGTTGGAAATTTCTAATAAAGAATTGGAACCTCAACAATATTTATTTCACATCAGTTAAAGACATTTTTCCCTTTTAGGTTTATGCTTTGGCTTTTTTGTGTATTATCTGTTGAGTGAGTCAGGACTTTTATGTCCACTTGGATTTATGTATTAGTCATCTCTGAATCTGCCTTATTCTTGGCGTCTGTTTGAGGATGAGTAAAGTTTTGTTGTATTAGACATTAAGCTTTTAGAGGAATTACTTGTTTTGGTATATGGACCCACCTGAAGGTCTGGAAAATTCCAAGACCTTTTGACCTGAGCCTTCCATCTGAGAAATGCTACAGTATGAAAGGTATGCTGTTAAAATGCTCTTATCACAAGTGCCATCATCACGCGCTTCCCTTAGAGTGAGGGTGCCTCTCCTCTGTGGATTCTTGCCGGGGAAGCTGTGACCAACTTCAGTGGACATGGAAGAAAGGCTCAGCTCAGTGGTAGTGAGTCCCCCCTACACCGAGTGGCTACCGGGAACCAGCCCTCCTGGGGGGGTGGGGTATGCTTCCACGTGGACATCCATTCACACTGTATTTCACAGCAAATAATAAAAACAGGACAGTTATCTATCTCAGATTGTTTAATCTGCATTTCTGGAAATTGCCTTCCTGACCTTACTTCAGTCTGTCTGTAGTATTTCCTAAGTCCTTTACAAAGCCTCTAAGTTCTCCTAAGCTTTGGACTTAGATCAAAGAAGACAGAGCCCAAAACTGTAGGGAAAAAAATGTATTAAACGGCCACCCTTAATACAGAGGTGATGTTACTCATCAGGACTTCATGGTGTTTGTAGAGTTTGCCAGCTTTCTAAAATCTATAATTTGGTTTATCATGTGTCAGTCTAAGTAAAAGTCACATGGCCCCTAACTTTGTATTAAGTATTACTATTTTTCTCAGAAAAAAAATTTTCTCTACTCCCCAATTATGGAAGCTTCAGGTTTCTCAAAACCTAGATAGGTCTGCCCCTAGAAAAGACCAATTATAATTTATCTCTAGGCCTAGGAAACTTGCCACTGGATATCTCAGAACTGCTGAGGAGAGTGGGTATAGGGTAGGCGAGTCAGCAGCAGCTGCTGAAACAAAACGAGATGCGTCGTAATACAGACCCTTTTTTCCCTGTAAGCCGTACTTAAATATTCCCACCGAGTGTAAGCTGAATTGATGTACGCATTGTGCCCCCCCTCAGTTTCTGAAGCGTGAACGCATCTGACAGCGCACAGCCCACCCTCCTGCTCACTCTGGTGTTTCAGACTCACAGCCCTCTCGCTCCAGCCTCCCCGGCTCCCTGGGCCTTGGGAAGGAGGGACCCCACCTGCGGCTCCACTCATCCTCAGAGCACATCCCCATGGCTCTCTCAGGATCTGGCTGCCCCCAGTTTTACCTCAAACAGCTTGCATTGGGCTCTCTGGACAATCACCCTGCTTCCTGACGTGGGGTACTTGGGGGCTCCTGTCATATCCAGGAGGCACCTGAGACCGCAGGGGGCATGTGGGGACGAGCTGCTGCCCGGGCGGCCCTGGATGCCAGTTCCATCTTCTATACCCGGCCCCCTTCTCACTGCTGGGACAAGGGCACCAGACAGGATGAGAGGGGACAGCAGAAAGCCACGTCCGTCGAGGCAGAGAAGTGAAGAACAGGGAATGGAAGAGGATCCGGACCTGGGCAGTGGGCAGAAATTCAAGGCAAATTGATACCGAGCCTGTCCCTGTTACCCAGAGGGGCCTAGTGTTCACACAGTAAGCGCAAACCTGAGGAATGTTCTACCTTATTCAACAAGGGATCCAAACTGTGCTCTCCAGGGAGGAAGACAATAAACTTGACTGTGCCACGGTCCTTGCCTTTCTCTTCCTCTGCCGGCCCATCACCACCCCACCCACAGCCAGTGGTGCTGGTGATGATTTCCTTCCTCTGCCTGACACTGGGTTTGACATGGATTTTGTATATTTTGTCAAACAATCCTGTTATTAATCATCACCAAACCATCTCATTCCTAAAGAACCAAATTTAAGGCAAAATAAATATGTGTGTCTCAGAGCCTTCTTCTAAGATCCAGGCCCACAGTTTGTTTATAGCGTGGGGCCAGATCATATCCCTCGTACACAGACTGATAATAACAAAGGAAGGTTGTAACGTGGGACTTCCTTTTCCCCCAATCCTTGATATAATTGTGCTAGCCAACCGTACTTGGTGTCTGGGGTAGGAAACTTGTATGCTTGGATACTGAGTTTCATACTTCGTAGATCTTCTATAGAAGCAGAAAGTCTCTTAAATCAGTGTTGAAAATCTCAACCTCTGGTTTTTCTCACAATGTGATGAATCCATGTGCATCAAGTTAGGATTCTTGTTGCAAGCAACAGACACAATGTTGAAAGCAAAAGGGAATTGATCCAGAGAGTACTTAAAAGCCCACAGAGGACTTCCCTGGTGGTCTAGTGGTTGAGAGTCCACTGGCCAATGCAGGGGACACGAGTTCGATCCCTGGTCTGGGAGGATTCCACATGCTTCAGGGCAACAGAGCCCACAAGCTACAACCACTGAGCTCGCGGCCCGCAGCTGCTGAAGCCCAAGTGCCCTAGAGCCTGTGCTTGGCAACGAGAAGCCACCGCAGTGAGAAGCCCACGCAGCAAGACTTAGAGAGTAGACCCTGCTACCCATAACTAGAGAAACCCACATACAGCAACCATGACCCAGCCAAAAAAAAAAAAAAAAGCCCACAGAACTGTCAAGCAGAGAGGGCTTAGCTCTAGGCAGCCAGCAGCAGTGCCCAAAACCCAGGTTCAGAGTGGCCAGGTGAGGAAATTCCTGCTGTTGCCACTGAATTCTGCAATTCAGGACCCTTGTATTAACAGCTTGTCCTGCAAGCTCTGCTGCCTTCAGTAGGGAGACAGGCCCCTGCACTGCACTCTTTGAAGGGCTGGCCAGAGTCCCAGCTGCTGCGCCTGCCTAGAGAAGCCCAGGCCCCCACATGCTCTTAGGCTGTAAGAGGAGCTGGGAAGGTGTCCAGCTGGTTTCACTTCTGTGACATTGGTTGCCACCCACCGCATCCCCCTTAGATAGGAGGGGGTCAGAACCTGGGCAGCTAAAGAGAAGGACACATGTCCACACACCCTGTCTACTCTTCTAGAGCATCGCGGAAGGATGAGTGCCATGAAACAGCCTAACACTAGAGAAGATGGAGGAGGGCCCTTGGCAGAAAGCTGGTTTGCAGGCATCTGAGGCGGGGGTCATCAGTGCGGCGCCATTAACCCTGGGGCCCCAGCAAGGCTCTGCAGTGGGGGCTTCGTCCCACCCTCTCTGAACTAGGTGCCAGCCCAGAGATGACAACTGAAACTTGGTCCACACGTTGCCAAATTGAGAACCACTGCTCTAACTGGGAGTTCTTTCCTTCTGGAAAGACATCCTGGATAGAAACACAATAACTGCCTTAGAGATATAAATTAGACTTAATAGAATCCTAATAGGAGAACTAGGTGTCCTGACTCCAAAATTCTTATGGAAAAATAAAATTTTTAAGAAAAGCCAAGAAATGGGACTTCCCTGGTGGTCCAGTGGTTAAGACTTCACCTTCCAATGCAGGGGGTGTTGGTTCAATCCCTGGCTGGGGAGCTAGGATCCCACATGCCTCTCGGCCAAAAAAAAAAAAAAACAAAGTACAGTCAAGAGAATCCTGAAAGTGAAGTGTTATATGCAGTATAATGACAAGCATGCATGTTGGCATATGTTCTTAAAGCCTGAGTCACTGCAACAGGTTGGTGAGACCCGAGAGAGGGACCCCGTGGGGACTGTCCCTGTCAGGGTCACAGGTGCCCTCCCCAGGGCTCCAGCCAGCTCTTCTCAGGCCTCCTACACCAGTCTGGGTAGCACCTGACCCACTGAGTCTCTCTCCTCCCTGACAGCTTCCCTTGGCCAGTGGAACATTCCAGGGCCTTCCTCTGTCTGAGGGGGCTGGGCCCTGCCCATCCCCTGACCTCTACTCTGCAGGCACCCTGGACTCCATCCTTAGGTCTCCACCCCGTGGCCCCTCTGCTGGCCTTTCACAAGCCACCTCTGTGCAGAGGGGCTACACCCTCTCCGGACCACAGACCTGAATACCCACGGCCCAACAGCTATTTCCACTGGGCGGTCAGCAACAATGTCAGACTAAAATGGGCTGATTCCACCAGCCCACCCTGCACCAAAACCACAGTCTCCTCAAGTCAGTCGATGGTGGCTCCAACTTTCCAGGGACTCAGGCCCAATTCTGTAAGCATTCTGCCCTCCCCTCCTCTCACCCCCATGTCTGCGTCACAAGGACGTCCCTATATCTGACCGCTCCTTGCTCCTTGTCCTCTGAGACACCAACATCGCCTACTCTCCCTGCTCCCACCCTCACCCACCTGCAGAGTTTCAGTGATCCTTTCCAACTGCCTTCACATCACACTCAGAGCATGATAAAACCCAACATTCTTAAAACAGCATTCAGGGCCCTACACAGGATGGACCCCAGGTAATCTCATATACTTGACCGTCTCCAATACAAGGGCCTGGAATAGTGGCAGGTATACCATGGGTACCTGACAAATATTTGTTGAATTAGTCTAAGGATTTATGATCCGCTGGATCAAAGAAAAAGCAAGAGAATTCCAAAAACACATCTACTTCTGCTTCATTGACTGTGCTAAAGCCTTTGACTGTGTGGATCACAACAAAGTGTGGAAAATTCTTAGAGAGATGGGAGTACTAGACCACCTTACCTGTCTCCTGAGAAACCTGTATGCAGGACAAGAAGCAAGAGTTAGAACCAGACGTGAAACAACGGACTGCTTCAAAACTGGGAAAGGAGTACGTCAAGGCTGTATATTGTCACCCTGCTTATTTAACTTCAGTGCAGAGTACATCATGTGAAATGCTGGGCTGGATGACTCACAAGTTAGAATCAAGATTGCCAGGAGAAATATCAACAACCTCAGATATGCAGATGATAGCATCCAAATGGCAGAAAGCAAAGAGGAACTAAAGAGCCTCTTGATGAGAGTGAAAGAGGAGAGTGAAAAAGCTGGCTTAAAACTCAGCATTCAAAAAACTAAGATCATGGCATCCCATCCCATCACTTTATGGCAAACAGAAGGGGAAGCAATGGAAACAGTGGCAGATTTTCTCTCTTTGGGCTCTAAAATCACTGCAGACGGTGACTGCAGCCATGAACTTAAAAGATGCTTGGTTCTTGGAAGGAAAGTTATTCCACTCATATGAGGTACCTAGAATAGTCAAATTTGGAGAGAAAGAAAACAGAACAGTGGGTGCCATGGGCTGTGGGGACAGAACGGAAGGTTATTGTTTCATGGGTGAGTCTCACTTTGGGGTGATAAAAAAGTTCTGGAGGTGGATGGATGGTGATGGGCACACAAGGACATGAACGTCTCTAATGCCACTGAAATGTACATTTGAAAATGGCTAAAATGATAAATTTCACATATATGTTACTGCAGTAAAACATTAAATAAAAAATTTTAAATTATATATCCTTTTATCTAGTAACAAAAAAGCCAGTTCTTCAGAGCTGCCTCCCCTCCACTTCAGGTTGCGTGGACCCACCGTGAGCAAGTCCAGAAATTATCCCACAGATGCACGGCTGCCTGTGTATATGCGGAATGCCTAGGGCACTGGAAACAACTCACAGCTTCCTTGGTAGAGGGCTGGTTAAATAAAAACAACCTTCAAAGCGTAGCACATGACTTTACAGTTGATGCCGGGCCCTGTTATCAGGGCTTTATGTAAATTAATTCATGTAATTCTCACGACCACCTAACAATATTGTCCATGGCTTATAGATAAGGAAACCGAAGTCCAAACGACTACACAGGTGACATCGAGCAGGGCTGGGATCTGAATAAACGGACCTAAGGAGACGACTCAGCCATATGATATTCAGATGTCACAGCCGTGGAAAGATCCGTGTACACTCTTCTCCACACATGCATACGCCGGGGGTCTGCACGTGCGCTGCGGGAGTGCCTGCTCCGGCTCGGCCATCACTCTGCTCACAGTGGTGGCCTTGGAGGAGGAGCTGGTCAAGAGGTGGAACGGCGCTCGCTCTTTGTTTACATACTGTTTATATTTGCACATCTGATGTATGCAAAAAGAATTTACAATCATCAATATGTAAAGGAACGTTCGTTCTAAGAGAAGCTCACTGTTAAATGATGCTGCAAAGGGAAGCGGGCCTCCATGCCCACTTGTAACTCAGAGAGGAGACTCCTGCTCTGGCGCCCCTGCTCACCCACCAGCTCGGTGTCATCTTCACAGCTTATTTACAAATAAAGAGTTTTCTAGAAAGAGGTACCCTGACCTAGAGGGAAGGTGGCCTGAGGGCCGGGGCCTTGGTCCCCCCAGTTGGGGCAGTTTGTGGGCCGTGACTTCAACTTCCTTGATGTCAATCTGTCCATCTGCCCAGCTTCTGTGATCACTAATAACCACTCTCGTGCTCTACAAAATGCCTCCTCAGCCCCCAGCTGCGATGAAGCCACAATTTCTGCAGTTCTCTCTTCCCTGACATAATCACATTTAGTAAAGCAGCTAAAAATCATCAAACTACAGTTCCTTTCCTTTATGTCTTTGCTTTATAACTCAACATAAATACACCCTTGTGCCTGTACCATCCCATGGGCGAACACTAAAATTGGCTCCTATCTAAATTGCTGATTTATCCCCATAATTCACATTTTCTTGAGCCTCCCTCCTTAGGCGGAACTGATGTCTAAGTCCCAGGAGACGTAAATCTTGCAGTGAGAACATGAAAACCTGAGGCATCACTCCTGCCTTTCCAATCTAACCAAGTGTCCTCGCCGGTCTTAAGAAAAATATTTCCACTCCCAAGGTTTGTCCTGCCAGACCTCATGTGACAAGGGCGGCCTATTATCGTGGAAACGAACTTTCTGAACTTGAGACTCCAAGCAGTGTGGTCGGGCAGGCGGTTTCAGCACCTCCCACCCCACCCCACAGGCAAGAACACCTGTGCTGGGCCTGCAGTGGTGGAAGCACTGCCAAAGGCTCGGGCTGGAGGAAGTTACAGGCAGGAGGAGTACAAAAAAGGCTTAAGAAAACAGAAACCACGGTGTGGACCCGATCCCTTCTGCTTCCCAGACAAAGCCACAGAGGAGCTGTTTGGAAAGTGGCGCGAGGCTCCCCTGCAGGGCGGAGCTTTGTCCTCCAAGGTGGGCATCCCACGAGGGAGCCCTGGCCACCCCATCAGCTGCCCAGAAAAGGCCGGGGGGCTAGGCAGTGCTACTGGAGGCTGAGGACAGTCCCTGGAGCAGTTCGCCCAATTCAGTCCTTGGGGCTGAGAAATCAAACCCCTGAAACTTATTTTATCTCAAATGACACTTTGAAGGGACCAGATTAGTTTTATGGGAGCGGTCTGGAGAGGAGGAAAACGTGCAGTCTGAGAGGCCTTTATCTGCATTTTTGCACTCTGACTCGTATTCCCAAACACGCACACGCAGACAGACAGACAAGCATGGGGTTCCGGTACCAGCCGCCTTTCTCAGGCCCAACCCCCACAAGCAGGCTTTTTGGCTGATCCTTCCGCCAGGGTCAGGTCTGTTCTGCTCTGATGCTCCAATGCCAGGGTGCCTGGATGCCCACCCATCATCCAGGCAGAACACTAGTCCTGGGAACCACTGGGAACATCTGTAGTTTTATGGTAACTTCCTTCCGCCCCTAGGCTTAGCTGATAGCCTCCTCCCTCTTTTTTTCACACCCTCCAGTCATTGGACTGGAACAGAAATACCTCATTAGCCGATCAATCTCCCAGACAGCACCAAAGAGTGGGAAAAGATCTATAAAACCTCACCCATGAATAGCCCCAGCCAGCTTTTCCTCCCTTCCACCTTGTAAACTCCCAGGGCCCAGCCAGGGAGGGCGAGGTCATTGTCCCCGGGATAGTGGCCTAGGGGCTTGAGTGCTCGCCTCATTGAGCTTGGCCTCTGGGCACTGCCCTGGGAGGTCCAGGCAGCCCTTTAAACCCCCAGGCGTCTCCTCATCTTGGGCTGAGGAGGCTCCAGGTGGTCAGGCTTGGGCTCAGCACTGTCCTGGCACCTTGTATGGTATCTTTGCCACGGCTGGGCCCTGCACAGAGGGCCCCCCACCTTCACCTCTCTCTGCACCCCAAGGTGGTCCAGTCCAAGGTGCCCTGGGGAGAGGATGCTGCTGCAAGGTACCAGCTAACACGTGTTACCTGCTGGCAAAGTGCCAGAGGAAGCATTCCTCCCCGCAACCCTCAACTTCTTGGGAATGGGGTGTGGTGAGCTTTCCACCCGAGGGAAGGCGCAGGCTTGGGACACCCAGGGTTCTGTTTGGCAGGAGCTGCTGGGACACCATGCTCCTTGCAGGGCGGGTTGGCCTCGCTGAAGTTCTGGGCAGATCCCTTCTCACACGCCTCATCCTCCCACCCAGCTGGCTACATCTATAGAATGAGGTGGCTGGCCTGGAGCATAAGGCTCTAACAAAAACAGCTCTTTGTGAGGAGCCACTCAGCTTCTGCCTTCCAGCTGTCCAGGGGGTTACCGCTGCCCTTGTTGAAGCCGGCTGTAGCCGGGGCAATCTGGTGCGAGCAGACCGCCCTGCGGAGCAGCCTCGCTGCCTCGACGGCACTGCCCAGGGCTCTGCCGAGTGCCTGTGGGGTCAGGCCAGTTGCAGAAACCTTTTAGAAGTCTTCTCTCCACAGAAAGTGATGCGTTATGGTTAGGGACAAGGTTTGCTATTTCTGGTCACTGCCCTTGGGGCACCAGGTTCTGCCTAATGTAACATTTCTATACTTCGTTTGGGATGGAGACTATTATTGCCATGTTTTGATGTGGAATTCCAATCAAAATAAGTGCTTTGAAACTCTAATACTAAAATAGAGCCCAAAAGGGAGACCTGAACCTCTTCTCTTGACTTCTTCCCTGTCTCCCCTCCCACCTCTGGGTTCTGCATGGGTCCCACTGGAGCCCCCAGTCCTGTGTCCAGGCGCAGTGGTGGCGAAGAGGCCAAGTGGGTGGCCAGGGAAGGCAAGGGGCTCTCCAGGCCAGCCAGGGGGTGACAGCCAGGTCTGGGCCAGGGTGCAGTCCCTCATGTGGGGCCCCGAAGATCAGGTCAGCATGTGGGAAGCTGAGGCAAGGGCTTGGATCCTGTGCTGGGTCGGGGGAGCACCTCCATTTCAGGATAGTCACTTGGCAATGAACCACTTAACTTGCTCAGAGAACAAGACCACCTCTCCTCACTGGTTTAACCAGCTCTTGAACCAGCTGTCACCTCAGCATGGAGGGCAACGTTAACGGGGCAAGCAGTCCAGTCCAGACTCCACTGCTGAGAAGTCCACAGCCGACCTACACCACCTGCAGAAGGGCCTAGGGTTCCCTTGCTTCCCCAGACCAGGGCATTGACGAAGCCTCCTGCTGGGTGTCCCCCTCTGGTTGGAGGTGTCACCTGGACTGGTGACCATGCAGGTTCCTAGTGGCTCATTTCCTCATCTCAGCTGCAGGGAAGAGCTCATTCCATCCTGTCTGCTCACCCTGGGAACGTGATTGGAAACATGGATGCTGGAAACATACCGTTCTGGGGTAGCAAAGATCAGAAACTGCCGCTAAGTAAGAGCGACTCCCAGGCGGGAGAATCCTGGGGACTTGCCCACGGGAACATAACTGTAGCAGATTCCAGTTTAGTGCTCACCTGGCCCCACGCAGGCCCATCCCGACAGCAAACTTGCTTCCTATGGCAAGTTTGACTGAAATGTCTTCTCTTGACTGAATGAGAAAACTGGGTGTCCCTTAAGATTTATCACCAAAGGGACAATCTACATCCTGAGACGAACTGTGGGGAGAGCCCCGAGCCAGGGGGTGGTGGTGGTGGTTTAGTCGCTCAGTCGTGTCCGACTCTTCACAACCCCATGGACTGCAGCACACCAGCCTTCCGTCTTTCACTATCTCCCAGTTTGCTTGAACTCAAGTCCATTGAGTCAACAATGCTATCTAACCATTTCATCCTCTGTCGTCCCCTTCTCCTCCTGCCTTCTATCTTCCCTGCATCAGGGTCTTTCTAATGAGTTGGCTTTTCGCATCAGGGGACCAAAGTATTGGAGCTTCGGCTTCAGGGTGAAGCCAGGTGGCTGTACATTCAAATCCCACCTGTCACTCTTGAGATCTTGGGGAATCCCACTGTGCAGGCCTGGCCCACAGGAGGACTCGGGAAGGGCAGTAGGCTCCCAAACCCTTGTCTCCCCGAGACCACCACCTTTTGTGCCTGGGGCTCCTGGGTCCTCTGTGAATACTCACACCTGGACAGAGGCATCCCTCCCAAGGGGCTCGGGTCCTGCTGATAAAGCAGCCTCGGTCCTAGGACCTGCCCCTTACCACAGGGAACTATTTTCACAACATGAACCATGTAAGAATGCAGTGTTAGTTCCACAACCTGTTTCCTGAGTGGTGGCCACCCTGGAGCCCAGCAGTCCCAGCCAGGCTCTGGCCTCTCGGGAGGTGTGGGGGGAACTTGGGACAACCACCCCAGGAGCTCAGAAGACGGGAACACCAGTGCGGCTGGAGGGCCCCCACCGCCAAAGGCCCGTGCCCATAGGTGCAAAGGCAAACGACCCACAGGCATGGCCGGCAAGGCTGTCGCTCGGCACGGGTCTGAGGGCCCCTCCTGCTGGCCACACCTGTGCTCAGACCCGGGCCAGGGCAGTGGACCAGGGCAAGGGCACCTGTGGGCCGGTGCAAAACCACCCATGCGGCAGCTCAGCTGAGCCTCAGGGGTTTCTAAAGAAGACAACAATGTGGCAAAACGAGACCAAACCACCAGGCTGATGGGTCGACTGCAGCCAGACCCCGGCTGTGCCCCGGGCTTGCTGCTTCGCCTCTCAGAGGGCCAACACACACCAACCAGGGGGAGAGTCATTTAATTCACAAAGAACAGCATTTTGACACTTATTCAAAAATCAGATTTTTATTATATCAACACGGTAAACAAAGCACACAGAAGCAACACATGCAAAGCACACGTAAGAGCGAAGCAGCAAACCCCGGGAGACTTTCTAAAACGGAAAGTCACTGGTGCATAATTCTGAGGTCAGGAGCTTCTAATGAAGAGCTGTGCTGAGCTGCCCATCGCCCCCAGGCTGGCCCGAGGCGCCACTGGTGCAGGCAGGCGGGTCCATGCCCGCTCAGCTGAGCCGCACGCATCCATCACGTGCTGCACCAACCAGGGTGGCTTCTGAGGTGTTTTAAGGCCACCCTTCCCTCTGGGCAATCCCGGGAAGCTTAGCTTCTATTCTTAACTTCAAACGTTTGTGGGAAAGAGGAGCACCGTCGCCACAGGTTCCCACGGTGCCCAACATGCCTTTATCACGCGCAGGAGGCACGCGCCCCCCTCCCCCAGAGTATCAGCACCACTGTGAACACTAGAGGAACCATGGAGGTAAGAAAAGGAGACAAGAATGTGGACACTACACCCTTTTCTCTCTCTTTTTTTAAGTATTAAATTCAGAAGTAAACAGAAAGGAAAAAAAAACCCATGAATCCATTACATTATCAACAAATCTTAAAGAATCTTATCCTGCACTTCTACCGAAAGTTACTAAAACTCTGGAAAATCTAAATAATGGACAGATCAATCAATGTAATTCTGTGGAGGTGGGGAGCAGCAGCTCCTTGGGCCTGGCAGACAAGCTCTGGCTTTCCGGGAGTGCAGAAATGCAGATCCACATGCTGAGGGATGGGTGGAGGAGGTGCAGTGGGTTTTCCCATGTGCCTCAGGGACCTTCCATGTTTGGATGGAAGAACTGACTTGAACTCAAAGGGGAGACTCAATTAACATTCAGGATCTTGAGATGGTTCATCCAGGATGGGCACGAAGGCGTCACACGGCCCCATGGAGACTGCTGATGAGGGTGCGCCTCTTGACACCAGCTCTGCGGTGAGGCCCTTTGGGGAGGTCACCCCACAAGGCGTGGGCGGCCACTGACTGCCGGCTTCAGCAGCCCCATCGCTCTTCCTTTGATGTCCAGGGTCCATGCAAGCCTGGGCCCACCGGGGCTACGAGCAGATGCATGAAAAAGATTCTCGCTGTGATCTTTCCTGCAAAGGAAACAGCAATAAAGTTTACTGCCAGGTCACAACGGAGGAATTCTTGTAAACAAGTAACCTTTGCTCTCAGCTTTGGAGAGAGGACCATGAGTGGAGAACAGGGAGAGACCAGGGCGCATCTCACAGCCCTGAGAATGGGCTTTACAGCTGCACCGTGTGTCATTTGCTTCGCTCTCACACGGCTGTGAAAGCCGGTGGCTGTAACTTGGGCTTCATTCACAGGACAGATACTAGAGAGGCGGCCTGTTTCAGACCCGCAGTCGCTCCGCCTGCTTTCTGGCCAGTACACCATGACAGAGGTGGGCGCTGCCCACGTCACACGCATGGCGCTAACAGCATTCTGCCTTTTTGGGTGGAAGCTCATTTCTCTTGTGTCAACAGAACTCTGACTCTACCGACACCCACACACAGGACACATACAGAGGGGCCACCACCGCTGCCGGTCAGCTCTGCTGCGGGCACTCGGGCCGGTCTTCACGCAGCTGCAGTCCCAGCTCCCAGGCCTCTGGGCACTTACAAACAGGAAGGCTTTGCTCTAGGGCTCGACTCCTGTTCCTGCTGAACTGAGCCAGTGTGTAAAATGAGAACTGATATCAGCTCAGTAGGCACCGGAGGGCGGGTCCAACTGACAGCCCGGAGAAGCGGCGCCTCGGCTGGGAGCTCGCTCGGCCTCGTTCCACTGGCGCTGCAGAAGACACAGACTGGACTGCAAATACAAGAGAGAGTTCACCGCGCTCGGAAATCACAAGAGGACGTCTCCTTTGAAAGTACCCGGCTCTACTCACACGTCATCTGCTGCTGACACAGTCTTACTTAACTTCTATGATTCGTTTGGTTTTAGATTTTTAAAATTAATAATTCTGCAGCTTTCAATACATTTGAACTTTCAGACAGATGTTTACTTAGTGGATTTATATTTCTGTAGACTTCGGGAATGTTTGCATTCATAACAGGACAAAGTGCATCCTTGGGGCCAGGCGGGCCCTTATCCTCCAGAATCCTGCTTGGCCCCGAGCTGACCGCTCAGCAGCGGCCTCTGCCCCAGCAGCTCCACCTTAACTGGCCCCATCTCACCTTCTCTTCAGGTGCAGAACTTAGCCACTGTGAACAAAGCGGAAACCAGTCACTGTTCACCAATCAGCTAAGCTCTGCACCTCGTCAGAGAGGTCGTCGCTGGGCATAAGGAAAGGGCCGGCGAGCATCTTCCGAGTGTCGGATTCTTCTGCTTGCAGAGAGGAGCTACGAGATGCGTCTGTTCCCCGAACTGCAGAGAGCGCAACTACGGCTTCTGGAGCAGCAGTCAGGGTCGTGGTTGCGTGGTAATCCCTGGCAATGTGATTTTAATCTTAAGTCACAAATCAGCATGCCAGGAACCCAAGCAGCCAGAGCACTCGGGGGCGGTGGTGCCGCCCACATCGCACGCACCAGCTTCCTCAGACACAAGGCGACGACACCACCTCCAGGCCTGCCACGCTACCAAGTGGGTTTTCCTTCTGCTTGGTGTTCACTTACTCGGCATCTTAGGGGTATAATTTTTAAAAATCAAAGGACTCACAGATGACCACACAAATGCCAGCGCAGCTTTGGGAGATGAAATGAAAAATGCACCAACCAGCTGGTCGGGGCCGCCACGCTCAGTCTCCCAGCCCATCACCCCCTGGGGCACAGGTTCTGAGTGTTGGGGATGTCTGTGGGGGGTCCTCAAGGGGTGGGATGGATTCCCAACTGCTGGAGGGCGCAGCTCAGGGGGTAGCCCCGTCACGGTCCTTCACCGAGCAGCCAGGGAGGGGGTAGAGGGCATGTGAGTGGCCCCTGCGTTCATCCAGGAGTGCGGGGTGGGGGGCTCCTGACCAGACTACTCCTCTGCCTGCTCGGGGCAGAAAAGCACAATGAGGAATCACCGTAGCTGCGCTGCCCGCGGTGGTTTTCCACCACTTGGAGCACAGGGAACATCAAAGGCACAGCCTGCACCGCTGCAGTTTCACACACTTCAAGCAACACAAACTCTCTGTGAAGTGGCAAACCTGAAGAGAAACATGACTGGCACTGATCACTGTCTGAGGCTGGCAACGCGCAACTGTGTGACTGCCCTGCTTTTTAAGCTGGGCTGTCTCTGAATGGGCTTGGAAGCTGCCCGACAGGAGCGCGGGGGAAGCCCGCACACAGCCGCTTCGCCACGAGACGCATAGTTGGGGCAACTGTTCCCCCTACCTCCCTTCCTGCCAACACAGCTCTTCAACTCTCCTGGAAGAACCTCTTCAGCAGTAAGAGTTCTCTCAGATAAATACGGCAGTTAAACATATTAGACAGAAATGGTTTTTTGTAAGAGGAAAACATTAGAAACAAATTAAATGTCCAACAATATCAACGTAATATATTAAATATCCATTAAAATTATAGAAAATCTATACAACATGAAGAATGAAATCTGAAGTTAAAAAAAAGAAGACACAAAATCAGACACGCCCTGTTATGATGTAAAATCTTGAAGAAACCCGGAGAGTCAGAGAAAGGATAATGGTAAAGAAAAAAAATACTTTTAATTTCACAGTTTTACATAAAACCTATGAATCATTGCTAAATTACATTTAGAATGCATAAATTCCATTAAAAACTACTAGAATGTACATCTAACAGGTCAATTTCAAGCACAATTAACAGAGGAAGCAGTTTAAACCATTTAGGACTCCCACTCTGACTCTGCTGCAACACGAGGTAGCCTGCTGCGGACACGCCGCGTGGAGAGGCACCCGGCGGAGGGCAGGAGGGCCTGCCAGCCTCTCCTGCCAGGTGGGGACAACCCGAGGGACCTCAAGTTCCCACACACCTCCTCACAGCTCAGGATGCGGGGTAGCCCGGCAACACACCCCCACATTAGCCTTCACCCTGAAGACTGGGGGGCAGGGTGGGGAGGCCATGCTCTCCAGTTCACCTTCTAACCTACTCAAGATGTTCTCCTGTGACTCCTGTTTGCCCAAATAATAAAACCTGAAGCGGTCAAAACAGTGCTGGGGAAGGGGCTGTTCTGCGAGGGCGGACGGCATGGGCTTTCGTGGCCGCTCTGCCAGACAAGGCACCACATACCCCTCAGGGCGGGAGCCCAGGACTGAAGCCGCCAGGGCTCTCAGCTCACCATTTGGCTTACTGACTTACTTGGCTCCTAGGAGGAATCTCGGCTAGAGCCGAAGAATGGAAAAAGGAGAGAGAGAGAGAGAGAGAGAGAGAATCACCTCTTTAAAATAACATCTCAGCCACCACCTCGGCTGAGGATTTGTCCATCTGCTCCCTGCTCAGCTCAAAGCACCTGCGGGCGAGATGCTGCTGCCGTGGATCCTCACTCAGCATCAGCTCCCCGTAGAGGTAGATGCCCATGGCCTGTGGGAGGCACAGAGGCCAGAGAGCATAAGGAAAAGGAATCACGTGTCCCCATGCGCTCGAGTGCACAGTCTGTGTTTGCTTCACACAGATGTGCTAGGCTGGAAGTTACAAAGGCCCTAGAAAAGGCAGACAGCTGAACAGCGGTGCTTCAGGAAACCGCAGTTTCCGATCCCCTTCTCCTTATTGAAACTCACCAAGGAATTCTCAGCTATCAATTCCATCAACCCTGGTGGCTGAACTGAGGACAGAGGGAACATTTCTCCAGTGACGGGAACAGGGACAGGGAGGCTCCCACGACAACTGACCCTATGGGAACCCCTGCAGTTGCGAGCAGACCTGAGTGCTGTATGTGTGTGTGTGTGTGTGTGTGTGACTCAGACATGGACCTGCCTCCCTCCTAGCACAGCTGGGAAATGAAGACCTCCTGTCACACAGGTGGGGAGAGCCTCAGGCCGCCCTGGAAGAGGCCTGCCGCTCAAGCCCAGCCCGCCTGCTCTCCTTCCATGGGCACACACTGGCTCTTCTGTCTCGAAAACAATGTGGTGAAAATCACATCTGCGTTTTTCCCTACAGTTTTAAAAACAGTCAGTTATGTTCTGAAAGACCAAAAAGATCCCTTTGGATCCGCCTTCTCTCTTGTTCTAAGCTTAGTTATGCTATGACTATGTTCTGCTGGAGCAAGGACTTCCAACGACAGTGCAGAAATGAAAACCTGGTGGTGAGGAGCTCAAAAAATCTCTTTCTGAAAAAGCTGATGGCAACCCTTATCTGGCAGAGATCATGGTTCCAAATACAGTGCAGTCAGTTTTGGTTTTCAGAACAGACTTTAAGTCGCTCTTAAATTTTGTCCCTCCATGTTTCCAAACACCTCTTGCTTCACTGTGCAAATGTGACATTTCTTCTGGTAAAAAGTCATGTCTTTTTCTTTGTGGGAATAACGAGCCCTTACTTGCTGGCTGCCCCCTATACTCCGTCATCTCAAAAGAGCCTTTGTTTGCACTGCCCCAACTCTCCACCCCAACAGAAACACGGCTCCATTCTATCAGCCCGCAGTGCTCTGCAGAAAGCTCACTCAGAGGCACCCACTGGCCATGCCAAGGGAACGAGCCACAGCCGACAGGAGCCATGGCACATGCACCACCATGGCCCAGCAAGCTGGGGGGCGGGGGAGATGCTGACCCCACACACTGCAGCCCAGCAGACGTGGCAAAGAAACACCTTCACACAGGTTCATGGGCTCTTGCAAGGTGACTGCTCTCCTTGGTGAACAGTGAGGAAAGTCCTCAGAGGAAAGCAGCTCAGCACAAGGGTCTACCTGGCATGGCAGGTGCAGACACAGACCAGACTGTCCCGGCCAGCCGGGGCGTCCCAGTCTCATCCCCAGACCCACAAGGCACAGATACACACCATTGCATCACGGGGCCACAATCCCAACCTAACGAACCTGGGGTTCAAAGATGTAATGAGGTCTGCCCACGCTTTATTTGGTTAACGGCAGTGGGCCACAGCTCCATCAACCCAGGTGAGCTTCTAAAGAGATACCGAGAAGAAAAAAGCGCAAAAGTTGGGTAGGTGTGCTCCTACCAACTCTTCAAAATCGTTGGAAAGTGCTGATGCACTTGTTTTTTAAGTAGAGAAGGCAACAAACTGGGCCCCATGTTAAGCATACTGCATAGTCAGGGACAGCATTTAAAGAATCCCCATCTGCTGAAAAATGAAACTTACCTGATCCTCCTGAAGGAACCTCTCCACGTCTCTGTACGCTTTTGTGTATTTGTGCTTAACAATGAGTTCACACCAGCGATGGCGAACCTTAAGAAAAGAGAGAAAAATCCCATAAGCAACAAACTGGTAGGTTTCCTTGGCCTAATAAGTTTAATGATGGAGAACTTTCCCTGTTAGAAGAAGTTACTCTGTTAACACTGTTGAGACTTTAAAATTTCATTTTAACATCTTTTACAAAGAAAGGAACCGCGCTCTTCGTTAAGAGGGCTGCCAGTCCACTTTAGGGGAAGAAAGTGCATGTTTCACTTAGGTGTTCTGATGTTTTAAAATACAATTTTGCCATACAGTAGATAAATGCAGAACGTAACTGGGAAATTAAACGCATGCCCCCAGCCAGGCAGGCTGGTGCTCTGCCCTGCAGGATGCTGTCCATGACGGCTGCCTTCATAAACCACAACTACTTGATTTTCTGCAGTAAGTGATTTGGTTCAGTGCTGTAGATTGTAACAATACACACAGTAAAAGGGAGAAGACACTGCTCTGCACATTCCTAAGAGGTAGAGAGCGCCTTCTGAGGAGCCTGGGGTATCTGCTGGAGGGAGAGGAGAGCAGACCACCCTGACGCAGGCAGCTCCGGCTGCACATTTTGCTGTACAACCTACAGACAAGCTACACGTGTGTATCGTTTAGTGAAGATGCGTGATGAAAGATTCACCAGCAGGCATTTGTCAGGAAGCCCCCCCCCAACCCTACAGACGACATGGGAGTCTGATCCCAGCCCTGGCTGCCTTGGCTGATAAGGGGCAGTCTTGCCCCTCCCCCACCACCTCTTCATCTCTAGGCCACTTCAGACACACTCTTTCCGTCGAGACTCTACCTAAATCCAGTCCTGGGCCATTGTCTACTGCATTAAAGCCCTCTCAATTATGCCCAGTGAGCAGTCCACCGTTTTATATTCCATTATTGGTTCAACATTAGCTATACATGGAAGTGATTACATGCATTTAAAAAATAAAAAAGCCTCCTTCCATCACTCTTTGTTTTTACTGCCTTTGAAAGAGGAAGACCCTTTACAGCAATCCATTTGTGGCAATAGTAAAATGTAAGCAATTTCAACATTTTGGCTGGGGCCCCTGTAAATTATATCATTATGCACTGATGGCCGGATCTCTCCTTTAATCTACTATAAATAGATTTACACACAAACAATTAGGAACAAAGCAAAGAAACATTTTTTGGAAAGAATCCTTCCCCTAGGGTACAGTGCACTCTGAGACACACGGTGGTGCCCTCTGCTTACAGGCAGCCAGCCCCTTTGAACTTCTAAGAACAGGATGCCTTTCTAAGAACTTTTTACATCCACAAAGGAATTTCGGAGGCGCACGGAAATGAGCTAATAGCCTCGGATCATCACAACAAAAGGGAAGCAGGTTGGGCTGGACAGGTCTTGGAAATCTTTCCACCTTCAACAAACTGTTCTTTCCTATATGGCCAACAGAAAGGGACAGCATAAAAGGAAAGGGTAGCGACTAAGATATTGTAAGCAGAAGGACCACTGACCAGAGCCCAGACTGCACCAATCTGAGGAAGCTCCCAGAACAATCGGATCCCACTCTTGTGTTTTGGTTCAAGTACAGGACAGAACCAAAAGGGTCCCTTGGTCCATTTCTCTGGTTTCTTTTCCAACTCAATGAAACCTAGATGCCTCAGGTACCACCAGTCGCATCCATGCAGCACCGGAAATGCCGTGTTCTTTGTTCATAAGCTCTGGGAAAGGAGAAGGCCTGGTGGGAGGGCCACTGTGCAGCCTGAGAGCCAGGGCACTGGGCCACCTGCTATGGAGCCTTGCAAAAGAGCCTTACTTCTCACAATTGCACGTGGGGACAGCTGTCCCAGCTCTTAGAGTCAAGTATAAGAGAAGTCTGTCAGCTCCACCGTGAGCTAAAGACAGGCTTGTGCACCAAGCCCTTGGTAAGGACAGTTGCTGATCATTCCAAAAGTTGGGGATGTTATCTTTTGTTAGACCTCATTTTGAGAATGGAGGTATTTATTACCGGCCTTCCACGCACCCCCCCAACTCTACCCTCTGCTCTCCTTTATCTTATTTACACATAAAGAAACAACAAAACACAAATTAGAGTTTGTTTCTTAGTCGAGTAAGTCCACTATGACTGAAGAGGATTAAGGAGCTGGGCTGAGTGAGAGAGGCCTCCACAACCAATATGAAGTCAGCGTTTCCACTTCTCTTCCTGTTAAAAATCAGTGTATTGTCACGATTAATAAGAGATCTAGTCTTCTGACCCCT
The DNA here is from genome assembly GCF_002263795.3 of Bos taurus. Classification (NCBI taxonomy): domain Eukaryota; kingdom Metazoa; phylum Chordata; class Mammalia; order Artiodactyla; family Bovidae; genus Bos; species Bos taurus. The sequence goes on along the minus strand of NC_037335.1, from coordinate 81,610,999 downwards.
GAAAGCTAACATGACATCCAGGAAGTACAGAACAACCCCTTTCCCCACCCTACAAAGAGCAGGAAAAACAACAAGCCTTTTCATTACAACAGAATGAAATATATTGCAAAATTTCAATGACAGGATGTTTAAAAGACATCACAGAGATGCTGTGTGAGGCTGAGGGCCCAACAAATATTTCTCGCTTGCGGACAGGGCTTTTACTCCTCTTTGTATTTCTTTAAGAAACAAAGAAAATCTCTATCTTTTGGCTGAGAACCCAAAATTTACAAGGAAACTGGTCACCACTTGGAACGGAGGTCTTCCTGAAAATGAGGCAGCAGGGTGCCATTCGTCTCAATTTCTCCCAGCAGTACTTCCTCAGTGGGCACTCTTGGACTATCTTCCTTTCTCCAGATCACTGAGAAGCTCAAAGAAATCCCTGACAGAGGTCCTCACTTGGTCGTACCCAGCTTCCTCCTCTGTTGATAATGGAGGAAAGTGAAGTTCTCAGTGCTGGGGAGCAGCAGAGAATTCAGAAGCAGAGGCAGGGCTCTACGAACAAAACTATCCACTCTGTAGACCTGCTCTTCTTTATTTTCTAATTAATTTATTCATCAACGGGGGCAGTGGTCACCTCGTCTTTCAACTTCCTCGGTGAGATGAAAAGTGAACACTGTAGATACACCTTTGGGAACATCTGGCCCAGCCACAGTATCTGTGGCTTCCTGACTCTGTTCATTCAGCATCGGCATTCAATGGGTAGACACATACACCAAAACCGATCAACACTTACACTTTAAATATTCAGTTAATACCACAATGTCTCAAGAGAAATAAAAAACTTTTAATGACTTTTTCAACTGTGATTCAGATTCATAAAGTCACTCCAAACCCGCACCAGGAATCACCTGAAAGCCTTGAGCCAGCCAGCATCTTAGCCTGAATTCCAGCAACGCTGTCAGGCTACCAAAGGAAAGAGGCAAGGGTGAGGGGGGCGGAATCAGGTCAGGAAAAGAATAAGAAACCTGAGAAAATCAGAAAAGCGATATTTCAGGAGTGGGAAGAGGTGGAACTGCCCGTGGTGGTGAAGAGCAGGGCCGCGGGACCCGTTCCAGGAGCTCCAGAGCGTGTGGTCTCACAGGGCCCTGGAAGCCCACTTTTTCCTCACTGAGTCTTCAGTGTAGACAGTGGCTGGTTCTGCCCAAATCCTGCTAGCTAGTACCAGGACAGGACAGGCGGTGTGCCCACCACCCAGGGCCGTGCTGCCGGTCCCATAACACAATGAAGCATATCTGTGCTAACAGGCCCGAGCCGCCTGAGAGGCGTGAGCAGACATGTGGGCCAGAGAGCCAAACCACTGTCTGCACAGGATACGTACACATGTACACACACACAGAAGCAAACGTTTCCCTTTATCAGTTTCCCTCACTACAGCAACTCCTGATAGTTCTGGTGTTCTTTTCTCTGGTTGGTGACCTGCTGAAGTGATTTCATGAGCCCGGGGCCTGATCCACAGAGCTGTCTCCCAGGGTGGGGGAGAGAACAGCCTCTGCTCGTGGGCTGCTGTGGGAGCCCACCCTGGTCGCTGCAGCAAGCATCAGGACAGCGACTCTCACAGTCATTGCTTGTCTCTTAGTAGGAGCAGCATGTTTCTGGCTTTCGTTTTTACTTCAAAAGTTCTGTTTATTGAATTCATAAAAATGTGAGACTATCAACTCCAAGGAAAAGTTTGTTAAGTGCTAAAAACCGGAAGAGCAAGGTGCCTGTCAGGTGGGCAGTGAGGAGGGAAGGACTGGGATGGGGCGCGGGGGTGAGGTGGGGAGGCAGGGTGGGACCACGCAGCAGCCCAGGAAGACGAGCCTGGACTCCGGACAGTGAGACACCAGCTGGAGCGGCCAAGGGGAGGAAGCCTGCAGGGAGGGTCCTCAAGCCTGGGGCAGCAGGCACTTCTCAGGCCACCCCCTGGCAAGTACACCCAGGGGCCAGACGCCTGGGGACTTTGCAAACTGTGTGCAAAGACAGCCTGGCCCCAGCACCAGCCTGAGTTGCATGGCATTTCTACCATTTCAAGGACATTATCACTACCCAAGAGGCAAGCCGAACGACTTCTGGCTGGCTCCTCTGATTTCCGGCACCTGCCTTGTATGGTCAAACCGTGGCTCAGATTCAGGGACAAGTCCCATGACCCAGTGGGCACCTCTGTGATATAACCACGGCCTTGATTAGGACATGCTGGGGCTCCCTCCTGGAAAAGGAAAGAAAAACTACTGAGAGATTAACTCCCTACCTGCCTGCCTCTCCCCAAACGCTTTTCAATCTGAAAATGTTAATGCATCCAGAACTAACTACTATTAAACTGGAGAACAGGGGTTGCCAATTTTTTCTGTCAAGGGTCACAGTAAGCGTCTATGGCTTTTCTCTCAATCCATTTGCCCTGTATCACAGGAGTAGCCATAGACAATATGTAAATGAGAGGGCATCGCTATCTTCAGATAAACTTTTATTTTCAAAAACAAGCAGTGGGCTGGACCTGCAGGCTCAAGGCTGCTGACCCCTGATCTGCAAAGGAAGCCCATGCTGGTGAATGTTAACGCCCCCTGCCCGCAATCCACCAGCATGACGCCGCAGAACACAGAGCCAGGAGGCCTCTGTGAGCCGGCTCCGGCCAGTGTCAGCCTGTCCTGCCAGGAAATCTAGGCTGTTCTTGACTGTGGGGCTTTTCTTTCCTCTGTGGGCTGAACTCTGCACAAGAAACCTGCTCCGGCTTCCCTGGGAAACAGAGCACCTCTCAGCATACAGCCAAGTGTGAATGCAAGGTGCCAGGCGTGGGTGGGTGGGGGATTGGACACTGAGGAAATGCCAATTTCAGGAAGAATAATCCCCTGAACCAGCTCACTCCCAGTCTCCCACACTGACCAGATGCTTCTGTCTGCAATCCACTACTACCCTAGACCCTGTGTTCATTAACACTTTACAATTCTCAATGCTCTTTTATACCTTTTATCTTGGTTTTTTTTTTTTTTTTTGTCTTCAATTTTAACAAGCCATTTCAAAGAAATAAAAACTCTTATGAGAACGCTCCCCTACAGGCCACTTACTATCTAATGGACTAATTTCCCAAAGTAGTTTTCAGACATTCCTTAAACGTAATTCTTATAATAACGTAATTTGGAACTCCAGTATATATATACATGTAGACAGATCAAGGAGGAAAAATAAAAGTGAGTTCTTCAAGTGGTTTAAATCAGCGAGGTAGGAAACATCTTAAACACTCAACTCCTTTGGCTGGGGGTGGGAGGCTGGGTTCCTTGGAATGGAGTCTGAAAACCTGTGTCTCACACAGAAGAGTTACTGTGACTGAAGAGCAAAAGGAATCAGAGGCTGAGCAGACATGCTGAAGGGGTGAGACAAAACAGTTCAGTTCCAACAGCTTGGCCAACACCCCTCAACTTGGTTCCGGTAGCCACGGCGCCACTGACTGCACGGCCAAAGTCAGAAGCAGAAAATCGGCCTATCTTCTGTCACCACAAGCTCGGGGCTACGGTTTGTTTTGGCGCATCTCACAGCCACGCTTGAAAAAGCATCTGTGGCTCCTATACCTGGCTGCTTCCCTTGCTTTATTCTTGAATATTAAAAGTTATAAACCAGTAACTTAGCACATATAAACAAGATAGTTTTATTATTTTATGTTTTTCCTTATTTTCCAGGTGTCACTGCCAGATTCACTAGTGTGGTCCATATACTTTGATGTAATGACAACTGTAGGATGCTCCTCCTATTGATATACTACAGCTCCATTAGTCTTTCAATCATCTGACAATGCCAGAAGTCCACTTCTAGTGTCTTCTACAAAGTCCCAAGCCAGAAGTCTATTTCTAGTGTGTTCTAGAAAGTCCCACAGTGTGTTAATAGCTTTTGATCAAGAAGCTACAAGTGTCTACAAGTCGACACAGGTCCAGAACAAGGAGGCCTGCGGTGACACTATGGCACAGGGCTGGGCCACCTCACTCAGCACTCGGGAGGTTGGCCAACGACCTGAAACTGGCATGGCCACGCCCCTTAACTCACCTCTTGGGCCCAGAACTCATAAACCCCGCCTACTTCCCCAGGCGTGTGTCACTCTCCCAGAGCCGGGTCTCACAGCTTCTCCAGCTCTTTGAAACTGCTGTTTCCTTACTCAGTAGTTTGTCTTTACCAACAATAAAATACAAGCTTGGTGACAGCTGGGGCCCGAGTGCTCCCGGGCCATCTCCAGGCCCTGTCTCAATGCCTGGCACATAAGTATCTGCTTAATAAATGTTTCTGAATGAATGTACCATTCTAAAAACTCAGACTGCTTTTCAGCTACTTTGAAATTATAATGCACGGTTGGAAGCTGTAAAATGCTTTGAAGAAGCCACCCAACCTATTTATGACAGGAAACATTCCTCTTTTTCAGTCCTTTTGATTCTAAAATTTACTGTTGAAGGGGGGAAAAAAAATCTGTCCAGGGAACATGATCTGGGCAGCACATTAAACCTCATTTTGAGTTCCATTTTATATCTGTAAACAGAAAGACCAAGGCTCATGGCTTTTGTGAGTTAATAAGTCTAACACTGCAATAAACAAATCTACTTTTTCAATTTGTGTCCTTAAATTAGATTTATCGTTGCTTTAAAGTGGGTTGACTGCTGCTGAGGGAAGCATGACTGGCAGCCGGGGGGCGCGGGGAGACCTTTCCAGAACGGCTCTGGGACAGACAGCCTTTCCAGCATTCCGTTCCGGCGCATCTGCGATGGTCTGGGATGTCTCTTTCTCATGTGGCAGTCAGGGGTATGCCTGTCACACCAAGATTCCCAACACTTCCCTTCTCCTCTCACTTACAGATCCTTACTTTCAAAGGGCTATGATCTTAACACTGTTTTAACTAAAGGGAGTGCAGCTCTGTGTGCTGCCACAAAGCCAGCCTGGTAAATCTCGTTGCCCTGAGTTCAGACAACAGGCTCTCAGCTCTTTTTCCTAACCTTGCCTGAGTCAGTCCCTAAAGCTCTCAGCTCTATGGTAACTGGTTACAGCCAGCAATATCAGATTTTACCAGTTATGACCAGAGCTATGGCAACGCGCAAAACAGGAATCATCCAAACCTGCTATGGGGCTCATCACACTTGACATGCAATGGAGTGTGACAGTGAGGGTCAAAGGTCATGACAAACACCAAGGTTTACAAGGTCTCTCAGGCAAGTTCCAGCCTTTCTTCCTTCTCCTGTGTATATACTGTTTCATTTAATGTCATCAACACTATTCAAGAAAGCTGGCTCTAAAACGTAGACTTCAGGAGCCCATGATGAGTCCGCCCTGAAGTATGGTCAGTGAGCCTTCCCTCCCTTATCAAAGCCAAAGTGAAAGTCTTTCAGTCGTGTCTGACTCTTTCAACCCCATGGACTATACAGTCCATGGAATTTTCCAGGCCAGAATACTGGAGTGGGTAGCCTTTCCCTTCTCCAGGGGATCTTCCCAAACCAGGGATTGAACCCAGGTCTCCCACATTGCAGGCGGATTCTTTACCAACTGAGCCACAAGGGAAGCCTAAGAATACTGGAGTGGGTAGCCTATCCCTTCTCCAGTGGATCGTCCCAACCCAGGAATCAAACCAGGCGGATTCTTTACTAACTGAGCTATCAGGAAAGCTCAGTGAGCCTTCCCTCACTGAGCTTCCTCCCTATCAAAACAGCACACTAAATGGCAACATTCCAATGTGGAATTTGATAATTGGGAAATTACACACTGCACCTCCTTTCTTCATTAATATCTGACAAATAGCCTTTGCTAAAAAAAAAAAAAAGAAAGAAAGAAAAAGAAATAAGACTTTTACTGTTGCCAGAACAGTGACCATGGGTTACTTCTTCCTCTGAGAAGCTCTGAAGGGACACCTGCGCCTCCTCTCTGTTTCCTCAGGGGCAGACGTGACCGACTCCGGAGGGCCACATCAAGTCAACCAAAAAGGTTTGCTCTCTCTCGAAGGGGTTTCCCTATAACCTTAGTTATCCAATCACCTTATCATGTCATATACTAGTCACTCTGTTCCAGAACACTTGGAGATCCAGGAAACGTCATTCTCCAAAAGCTAAGTTTTGGGTATTAAGGATGATTCGGTGAGTGAAACAGACAAGCTCCTGCCCTCTTGGAGCTTACATTTCAGTATAAAGTCCAAGAAAAGTTCAGTGAACTCATGTTAGTGACAAATGTCACGACAGGACCTAACAGGGTGTAATGAGGGCAGTGGGAGCGGCCCAGGGGTACAGACAGGAGACCCCGAGAAGGGGCCTCTCAGACGGAGAGGCAATGGAGGCAAAGACACTAGCTGTTGAGCGGGACAGCCTAAGCTCACTGGGTTTCTAGCCCTACCACGTGTTCCATGAAAAAATTCAACTCTCCCCTGCCCACTTCTTATTAATGGCTATTTCTTCTAATACCTTCCTAATGGAAGCTAGAGAAATGGACTTATAAACCAGCAATTCCACTTCTTAGGTATAAGACCCAAAAGAAATGACAGCTTATATCTACACACAACACTGCACCCAAATGTTCATAGCAGCATTACATGTAACAGCCCGAAAACCCAAATGTCTATCAACTGATGAATGGTTAAACAGACGTGGCTTACCCGTACCATCAAAAATACTTGGTGATAAAAAGAAATGAAGTATCAATACATGCAAAACACGAGTGATTCCTGAAGATAGTATGCGAAGTGAAAAGAAGCCATTTACAAAAGGTTTGCTGCTGCTGCTGCTGCTAAGTCCCTTCAGTCGTGTCCGACTCTGTGCGACCCTAGAGACAGCAGCCCACCAGGCTCCACCGTCCCTGGGATTTTCCAGGCAAGAGCACTGGAGTGGGCTGCCATTTCCTTCTCCAATGCATGAAAGGGAAAAGTGAAAGGGAAGTCGCTCAGTCCTGTCCGACTCTTAGTGACCCCATGGACTACAGCCTACCAGGCTCCTCCATCCATGGGATTTTCCAGGCAAGAGTACTGGAGTGGGGTGCCATTGCCTTCTCCGTACAAAAGGTTTATGTGATCCCATTTACATGGAAGTCCCCAGTAAGCAAATCTGTAGACACAGAGACGAGTCTGGCTGCCAATGACTGGAGTGGGAGGAGAGACGGGAATGATAGCTAAAGGGTACAGGGTTTCTTTGGGGGGTGACAGACATTCTACAACTCTCTGTAGTGATGGCTGTACAGCTCTGTGAATATACTAAAAACTACTGAAATGTATATTTTGAAATGGTGAGTCATATGAGAAGTGAATTATTTCTCAAAATATTTGCTATTAAAAACAACCAAAGAGTCAAGCTGGGGAAGGTCGGTTCAGGAAATGGTACCTGAGGCAACTGCCTGCTGTCTGACAGTGGAGCCCAGGGGCAGGCCTGGCTCTGGGCTGCTCTCCCCACTGCCTGTGGACTTCCTATACACTCAGCCTGGGCATCTGCTTCTACCCACTGACGGGCACGATCAGTTGGTCAATGGAACACAATTCCACATGGTTCAAAGCTGCACAGCAACACACAGACCAAGCAGCTTAAAAAGTCATGCTCAGTGCCACCCCATAAAGCTGATTTTTAAAACTTCATACCCTGACAAACCAAAAACACCTTCATACCACATCCGTGGAGGTGCTTCCACTTTTTAAAAACAATGTGAATTCAACACAATTGCTTTCTCTCTGCTATCAGTTATCAGCACAAACATTCACCTGTAAGAGGCATACACTGCCAGGGAATCCTGCAGATCTATGTGGCGCCACCTCCCTGCAGGGCAGGCTAGGAGACGACACTCAGGAGGCTCCCACAAGCTTGAGGAAGAGTGCATTCTATCTACAGCCTGAAGGTTCCACAGCTTGAAGCCCAGAGAAATCCAGCTTTCAAATCTTGGTGTACCATGGAACTACAGAGCAAAGGGAGGTGTTTGGGAAAGGCACCAGAGGGAAAAAAAGCAATCTGGGAAGACACCATGGCAACAGTGAGCCCTCTGTTCCAGGGCATTTAAGGCGCACTGCATGGGATGAGAACTCCGTTTGTAACTATGAAAGGAAACGGCAGTGCTCAGACAACTGTGTGCTTTTTGGAAGTGTGGATTTCACTACAGCAATCTAATGCAAAAGTATATAAACTACTGACACAGGTATGAAGAACACCGTTAAACACAGGCAGGAACACCACTAAAACCCCACACGTTGACTTTACTCTTAACACCATTAAAGACAAAAGGAACAGGAGCTGGGTTTGCAGTGCTATGGAAAGAAGAGCACCAGGGCAATGCTATTTATAACCCAGAAAATGTGTGCATCTCTGCCTCTGATCATCTGGACAGACTGGGGGGTGGGTAACATACACAGACAATAAGAGTAGATAACGCCTCCTAAACCTTCAAATATCTATACAACAGGACCTATTGCTAGGTACAGTGGAAGAAGCAATGGCAATGAATTAAATGACCAGGAACTTAAATATCCTTTTCCTCTTTTATGTATAGATAAATTCTAAATGTTATGACTGATTATAATTGTTTATTTAACAGAGGTCCATCTAATCAAAGCTCTGGTTTTTCCAGCAGTCATGTATGGATGTGAGAGTTGGACTATAAAGAAAGCTGAGTGCTGAAGAATTGATGCTTTTGAACTGTGGTGTTGGAGAAGACTCTTCAGAGTCCCTTGGACTGCAAGGAGATCCAACCAGTCCATTCTAAAGGAGATCAGTCCTGGGTGTTCATTGGAAGGACTGATGCTGAAGCTGAAACTCCAATACTCTGGCTACCTGATATGAAGAACTGACTCATTGGAAAAGACCCTGATGCTGGGAAAGATTGAAGGTGGGAGGAGAAGGGGACGACAGAGGATGAGATGGTTGGATGGCATCACCGACTCGATGGACATGAGTTTAAGTAAGCTTTGGGAGTTGGTGATGGACAGGGAGGCCTGGCATGCTGCAGTCCATGGGGTCACAAAGAGTCGGACACAACTGAGTGAACTGAACTGAAAGAAAAATTAGGCAGATTATGCCAGCAGTGGCTCATTTTTTCTTGAAACAACATCTTATTAGCCACAAAGTGCAGTTAACAACTCAAGGTAAATAAAGTGCAGGCTCTGGCCTCAGGAATAGGAGAGGAATACTAATCTAAACAAAACAAACAAACAAAATCAAAGTTCTTTGTCATGTTAGATCAGTTTTCAAAAACCCTTTCATCACTGTATATAGCAATTGAGACCTGATTGGTTACAAGGTTTCCATGGAAAAATTCTAGGGGCACTGAATTGAGTAAGAAGGAAAATTCCAAGGAAGAAATATATAGATATACCTACCTGACTTTGAGACATGTTCTAAAACATTAAATGTCTCATTAAACCAAACACAACAAAGAAAAAAATACACAAATATAGCTAAAGAATTACGTAAGAGCTTTGTTTATTGGCACATTATAAAAGGCACATGGTTTAAAAATCTCGCTATGTCTAAAGTAACTAAGGAAAATCGCCCCAGTCCCTTTTATCAGCCATATCCTGCCCAGCTCTCCAAACCCACAAATTACAATGCTGTGTCCAAAGGACAGCTGTGCCCCTCACCAGCACTGCTCTAGCATTTTAAAAAATATTAAGCCACAATACTTCTAGCTCACATCTTAAAGTTCAGATCCATCAGCCTTTGACTCTCTGATGTGTCAAAGAGCTGAGGAGCCAGACCCCTTGTCCCTGGGAAGAAATTGTGACAAACGGCCAGATGCTGGCTATGGCAGGTGTCAACCTGCCTTTCCGGAAGCTCATTCCACCTGCCCCCTGTATCTGACCCCGGAAAACCACTTGGCTGATTGCACCACACCATTCGGACTCTCCACAACGGTCTCCTTTTTGTATGTTCGCTCTGACATCCTGCCTCCTGGGGCTCTGTTCCATGATGGTTGCCTCCCGACACTGCTGGGCAGTGACCTGGGGAGGCCCCCAGCACAGACTCCAAAAAGGAAGGAGGGAAGGAAGAGGCACCCACCGAGGGGGCTGGGGCCAGCGCTCTGGCACTACTCCCAGACTCGGGGCCTCGGTGACCTTGCACAGCCCTGTGGTCCTACAGGGGCCGTGGCGCCAGCCCGGCAGGCTGCCCTCACACACTGCCACGATCACAGGGCTGACGTCAGCAAGGCCGGGTTCTGCTTTTGTGCTCCTTAGATTCCACATCGAGGTGGACCAGAGGGGAAGGAGACACCAAGCTCCACACCTGCAGTTTACTAACTACAAACTGCCGAGCACCCCGAAGTGGCAACAGAGCCCACTGAGATTACATCTAATTTTTCCTCTAAACTTCCAGTCAGGAGGACAAAATAGCAATGTTTTCTTTATTTTGGAGTCAGAATACAATGGAAAAACAACCAGGGGAGAAAGGGAGTGCTGAGCTGCATGGTTCGGAACGGACCCCAAACACTGTGCAGAAGCCGGTCACTGTGACCAGAAGCGATTTTAACATAAAGGGAATGGGCAGAGTCATGGCTACTCATCAGGCTTAGATTTTAAACACATGATACCCACCTAACCTTTAAAAAATTTTTTATTTATTTTAATTGGAGGCTAATTACTTTACAATATCGTGGTGGTTTTTGCATACATTGAATCAGCCATGGGTGTACACGTGTCCCCCATCCTGAACCTGCGTCCCACCTCCCTCACCAACCCATCCTTCAGGGTCATCCCAGTGCACCGGCTTTGAGTGCCCAGTTTCAGGCATCAAACTTTGGGATTTATTCTCTGCCCTTTTAGTATGTGTCTCCAGAGATCTGTTGATCATGGAATGTTTTCAGTTCATAGAAACTATGCTTTTGGTCCAAATGAAATTCAGAAATGGGTGTCAGAGCTGTCAAGACTTTTGTAGGCCTTCAATCATACCTTCCACCTGTAGACTTCAAAGAAAGGCTGTAGTATTTTAAAATAAACAAAGAGTTCTCCTATTGATGAAGTATTAACATCCACGCCCTCCCTGCAAAGGGAGGTGGCCAGTTTACATGGTTTTCCAGGGCTCTTTCCCCAGAGGAAAGGCAGAGGTGGCGGAAAGGCTACAAGGTTGGATGTTTTTCTGTTTGCAATCCACCTTGAAAGTGTCCTTTTCAAGAGCAAAATGTAGACAGACAGATGCTGGCTTGGCTTTTTCTGGGCACTAGTCGTCAAGCAGGTTAGTGCCCTCACTAACCTGCTTCTTCAGATTTACTTGCTACCACGCTAGTTTGCAATTCCTTCCTTTTCTTCCATGTGAGACATCTCTGCTTTCACCTCCCCCAAGGTTACATTTTTTGGAGCCTTGACAGAATACAATTGGCTCAGGGCAGCCCCTAAACATAGTTAACCAACTTCAAGCTATTCCACTCTGTGTTGTAATCGTCAGGCACTTCGCTGATGATGAGATGAAAAAAGTGCCTTCTGTGGTCAGCTGCTTTAGAGCAATGGTTCTTTGACCAGGATGACTGTATCCCCCAGGTGGTATCTGGCAACTTCTGGAGACATTTCTGATTTCCAAAACAGGGGTGGGACAGGAAAGGAAGAGAACTGCCAGTGGCATGTCAGGAAAAAGGGCTGGAGATGTGACACATTTTATAATGCACAGGACATCCCCCAACAGAGAATTACCCAATCCAAAGTATCTGTAATGCTAAGGCTGAGAAACTGTGGTTTAGAGTAACCCCCTCCACCATTCCCAGATAGCTCAGCTGGTAAAGAATCTACCTGCAATGCAGGAGATCCCGGTTTGATTCCTGGGTTGGGAAGTTCCCCTGGAGAAGGGATAGGCTACCCACTCCAGTATTCTTAGGCTTCCCTGGTGGCTGAGACAGTAAAAAATCCATCTGCAATGTGAGAGAACTGGGTTCGACCCCTGGGTTGGGAAGATCCTCTGGAGGAGGGCATGGCAACCCACTCCTATATTCCTGCCTGGAGAAATCCTGCCTCCTCCATGGACAGAGGAGCCTGGTGGGCTACAATCCATGGGGTTGCAAAGAGTGTCAGACACGACTGAGTGATTAAGCACTCCACCACAGAAAAAGCCAATAAGCCCCCAGGTTAAGGATTCTGTGACCAGAAGCTGCTCAGGGGCTAACAGTGGGGTAGATTCTACTTCTTTTTTTTCTCACGTCCAGTCCTGACAGATTAGAGAGACAATATATAGGTGGTTTGAGCTAAACAAGGGGCTTCCCTGGTGGCTCAGAGGGTAAAGCGCCTGCCTGCAACGCAGGAGACCTGGATTTGATCCCTGGGTCAGGGAGATCCCCTGGAGAAGGAAATGGCAACCCATTCCAGTACTCTTGCCTGGAAAATGCCATGGACAGAGAAGCCTGGTAGACTACAGTCCATGGGATCGCAAAGAGTCGGACACGACTGAGCGACTTCACTTTTGAGCTAAACAACAAAACTTGACCATTCCACAAGAGAATGTGAATCTTACATGACTTCAAAACCTCTCATGTTGTTAACAATCCCACAAAGAAGGGATTTGTGGCTCTATTGTAATCCTGAGGAGACAGAGGCTCAGGAACCTTGGCCACAAGTCTGCAGGGAGGAGGCAGGAAAGCTGGTGAAGACTGAGATCGTCTTGTCTCTCATTTTCTTAACTATGGGCGGCGACTCATTTGTTGCTGTTCAGTCGCTCGGTTGTGTCCGATTCTTTGTGACCCACCGACTGCGGCACACCAGGCAACCCTGTCCTGCACCAGGCAAACGCTGTCCCAGAGTTTGCTCAAACTCATGTCCACTGAATCAGTGATGCGATCTAACTATCTCATCCCCCACCACCCTCTTCTTTCGCTTTCCCAGCATCAGAGTCTTTTCCAAAGAGTTGGCTCTTCGCATCAGGTGGCCAAAGTATTGGAGTTAGTGGGTCATAGAATCAATTTGTGCATCACAATGCACATGTTTAATGAAAATGAATCAGGAAATAATAGCAAACATAGAAGTATTTCTGTGAAGCCCTTTTTTGCCAGTTAGTCGTGGTCAAAAAGGCTGACAGCCAGCAGACTAGTGCAGGTACTGCTGTGCAGATCAGGAAAACGGGGCGCAGGAGGGTGGGCGATCTGCAGGTGGCCTCCAGCCATTTGGGGACCTTTGACCACATCCAGCTTGTTGCTAAGATGCATCTGGGAGAGCGGCAGCCCTGAACACAGGTTGGGGCCAGGGGCAGATGGAGAAACAGTGCTCACTCCTTCCCACCCCAACCTAACCCAGGGGGCCTTTTCCTTTCAACCAACAGTGCTTCCCCAAATACAATGAGGGGAAGACTGGTGCTGATAATGACCTCTCCTCAAAATTAATTTTCTGGCTCAGCCTACTAAATGATACATCAGAGCTGAGCATGGCACCATGGGGGAACTTTCTAACACCCCACCACTCCCATCCAAGCCAGATGAAACAGTGAGTGGCTGTTTCCGAGTTTTCTGAAAATCCACCCGAGGGGTGCCCCAGTATTGAAGTGTTGAACTGTGGTCTATGGAAATAAAGTTGCTTCAAGGTCAGCTGTGGGGCTCTTGGGGACAAAGGTCACACAGAGCCAAGGTGCATGGAGCCTCACCTTGTTAACATGAAAAGGCTATTTTTACAGCTGAGGAGACCTGCTAAAGCAGGCAGGAAATTATTTTAAAATGGATCTTAGAAAATACCTTTTGTTTCAAGAATGAGTTGTGTATTAAAACCTTTATGGGGCTTCCCTGGTGACTCAGTGGTAAAGAATCCACCTGCCAATGCAGAAGACATGGGTTTGATCCCTGACCTGAGAAGATCCCACAGAACCATAACTAAGCCTGTGCACCACAAACTATTGAGCCTGTGCTCCAGAGCCTGGGAGCTGTGACTACTGAAGCCTGTGCTCCCTGGAGTCCATGCCCCATGGCGAGAAGCCACCGCAGAGAGAAGCCCGCGCCCCGCAACCGGAGAGCAGCCCCCGCACGCCGCAACCAGAGAAAGCCCCCGCAGCCGCGAAGACCCAGCACAGCCAAAAATAAATACAATTATTTAAAACCACAAAAACTTGATTTTTGTTAAAAAAAATAAAAAATAAAAACCTTTATGGGTTCTTTGTTTGAACCAATATGCTGAGAAACTATAGACAATGCATTTCTATGAACTAAGCTTCCCTTTCAGTTCATTTTCTGACCTAGTTTAAAGCAGCCCAGCATATGGCTAGAGGTTTCTTTGATTGAGGAGGTAAAATACAGTGACTTACTCCTGTAGCTAGTACTACTTCCTAGGCTAAGGAATGCAAACGTTCCTCCACCAATGCCCCACTTTTCAGATGGCGGCAACAAGAGTGTCAAGGCAAGGCAGAGGATGGCCTAAGATGACACATGTCACTGTGCCCAGCTTATTACATGTGCCCTCATGCATGTTTCCTTTTAAGATTCTGAACACACGTGTCCCTCCCTGCAGGGCAGACCTGTGTACTCACACCACGTGACGCACCCCACGGAGGACAAGAGGCACATAATGTGGAAACGTGTGCCGCTGACAAGCAAACAGCTGGCAAACATCAACCTGGCTGCCACACCCAGAAATCCTGACCAAACTGGACATTCTGTGAACACACAGAACACAGAAGCAACACAACTAATACAAATACTGAGCCACGCAAGGATAATCATTAAAATAAACCTCCCAGTGAGATAGCACCAGCCCACCCACACAGAGAAGGTGGGAGGGAAGGGACAAGTGGGCGTGACAGCCAAGAAGATAAAGCAACTACTGAGCAGGGACTGGTGCACGGCAGCACAGGCTTCTCACACAGTCGAGACGTCTGGTCCATCAAGAACATGCTGCTCCACCACGGAGAGAGTTTCACAGCGCTGGGAAATTAGGGCATTAAATGAGCTATGGAAAGAGCAGGCTCACCTTCTCAAAAAGTAACCTCACATCTATGCTTTTAGGAGAAATGCTAGTCCAAGGAGGAGTGGTGGGAGAGGGGGTGCGCTTTATGTGCCTCCTGGAAATGTGAGGAAAACCCCCACTGTCACGAGCACCCCCTGCTTCTGTGCTAGACACCCCCCAACCCCACCCCGGCCGTCCTGGGCTGAAGTCTTCTGCACAGACACCTAATTCAGCATCATGGTCCCAGGACCTGTGGCAGCACCCTGAACAAAGAGTGTCAGCTCCATAACTCACGTGGTTCCTTGCCAGGAAATTACCTTTGGAGCCATTTCCCGTAGGGATGCTCCGTACACAGCCCTGCCACAGTCCAGCATCTTCAGCCATGTTTTGAATGACCGCTATATATTACGTATTTAAAAGCCCTGATAATAACCGAAAGGAACTATATGTTTGGTCAAGGAGAAGCGCCAAGAATTAAGTCAGAATCCTCATTTTTCCAGCAAATAATTCTTTCTCCCATGAAATGTCCTGTCACTTAAAATAAAGGCAGATGGTTAGTCAACAAAATTCCTGCTAATCAGTGTCACAGTAAATCACATTTAAACTAATGAAGTTTCTAGAAAACACCCTGGTTGGCCAATATCCTATTGTTTTCCTGGTTCTGAGTGACATTTCAAGGAAACCTCACAGTGAGACACGCTGTCAGTGTAACTGACTAGATGCCAGGGCCTCAGAGGGCCTGGGAAGGGGGCAAGGCAGTGGTATGTTAGGCCTCAGGGCCCTAAGGTCCTAATCCGGGCCCTATCCACCCGACCTCAATCCTACTGGCCCCAGGATGGGGCAGGCCAAACCAGCCCACAGCTAAGAGTGCTGTGGATGTTTCAGAATAGCTTTAAAAAGGAACACCTAACAAAAAGAATTATCGTGAGATGTGGTAATTATATGAAATTCAAGTTTCAGGGTCCATAAACAACTTTATGAAACACAGGCACTTCTGTTTGCTGATATACTAAGGCAGCTGTTAACAGCAAAGTTCAGTAGTTGTGACAGAAACTGTATGGCCTGGAATATTAAAATCTGCTCCTTTACAGAAAGTTTGCTGACCCCTCTCCTAGCATACGGCATGCTGTCAGCTCTGTACGGAAATCACTCCTGGGCCCCCTGGCTCTGTATGGCCAACTCCTTCTTGCCCTTAGGTCCTGGCTTGAATGTCACCTTTTCTTGTGGCCTTTCCTGAAGTCTATCTAGACACACTGCAGCTCACTTTCACCTGTAACCTCCTTTGAAGCTCTTATATGAAACTATCCTGTTCATTTACTCATGAGCTGTTTTTCCAAAGAATCCCAACCTGCTGAGGATGACCCTTGCCATCGCTATATCCCTAGTGCCTGGCAGGGTGAGGATCTGTGAACTGCATGGACCAGGCCAGTTACTTAAACCAACCAAAGCCTCCCCCAGACCCCAGTCTCTCAACACCAAAGAGCCAAGCCTGAAGAGACTGTTCTGGCTTTGGACTTCACAGTGCAGTCTGAGACACAAAACAAGCAGCCAAAATAAAACTGGTTATATTTCTCAAAGGTTTAAGAAGTTACATATAACAACAAAGTTGATCTGTAAGTTAAGGACACAATGTGCCTTATGTTTATGCCAACAGGAATGGGGGAAAACAGGGTCTCCCACCTCCCAGCTTCTGGTGAGGAGTGACAGGTGCCCAGCACCTGCTTTGATCCTCCCGCCTTCGTCTGCCCACTGCCCGTCACTGGGGCCTGGCATTTCAGTGGTATTCAGTCCTGATTAAAGCATAACCTCATGCCTATGAATAGAAACCGCTTTTAAACACTAATTAAAAATAACAGGCTGGCATTTAGAATCTCCTATAAACAAAAATATAAGAGCTAAAATAAATAGCAACAGTTGCATGTTTGATCTATGCTGAGATGGGTAAAAAGCTACATATGTTTCCTCTGGAGTTTTTCAATTAACTCCTGAATTTATGTAAGGGTTTTAAAATGTATAACAAATGCTGATCTTACCTTTTAATCTAATAATGAGCAGGCTTTTCTTGACTTACTCCATCTTAAGAATTGTGAAAATAATTTTAATAATGTTTTATTTAACCCAACATGTCCAAAGTATCATTCTGACACTGTAATTGATAAGAAGAAATTACTGAGACATTCTGCTTCTCTTTATACTGTCTCCAGTACCCACAAAGTTCACACTTACAGCACAACAGCCACATACCAAGTGCTCAACAGCTACATGGGCTAATGGCTACCATATTGGACTGTACAGCTTTCAAACGTTCATTTATTCTCAAATGAACATAAATCAAATGTTTGCTTTTTAAGAGTTTTATATAAGAGAATTTTTCTGTGTGTGTGTGTGTGTTTTTAACTTAAGATGACTAAATACAATATTTATTATTTTATGTATTAAAAAAAAACCCTGGAACTCATCTTAGGATTCACATTGCATTCTTCATAATAAGCTAAAAGACATTAAGGCCCACATCATATTGCTTTCCCACAGCATTCAATTTTGCTTTTCAAACCACGGCTGTTAAGATTTAGTTTTCATTTCCTTTACACATGGCTCCCTTCCTGTTCTAACTGAATGCAACCAAGAAGCTCTGGCACGTCTGAGCCAAGTTTCCTTAATATGCAACAGGACGGCGCCACCGTCATGCACACAATGATGCACCCAAGTTCACAATTCAGAAGCCTTCCATTCGTCTGCTCATTCCTTTTGGAGACTTATATGCGTCTTAACAATTTAAGAGGAAAGGGGGGAAAACTCAGGACTTAAAAATACCGTGGTAATGCCCAGGATCAGAGGCCCCTACTGGAGCACACCACCAGGGAAGCAGTTTCCATAGTTTGGGACACAATGGGACCATCACTCTTCACCAGCAGTGAGGGCCCATGGTTTAAACTCTGAGGGTGTTCTCATTACCTCGGCATCCTGCTCCGAGAGGCGGTATATCCTCTCAAGGCTCTGCAGAGTTCGTGGAGTCACAGTCTTCTGCTCCAACAGATGCTCCAGAAGCAAGACCAGTTGGTCTGGAAGAAGCTGAGGACAAAACCACACAGCCTGTCAAGATGCCATTCAGCTTACAAGAAATTAAACCCAAATGTTCAGACCAAAGCCAGCCAAACCAGGGTAACCTGGGCACTTGCAGTGGCTGTCTGAAACATGGGAAGACTAGAGGCCTGACTCTGGTAAAACCTCAAGGTTTACACTGCTTCTCCAAAGACACTGCTTTCTGGCGCCTAATGAATCCTACTTTCCATGGGTTTTTCATGTCAGTTCTATATTTAAGGGCAGATCAAAACTGGGTTTATCTTTTTTTTTTTTTTTTAGGTTGTACACCATGCATTTTTTTTTAAGATGTACAATGTGATGACAAGGTACATATACACCGTGAATGATAAAAACTATGCTTATTTTAAAACATTACCATGGTTTTATTAGATCTTTTTCTTTACAGGATGCATATGCCAAAAAATGTCATTTAGCCTAGACAAATACTCTTAAGAAACCATCTGATTTTAGGTAAACACATTAAAGTTTAACAGAAATAAGAAGCAACTTTCATATTTCCTTCTTTAAAATATAAATCTTGCAAATGTACACCAAGAAATAAAGAACATGCAATAAAACTAGAGCCATGTCTCATAATCCATTATAAAAACTGTAAGTTTACTATTCCATCAGAAAAAAGGTTGTTATGTATGATTATATACATATATACAGCCACCCCACCCCAACTACACAAGGTCACTCACATTCCTGAGTTTTCATACAGGGTAAGGAAAAATGGCATTACCATTTAAAGGCAAAAAGAGGAAGATGTTTTTATATATTAATACTTCAAAAATAACACAAACTAATCTGTGAAGAAACAATACTTGTGAAATCCAAGAACTTAGTTCCTAGACCAGCCTCTAGCACAGAATTCAAACTATTGACAAAAAAAAAAAAAAATCAATTTAAGATGCATCTTGTAGGAACCAAAAAATATTTATTCTAAAATGAAGGTTTTAAAAGAATTACTATGAATTCCACTGTTCTCGACATTTAGCTTTTCTCCATTCCTGCCTATGCCCAGACAGTCCTTGTCAACTAACCCAACTAACCCAGTTCTGAAAGTCAATACTATAGCAATAGAATATTCACAAGAACACCTGGATTTTAATCTCTACTTTGTTCTCTAAAAGCAATGTTTAAAATTATCGGTTTCTCCCCCATCCTCTCTTTACCTTTCAGCCCCCAGGCGTGCAGTCCGCCTCCGCCTCCTGCCTCCATTCACACACATACTTTTCCAAAACGTGCTGGAAGGAAAACCCAGGCGAGACCGCATACATGACATTTACCACGTTAATGCCACGAAGAAAGCCTTTCCTATTATTTTCTCGCCTCGCTTTTCTAAGGTCTAATAAAACCCTCACTTCCCGCTAGACAGACGGACAGACACAAAGGCACAACACTTGATTCTTGGGTATTTTCATTTCATAACATCACTCCATCCGCTGAAGAGTCAAGGGTGGATCCTCTCTCAAGCTGACAGAAGAAAGGTGCTTCAGCAAAAACGGTTACAACTCAGCACCGACCCTGTGAGATTACGCGGGAGAACACTTAATTTCCTTCCATTAAAACTATTGTGTTTGTAAGATGCTTTAAAGGTTTCAATTTACAACATAATGACAGTTTTCCATTTTCTCCAGTTTCAGACACAGGAGGCTACTTTTACTATCTTGCTATGAAATCTGCTGTTTTACAAAACAGACCCAGTCCAGAACCACAGCTGCTGCGGAGCATCCATACCATACCCCTGTATACCATTCACACCGCGAGCGCTTGGCCAGCGGGCCCTCGTGGCCCTGGGCAGAGGGAGGCATCTCACCCAGCCTCTGGCATTCCTGACCAGGAAGCAGAGCTGAGACTCCGTGCGCGCCCCCGGTTCCCTCACGTTCTTTCCCATCCATCTCCCTGCAGTCTCGCTCTCTGGATCTTCCTTCCCTGCATTCCAAGAGGGGCTTTCCTCTGGTGGAGGCTAAACCTTCAGCCCCAGCCCTGATTGTAACCCTCATTTCCCCCTAAGGCCACTCCCTGACTGCCCTCCTGCACTTGAACCCTTCTCACAGAGTCTATTCTTTCTCCTCAAAATGGTCTGTCCCCACCCCATGGCTACATCCCTTTCCAAAACGTGCTCCACGTGCCTCCACCCCCAACCTCTGCCTCAACTGCAGTGGCCTGGCTGGTGCGCGTCCAGCAGCAGCCCACCTGCCTGTACAGGGGCAGGGTTGGGGGCGTCCCCAGATCGGGTCAGAACGGCTGGCCAGTCCTGCAGCCCCAGGAGCACTCTCAAAATTGATCAGCAATGCTTCCACAGGCAGCCAATTTAGGGTAGCCACAGCTACACAAGAAGACAGCTTCTAGGGAAAAGCCCAGCCTGATACAGCACAGAACACCCATCACCTGGGGGTGGGGGCCTCAATCACTAACTAAACACAGCAGGAACAAGCCCAGCCAATTTGTGGAATTACAGAGAAGGAAGGAGTAGAAAGAAAAGCATCTCCCTATTATATGCCTGAGCTTACAAAGAGGCCTATTGTCAGTTGAGGATTTGGTTTAGACTAGAGAGACCCAGGGAGGAAAGAAACCCTGGGTAAGATGACCAGTTTGGTCTTCAACTTACCCTAACTGGATTTAACTAATCAACTCCAGTTCAGAGTTACTAATATGTGATCCTATCAAAATACCTGGATTCACACTTTTACCTCTCTTGCAGTTTCCTCCTAAACAAAAAGTTCATACATACCTGCACAGAGAAACAATCAAGAGGATCACTGCAAGTTTCTGTCCTCTCCTAATTTTACACAATGGAAAAATACTTAAGACTAAGCCCCCTGACTTAAGATGGGCAGCCAAGATAGAAGGGAGGGGAGTCAAGCCTTGGTGGTTATTTGTTAAGTTTAATTTAATTGGAGAAAGGTAAAGAGCAGGCATGCACACACCCCACCAGCTCTCCCTCCTCCTTCACTAAGGCATCCCGTGACTGATGCAAGAACCGGCTTGTTCAGAGGCAGGCAGAGGCACCAAGGACCAACACAGAGAACGAGAACATTCCTCCACAATGTGCAGCATTCTTCAGATGGACTTGTACAAGTGACTTCCAGTAAACAACTTATAGCCATCTGGCTTTCAACTGTAACTCTTCTAATTGGGGAGGGGGGGGTGTATTTCAAATCAGTGATCAAATGCTACTTCAGTACACAGAAAACAAAACTAATTCAGTATCCTTCAGTCACAAATGAGTGAGTAAACATTACATAATGTTCACGTAAGATTAAAGATTGAAAAGAGGATATTAAAGCAAAAATGTGGTAAGTCGCTCACTTTAATACAGCACATTTCTCTTTGTAAAATAAACATTTACTCCCTATAAAACCACCCTACAATGAAAAAGAAGTACTAAGTAATAAACTAAAATGTCTGCAAAGCAACTGAGAGATATTATACATGAGCAATCGAGCTCAGACGCAGTGCTGGGTGCCACCCGCCCTGGCAGCTGGCACAGCAGCACTGGGAAATGCTGTGCAGGTCACTCCATTCCCACCCACGTAGAAATCAAATTAAATTTCACATGACTTCTAGGCCAACTGTGTTTAATACAGCAGTACGGAGCCGGGTGGAGACAGACATGGCTTTAGTCACACCATGGAGTGATTAAGAAAAATAAAGCGCTTGCTTCAGCGCATTATCTCCTGAGAAAGCAGCCCCTTCCGACATGATAGAAAGAACCTGTCTTTATTTCTGAGGGTCTAGTAGCACTCACACCCACAGTTCAACAGTGATAGGAATAGAAAGTTCTTTCCTTTGCACAAACAAGGAACTCATGACGGGGTTATTATTTTTTCCATATGGAAACCAGCTTGGTATTTTTAAAATGCATCTGCCTCAGAAACTCAGACAAAATAGGCATGGGGTGCCAAAGTCATGCGGGTACTTGAAATAGAGAACTTTACAACATTGGCAAACTTAACTCGAACACAGAAAATAAAACACCAAAGAAGGTCAAGTCAATACAATGAGATTTGTTAAGAATTTTAGAAGTCTGTATTCATGCTCTAAACATGGAGGATTCCATGACTGCTAATTACCCAGAAATGCACAAAGAGAGAAGAAAAGTCTACCTTGTAATTTTTTCCCAGTCAACCTAAGGGTTGGGGCAAGCCACACAAGTCTGAACAGTTCTAAAGGGTTTCTACGCAGGCTCTTGGAAAGAAAATATGGATTTTCCAAATCCACCTTCCAAGTCTACAAGGAGCACAAAGAAAACAAACCCTGACTCCTTCCGAAGCCTCCCAGCCTCTTACTGCTGTCACGGGAGCATCACTCACTCCTTGCTCCCTGAAGACCACCCACACAACCGAGGCCCCTCCACCACTTCTTCCATACGCAGGACTCTGAAAGGGCCAGCTAGCCTCGATCAGATCATGTTCCCAAATGCATCTCACTACTGACCTTGCACAGGCGGGACCAACACAAGGAAGCCGGGGCATGGAAATGTCCATGTCAACGGCTGCACCCCTCCAAATGCGAAGGCGGGCACCTCCCCTCGCAGCCCAGCTGGCGAGCTGCAGCCGCACACGAAGGAAGTCTCAGAGAGGCTTCCAGACGGGGAGTGAGCCTGGGACTAATGCGGCCTCCGAATGACAGTGGCGTGAGTTCTATTATTACCCCATTATCACTCTGGGATCTGTGCCTAAATGAAGCATGCTTCCTCCCTGATGCCATTTCCTTTTATCCTGGCTGGAGACTAAAAGCGGATCAATGGGGGCAATACATATGATGTCACTTCACTTTACAGCAACGGCCTCCCTCTCTTTCAGTTTGTCTGAAATACACAGAAAGATCAATTCTTCCCAAAAATGGTTAAAAAATGCTAAGGGAGCATTCTTCTTCCAGAAAAGCATTCTCTGCTATATTTGTCTATGTTACTACGGCAGGAACTGTTTACACTGAACAAAAACAGAAGAAATGGGGGAGGGAGGAAAATCTCAAATTCTCCGGTACGCTGGCTGAAATTCAACACAAGCAGGGTCCAAACCAGAATCAGGGCGGCTGACCTTTGAAAGTCACACGTTTTCTGGCACAGAGGCACAAAAGAGACAGCAGTTGTCCTTTGCCCCTTGGATTAAAAAGGTAATCCCACAGATGTAAAGGTCTTTTAAGTAAGATGTCCCCCAAAGTCTGACAAACTTTTTACTCTTCTCAGAAAACACACCCGCCATACTACACACTCTCAGGTGCCCCCCAGGTCCACACAGGTGTGACAGCAAATTGCTCTCATTCACATACTCTTCCCACTAAGGGCAACAAGGAGCTCTGACTAAAGGACACAAGACCGAACTTAAGTAAGTCAAGTTATCTTTCAGATGCCGTTTCAAACTAAAATAAAATATGTAAAATTCTCTAAACTGTATAAATTGTCATACAATGATTTTTGAAAATGGTGTACAATGAAGATAAAAATCTACGAAGTTCCTCAAAACAGGAGTTCTTCCTCACGACCCAAAAAGAAACACAAAATCCAGGGTATCAGAACTCTGTTGAAGCTGACTCTGTCTGCTCCAAACACTGGCCAGGGCCGTGGCCCTCACATCACTGATCTTTCATCTGTCATTTTCTTAATGATAAACATTTTTAAGCGAGAAAAATGAACTATTTAATAAAATATACATAGGCAAGTGTCTGGCCAAGATCTGTTGTCAATGTTATCACGATAAAATGTTTTTAGTCTAAAATTACAACTTGTATAGCAGAAAAACCCAATTGATCTAAACTGCTCCTGAAAACAAAACTTCCAAAAGAAAAACCATCCTCTCCATGTTGAGGGAAAAGAATACATTTTAAAGAACTGCCAAATTTAAGAATAGAAGTCTCTGGTTCATATTATTTTGGGGACGGAAATTTGATTTGCCAACCAATGAAAGTCACCAAATAAAATAATTAAAAATGAAAATGATTTTCTTCAAAATAAAGGAATCAATGAAGAGACATATTTATCCAGCATAATCAGTATTTCTGATTATCAAACATCTTTATAGACAGTATGTCTACAGACAAATTTTAGGGAAACTCAAGCATATTTATATAACCCATTTCACACACACAAAAAGTATATACTGTTGGGAAAAACAAGTCTAACAGCTGCAGCTGAAAAAGATTACCAAGCTTTTGAGCCACGGTTTTGTTGTGGTGCTTCCAAAAGTGACACCACAGTGATCAAAATACACACCATTATTAGCAAAGAGTATCCGAAATAATTCACTGGCATAAATCATTCTCAAATCTCACTCATGTCACATTACAAAGGTCAAATTTTCACGCGCTAACACTTTCCTAACTTTTGTAAAAATATTATTAGTCAAACTGTATGCAATTTGAATCAAAGCATATTATTTAAACTACATAAAATGCAACCCTCTTGTCAGCTCTTATCATCCTGTACACTAATGGTTTATGTCATAGCAGTTTGGAAAATAAGTCTTTGTAAACACTCTAACTGAAAATTTCAAAATATTTTATAAGAGATGCTTGGTATCTTTGCGTCTGCTTTCCCTATTCAGGAACTTGCCAGACCAATAACCAAAGGGGCCAAAGGGATACCATTCCTGATCTGAATTTTATGCTTCTTAAGAAAACTATTGCTCATGAGGAAGAAACTATAAATTCCTAAATGACTCAGTCCATTCATCCTGTCAGGACAGCACTCCTGCTCCATGTAGGGCTTGTTTAAGGCTTTCTAAAGAATTTGGAACACTTGAAACACTCAAATACTTCTGACTTCTTGTATTCACAGGTTTTTGGTTTGTTTTTCTCAACAGAAATCTGCTTCCTTTCTTTAGAATTAGTGCTCTTACCTAATACTGTATTTAATAATTTATCTTCCAAAAGAGTATACATTTATCTAAAATAAGAGCACAGATTTTATGAATCTGAATTCCTAAGTTATAAAGTGATATTTTCTAATTCAAAATTGTTTGCATACCAACTAATTTATGACTTTCAAAAGCCCACCATATGAAAAGACCTTTATTGTGAAAATTGACAGTCAAAATCTGTGTGTCAAAATCGTGGCCATGGTTTATAACCATCACACAACAGAGTATTAAGCAGCTACTAAAAAGAATGAGATGTAACTGTTTCTGTAGAATGCTAAAACGAAAAGAAATGTTATTAAGTGGGTGATAAGTTAGGAAGAGAAGGTAGATTATGGCTGATTTCTGTGAATAACCTTCTAAAGATACACAAAAAGAAATAAACTCTTTACGTCAACTTCTTCCCTAGTAACCTACATGAGCTGCCTGGTCTTTTTTTTTCTGCCTCTAGATCAAGCTGAACTATTTTTCTTAAACCATGTTAAAAATTTCCCAGTAATTTACTTAAAGGAGAGAAGATCCACTTTATAAAGAAATTTAATACTGTAATCTCAGCATTGAAATGCATAAATGATTAAAGCATATGCTCTAGCAAAGTACTGAGCTAGAAACTTGGAAACCAGGGTCTTCTGTAAAGGAGTTAGTTAAAAGTAGATCCCCTAGCAGGACTGTGCACCAAGAAATCTATCACAGTCTCTTTGTTCTTAGTCATAACAACAATATCTGAAAGCAACATAGATCTCAAAAGTTTTGATGTCAGTACTTCTCTAAGCAGAGATGAATAACACCATTAAATCTAAGACGTAAGTTGTGTGCAAGCAATGCTCAAATATTCAAAGAATTATAGAGCACTTCCCTTGCTGCAATCTATTGAAAGTCAGTCCTCAACAGTTTATAAGGTATAAAGAATAAAAAGGGAAAAAACAAAGAAATATAGAAAGAATTTAAAATTTTCCAAATGCTTTGAAAATATACATAAAGCACTGCATCAGTCACGTGCTCAGATTTTTATGTTGTCATTTATAATACAAATGAACCATCAAAGATTTCCAGAGTTTTTTCCAAGGGAAAATCAGTAAGTGTAATTTCACTCAAACCCAGAATTTCTTCCTTTCTTTAACTTCTGCTATTACTCCCAATATGTCAAAATCAGATAATCTGTTACAAATTTAGTACTTCTAGAAAATAACTGCATCAATGTTAGATTCTTTTAACATTCAGTTGAGTTTATTTTGTATAGCCCTATGTTCCTGGTAAAAAGTAGTCTATTAATGTGCACAAAATTAAGGTGTTCATATGTACAAATAGAGGCTTTCCGAGGTGGCTCAGTGGTTAAAAAAAAAAAATCCTTCTGCCAATGCAGGAGACCTAGGTTCGATCCCCAAGTCAGGAAGATCCCCTGAAGAAGTAAACGGCAACCCACTCCGGTATTCTTGCCTGGGAAATGGCATGACAGAGGAGCCTGGCGGGCTACAGTCCGTGAAGTTGCAAAGAGTCGGACATGACTTAAGAGACTAAACAATATTCCTAAGGATTAGGGATATTCAGTCTGAAAACAGTGGTTTCCTCCATTAATTACAGGTGATTAGCAAGTGGGAGGAAATAAAAACCAGGATTTACTGAAATTAAGTTCTTCAAAATTTTATGGATAAAAATAGGATCCTTCTCTTTTTAGTTTATACAAGTAAAGCTGAGTTCAAACAAAACCATATTTTAACCTCTATAAAAAGAATGTACCTTTTTAAGGCAACTCCTTAAGGGGTGGAATCCCATCTTGCTCATTTCATGCGTCACCTACTTCATGCCAGATACTCTTATCAAATTTAAATAAAGGGCTTAATGTCCAACATGGAAAGATGGAGTAATACAAAAAAATGACTCCAAGAACAGCTGTCAAGCAACAGTTCAGTGATTTAGGTTAAAACTCTACTGAAAGAAAATTTACATAGCTACAGATGAAAATTCAAGCCACAAGTGATGCTCACTTCTAAACCAAAACAAGTTCCCAAAATACACAACTTAAATATATCAAAATTTTAAAAAAGTTTTGGAAACTTGTATTAATAACAGGTTTTTACTTTAAAAGTTAATGGTAAAATAACCGAAATGCCTCCTCAACTGTAGTTGGAAGCAATCAACAAAATGATGGTTCTGCAGCGTTTTTAAACTAATGAATAAGCCAGACTGCACTGCACGTAACCACCCATCTCGCACGAAGCGCAGGGATTCAACAGGAGTATCTCTCAGGGACCTGTCCTTTGGCTTTCCAGTCTCGTTAAAACTTATTATTACAGATTATGTTTTAAAAAATTATCAAAGTTAACATCTATAAAAAAGTAAGCCACAAAAACACTAACAAGAGTTGCAAGGTGAGGAACAGCCAGAGAAAGCGGAGGGAGAGACCAACTCATGCTCTGGAGCTCGGCGTGAGACGGGCGACTGAAGGCCAGACACACACGTCCACTCAAATTTTTAAGCAGAGAACATAATTCACAAACAAACTGCACTCTTGGGTTATTTATTCTGGTGGACAATACTAACATTCTATTACTCCTAGTTCCTGTCCTTTCTTCTTCATAGGTGCATAGTCAAAACAACCTAAGTTATCACTTTTGTTAAGATTTTAATGTCTAATATTCTTCTTACGCTTTCTACCAAACTCAAACTAAACATAAATATTAGTCACACGTTGACAATTTGTTGTGGTTTCTGTCATAAAGTCGACAAAGAAACATATTCTAAACGATATGTACAACCAACCGCAACTAAAGAGAAATGGGGGCGTGAGGTGAAGAGGGCGAAGAGTCCAAATACAAAAATTACTGCTCTCAAAATAAAGGAATCAAGTTGTTTTTACTTAATAAAAATGTGGTGAGAGTACTGTACAATTTACTATCCAATGTCTCAGTTTTCTGAGAATGATTTAATGTATATAAAGCCCAGGAGTCAGATTTCACTCCAACTCCATACACTTTCGGATTCTAGTCCAGACATTTTATATCCTGGATTAACTTTGAAAAGTTTTATTGAGGAAAAGAGCAAAGAATTAACTTCTTAAGGGTCACTTAGACACAGAAATTCATATTATTGAAAAAAACAATGGACTTAAAGAGCTTCAGGAAAAAGAAAGGCAGAGAACAAGTTTCACACACTTTAAAGAAATGCTTCCTTCATTTTTAACGCTTCCTTCTCTCCCTTCCACCTCAACTTCAATGCATGTGAAGGGAGTAAAAGCTCTTAATAGGTCAGCATTTTGTGTGAGAGAGAAATGGCTGTCTTATGTGCACATCATGTGAGACAGTGAAACAAACAGGTGAATGGGAACCAGAACCATAAACTGAACGCACGTGAATGATGCCAGCTTTGTTTACCCAAAGTTGCACACTATGCGCAAAGGACTGAGTAATTCATAAACTAATGTACTTCTCATCACGATAAGAACTATTCCCAACAAGCAGACTGAAACAGTATTATAAAAATGTTCTTACTGTCATCAGAATTTAGACATTATATACATACACATATATATTTATATATATAATATTTATGTAAGATTATTTAGACAATCTTACGTCTACTGTGAGCTCCAACTTGGACTCATGGTCCGGACCAGCCTGAAGCTGGTTACAGGAGCAGGAAATCTGAAATTCGGCCTTGTTTGCTGCCACAGAAAAATGCTCTCACGTGAACTCAAATACGTCAAAGGCAATCAACAGAACTAAGTCTTCAAAGAGGCAAAACAGACACATACTTATTAACCACTTACTAACCACGAACCTAAAATCCTAGCAGGTCTGAGACCTACCAACACCTTTTCATATTTCCTGGTTGGCATGAAGATGAGTAAACATAATGTACGTTTACTAGTACTAAGTAAACTACTAAAATCTCAAGTATTGCATGTTATTCTTCAGAGACTCCTGAAGCAACTTCATACAAATTGTACTCAAGTTTTGGCATGCTTTTTATATCTGCCTTTATGTATGTATAATGTGCTCATATAAGGAAAATTTAGTAGTATTTTTAATAGGCATAATACACTTTAATAGCACAGAACTTTTGGAAATTACTAGAAATGTTAAGACATTTCTAAGTTTTTGAGTTGTTTATTCAATTTTAATGAAAAACAGTCAAGTCTACAAAAAAGACAAACCTTCCCTCTTCTGAGTATCCAAGCTCATCTGCTTTATAAATTTCAGAATTTATGTTAAAAAAAAAACCAGAGGAAATGAAAACTATTTTCTTTGTGTAGTTTTTAAGAGGTTTTTTCTTATATAGTTAAAACTAAAAGGAGAAACTTCAAAAAATATTTTACTCTCTACATTTTAACAGAATTTCTGCAACTGTGCTTTTATGGAAGTTACGACATACCAATTGTAATCTACCCATTGTATTCCAGAGACTTACAGACTTACTTATAACAAGTCAACTTGAAAAATCAGTGATCACAGACCTCCACCAAAACAATAGGTGAGCACAGATTTTTAAATTTACTAAATGAAACTTCCCAGATTGAAAACCGTCTTCCTGCTGATTCCACATTGTAGGACCTCATCTCAGAACTTTACAAGTAGTAGTTACCTTTGAGACAAAACATGAAAGCTGCTCCCTCTAGGGCAATCCTAACAAAGTTTTCTAAAGAATCAAAGTTTAAAACTTGGGCTACGTTTCCAACTAAGAATGTTTTCTAGGAATTGAGAGTAAAGACCCGAACCCTTTACTATGTTGGCACACATCCTTTAACAAACAGCAAAGAGGACAGTGCTCTAGAGACTAAAGTTAACCTGTACTACACTTCTAAAGAAGGTTCCAGTCTGAGCAGTAATTTGTTACACTTTTCCTTTAAGTAAGCAGCACTTCTGAATGTATTTAACAGATCCGTCTTCCTTGAAGCTTTCGTAAATAAAATACACACAAAAAATTACAATACCAACGCCCATGTCCTTGAATGCACTCAAAGTTCAAAATGTTTACAAGCACAACGGTGTGAAAACAAAGGCAAGAGCCCGTCAGAAGCACCGTATAGTATTTTGAAGGCAACTAGAACTCCCATTCACATCACATGACACCATCGTGGCAGTGGGAACGCAACCTCCACAGAATGGGCTGTTAGCTGTGAGCAAATAAGGACAGATTTATGAAGCAGAACGATCACGAGTGAACAAGTTAAACTTGGCTTGCTTTCTTGCTGAAACTCATCTGGTGGAAAGACTGAGGTTAAGAGGAGGAAAATGAGAAGGGATTTGGTAGACGGGGAAGAAACCACCTTAATTCTCCTAACGAACACCAGCTGACGGCCCCGGGCCCGACCTGGAAGAAGGAAAACTTCTTACTTACTGAGGCTCCCGTCGGGGCGCAGGCCGGAGCCCGGAGTCCGCCCGGATCCGTCTCGGGCGTTGGCTGATATCGGCAGCGGCCGCCGCGCGCCGCCTCCTCCTCGCGGGCCAATCCCCGGAGAGGCCGCCGCCGCGCCCGCCCCGCCCCGCGGGCCAGCCGAGCCGGGTTCCCACCGTGCGGCGCCCCTTCCCAGCCACACCCCTGGCCCCCACCCCGCCCCGCCAGTCAGCTCCCACCCAGTAATTACTCTAATTAGAAGTTTTAGTCTCAGCAGTTAAACAATGTACGAACCAGTCCCAACACAGCCTGCAATTCAAATGGCTTTGAGAACAAAGACAATCATAGCTGTGGCAATTTTTCTTCTAATTTATAGAATGTGAAGACTTTCTCTCATTGCTCACTGTACTTTAAAAAAAAAAAAAAGCTTAGCCTCTAGTGTACAAGCCACTTCACAAGGATATTAGCGTGTCTTTTGAAAAACACCAGACCATGCCCTCCCGTTACAACAAAGACAATAAAAAAGAAAAAACACCATTTCCAAAAAATGAATATTGAACTTGTGAGTTTAGTCTCTCCTGCAGAAGAACATTCACAAATGTTCCTGGATCACCTGGTAGACAGGTGAAAGATGTACAAAGATATGGGAGGGCTGTTTTCTTTCCAGTTTACAGATTATGTGAATTAAAGGGAAAACTACCCAGGGCATCTTTCTAGTAAACAATCTGCATAATGCTTAATTAGTCCTGGTGGAACTGATTAGGCCTATCTTCCCCAGAAATTGATAGTCCATTCACAGTTCTGAGTATTAATCTCTTCAGTCCAGTTTGAGATGTACAGGGGATATTTCAGGATAAGGAAAATTATAACCATAAAACATGTGCTTAGAAAAAAAAAAAACAAACACTCCAGAAAAACCTTTCTCTACTTCCTTTTCCAGTTCTGGTTTGATCTTTAAAGCAATCTGCATCCATTTTAGAATTACTGAATAATCTAGAAATTAAGTTAATGTGAAAGATTATAGAAAAATAATAAAAACAACCGCCTCAAAAACATTGCATAAAATAGGTTGTATGACCCATGTCTTCCCCTTTAAATATATTTCAAAAACATTTTCATTTTTTCAAAATTTCAGGTAACTATGGTTTTTAGTCCCACTCCATGCATTTACTAGATATGTTCTAAAATTTCTCCATTAAAAAAAAATAAAATAAAATTTCTCCATTTTTAAATGAAGAAATCTTAACTGCCACACTATGGAAAATTAATTTAGTTCTTTATTTTGTTACAAAATGCTGTTTGTTTAGCAGCTAAATTTGCCTCTCTAAATATTAATGGCAGGTATCTGAACACAATTCTATAAAGTTTCACTGCAGTAACTACCTTGAAAGTTAATCTCTTTTAATAACAAAAGCAACTAATTTCAAGTTAAAACAAGTAGAAAATAAAAAACAAAACCAAATGCAAACACTTTCAAATAAGAAACAAAACCAAATGCAGACACTTTCAAATGCTAATGTGTCTATCTCACCTAAAACTTTAAAGCCCTGAAAGTAACAGGACATTCCTAAATACTTAAACCAAGAAAACCAGGTGCCTGGGAAATAAAAACTTTAAAAGGATTACCAAACACTTGTGCAGATGAAATAAACACAAGGAGCAACTGAGGACACAGAAGCAGGCTCCTTCAGGAAAGAGCTGATAGTCCCCCAAATTTATCTTTCCCAAAATTCCCCACCAGGTCAAGATCTAAATCTTTAAATGCTTTAAAAGTTTTCTTAGCCAAGTCTATCTTGTGTGCAACACAGGACATTAGGAACATTAGTAAGTTAGGAACATTAAATGTTAGGAACATTAGTAAGTTTGAGGCATATTTTCAAAATGTATCACAACATTAAAATTAGTCAATTTTTTAAATGAATTTTTTTCAGTTTGGAAAATGCATGATAGCCACCTTCAGATAATTAACAAATATTCTTCAGTAAGACAAGAATAAAAAAAAGTTACAAAATATACCAAAATTTTCTTGCAAAAGTAAACATCTAACAGGCAAGCACCATGACGCAAATTTATTTCAGAATTTACCTTTGAAAGGAAAAAGCCCTAGCTGATTAAGCTGTTGGTCTGCAATTCTGCTTTAAGTTCAAAAGGTAGAGAGCAAGAGATAAGATAAAAATCACATACCACATACTGTCCTCAGAGTATCTCCACCTAAGACAAGAGTTCTCACCAACATCAGATTTCAGTACTCTGATTCCAATTCTATTTGTTCAAGCTCTTTTTATAAATATCATTTCCCCCTTTGCAAGCCAAATCAATAGCCCTATCCCATGAAATTATTATTTTTTGAAAGAAACCCTATCTGGGAAATGCTTTCCCCCCTTTCCAAAGCAGAGCACAGTCGTCTGCCGGCCAACACTGCTGGAGCCACCTGTGCCTCACCACCCGCCTCCCAATGCCCTTCAACACGGAGGTGGGTGACTCCTTTCCAAGGCAAGTCCCCAAATGCCACTACCAACTTGGCAGGGCCGGCTGACCGGCTGGACTTGCCCTAAATCCTTGCACTTCTTGCTCCCTGCTGCTCTCAACTAACTTAATCTAAGTTTAATTACGAAGACTGACATCTGTCCTCGGAGCATGTTCCTCTCTCAAAGCAAGGAATGATCCAAATTAGAAGCATGAGGACAATGGATTATTAATGAAGGAAACTAAAATCCAAGTATCCTGGTCTCAGTGGAGCCGCGGCTGTGGTGCAGCAACCGTGGAACTCTCTTGGTTCCAGAGCCGAGGTGCCGGTGAGTGCGCGGGATCCCTCACTACGCACAGAAGCCCTGAGTTCTTCGCCAGAGGACAGAGCCACCAGCGTCCACCGGGAAGGGGCAGTCTCCGCAGGGAAGAAATGGTTTATGTTTGGGGGCGGAGGGGGGCGGGCGGTTTAGGGAATCTCATGTGACTCCAGTCCCAAAGCCCGGCTCCAGGAACGGTTTAACCACGCAAGGGGTTCTTCCTCCCTACTCTGGACACTCACCCGACACTGGCTGCGAGGACCCGGCTGAAGTCCGCCACCCGTGACACTGTCCAGGGCGGCCTCGTGGCCTGAGCATCAGCCCACCGCGCGGAAGGCACTGCCAGGGTGAGACAGTAGTGGGGCGGGGGGAGGGCGCGGGGAAAGGGTGGGGTTGTCGGGGGCAACCACGGAGGGGCATCCTGGCCCTACCCCGCCCCCTCTCTCCAGGGCTGCGGCCCGCTCTCCGCACTGCACTGCGCGGTCCGTATGCCGGCCCTGCCTGGTGCAGGCAATGAAACTATCCCTGAATAACCCGTTCTTTCCTCCGAACGCCTGAACAGCGGGCACTGGGAGCACCTTTCCGCGAAGTCACCTACAACCCGGGTCTAAGCCCGCAGGGCTACTCTCACCTAGTGACCTTGGGCGCACCACGCTCTCAAGGGTGTCGGCAAAAGGTCAGGAAATCAGGAAACAACACCCCTGGAGCCCTCTCCGTCTTTATAAAGACCCTCTCCGCTGGCTCCCCGGAGTGAATCTACAATGGCCCACCGTCCTCCCCAAAGCTCCTTAAAAGACCAACTGTGCAGACAAGTAGCAGAGGGTGAAGAATGCAGCCAGGGACCCTACCAAATTAACCAGCCAATGTAAACCAGTTGCCCAAGAAGCTCCTCTCTCCTCCCCGGAGATTCCCAGGGTCTCCCCCACCCCCTGCATCAGGCCTGCACTGCTGTAAGGACTTGGGTTATTACACCCACTTTGCCCACCGCTGCCAGGCTGGAAGAGTTTCACTAATTTGCATAACTCTGAGCCCCGATTTACCCTCTCTCTGTCCTCTGACTAAACCAATGACATTGTGTGACCAAATGTGTGTTGTTCAACATGCTCATTTCCAGTTCTGATCCCAATATGAACCAATATCCCCCCTGCCTGGAATTCTCTTGTGCTTGCTCACTATGTGAATCACTTTTCAAGGGCTACCTTTTTCAAGAAGCCTCCCAGAAACAATTTGAACTTTTTGGGTTTTGTCCTCTGATTCATCCCATACTCTTGCCTGGAAAATCCCATGGACAGCAGAGCCTGGTAGGCTTCAGTCCATGGGGGGCGAAGAGTCTGACACGACTGAGCGACTTCACTTTCACTTTTCACTTTCATGCATTGGAAGAAATGGCAACCCACTCCAGTGTCCTTGCCTGGAGAATCCCAGGGATGGCAGAGCCTGGTGGGCTGCCATCTATGGGGTCACACAGAGTCGGACACGACTGAAGTGACTTAGCAGCAGCAGCAGGCAGTTCTATTAGGCCATGTAACACAATCATTAGAGTGCTGCTGTACAGATGCTCAAATTTCTGAGCTCCTTGCAGGCCTGGGGTGTCTTCTTCCAATCTCCCCAACCCCCAGGAACCACCACAATCAATTCTGAATTAATGTAACCTGTCTTGTAGCAAGATCAAAGTTTCAACCTTGAGCCCATTAACACAAATTTTTAGCAACTAAATGAAGAAAATGTTAGAATCAGTTCAACCTTAGAAGAAAAAATTTAAGATAATAACTTAAAAAAAATCTTAGCCATTAATTTCACAGGAAAAGAAAGCCTTTATAGGTAAATGGCATATCTATTTTCAGGGACATTTTCTACTAGGAAGCTGTTGACAGATTAACCAGAGCAGCTCTTGCTTTATGCAAATGCAGGTGGCGCTTTTCTCCCTGGGAACTTCACACATCTATTATCTCAGTTGACTTTGCCATGGCCTTGGGGTGGGAGTGAGGGGGATAAAGAACGCACTTCCCAACATTTTAGAAAAGATGACGGAAAAGGTCTCCTGCATTGCAGGCAGATTTTTTACCTCTGAGCCACCAAGGCCTTAGCTACCTAATATACAAAGTGGTTAAAACTACATAAAATTTTAACAGATGTGCACACCAAACAGGATGTTTATAGTGTTAAAAATAGAGTATCATTTTTATTGGAGGTTTTCCTTTGAAGCTATGTTAATAAAAACAAATTATAGCACAAAAACGTTCACAAAACATGATTAAGTTAATGAAACTATAATACTTGGATCATTCTTTTGAATAGAAGTGAAGTGAAGTCGCTCAGTGGTGTCTGACTCTTTGCAACCCCATGGACTGTAGCCCGCCAGGCTCCTCTGTCCATGGGATTCTCTAGGCAAGAATACTGGAGTGGGTTACCATTTCCTTCTCCAGGGGATCTTCCCGACCCAGGGATGGAACCCGGGTCTCCCGCATTTGAGGCAGACGCTTTAACCTCTGAAATGCCAATTTCCCCCAATCTAAAATTATAAATTATTTGGATGTCACACTTAAAATTTCTTTTTATATTCAGTAATGATATTGGATATTGTAGTAAAATAAAACCCAACTTACTTTTTTCCATTGTGTTATGGCATATATGTGTGTGTACAAGTATATGAAAGGGTTAGTCATTCAGTCCGACTCTTTGCGACCCCCTGAACTGTAGCCTGCCAGGCCCCTCTGTCCATGAGAATTCTCCTGCAAGAATATGGAGGAAGTAGCCATTCCCTTTCCTAGGAGATCTTCCTGACCCTGGGATCAAACCCAGGTCTCCGGCATTGGTAGGCAGATTCTTTATCGTCTGAGCCACCAGGGAAGCGTGTGTGTGTGTGTGTGTGTGTGTGTGTGTGTGTGTGTGTGTGTGGTGTGCGTGTGTCTGCGTGTGTGTCTCTGTGTATGTGTATTTTTCCTATGAAACTGTAAAAGCTTTAAAAAACTACTGCTATCACCACACCCTGTATCTGTCTCCTATCCAACCTTCTGAGCTCCCCAATTCACTCACCCTTTACATTATCAGCCATCTGTGGTATAGGAAGCAGGACACTGTGTGTGCACGTGCGTGTGTGCGCACGCTCAGCTGTGTCCTACTCTTTTGTGATCCCATGGACTATGGCCAGCCAGGCTCCTCTGTCAATGCGTTTCTCCAGGCAAGAATACTGGAGCAGGTTGCCACTTCCTTCTCCAGCGGATATCCCTCCTGACCCAGGAATCGAATTCATGTCTTCCGTGTTAGCAGGCGGAGTCTTTACCACTGAGCCACCTGGGAAGCCAATCAGGATAGCAGCCACCTCCCAATCCCTATATTAGGTTACATGGCAAAGGGAAGTTAACATTGTTAATCAATTGACCTCAAGATGGGGAATGATCCTGGATGGTCCAGGAGGGCCCAATACTATCACAAGGTCCTTGTACATGAGGAAGGGAGAGGGGAAAGAGACAATCAGAGAGATGGCAGCATGAGAAGGACTCCGCCTAACCGTGCTTGTTTTGAAAGTGGAGGAATGCAAGGACCTCAGAAAGCTGAAAAGTCAAGGAAATGAATTTTTTCCTAGTGCCTCCAGAAAGAAACAAAGTCCTAATGACAGCCTGATGTTAACTGAGTGAAACTGATTTGGATGTCTGACCTCCAGATACTGTATGACAATAAATCTGTGTTGTTTTAAGTCACTGGATTTGTGGTAATTTGTTACAGCAGAAATAGAAAACTAATACATCTGGGTTCCAAGTTCCTCTCATAAGCAACCTCACTGCTTTTTAATGTTTGGCTCAACATGTGAGGAAAATAAAAGCAATCTTTAAAATCCCTCAGCTATACCTGAACTCTAATCTTCTAAGGGAGAAGATTTCTTCCAAGTTCCTCCTTTCACCTCTGCCCAAGTACACATCTTTATGGGGGGGATTTCAGGCTCATTTCTAGTGGCTGTAAAGTTTGTGGGGTCTTGGGGTGGGATGAGAAAGAAGAAAGCTGGATAGGAGGTCTAAAGGCCCTTTGGGGCCTGGTTCCTAACTGCCCGGCTGCTTTTATAGTGCCAAGGAGGCCAGGGCAGAGCACGTCAATGAAACAAAGGACAAACATGAAACAAAGCGCCATAAGCAGCCACGTCCTGATCAAATCTAGGAGCGATTCAAGTTAATAAGTAACATAACCCCACCACCTTTTTCATGGCTTTAATTATTACAGCCAGTAAAAAATATTCAGGCCATCTCTGTTTAGGGATGTTTTATTTACCCCTAAAGGCTAAAGTCTTCATTAAATGCAGAAGAGTTGTGTTCAATTCAACACATATGGTGAGCTCACAGGCCAGTTTACCCTAATTTTTAAAGTGTCATTCTCCCTTCCCCCAAACACAGACACACAAACACTATACACATGGACTCTGAATACACAGAACTGCAATTACAATCTGGCTATATCAGATTTTACATTATTACATAACTGGTTTAAAAGTCAGTCTTATTTATGAATAGTTCTCCCTTATTTTCTGTTTCTGTAGAATGAATCAGTCTTTTCATGAGGCCATTTCCTACACTGTTCAGCGGGCATGTTACCGGTGCTAACAGTCTTCCTTTGCCCCTAAATGTTTCATTCACATAGGTTAAACCTGGTTAAGGTCCTGAATGGCAGAGGACCTTTTGGTTTGAGGAGCTTGACAAGTGTGTAAGTAGCAAAAGGAAAGGGAAAGAGGCTGGAACAACCCACACATTCTCAAGATCAACACCTGTATTCTTTTTCCATTGTGTAGAGACTTTGTCAGGGAATGGCCTATTAGGATGTTTTCCAAAGTTCACACTGTTACCTTTTCCAAAGGAAAACCATTAAACGGCCGTATCTTTCCAGGAAAACTCTTCACTGAAGAATGAAGTACAATTCTTTATTATGTCTTACATCACAAAAGCCATTTCCCCCAATCATTCCTCACCGGGATGTGTTTTTTATCTTTCACTCTCACCTGGCATTACTGTCTATGGAAATGAAATGGCATGAGAGAAGATGGGATCATTCAAAATTAAGTTACTGCACCCCTTCAAGAGGAGGCTGAGCTGAGGGTGGTTCTGTGGTGCACAGACGGCCCCACCTCCACGAAAATGCAAGTGGGAGAGGACAAGAAAGTCTGCAGCACCAACAGGCGTCTCTTGGAGCATGTGGTCAGAGATCAGTGAAGGAGAGGGGTAGGAGGAATACACCTCTGCTCTCCCCTTTAATCTCAGGAATGGAGAGGGGATCTGGGGCAGGACTGGAAAATGTGGTGCTTCAGGCAATGGGAAGCAACCCCAGATGAAACACTGCTGGGCCTGCGCTTCTGACCTTTCTCCTTGGGAAAAAGGTGCTCATCATGTGGCTTACAATGGTCCAAGGCTAGAAGCTAAACTTGACTTTGTATGTGATTGTCAATTTTAGTGGCAGAATTGCACATCATGATATACAGCCCTGTTTGGTCTCTAGTTCTCGGAAAACTATTTTTGGCAGCTATATTCTAAAGGGGGGAAATAAAATGCAGACTAAAGAGGCTGGGCATTAAATTTTTACAAAGGACAGGAAAGTAATGGCCGTTTGATTTCATACACTCCTATCGATGTAGATGGCAAGCCTGTACGAAGGGGCTTGGGGAAGCAGAGCCCACTGGTGAAGCTGTCAGTTCAAAGTCGCCTGACACTGTGCTCCTCGATCCCTTACTGAAGTCCCATACTCCCCTCTTCTAGTTCCTCTTACATGCTCCTAATGCTATTCTTATTATAATCCCAGAATTAAATTAAAATAGCATCTTTAACATGCTTTAGTTCTGTGGGAAAAGGAAATTATCAATCATACAGTAACTATAAAAAAATTAACATCCTGAAAACTGTTTTTATAAAATCTGACTTAAAAAATGTCAACAATCTTATGTAATCTGCCATCACAAATCATTGTTCTTGACAATAAATAACGTCTGTGGCTATTTAAAAGATTTCTTAAAACCAGTAACTTAAGAAATGAGTGAGTATATAAATGTTTATATATATAAACAACCATGATGCCCATGGCAGGGATAAACAAATTAGCAAACTCATAAGTTGTTTCTGTTTGTACAGCTTGCCCTAAAGCTTTTGAGAGAAGTATTTCTTAAGTAAAATGCTGTGTTTCGCTGGTAAGAGAGGACTTGCTTAAAACTGTGGTCTCATTTTTGGTGAAGCCATGAAAAATTAGCACTGAAGATAACCATGTAAAAATACATGGACTTGTTTCTATTAGTAGCACAGTATATTACCGACTTATTATTCATAAAAATATCATTCTTAAACCTGCCAATGTAATTACAGTCACTTACTTTTTGTGCTATGAAAGTAAAGAACAACTTGTGACCACCTCCTTTGAGCACAGGAATAAAGGTAAAAATGGCAGGATGTCTGGCTTCCCCATTTCAGGAGAGTTTCAAGCCCAGAGGCACTGAATCACTTGTCTGCAGGTACAGAGGTTAGAACTCTGGTGCAGGCTCATCCCCAGAGCTCTGAACAATGCTATTACTAGACAGAACAAATCCAATTTTTAAAATCCTATCTCAAAGGGCTTATTTTTTTTATCCCCACAGTATTAGTTTTATTTGGACCTGTCTTAATTGATCCACAACGTTCAAAATGCCGACTCCAGAAGCATATAAAGTGGCCTGCCTGATCCCCTCTCCCCTCCTAACCCTCCCTGCCATCACACTATTAAATGTTTAAAGGCACTGAACACATACCCATAGGTGTTCCATTTGACTGACTTCTGTCCATCCAGCAGATCCACAATAACCCTTGTTTTCAGACCTAGAGCTGGCCACTTTTCCATGTGAATCTGCTGCTGCTGCTAAGTCACTTCAGTCGTGTCCAACTCTGTGCAACCCCATAGACGGCAGCCCACCAGGTTCCCCAGTCCCTGGGATTCTCCAGGCAAGAACACTGGAGTGGGTTGCCATTTCCTTCTTCAATGCATGAAAGTGAAAAGTGAAAGGGAAGTTGTCCAGTCATGTCCGACTCTTCACGATCCCATGGACTGCAGCCCATCAGGCTCCTCCGTCCATGGGATTTTCCAGGCAAGAGTGCTGGAGTGGGGTGCCATCGCCTTCTCCCCCATGTGAATCTAAACAGTGCCTAATTTAACAAGATCACTCAGACTGCTAAATTTATAGGCAACCATATTAAATCCACCTCTTCTATAAGCTAACCAAGGTTATCTTCAAGGTCAAATATCCAATAGCAGTATTAAACCACCTGGACAATGGGACTGCTCCTATCATCTCCCCTCTTGTGGCAGGCGAGGCACTGACAAGCTCCTGTCCATTCAGAATTGGATACTTAAATATTTGAGTCCAAAGAGCTTCTACAGGAAAAAATGACTGGGAGATAGCAATGAAGTCAATATTCATCCAGTACCCCTTTAAGCACTGAGCATTCTGCTGGCTATAACAAGATCTATAACTTCTAAAAATTTTAATACAGGACTAATTAAAAAGTACAGGAAAAGAAATTCTCTTTCAGGGGACCTCAAAAGTAGAATACCCATGATTTGCTTGGACTGAAAAAAGAGCATTTCACAACAAACGGAGTTATTTACAGCTGCTTTGTCTTCATTTCCTAGGTTTAACTACCAGAATCTCCTAAATTGTCAGTTGCCTGGATTTATCTGCTGTAGTTACAGAGAGTTGTGGCCAACAGAGGTTATATCATTAAGCTGTCTATAATTTTATTTGTTTTCTGGGGGAAGAGTATATGTGTTTTATATTCAGATTTAAAATTTGTGTAAGTTGCCTAGAAACCAAAGCACAGAAGAATTCACAGCCTGATGCACACTAAATGAAGCTGCTGGAAATGGTATGTTTCCCCAACTACACTCTAGGTTGGGCTCATTCCCATCTAGCCTGTCATTCAAGGTTAATGATATCTAGTTTTCCAGAGAGTTTGGTTTAGTTATACCATTGCTTTGTATAAAACTGGAGAGAAATCAGTATGTCTTTCTGTTCTGCTTGAAGGCACTTTATCTTCAAGAAACGTGTGTCCTTCCTCCTATACATCGTCCTCTACTATCAAGACAGTGTGTGTAGCTTCAGATTGGGGAGAATGACGTCTAAGCGGTAAAGAGCTTGCTTTGCATAGAGCATGGATGGATAAATAGATGGAAGGTTTCTCACCCTAGAAGCATCTCCCACACTGAAAAACTTCCATCCAAGGAGCACCATGTACTTGGTACATGTCTGACATGCCAACGTTCCCATCGTCACCACACTTCATGGTCACACTGTGTAAATGGGGGCTCAGTCAGAAAGTTGGTCAGGATCACTTTATCTGAGAGTGAACCAGACACTGACCCTTAGGAATTTCTTAGCTTGACTTGCCAGGTAACAGGCCACACAATTTAAATAACTCACTTATAATGTTGCCATAGTTTTCAGGACTAATCATTTCCCTTCTCCAGGAGTGTCTGAAAGCCTACAGAGAGCCCGTGAAGAGGCATGAACAGAGCTCATGGAGTTTCCTTTTTAGTTTAGTAAAGTAGACAGTTAACTATTCCTAAAACGTTCTTTATTCAGTTCTCCAGCAAGCTCCTAGAAGAAACTGTGCCCAGAACAAAGGTTATGCTTTACTTACTCCACAAAATTAAGGGTGGAAGAGAAATCTGGTTACTTCAAGGGGAAAATGCAAGTTAAACTCCTTGGAAAACACATGAGTTCATCGGGTTTTGGTGCTGAGACACTATGCTTTGTTTTTTAATATCATCTCAAACAATAAAACCCTGCACACACTTTATAACCAAATGAGGCAAGACTTTGACAATGACTTCAGGTGCCAAGGACAAAAATATTTTTCATGGTTATTTGTATAATCATTTTCTATTAGTGAACTCTAATCAGCTTTCTGGCTAAAATAAACAATTCTTAAACGGCTAGAGGTTGTTAAAGAAAGTTTCCGTCTCTTTTAAAAGTCACAATAAAGGCTAAAAGCTGGGCAAAAAAACGTTATTCCTAAAATGCCGTGAAACAGTTACCTCTACCCAAACTAAACTACCATCAGTGTTCTGAGGTCTTTTTAGTAAAACACTTCAAAAGCCTCTATGGGTTCCCCTACAGTTTTCATGCCCACTCAAGACATGTCATACTTCTGAGATGTTCAAACTAAAAAGAAGCGTCATCTGCTGCAAATGAAACGTCTAACAGACGCTACCATCCTCCACAAGTGGCACACTGAGAAGGCACATCTTGTCAAATCACAGTCAGCATCTGATCCCCTAAGAGTTGAACAGGCAAGAGAAGACGCTCGAGGCACTGATGCAAGGACAAGCTTGTGGTCAGGCTGGAAGAACAAGATCACAGGGCTCCAAAACCCACAGCCCCACTCGGCTGACTGCAAGCCTAAAATCTCGAGGTCAGACGTGGGACTCGTGGCAACAGCTTTCTTCCATCTCAGTTCTATCATGCCTGGTGACACTTGGAACAGACTATGATGTTTTCCCCACACTGAAAAACAATTCCCTACCATTCTGACATCTGCTGAAAGGAATCCAATGCCACACTTTTCTTTTTTAAGAGCAAGAAAATACATATTTTGTTTTATAGCCAATATTTAAGATAATTAAGGAGTAAGGAAAGCTTTTCAAAAAAAGATTAAATACCTTTGTAAAGGATGAAATACCTTCCCCCACCTTCCATTATGATTCTTGTCATTTTAAGAGTGTTCCTCTTAGGTATTTAAAATTCAGAATTTTGTTTCCATAGGCAAAGATTAAAAGAAAGTAGGACCTACCAGATAAATTCTATCTTTATAAATTATAACTTCAAAAATGAAAAGATTTTACTTTTATATTTTCAAATAGCCAATTTTTTAAAAAGTGTTCCTGGGTGGCTCAGGGGTAAGGAATCCACCTGCCAATGCAGGAGACTTGGGTTCAATCTCTGAGTCAGAAACATCCCCTGGAGAAGGAAGTGGTAATCTAGTCCAGTATTCTTGCCTGGGAAACCCCATGGACAGAGTTGCCTGATGGGATACAGTCCACCAGGTCGTGAAAGAGTTGGACACAACTTAGTGACTAAAGAACAAAAAGCTGAGAAATCAGTGGTAAGATCTTGAAAAAGCAAGCAAGGTCACTGGAAGATGGCAACTGGGCTCAACCTTAGGCTTAGAGAGGTGCTCTCACAGGATCATGTATGTATATACCCACATAAAGGAACTCTTAAACATGGCAGGAATTCGTAAAGACATCTCAGTCACTAGGTGGCAAAAATACAGGCAGATTTAAAACACAAGTATTTGTATAATCCTCTGTATTCAAGAAAACTCAGTGCGACCAGAGTTACAACACGAGCGTCTCCTAGACGTCTACGATCACGAGTCTCAGCTCACGTCCCAGGTGACGCATATTCGAGCACAGGGAGGAGGCACACTGAGCGCACAAATCAAGAGGGGTGGGCACCTGCTCTTACTGACAGACCAGCTATGCCACGAGCAATCTCTTTAAAAAACATTCTCTGAATCTGGTGTCAAAGGAATCCGTACAGAGAAGAGCAAATCACCAATATAAAGGAGATTGATAATTCAAGATGTTCCGACTGTTCCTAACTTCAGTCACACGGCTGACTCTGGGCACTGACCACTCCTAGGGGATGCAGAACAGGAGCAGACTTTTCAAGTATGCCAACAGTCAATGTCCACAGTTTCAGGAGAAAAGTGGTATGTGGTTATTGTTAAAAATGTTTTCCAAACTGTTAAATGAAATGCTATGTGTATAGGATGTCTTTCCACTTCAATCCCAGGTTGATAACAATAAAACCAAACAGTATCACTCAATCCAACCCAGTCATGAAAGAGAATGGCAGCAAAGCCTGCCTGTCAAGCTCCTCTTTCTAGAGGTTCATATTACATCACTGAAACAGTATATCCTTTATCCCAGTGTGGTTCTTGTCAAATCAAAGATGGTCAGCTGATCAGAATTGAAAGCATTAGTGTTCCAACCTTTTTCCATTAAAAACATGAGGATATGTACATCTTCCAAATAAGCACCTTTAACCTTTGGCTCATAAAAACTGACTCAGTGTGTGGCTTAAGGACAAAATTATTAATATCCACAGAGGAAATCCCATGGATGGTGGGCTACAGTTCATGGGGTTGCAAAAAAGTGGGACATGACTGAGCAACTAAACAAACAACAAAAAACAAAGACTTTCAAATGGGCTTCCCTGGTAGCTCAGCGGCAAAGAATTTGCCTGCTAAGCAAGAGACCAGGGTTTGATCCCTGGGTCGGGAAGATCCCCTGAAGAAGGAAATGGCAACCCACTCCAATATTCCTGACTGGGAAATCCCATGGACGGAGGGTTCCTGGTGGGCTGCGGTCCATGGGGTCGCAGAGTCAGACACCAGACACGACGTAGCGACTAAACAACAGCAAGAGCCTTTCAAGACCAGTTCTTTACTTTCAAAGTGTTTCAACCTCAACCCTTACGCCATGTATGCCCCATTTACAATTTCCAAGTTATAAGGAGCATGGTCTCAAATTCTCTTATGTCTGTGTCAGCTGGTAATTTGCATTTACCAGCTTTTTCCTTGGATATCCTGTTGTTATTCCATCAGATACAACTATAGAGTAAGAAAGGAGAAAATGGGGGCATAAAGTATGTTTTTAGTGGGTATCTGGACACATTTTTCTTTGTCAAAGATCCCCCTTAAGATACCTAAGCTATTATTCAAAAGTACAGTTAAGAATAAAGTTAAAATAATTGCTGCATACTTCTTGGCTTTCAGCATGAAATAAGAATATTGACTACATTTCACATGTATCTGAAAAATATAGCTTTCAAATACGTACCCTGCAGGACTCCAGACCAAACTTCGAATAGAGGACAAAGTGGGGACGTGGCCTCAACATGTCATTTAGAAAGCAATTCTCTCAATTTTGATAGTTTCACTGCACTAACACAGCTGACAGCAAAACAGGGGCAGAGAACAACATACAAAAAT
This sequence comes from Bos taurus, assembly GCF_002263795.3. Classification (NCBI taxonomy): domain Eukaryota; kingdom Metazoa; phylum Chordata; class Mammalia; order Artiodactyla; family Bovidae; genus Bos; species Bos taurus. Next base: position 81,566,094 of record NC_037335.1, on the reverse strand, counting down.
TTTAATGCCTCCATTTGATTAAGCACATATGTAATTTGATATTATAAATTTCTGTTTACAGTATACAACATTTAATTGCTCACACATGAGATTTCTGCCATTAACTTCTACCTACATGATACTGTTTCTGAAATGTCACAAAATAAAAACAAAAAACAGTATTGTGATTTGCTGCTGCTGCTTCTAAGTTGCTTCAGTCGTGTCCGACTCTGTGCGACCCCATAGACGGCAGCCCACCAGGCTCCCCCGTCCCTGGGATTCTCCAGGCAAGAACACTGGAGTGGGTTGCCATTTCCTTCTCCAATGCATGAAAATGAAAAGTGAAGTCGCTCAGTCGTGTCTGACTATTAGCAACCCCGTGGACTGCAGCCCACCAGGCTCCTCCGTCCATGGGATTTTCCACTGGAGTGGGGTGCCATTGCGTTCTCCATGTGATTTGCTGACTCTCGCCAAAAATTCAATGTAAAGCTCATGTTTCTAAACATTAGAAATTCCCGATGTGGTATTTTTGGTGAAAGGCATATTAACTAGATTTAATTTATTATTAACTATATTATCATATAATTAACCTAACATTTTATTTTCAAGAAAAGGGGCACTTTGAGTCACAGAATTGTACCTTCAGTGAATCTCATTTAACGTGAAGAGTCACTGACAAATGGGGAGAGGACCACTCACGTAAACCCATCAATTCTCACGGCTCACCAGAGCATCTATGGAAGAAAGACGAGCCACAGTAACAAGGTCGGAAGGAGAGGAAAACTGGACAAAGAGGTTCGGAAAGAGGGAAGGAGTCACTATGTGAGCTGTTGCAGGAACCAAAGATGAGAATGGAGACGCATGCTGGGCACCTGGCACCAGAATTGACAGCGGGGAAGACAGACTAATACCAGAATGAAGAACAAAGGTATCAGAAGAAGAGGCGAAATGAGGACACACCAAGCTGGCACCTCAACTGTGCCAACCACCAGTGTCCACGACCCAGGCATAGAGAACTACCTTAGAGATTAGCAGCACCCAGTCATGGGGCTATATTAGCTATCTGGGTTGGTTGAAGTCAGCCAAGTCAGGTGTGCCTCCAGCTGCACTTTCCAATCTCCTGGGAAGTTATATGGGTATCCCCAAAATAGCAAAAATAGCCATTCTAAAATGAACTCTAGTGTTCAAGAACCTGGCCCAATGTTAGAAAACCCTTCTCCCCATTACGCACAGGAGCACACACATACCGTACCCAGCTGACCTCTGACCAGTCCCACGGGACGCCTAAGGTGAAGGTGAACACTGCTGCCTTTCACTGCTCCCCCAAAGACAGAGAAAAACACCTCTCAATCTCACCCTGCAGCTTCTGTGTCAATGCAAGCACCTCTGAACAACAAAACTCACTTATATCAAACAAATCTGAGAGGCCCGTTTTAAAGACAGATGCCTGCCTCATCTCCCCAGAGGCAAAGTCCTCTCTGGTCCTGAAGGGACAGGCCTCCTGACTGGCCACGTGAGGTCGAACAGACCGCAAGGCCCAGAATGGCTCCCCTGCACCTGCACAACACCTGGCCAGCCCCAGGACTCCGAGGGCCAGGAGGTGTAACTACAGCTCCAGGAGGGGAGACCGCAAAGGACAGCACGCTACAGCCGCTGGCCTCAGCCAGTCAGGGCCTGCAGTGTCTTCTTGGACACATGAGACAAAGCGTGTCTTCAGGCCTACTCCGAATCACACCAGAGGTTTTCCGGCCCCCTCGCATTAGCGTGAGATGCTGGAACACGTGCCTTCTGATCAGGTCCCTTTCCATGCTCTGCTTAATACAGCAGGATGAGAGAAACCACAAAGTGCAACAAGCTACAGGGGACTCAGCGACCTACTCATGCCCCGCTGTAAACACTGCAAGAAGAGGTCTTTAGCAGAAACACAGGTAATCAAAAGAAGGGGTGGGGTCTGGAACATCCAAGCCCCTCGGCTGTGGCACACAGCTGACAAATGTTGAGAACCCTCCAGATACATGGGAACACGCTGAAAGACGGGAGCAGAGAGCGTTCACCTGCCTGAACTGAGGTACATTTTGAAAAGCGAACCTAAAATGACATGATCCAGTTGAGAGCTGAGGGAGTTTATGTAATAATTCTCCCACCCTCTGGAATTTGGGCTGAAAGAGGATACAGAGTTGAGGTTCAGCAGCTCTCTGGTGCCTTGTGGCAGTAAAGCCCAAAGGTCCCTTTTTGTCTTCAGGAGCATGCAGTTCAGACCTCAAGCTCCGCCTGCTGGCCACCACGAGGGCGCCAGCACAGGGCTGTGTTCCCGGTCTTTGATGGATGGTGAGGTGTCAATCAGGTATAAGCTTCTACAGAAAGCTGCTCTGAGGAACTTATTTCCTCCTCACATTCAGATGGAGACCTACCTGACACCACGTTCTGGTTCTCTGGGAACATGCGGAGCATGGCCAACATGTTCTGTTACTGGATGTTGGGAGGGAAAGCACCCTCATGACATCTTCTTAAACTAAGAAGAGCAGATGCATGAAGAACAAATACAGAGAGAAGCACCGACTCCATTTCATTCAAGTAAACACAGGTAAATGAAGAGAAATGAATTGCCAAAATAATGAATGCTCCTCACCCACACAAACGTGCATCTGACATGTACTTGTGTGTGCTAACACTACTTCACTTGTATGTGCCTGAACACTGCAGCGACGAACTGGGCATTGCAAACACCAGCCTCCCCACTGGCCTGGAACCATACCTCAGCAGGAGGGGTCTACACCGGTGTAAAGAGCAAAATGGGTCAGAAAAGCCAACCAGGCCAAAAGATAAAACAAAAATGCCCAAAGTAGCAAAACATCAGAGTAATAACTCCTTTCAGGATTCAATTACGCTACTTTGAAGTTCAGACTATTTGCATTTAAAAAAAAGACTATTTGCATTTTAATAAAAGCCAGAAAGCAGGAGACCATTGTGTAACTGCATATTCCTTAGAAATAAGTCGAGAGTATCAATTTCACCGTAATTCTTAAAGTAGAACAGAAATAGCCCCACAGTTAATTGCTGAACAGAGAGGCTCATCTTCCATAATTTCCATATTGTGACTGCAAGCTCGACACACAAGTCACGAGGCGAGCTGGCAGCATACCCTCAGATCTTGAAACGGATGTCAGTTTGATTCACACTGAGAGAAGAGGAAAAATAGCATTCTGCTGCCACATTTAACATCGACTGTCACACACAGAAGTCAAAGGTAAAAGGAGTCATCCAGAGGCCCTCATCACCCAGTCCAACCATCCATTCAGGAGATAGTGGTATCAGACCACAGTCTGCATTTACAGAAGTTTACTCCAGTATACTGGGGATTGTTTTTTATGACAAGTAAAGATCTTTCCAAAGACACAGCATTTCAAAATCACTGAATTTTTTTTTTTTAAAAACAGTAATCTGAATGAACCACCCTGGAAGTCACAAAGTAGAAGTGACGAATAAAAAGCATGCTCTCATTCTTTTTCAATATTTATTTCCACCAAAAGATTTCAAGGACAAATACCAAAATATTAAGAGTAAGTAGCTCTCTGGATAACTGGATTACCAGTAGTTTTCAATTTTCTTCTTTACACCTTCTTAGATTTCCTGTATTTTCTCTAATAGACAGTATCACTTTTATAATGAGAAAAAAAATTGTTAATTTCCTTGACTCATGGTTTGTTTGAAACTGGAAGGCCAGGCCTGAATACACCTGGCTGAAATAGAAAAACAGGAAAGGTGCCACACCAGAAAACAAAACTGAGTTATCCTGGGAAGAAACTGGAACATAACCATGGCTGCAACAGTCAACTTGGCATTCAATCCAGATTTCCACAATCTCAGCAACAAGAACTGGTGGAACACGGAGGCCACCGGATCAGCCCTGCTGGGCATGCTGTAATCCATGCCACCCTATGGTGTCACCCAGACTTCACCAAGGGACTTTCCGAGGCATATGCGAAGGGTAAGGGGAAACTCAGCTTTTTATGTTAACAGGCGCTTGGTTATCACAAACAAAACCAAATTAAAGTTAATTCCAACCTCCTGCGCCTGAGTAAACCTTCCTCAATAGCTCCCGCGATACGGGTGAATTCAGTTTTTTCCTCTTTACCGTGTTCCCTGATAAGCTCCTGGAGAAGGTGTTTATAATCACTGAAACACCCAAAATATCAATAACAGATACAAGGAGGAGTAGAACATTATTAGAAAAACTTACAAACTGATCAGTGCTAAAGCAGCCAGCAAAACGCTAGGTCTCTCAAACCCTGTGGTGAAGGAGTGAATGGCAGGAGACCAAGTCGCCTGGAGCAATGAACGGAGGGAGGGCAGGTGTCCACAGCTCGGGAGGGCACTGGGAGCTCAGGCAGGAGAAATGCAGAGCGCGGGAGAAGGGCACTCATACCTGAGAGCGCCGACCAACCTCGGTGCTGAGAGACAGCCTGGGGAGGCGTGGCTCTGGGCTGGGGGCTGGCGATAGGGCTCAGCTCCTGTCACACACACACACCTGCTAAACGGCAAAGGCCGGGATAATTGAGATTGGTGAAACGATCTGAGGTCTGAGTCTGTGCAACACCCCTAAGGAATTCAGTCATGTTATCATGAAGCCTGACAGCTTCATTCTTCACTCTCATCTCTGCTCCGCACCTCCCAACCACATCTCTTCCCAGAAGTATGTGGTTGGCCTCTTGATATCACTGCTTCCCCACTTAGAGGACACAGTGATGGGGATGATTCTGCATTGGTGAAGGAAGCAAGTACAGAAGGCTGCATCCTAGGCGACACCACAGGGCCCATGAGAGAATCAGTTTACAGAACTGAGCACAGACCAAGACACGCAAGCACCTCCCCCTTACCAGGATGCTCGCTCCACGTGCATTGTCTGAGAGCTGCTGCTGACCCGTCACCTCTGCCCCTTCCCTCCACACACATGCAAACATTTAATATTTTGGTAATGTGGACCAAAAGCCTATCGTAACTTGGAACCCACGGCTCTCATGGTATCAGAAACAATGCCTCACTTTTAAAACTATCCTGAAATGAAATTCTGTAATACCGTAACTCACATAACACATATGGGGAGACCTTAACAGAATGCCTCATCTCTGACACAAAGGAGAATTAAAAGGAAAGTTTGTCAGAATGCATTAATTCAGATTTCAGTATTTCCACGCCTCAATACCCTATAAGACATAGTGAAGCAATGAGAGGCCTGAGGAATCCCCATAAACACAGACCTATTAACACAAACTAAGCAGGTGTGTGGTGTAGTTACTCAGATACAAAAGCATTCCCACTGATGACAAGATTTTTTGAAATGGCAAACAACTCTTGGAAAATTCAACAAAATACAATCTTCCTAGGTTTACCTGGCACTTACATTCCTAGATAATTCAGTAAATATTGAAGCTGTGTATATAAAAGAGCTTAAAGCTTAAGTATTAGACACAGATTTTTCACCTGTGTAACTCTCCAGCAGACACCTGGCAACTGTGTGGGAGGCAGCGTAACTCCTTGCCACGCTGGAAACGGCTGTGCATCGTACACACTACGTCCCTGGACTGAACCCACTGAAGGCCAGGAGTACCCCCAGTCCCTGTAACCCCAACATCACCCCCATGGGGGTGATTCTGCCCTGTGAGAACCACCACCCCCTTTCACCAAACTAACCCCACAATGATAAAGCACCTACGGAAGCCAGACTAATTCATGCAAATCATGTTCAGCTGAGGTTGTCTCTTCAGCTCCCAGATCATAAGAAAAGCATCTCTGCCACTATCTCCCTCCCACAGACTTCTGTCACTTGGGTGCCTCTCGTCTTTTCCTCTCGTGAGGTAAGGTGCCCGCCCTCCCTGAAGAGTATTACCTTTAACCTGGTCGATGCTAAAACCCATTTTGGATCATCACAAATTCAAAGGACAGATGGGCCTGTAACAAGGTTTCTGAGACTCCTGCTTCTGCTCACACCGCAACAGTGGTCATGAACCTCACTCATGATGCAAGGGCTGTTTTACCAGAATGCTCAGTCATGACTGATTATATGACTTATTTAGAAAATAAGTTTATTTGATAAGCTCACTGCCAGAATAAACCATACCTGCAAAACCTAGGATAAACAAAATAATGAGCAACTTTCAACACTTGGTCTTGAAAGTGTACAGTAATCCCTGCTATGTCAAGTGATATGACAGAGTCTTCCCGACAACTTTTGTGAGCTCCCTGGAAATAGCCCAGATTTATACAAACATCCTTTAGTTGCATTTTTAATAAAGAAACTTTAAAAGCTACCTAATTCTGTAAGCTAGAAACTTTACCATTTAATTATTTAAAGCACCATAAAACATGATTCTATATATACATGTGTCTACTCTATATTAAAACAATGTACATAATCAGAAATATAAACTTACAACCTTTGGTTTGAATAATAAGAGAAACTAAAAAAAGAAAAGCACAAATATAAAATCCCTTCTAAAAGTAAACTAATCTAATTTTATATCAAGTTTATAAGAAAAAATAGCAAAATGGAAAGTTGACAAACTATTACAACCAAGCCTGCTGGCAGAATCTAGACATTAGAGAGAATCGAGTGCCAAGGACTGTGATTTTAGTTAACACGTATTAAAGATGTTTGAAAAATTGCAAAAACCTGAAAATTGTTCCTAGCTTTCTTCTGTGCAGAAGAATATTTTAAAAACAGTCAAAGGTTAAGGTTATTCCTTAAATATGGTCTGTGATTAAGGATGTGGAAAAAACAGAAGCCTCATACATCACTGGTAGGAATGTAACAGGGTGTAACCATTTTGGAAAACAATCTGGCAGGTTCGTAAAAAGTTAAACGTAAATTTACTGTATGACTTCTAGGTAACTATAAGAGGACTAAAAGCATACAGCCACAAAAAAAAAAAAAAAACCCACCCAAAACAATAAAAAAACTTCACACATATCCACACAGAAACTTATGTGAGTCTTTAAGCTGAAAGTCTGAAAGTTAGTTGCACAGCTGTGTCCGACTCTCTGCGATCCCATGGACTGTAGCCTGCCAGGTTCCTTTGTCCATGGAACTCTCCAGGCAAGAGCACTGGAGTGGGTTGCCATTTCCTTTTCCAGGGTATCTTCCCAACCCAGGGATCGAACCCAGGTCTCCTGTATTGCAGGCAGATTCTTTTACCAACTGAGCAACTAGGGATAAATATAGCCCCAAACCAGAAACAACCCCAATGTCCATCTCCTGTGAACAGACATACAAAAATGTGGTATACCCACACAACAGAATACTACTTAGGAATAAAAAGGGACAGACTACTGACACGTGCTGCAATGTGGATGCACCTTCAAAACATTAAGTGAAAGCGGGCAAATACATAAAACCATATACTGTGTTACTCCACTGACATGAAATCCAGAAAAGGCAAACTTATAGTATTATTAAAAACAGGAAGTAGATTACTGGTTGCCCGGTGCTTGGGAGACTGGGGGAAATAAGGAGTGACTGCTAATTGCCACCAGGGATCTTCCTGAGATGATGGAAATTTTCTAAAACTGGATTCTGGTGCTGACTGCACAACTCTGAAATTTTCTAAAAATCAGTGAATTGTACACTGAATTATATGGTATGTATATTACACCTTACACAAGCAGTTAATAACATATATATACACAGAGAGAGTCTACAGTTGAAGCCCTAGACAGCTGCAAAGTGTTAAATCTGTGTTTTGGTTGTCTCTCTTATTTTCTTGACTCCAGAGTGGAAAAGATGACATCAGGCTATTAACATTATGAGAATGCAGAATTTTGCTATTCAATTTCCTCTTAAAGATAATAAAGGAGCATGAGGGGAGGGAGTCATGCAAGAGGAGCAAATAAATCTGCTCTTTCCTTATTATGTAGTTCAAACCGGGTCATGGCCCTATTAGCCAGTAACCATGAGTAGCTTACTTATTACTGAGCGCTGCCGGCGGGGGCAGTGCTGGGGCCTGGGAACAGAGTCCAGCCCCCTATGAACACAAGCAAGACCTTTGTAATGGGCAAAGCCAGGCCAGGCACTAGGCTATGCACAATAATAGACACCCAAAGCAATTAGGAAATGAGAAACTACAGAAATTCTTATGTATTAAAATCTTATGTTCATGTATTAAAACCTAACACAAGCCACTTACCTCAAACTTAGGTTTTTTTAAAATCAGTATCAACTTAATAATTTTACATAATCAGAAAAATGTAATCTGGTAAATCAGGCTATGCACAACACCCTAAGTCAACCTACAACGCCTGCACTCCCATCTCTTAAAAGAGGCAACTTCCGCCAAGCGGCTACTAAATAAACTCACTAGCTCTGCTTTGCAGACTCATGACGGGCCATCTTTGCGACAGGACAAGGGACTAGATGGTATCTGGCACTGTTACTACAGAACCAGAATGGGCTCTAGGGCTAAGTCTGAGTGCCATGGGCTGACACGGCTCATAGATGGAAGGCTGGAAGGGTCAGGGTGACAAGCGTACAAAATGGCCCCTGCTGGAAAAAGGGTCATGAAAGAAATAAGTGTGAGGATAAGCTAATCAGAGTCTCTGGAGTTTCCTGACCACCCACAGCCAGGCCAACAAGACTGCCCCTGCCATCTACTCACAGAAGGTCCCAGCTGGCAGCTCCAGAGCATGCTCCATGTCTAGAAGACATGCATTTTAGGACCATCATATACATCCCTGTATAAAAGTTTCTGAATAGGGGAGAGAAAAAAAAAGTACATAAGTGGTTAAGACAGCCAATCTGATAGAAACGGTGTGGAATTATTTTTAGTTCAAGTGGATAGGATCTTATGAAAATGATATGTTGTGGAAAAGAGTATTCAGGCAGGAAAAGGGAAATACTATATTTGTCCCCTGCTCTCCCACTGCTCTTAAGCATTTCCTCTACTCTGGGAAGAAAGCAATAAAACTGTTCTCCCTCTGCTCAGAGACACAGTGACGAACAGACCTACTGGCAGAGCCCGTGCTTGGGCTTGGAGTACAGAAAAACACCTCACACTGCTGTGGCTCTCGGCTGAGAGGTGCCCCCTTGGCCTATGAAATCCCTCCAGTGGCTCTCACTGCTCTGCCTGGGAGGAAATGGGGAGAAGGTTCCAGGGGCCTCCTTACGGGCCCACACCACCCTGACTGCGTCTGAGCCTGCAGCTGAACTACACCCAGACTGCTCTCTGTCAACAGAGGTAAGAATATTCCAAGAATGCCAAGGACTAACAAAAATGACCAGCAGTGTGTTCTCATGACTCATTCCCCTCATCCCATCCCACTTTCTCTCTCATGCCTTAATCTCTATTTAAAATCACTTCACAAGGGAAAAAGAGGGATTAGGTGAATAAAAGTGGCAACCTTCATAATTTGATGGAGCAAGCTGGCTAGTGTAACATCTGACATGAAAATTACCCTACATTAAAAAAAAGTACTTTCCTTCCCATAAAAAATTTAAGCATGCTCATAATTTAGAGGGCATGTGGAATTTAAATCATTAGCAATTAAAAAGCCAAAGTCAGTTCATAGAGTTTTGTCCAATGACCCTTTTAACTACTTGAAAATGAGATCTGATTATCAAGTACTGTTATGGCTTATCTATAAAGATTTCTTCCCCAAAAATATTGATCCTGGGTTTACATGAGCAAGGACATTCTGAGAAGCCTTTTTAAAATCAGGCACAACCCACTACTCATAGTTGAGACAAACACTGGGCCCATTTCTTCTGCGTCTGGGTGGGTTTCTATTAGTAAGTCAGTACCTGGGGAAACTTACTACTCCAAGTCAGTTCTACATAAGAATCATATTACTGCAAACTCAGACCTCTGTAGCTATAGGATATGTGTATGGGGTTATCTCAACACTTGTTTTCAAAAGCTTCTTGGAAGCTCGGTACACCAACAAGCACTGTATTTCTTGATGGCCACACTTTTTGCAAATTAAGATCACTTAAATTAAGACCTGAAGCCAAATCAATAATACAGCTCTGATGATGTCAACTAAAATTCTCTTTGGAAGGTCCCAGTGGAAACTTCCAACAGACTGCAAGGCAGTGTTTCCCTGAGCAGTGGCCCCAGAAAGCAGATTCCTGTGTCAGTTTGGGAGATAGGTGCACCTCAAGGCATGGCTGGGACCTGTCAAGGCAGTGATGAGGCTGCCTCCTTGGTCTTAACTCTGGGGACACTTCAGCTGGTCCTACAGACACCAGCCTAATGTTCAAAACTCACACCCTTATGGCCATTCCTCCCATGGTTACATTCCTTGGTCTAGCTTACTGGTTCTCAGGGTTCCTTCTGTTCTCATTAATGTACCACCAACAACAAATGACTTTATGCCCTGGTAAGAAAAAGCCCTTTATGCCCTGAAAAAGACCATCACCAATAACATTAATAACTACTGTTGGTGAGCAGTGACACAGTGCCAGCTCTTTAGTAAGTGCTTTGAAGTAACTATTTCACAGATGAGGAAACTGAGGCTTACACAGGCTAGTTTATTCAAGATGAAAAAGCTAGTAAGAGGTGAATACGGGATTTCAATACCATGAAGGCCTCTAGTGGGGAGGAAATGTGCTTTACGATTTCAATTGACTTCTAAAAGTGCAGATGACCCACAAGGCATTAGCTGCAGCCATCTCCAAAGTTCTGTGGAGAGAGAAGTTAATGGAAACCACACATGTTCCGGGAAAAGAAGAAAAAAAGTGTCTGTTCACAACAGATTAACATTTCTCTTGCCAAGAAAACTAGAGTCGGGAAACTGCCTGGGAAGTAAACGTTCTTAACAACTCAACTCTTCTCTACTGAGCTATTGTTAAAACGGAACTATTGTCAAAACACTATTTTATTGTTTACTTATTTTAATTTTGAATTATTTCTGATATTAAGATTTACTAAATGAGTTGTCTTTTTAAAAAAGGAAGTTACTTTTAAATACGCTGTTAACAGTTTTGCACAGAAAAATTCCGAGTACCACAGAAATACTTCTTTTTAATCTTCATTTAAATAATGTGTCTCACTCTCCAAGATTATTGAAAAGATTATTTTAAAGACAAGTAATAAGAATACTGAAAGTCACATATATTTATAATACATTCCTCTCTCTTCTAACAGTGTATGATTGCAAAATAGGTCTGATATAAAAAATTAAAAACCAAGAAACTACGAATACATGTTCATAAACTGTAACAATCACTTCTGGTGTTTTACTTGCTACTCCTCCTCCTAGTCAAGAATCTGAACACCAGAGCAAAGAGTCTCATAGCAATAAGTCAGATTTCCTCTCTTCTCTCTTTTATCTTGAACTCGACTGGATTACAGCAGTTCCCCAAAAACCCAATGTGAAGTTGAGCAAAACTAAGCAGAAAAGTATTTTTCACCTTCTGTTCTAGAGATAGGTTTGTTCCACCTTCACTTTTTCCACTGAGCCTCTCCCTAGGATGGCTCATGATGACAATGACTCTGCATTATGCACAGGGCCGTTCTAGGGAAGCATGAGTCAGAGTCAGACGCAGACGCAAACAGCGCCAGCTCTGGAAATAGCGGCTGCAGCCTTCCTCCAAGATGGGAGAGAGTGGTCACAGAGCAGGCCTCGGCCCAAACCTCCCCTGCTCAGAGGTGAAGGGCCAGTGAAATGGGTAAACTGTGTGTGTTCGCATGCACAGGCACCCAGCCATACACGCCCAGTGGTACATCAGTGATCCTCTGTCGGAAGATAGTTCAACATCATTTCGATTTGTCTTATGATAACCCAGTGCGCTAAGATTAGGTAATGCTACTGTTATCCATGCCAGTGACTTAATGTTTAATAAAGACTCAAAGTACACCAGGTGTTAGCAATGCAGGAGTATCAACCAGCGCATTCTCTCCAGCACCTTTCATTTTGTTGGGAAGGGCGCCTTCAACACAAATGGAAGGGCTCAGAACCTGCCTTTTCCATTCACCTGTCCGTCTGGGAAACCACCTGCCAGTTGTGTTGCAGAGAACACGCAAGCCAGTTCCTTCCCTAAACCATAATATTCCCATTCACTTTGTCCTGCCAATAGTACAGAGAGTTCTGGGGAGCTAAACCTTTCATAACCCAAGTTCAACATTTATTGATACTACTGTTTTGGGGGTAGAGCTGGTGTCATCTGGCCCATAAGCAAATAGCCAAGTCAGAAAACTACAGAAAAACTTCACTTTACATCTGGAAAGCATCAAGAGATGAATATATTTAAATATGGAAAGCAGTCTTGCATTTAGAAAAAATTATAATGTATACATTAAAAAGTATGCGCACAGGCTGAAGAAAAGGCATTTGTGAGAGTAACTTTACTGCATTCCAAAATATAATGCCTTGTTATTGGGTCACACTGTTGTTGGATTAAAAACAGCAACAACATTTTTAATCTGTTGTTTGATTACACACAGCAAAAACTGTGATTTTCATGTCATAGTTGCTTGGTCCATGACAAATATCAGAAAAACCTCAAATGATCTATACCTTGTAAAGATTACTAACTTAATATGAAAAGCAAAATTTCATACAAACCCTTGCAGACACCTAACTGTCTCACCAGAGTCTTGCCCACTCTTTGGAAGGCCTGAGCTTTCAAAATCTGACCCAGTCCACACCTAGGCAAGCCAGCACTCGAGGGTGCTCCATGCAAAGATCCCACTCTGGAAGAGTTTCCAGGCCACAGGGAGTGGCCTTGGAGGGGCAACCTGGGTCTCCCATGGCGTCCTTTCCACCCTGCTCAGGTATCCCTGCTCCATGACACAAGAGACCAGCTGCGCGGGTTTCTCCTCAGCCAGAACCCAAAGCTGCTCCCCCTCCACAAGCCCACTTCAGGAGCTGTTCCAGCAGAAGGCTGAAAAGAGCACAGCGGAACAGAGCTGGGGCTGGCCCCAGGTCAGTGCTGTGGACCTCCAAGTTCTCGCGTGGAAAAAAACAAGGGTTGCAGTTAGAGAGGCTCAAAGGCCCTCCCCCAGCCTAACTACTCCAGTCCCATACTGCATCCCACATGAAGTGCTGAAGTGAAGCGTGAGTTGTCGAGCTCTCCACTGGATGCTCTCCCAACCTCTGTGCACTCTTGTGGCCGGGCACACTCAAGTGTCAAGGACTTCAAGTAGCTTTCATAACATTATAGTCACTAGCGCATTCCTCCAGGTGCTCCACTTATAACAGTTATTTAAGACAGCTCCTTGTTGGTGGTGGTTTTAGTTTCTGAAGCTACCTCAATTTCTTAGTTCTTCCTGATATTCTGTGCTGCTGTACTACACAAAGATGAGATTTCCAGTTACAAAAACAATGTTCTAAACTATGTTAGAAACTCAACATGACCAAGAACCATTTCAGAGAGTATTTCAAGACAACCGCCTGTACTAAAATTCACTTTTTGTCATGAAATAAATTAAACACTGCAACCCTGCCTAGTGAAAGGTAACAGTTCTCTCCTTAGACCAGAAATGACTGCAAATGACAAGAGGAGGAGGTGCGCCCAATACTAAGTGTCATTCATTAGCTGGAATTTGTATAAGCTCCACCAGCCTTCAAAGGAACTTCAGATCAAAACAGCTTGAGGAGAAGAAACAAAAGCGATGACTTGAGCACAAAAAATGATTATAGACTCATTTAAAACGGAGCTTTGCTAGAATAGAAATCTTATCAACAGCCTGAAGAGCACTTTGAGAGCTTCCTGTTTGGAACAAGAACAATGACAATTTATTCTACTATAGTGGACAAACTGGAGAGATGCAAATGAAACAGTAGATGAGTGCTGAGAAACAGGATTGGTCTTCTTGAACAAAGTCAAAAGATAAAGACAAAACGCTAACAGTTTTGTATGCCTATGCCTGTATTTGCTGAAAACCAAAGAACAATTACAGGAAGAAATCAAGGCTGTTTGGGGGTGTATGGATCTTTTTTTTTTTTGGTCTGTAAATAAATTTAAGAATGTTTTCCTGTCTTATTTTTGTGGAGAAGGAAAAAACCCAAATGAATGGTGTCTATCCACATACCATTAGGTAGTCAGTCTTTCACCATCTTATTTGAAGAGGTGCTCTAAAACATACTAAGTACTTAGTAAATGCCACCTGTTTTAGATAAGACACCTCACTTAACTCCCAAAAGACTCTGGCAAGACACCTATCTCCCTTTGACAGGATGTGAGGTGGTGGTGCAAAGGGGGCCACCGTGGGAGCCAGGCCCGAGCCACTCAAGGTCTGAGTCCACCCAAGGTCTGCACACTGTAGGGAGGACAGTTACCTCTCCAAGACACCACCACCCCTCTGTAGAAAACAACTGGATTTTATCAGTCAAAATCCCAGAGACATAAGAATGGATTATTCTACAAGAATCAAAAGAAAGCAACAGCTAACAAGCCTACACGGACAAAGAGGACCAGAGTCACAGGGAGACAGAGTGGGAACAAAAGTAGGTCACTACAGCTGACGCATGAGGACTCTAGGCTCGGTGACTCATTTGGGGATCCTGGGTGAAACACTCAGATTTTCCACTGAATGCACTACCGCCTTCAGATCTGCAAAATGGAGGACAAAACCTTATTAGGATTATTTGGACACTTACAGATCCTCACAAGAAACAGAAACCTTAACGTATTAAAAAACACAGTGGAAACAGTGTCAGACTTTATTTTTGGGGGCTCCAAAATCACAGAGTCGGACACTACTGAAGCGACTTAGCAGCAGCAGTAGCAAAATCTGCAGATGGTGATTGCAGCCATGAAATTAAAAGACGCTTACTCCTTGGAAGAAAAGTTATGACCAACCTAGATAGCATATTGAAAAGCAGAGACATTACTTTGCCAACAAAGGTCCGTCTAGTCAAGGCTATGGTTTCTCCAGTGGTCATGTATGGGTGTGAGAGTTGGACTGTGAAGAAAGCTGAGTGCCGAAGAATGGATGCTTTTGAACTGTGGTGTTGGAGAAGACTTTTGAGAGTCCCTTGGACTGCAAGGAGATCCAACCAGTCTATTCTAAAGGAGATCAGTCCTGGGTGTTCTTTGGAAGGACTGATGCTAAAGCTGAAACTCCAGTACTTTGGCTGCCTCATGCAAAGAGCTGACTCATTGGAAAAGACTCTGATGCTGGGAGGGATTGGGGGCAGGAAGAGAAGGGGACGACAGAGGATGAGATGGCTGGATGGCATCACTGACTCGATGGACGTGAGTTTGAGTGAACTCCGGAGTTGGGGATGGACAGGAAGGCCTGGAGTGCTGCAATTCATGGGGTCACAAAAAGTCAGACACGACTGAGTGACTGAACTGAACTGAACACCCGTAAGAATGGCTAACATAAAAAAAATCTGATGATATCAAGTGCTGATGAGCAGGCAGAGAAACTGGCTCCTGAGGACCATCACTGGTCCTCAAGACATTATGATAAATAAAAGAAGCCAGATCCAAAAGACTCAAGTGCACATGATTCCATTTATATGACATTTTTAGAAAAGGCAAAGGTATAAAGACAGAAAGCAGACTAGTAGCTGCACAGGGTTACCAATAGCAACTGACCATGAATGGACACATGGGAACTTTTTGGTGACAGAAACCTGTTCTAAAGCTTAAGGTAGTGGTGGCTGTACAGTTGCATATGAGTGAGTTTCCTGGCATATAAAAGATATACAACATATAATCCAATAAAGTTGTTAAGAGAGAGAATCAGAATCGCTATCTCCTATTGTCTATGAGAGCACTCAGCATCCTTTACCTTTAATGTCAAGAATAAATATAAAAGTGCGTGTTTCGACAATTAACACTAAAGCTCGTATGTGTGACAGTTTAGGAGAAAACACCAGAAACCAATCTGTATATGAATACAGTCCAGCAGTAGGTTCTGTTTCTCTTCTGCATTCTTTCTGTTGTTCTACTTGAACATCTCATGCTGTTCATGAATGTCATGAATTTTTCTTGGACACCAAACAAAAACTGCCCCAGAAAATTAACAGAATGAGCCTTACTACTTTCAGTTATACATGAAACCACATAAAATGACTACTGTTGCCTTTTCAGTGAATCTGTCAGAAAAATCAAGACCTATATTCTGAGACCATTTCCCCATTTTACATAGTTTCATTGGCACTAATTAGGAAAACAGTTTAGTTGCTTTCATACACATAAAATCTGAATCTTCACAGATGTATGATTTAGATTTTAATACTCCAATAAAACCAATGCTTGTTTCACTTATAGAAGGATACATAAAACGATCAATGATTTGGATACACACTTCATGCCATTTTTGTGGCCTACCTGACAAGTTCGTTTGTTCTCATCATCAAAAAATAAAAGGGGAAAAGTAAATAAATAAAAGGAGTATATAACTGTCTTTAGAAATACTGTAAAAAAAAAAAGTCATCTGCAGTGCTGAAAACACATGGGATCTTTCTGGGTAAAATGACACAACATCCAAAAACCAACAAGAGCGGGAAACTCTGAAGACCTCTGCAAGTCCCCACCTGTGATATTCTCATTTCGCCTTGAAACCACACAGGAAGGAAAAAAATCCAAAACTGAAAGATACACGTCAAAGAATGAAAAACTTACATCCTCAAGTTCAGAGGCAGCCTAAGTTTGCTGCAGTACTGACTTGACATTAGTGAGCCAGAGAGAAGTACAGCTTCCCCTTGAACAACCTGAGTTTCAACTGCATGTGGCCCACTCACACGTGGATATTTCTCATTAGTGAATATTACAGGACTACAGGATCCATAAGTAGCTGAATCCAGGGGTGTGGAGGAACCTCAGATATGGGGACTCACTGTAAGTTTTTCCTGGGTCACCCTCCAAGTTGTTCAAGGGTCAACTCGACCGACTTCACAGTTTCAGTAGGTTCTCATGAAAACAACCTGAATTTTGGGAACAGAAATTATGACATCCTCAACTCTACAATTCATCAAGAGCTGAATGAACTGGAACCAATAGTTGTATCGCTTCATTAGCCTGGACAAGGCTTGTGGATAATGCCAACAACCCAAAGTGATACAACCTCCTTTCCTTGTGAGATCCAAATCACTGCATATATACCTGATGTTACCTCTGAAAGGAGTTCGATTCAATTCTGCTTTCTTTCCAGTTTTTTACATCTCAACAGTAAAAGCTCTGAGGACTGTTTTCCATTCCTCTGTGCTCCCTACTCCTTACTAAGTGCTTTGCATGTTGTGGATATGCAATGAAGTTAGTTAGTAAATAAATTGTTTAAGTAAATATAGAATTTAATAAGGAATGCACTACACAGAATCAGAGACAGTATTGCATTTCTAGCCTTGAGTTTCCAAATCATTCTGATTCCTAAGTGTCAGCAGAATTTCTATGATGGGTTCCAGCCTTACTTCCAGGACATGGATGCATTTATTTTTTAAAATCACATATTCAAATAAAGACACTAACACTATTTACATGTATGTCAATCAGACCCCTATCTGTGCTTACAAATCAGGTAAAAGCATTAAAATGGATTCAGTTAATTCAATTACCCAATTTCCCACCATAACTTCCAGCCTGCATGTGTAAAGGGTTGCTTTATCAAAACAAGGCCCAGGAATGGAAACTCTTAGTCCAGGGTAGCCTCAGGTAAAATGCAACATATACATACTCATGTCCTTGGTTTGTGCTATACTGGTTTGGATTTATCACATGCTATTTTGTAAGTGATCTTTGATATGTTGTGTGTTTTATCTCCCATGGCCAGAAATGACATCTCTTATTTCTTTGGTATTTTCCAGCAGCATCTTACACAAGGCCTTATATACAACAAATCTAAGAAAATATGCTGACTGATTAGATTCATTTAAGGTTTTCAGCTCTCTGAAGAATAGTCCTTTTTTCCTTCTGTGTTGTTTTATGCACATATAAATGAAAATTACATAAACCCAGAGTTTTTTGTGGGAAACTAACGTATGAGAGGAATACGATGGAGATGGAATTTCTAAAGAGGTGTTTGCAAAAAGTAACAGTGCTTTTAGGCCAGTAGTTCTGCCCAAGTGGATCAGAGTGAGCTTCTTTATTGCCATATACACAAAGTAGACTTCGGAGTATCCACTTAGATTTCTCACAAATATAAAGCCAACTGGAATCCAACTGACTACAAAATGAAATACTCTAAAATTTTAAAGTTCCTGACAACAAGGGGCTTTAAAGAGTTAAGAAGTAAAATAAATTTAAAGCACTTTACATACAGTATCTTATTTAGTCTTCAAATCCATTCTCTGAGCAAGCAAAAACAATTGTCATTATTCTCATTCTACAGATCAAGAAAGTAAAGTTCAAAAGCGAGTGACAGTTGGGAAAATGGACCCATAATGAGATATATTAAATAAAAATTTTTGGAATTCAAAAAAAAATATCTGGGCATCCAGGAGAAAAAGCAGGTCACTCTGATGAAAAGAAATGAGGCTAGTGTCAGACTTTATGCAAGACAATGGAGGGACATATTCAAGATACTTAAAGAAAATATGAGCCGAGGATTTTATGTTTAGTTGAACTGACCTTCATGTACAAAGCGAATAAACTTATAAACATACAACAGCTCAGGAAATACTGCCCCAAGCTCTTCCTGAGAAATCCACTACAGAACTAGCTTCAAAAAACCAAAAGACTAAAGATCAATATAAGGGTAGATGATGAGCATTAAATATAGACTTACTTGCAGAATTAAAGCTAAGTGATTTTATAAAGGATACAGTATAATACGTAATGGCTACATGCTCTGACATTGTAGGTCTAGTACAGCTATCATAAAGGGTAAAGGGGATGGGAAAATTATATGAAAAATACATTAGTTTGCTGACTGTTACAGGTATTTATCTGGAAACTGAAAGATAAAACACTTCAAGTCACAGGATGGAAGACAAAGAGGAGAGTGGTGAGAAAAGGTTAATATCTAATTTTAGATATTAAATATTGCAGGAAATATTGCAGAGAAATCAATACACATGAGCAAACAAAAGTGAACAAGAGGCAAAAATGTTATCATGTGAAAGTAACCATTAGAACAAAAACACAAGCCTTCCTAAATACCAAAAAAAGGACACAAGAAAAAAATGTACCATAAAACGGAAAATATTAATTTTATAATTAATACAAATTGGCTTAACTGGCCAAAATACAAGGATTTTCAGATAAAAGCAAAACTCAAGCGACAAACTTACGGAGCACAGAAGTAGGAGGCAGAGTTGGAGTCAGTGTCAGTCTTCCTGGCTTTGAGCTTTTTATAGAAAAGACGAAAAAGATGACCCACGACTTATAGTAAAGATCTACCAAGCATGCTTTAATGAAAAACTCTGTCATTAAAATTTCTTAATGCAGAAGCCAGGTAAGACTTTACATAAAGGTACCATTAATGAGATTCGTGCATCTAGTTGATTCAACCAATATTTGCCAAGGGTGTATATAATTAGGTCCTTTTCTAAGCACTGAAAACACAATGCTTGAGTGTCATTTTTCCTTTGTGCAGAGACCCAAAAATATAAATGAAATATATGTTGGCTAGACTTAAAGACACAGGCCAGTGTCGACTTCCTAAAATAGAAGATTAATGGAAACAATGACAGGCCCTAAACTGCACTGACACGAGTAGGTGCTACTAGAACAATGCATCTCATTAGTGCCATATGATACCAGGCACAAACAGCAGTTCACTAAAACGCCTAACATGAGCAATGATTGCCAAGTAAAGCATTCTGTCACAGGAATATAACTAATACTTCCTATAAAACTAAAGTCACGAAATTTTTCCCTGCCCGCCTTCCTTTTCTAGCCAAACTCTTATGTTTTATATTAAAATGGCTTTCATCTCTCACGGCGTATAAGAGTTGATGGCTGCTGGCATCAAATCCGCTAAAATCAACACCAGGGTAATTATCTGCACACTTTCAAGTGTTTTCAAAATACATGCTGGTTGAGATTTTCCTAACTTTGAAACGTATGCTTTAAATGTTGGTGGTCTAGGACTGTCAATAGCCTGGGTTAAAAAGAATTTTAAAATCTTGCCCTAAGCATTCTCTTCTACAGCAATTATTCGACTTGTTTATAATTCATCTACCTTCACAAAGTGCTTGACACAGTCTACAACATCCTCATATCATATTGCCATTTTGTGACACTACTTTAATGGTACATTTACATGAGCTGATACATGTAAAGCACTTAAAAGAGTGCGTGACACATGACAAGTGTCAGCTATTATTATATTAATAGTTCCATTCAAAGGTTCTTTTTAAAATATGTGAATAAGTGCGTGAGGGTAAATGGATAACAATACTTTAAATTTTTCCTATCATGTCAGCTGAAAATGGGAAGGAATTTCAGTACACTTGGAATTCTTACTTTTTTTTTTTAAAGAACTGCAGAGTCTTAAAAAAAATCTATGAAATAGATGAAAATGTAATGATACAAAATTATACAGGTCAGAATTCCTTCGTGAGGCTATCAAAAACACATTCTATCAGCAATTCTATCTCGATCCTGCCAAGGGGTAAAAAGAAAAACAACCAAGATCCTGTGAAACCAGGTCTGATCTGAGACCTAGGTACAGAAAATTTTGTAAACTACGTAGGGATTTCTAGGGATTTACAGAGGAAAAAAAGGGAGACCCACAAAAAAGACTGAGTCTGAAATACTTCAGCAATATAACAAATTGCATATTAACAGCGTTGTAATTACCCTTTTGTTTGGTTTCTTTGTAATTATTTTTAATAAATTATTCTGCCTCCCCCCATCGCTCAAATAAGTTGTCACCCAAAGGCACAATCAGAACAGCGCAGGACACAAAGGCACTCACTGATAGGGAGGGCGTGAGGGAGGGCGCTGCTGCCTCCAGAGCTGTGACTCATTCGAATCCATAAAGCTTTTCTACGAGATCAAGTATCAATGAAGCTATTGTAAGAGATTACAGCTATATATATGTAGACTGGTTATGAATTCTCACAGGGCAAGAGCATTTTTGAAAAAAGGAAAGGGCACCAATGTCTGGGAAACCACTCAGCACGAAGGCTGCCTCAATTACAGAAAACTGGCTGCCGCACCTACCATTTTGCTAAATCTGAGTAGTTCCTATAAAGAAAAGAAGACCCTTCGGTTCAGCACTCCCTAAATTCATCTGGCACCATTCTGCCAAGCTCCGTATCCTAAGAGCTCCAGAGTCAAGCCTAACACAGTTGCCATCTGCTGTTACAGATCCAAGAAAGAACCAGATAATTTTTATTAGTCTTAAATACTGTTTTCCAGAAATCATAAACCAAATAGAAAACAGATCTTGGTCACAGAAGACAAATAGCAGTAAAGGACTTTATTAGTTTAAAATTTGTACCTACCTTTATCATGTTGAATATTTCAGTATCAGAACTGTAATAAAAACATTCTCCTAGAATGTGTAAAATTTTCAAAGGGCCAATAAAAGTGGCAAAATGCCTAAACCAAGTTGGATTTAAAAATGTTCTGTGAATTATCATCAAGTCTATCAAGGACTTCAGAATCAAGCGTGTGCAAAGAACAAGTGAAACAAAAGCAGAGTGAAAATGCGCCAGAATTTAGTGTCACAAACAAAATAGGTCCAGTATTTTTCTCTGAAGGACTCAGAAAATCGAATTTATCATTTTGCCTCCTACTAAAATGGCCACTGAATATTATAAATCCATTTTCACAACCTTCTTCCTAGACTTTCATGTTTCACTCGATATTTCAAGGAAAATTTCACTAAAATTTAAACAATTTTATGCTCAAGGGTATTATTTTTCAGGTTCTAGCAGCAAAGGAATAATTAAGGTAACCTTACAGGGTGCTTTTGTTGGAAACCATTTGTACCTAGTGTTTCTTATGACTACTCGTAACAGAGACCCATCTCACCCTCGCCAAGACTCTTACTTGGAAACAAACTCACAGGAAGGAGTGCTTGTTAATAATAACAGCAACGCTTAGTATTGCTGAATTTCCAATGTTTTCAAAGTATGCCGGTGAATACTTCTGACATCATAACCAGGAATGAGTATCTTAAAATTTGTTCCCTCTGTTATCAGATGTGTATAAAGTAGGAAGCATGCTTCCTTCAAATATGAAAACTGGAATTTTCCTTCTCTTAAAAAAAAAAAAATCACTGACACCATTCAGGTATTTTCTTCAAATGTATGATTTCATAAATTATTATTCTACAGTATATCCTAATCCCTGAAATACTGATAAAAGAGCTATCAAAAACATTATTTTACATGTATATATTTATAAGAACTTTGTATTAGTCCTTAATCTTTGAATACAATATCCATTGTATTCAATGGCATTGTATTCAATTATCCAGTTGGCATTTATCTTTGAATCAGTTAAAGATAAAAGCAGGAAAAACATGTGTGTTCTTTCAAAACCAACAGTCACTTAGCAAAATCTATTAACATTATTTTTAAAAATATACACTGTACAAATTCACTGTTGGCATCACCATTGTCTAACCAGTCCTTTGCAGAGCAGGCTTACCCATTCATCCTAATTGTTCTTTGTACAGTTGTTCACGTCCCCTTGCCTTTCTGTTGCATAAATTATTCTAACTAAATAAAAGGAACGTGAAATAGTGAAAAAGGAAGAATATCAGAATGTAAGGCGAAAAATACCTGAGGCCTAACAGCAAAAGAGACGTGCGTTTTTAAACTGAAAATTAAGAAAACAAATAAACAAAAACGTAAAGAAATTAAGTTACACCAGTGGAAAAAAGAGCTAAAACCTGAAGATAAAATGGAAACAAAAGTCAGAGAACATAGGAGAAAATGCAGACCAAAAAAGCCTCATTTTCAGAAAGACAAGAAATGAAAACCTGTTAGGTGGCACAGAAAGACAGCAGAGCTACCTGGTGGGTGGGTGGGAACGACGCGACACCGCGGTGCCGGCCAGGAGAGCATCTGAGAGCACTTTTGCAGGGGCACCTCTCACTCAGTCAGCTTACTTTATTTCCTTATTCGTTATTTTAACCCACAGTTGAGCACAGGATAAGTTTGTTTTGCTTCTCCTTCTAAGTTCACTGAAAACCTCGACTAGAATTTCAAACTATACCAGGTTATGCCCACCACTTAGCACTTTCAAGATTTTAAGGAGGGAAAATAATTATTCCTATAAAATTACATTCTTTAATGTTTAACTCCAGCCAAATGACCATTTTTAAGACTCTGGCCTTGCACCACTGCTTTTTGTTTTCCTTCCTCAGGCAGGTCAGAAGATGGCTTTCCCCCAGTCAGTAAAAATCAGAGGGAAAATGCTATGACCTAGCATAGTTAAATACAGACCAGTCATCCCCCACGTTAATTCCTGGGGCCGAATCCTGCCTGAGGCCTGAAGATGCAAATAGAGACCTAGGGTTTGGAGGAAAGGGCCGCAGGAGGGAGAGCAAGGGGCCGAGACAAAGCAGGCAAATAAAAGCCATAGCTAGATTTTAAATGTCCAACCTACAGAAACAACTAAACTTTATTTTACGGTTACATAAAACAAATAAAAGGAGAAAAATTCTAATGTTATAGAAAAACAGTAAATGCATGAAAAAAGAAAAATTGACTAACATGCTACCTATGGCATGGTGAACATTTTAAAAAACATAGCTCAACTCCATGCTAAATTAACAACCTAGATTCAAATGAATAACAGGTTCAAATCCCAGCAAAAGGTTAACATAAGACCTAGGTTTCAATATTCAATACCACAGAATTTGATCCATATTTTGGAATAGACACTCAGGCAATCAGAGGTTACACCTCGGCTACCAGCTGCTGTACAGCTTCTGTGTCTTTCAGAACTTGTTCTAGCGCCCTCGGTGGCTAATCGCACCCCCTTTCTCCCTGTCCTTGAAAATATCACATGCTTTGCCTCAGTGAGCTCCAAACTCTCTGCAAGATAGAGCAGAGGCAAAACAGTGGGCAAAGGGCTGAGCTGCTGTGCAGAACCAGAAGGGAAAACTGGAGACATTGATAATTAATACTTTCTTACACAATTCTTAAACCTCCCCTCTTCTTGCCCCCTTCCCTGCCACCTCCACCCTCAAAGCTAGTCAGCTTTAAGCTTCATTCCCTGAAAGGAAGCTCGGCATGACAGTCTCAACCCACTTCATTTTCATGTCCTCCTCAAAACTACTGCCCACAATTTCTAAGAAAAGTCAGAAGCACGTCCTCCCCATAAGCTCCAACACAATAGCCTCTCTCAAGGAGAAATCCTCAGTGAAGAAAGAACTCCAATGTTCTTGGAAGGCAAACTCCTCAGTCCCTAGCCTTCTCATTCTCAGAGGGCAGTGGTCAGGTCACAGGCGGGTGACACAGTGGGTCTCACAGATATAGTTACTTCAAATTCAGATTTTGGTAGTGATGGTACCTGGTAATCCATAAAGGGTTTCCCCTTCTTTTATGCATGAAACATTGTGTGCTTGGATAATCTTACTTTGGGTTTAAAAAAAATAATAGCTAAAAAATATTTTTTTTAACCACTAAACGAGCCAATTTGTAACTCTTTTTCCTTCTTTGGACATTTTATGATCTCATTCATCCATCACCTCACGAACATTTTTAAAAACACCTAGACCATGAAAAGTTAAACCAACACAACCTACCACAGCATGCTAAGGTACAGTCAGAAAACTCAAGCCAGTTCAAAATGACCACTTTTTCTATTACTGTTTAACTGAAGTGACATGTATGACTCTTTGTTTAAAAAGGGAAGGGCTTTTCATACACTGAATGTCTCCTTACAAATGACCGAACTCCTAGGCCAGTTCTTTTTGTAATTCTCTCAGAAGCTGCCCTCGGTATCCTTAAATGCACTCTGAAACTTTGGTATCACCTTCATTATGATGTGCTTTGTGCACATTCTCGGACGCTGCAATGCCCATACTAAGGCAACACATCACAGAAGTTGGCAGCAATGCTATCAGCAAGAATTTGGCTTCAGAGTCAGAAATGATTCATCATACATTCTAAGCAGCAGAAAAACAACACACTGCTATTTTAATCCCTCGGTGCTTTCAAGAATCAAAAAACAGTAAAATCATTAAAGCAAAAGCAACAAAAATCCTATCTGCTTCCATGTTTGTAAAAACATTCACTTTTAAGAGTTTTCAACAAAAGCACTCAGGAAATAACAGACTACTTACCTTATTTCATAATATTTACTACAATGACAAATCAAGTTTTAACTTAATACAATTTCAGGGGAAAACAGGTAGTCTAAACTTCTGCAAAGGAGCATACTGAAATTCTAAATATAGAAAAACAAATTTCTCATTTGCTTTAAGTAAACAAAATCCCTCCACTGTTTCAAAAGTAATACACTACTTTCATCTTCTCTCTCCATTTTTGAGAGTATCTATAGCCTAAATTAACGAGTGTGAGTGGTCTCTCTCAGGATCAAACAGAGAAACCTTACTCTGTGGGTCATTTATTCCGAACACTCCCTGGTTTTTAGAGATATCATATCATAATAATACCATATACCATACTAAATGTTACTGGTCTAATGTAATAATGTAATGGAACTGGCTTTTTGTTCTGATGCTCTATTTAAAGAGCATGAAAGAAATCTGCATCCTGGGTCATTTTCACTTCCTGAGAACAAAGTACGTTGATAATCACTTGGATTATCAATCAGTATTTCTATAGAACTATACCTAGGTAAATCTAAGGTTTACTGCAAATTTAATTAAAACGTTAAAAAAAAAATGCTACCCTATTGTTGTGATCAAGTATTGGGGGGAGGGGGGCAGATGGGGAGACTGATCAAGAACTCCATCCAGTGCTCTCTTTCGGGGACCCTTACCTTCTCAAACACTTCTTCTCTGTCCTTTCGTTTCCGTTTTCGGGGTCTCCGGTTCACTCGGACCCATTTCGCGACCTGAAGTTCAAAAACCACAGGGCATTTTAAACATAGGACGACAGGTCCCCAGGGCCACCCCTCAGCATAAGAAAAGAAACGATCGACGGCCTCACGACGCAGCCTTCCTCGGCTTCACCTGGGGGAGCCACCGGCACCTTTAGGGCATCCAGAGGCCGCCTCAACGCTGCGGGCCCTCGGGTCTGCGACGAGCCGAGGCCGTGACCTTCGCCCCGGCAGCTCCCTCCGTCACTACCCCGCTTGGCCGCCCCCGCACCGGTGCGCGCAAGAGCCCCCGGACGAGGGCCATCTTACCCACCGTTGTCGCGCGCCGCCGCCGCCGATCCCGGGCTCCGCGCCAGGGATGCAACGCGGGACCCACGGCCCGGGGAGGCAGGAAGGGGAACGCGTGGACCGCGTCGCCCGCACTCACCTCGGCGCTCACTTGCTGCGCGAGCCCGCACTCCGCCAGGGCCTGGCGCTCCCTCTGCAGCGGCTGCGGGGGAAGGGGACAGAGTCAAGTTTATCCCGGGAGCCGCCCCTGCCTCCCTCCCCCGCGCCCCACCAACTCGGCGCGCTGACCCCCTACCTCGCCCGCAGTAGGTGAAGGTGAGAGCCGGGCGCCGGAGCCCGCGCTCAGAGCCGTCGCCCCGCCGGCCCGGCGGAAAGCGGCGGGCGCTACAGGCCCGCAACACCTAAGGCGCAGGGCGGGCGGCGGGCGGCGCGGGGCCCGGGCGGCGGCGCGGGCGGCGGGCGGGCGGGCGCTGGGCGGGGGCGGGGCCTGCCTTAAAGGTATAGGCGGCCGCGCCACCCTCCCCGCAGGTCGCCTCCGCCCCTACCCCCGCCGGCGTGCCGGCTATTTTATTGTTCTCTACTCAAACATCTTTCTTCTCCGCGCGCGGGCTCGCGCCTCCCTGGCGCTGGTCGACCCCGGCGCGCGCGCTTACCTTTCCAGTCCCACCCATGCGGGACCTGGGGTACCCGCGAAAGGGCTTCTCGGCCGCGGTGGGAGCAGAAGTGCTACCCGCCGGCCGGCGAAAGGGCTTAGCGGGAGAAGCGCCCTCACCGCCGCCGCCAGCCTGAACTCGCTCTGCGAGTCAGAAACCCAAGTGTTCAGATGGCTTTCGCGGAGGGAGAGGAACTTTCCTAATGGAGTTTCCTCTGGAATGAATTAGACGCCATTAAGTTGACGTTTTTCAGTGCCCCCTCCGGACTCCGGGGAGGAGGCAGGTGACCTCCTGGGGGAGAAACCGCGAGCGCGTGAAAGGCAAACTCCGAGCTCCGCCCGCGCGTCGCGGGAGCTAATGCGATCTCGTTGAGCGCGGCCGGCGGTGCACTCGCCCGGCCTTAGGACCCCCCTCCCCACCGCCAAAGCGACTAGTAGACTTTAAGACGGGGACAATACCTTTTCAAAAATAGGGGTAAAGTTTCCACTTGGTTTAGAAACGTGTACGATACCCTCTTTTTTTTTTCCGCCGATCCCCTAAAAGGCTTTCTTTCCATCCTCAGCAGCTGAGCCAGCCTGGGGGGGTGAGTGCTTGGGGAGAAGAGTCGGGTCGCACTCGGGTTTGCTGATCTTGACCATTCCTTTAACTTTATCGCATTTCTCTAAAGAAAATCTCTCTTGCCCTCTCTTTATTGCTACTCCATCCTTCTTTCAAGATCAAAAGCTTTAGATCAAAGCCAAGATCAAACTCACTACTTTAAATAGAAGCAACTTTGCTATGGAGTATTTTACACAAAGGGGAGCTACTTAATGGAGACATCAGAGTAGAAAACTTCATTTTATCCCTTCATCCCATATTCATAACTGAACTACTTAAAATTACATTGATGATGCATTTCTGTTTCCTAAAACAAACAACAGTTCTGCTCAAATGGGAGAGTCTTGACTTGTGTTTGTGTTTCCCGGAATTAAGAAAAGAAAAGAAAAGCCTATAGAGCGTTAAATCGACATATTAACCATTATTAGCTAAGTGCTATGAAATGCATGCTCATTTGCTAAAGATTTTTCAAAGTGTTATCGAGTCTTTTTATACATGATGTACAACCATCACATACAATTTTTGTACTATAAAAGAAATGCATAAAAATAACATAGCTTGCAAGTCTCAAATGCACATACATAGGCAGGTAAAAATTACAAATGATAAAGTGGATTATGTAATTGTAGAGCTGCTTAATTTTAAATGGAAATAAAACTTTGAACTATTTAAGCGTTCATGCTACTAAAAACAGTTCCAGAATCAATAGAAATCTATCACTGACCGACATTTCCATCTACCCAGTAGAAGTTTTTTCCTTGGGAATTCACTGTCCCTAAAAACCCTGATACAAGCAGTTCAATATTGATGTACAGTGCCATGCCTAAATGGACCTTTCTTAAGTGTCCTCTTGGTTGATTTAGCAACAATTAAAAAATATGCAGTCTCAGAAGAAAGAAAGCCAAAGTAAATTCCAACAATTCAGCAGCAGGAGGAAAGGTAACTATTGCAAATTAAACCTTATACATACTTGTATAAAAATTTGCTGTTACAGCTGGGTAGTTAGTACTTAAAAGCCTTTTCCCCTTATAATTTTCATCTGGTTGTGGTCTCAAATACACACACACACACACACACACACACACACACACGATCATTCCTCATTCTAAAAATCCCACTGAGCCACTGGAAAGATCTTAGGAACTAAGACCTGGGAACACCCGCTTGCTGCCATTGACAGTCTCCTTTAAACTTCCTAGCACCCGGTTCACAGAGAACCTAACAGTTTCTAGCACAAGCTGAGCAAAAACAAGCATCCTACTGTTACTCTGCTCTTCTAGGACTTTAAGTGGGTAGCAACACCTGTGATGTATTCTAAGTGCCTACTCACTTGACTCCTTTGTCCTCTTGCCCCCCAAACCCAATCCAAACTCAGCAAAGAAACCAGAATGATATTTACAAAGGTAGTTCAAATGGTATCTTCTTTGCCTGGCTGCTGCTGCTAAGTCGCTTCAGTCATGTCGTAGGACCCCATAGACGGCAGCCTACCAGGCTCCTCCGTCCCTGGGATTCTTCAGGCAAGAATACTGGAGTGGGTTGCCATTTATTCTCCAGTTCTAGGCTTAAGCAACACTTCTCCAGAAAGGTCTTTCCTTACTCCCCAATCCAAATTATGTCATCCTGCTATGTTTCTAATATATCCTATTTATTTCCTTTAAAGTAATCATCTTTTATGGATATTTAAAATTTTTTATTAAGAGACTTTATTTTTTAGGAAAATCAAACAGATTTGTGCAGATATCACAAAGTTCCTGTATGCAAACATAACTCACAGTTTTCTTTATTATTAGTATCTTGCATCAGTGAGAGAATTTGTTACAGTTAATGAACCAATATTTGATACATTATTAAGTAAAGTCCAGGGAATGGCAATCCACTCCAGTGTCCTTGCCTGGAGAATCCCATGGACAGAGGAGCCTGGTGGGCTACAGTTCATGGGGTCACAAAGAGTCGGACATGATTGAACAACTAACACTACTATAGTTAACATTAGAATTCACTCCCGCACAGTACAGTTCTATTATAACAATTTTTATTAGTTTATTGAATGTCTGTTTCCCTGATTGGATTTCAATGTCCAGGAAGAAAGAGATCTGTCTCTTCTATTACTGATCTTTATGCAGTCACTAAAAATACTGCCTGGCACATAGTAGATAGATGCTCAATAAATGTATTAAGTGAATGGAAATTCTCCAGGCCACAATACTAGAGTGGGTAGCCTTTCCCTCCTCCAGGGGATCTTCTCAACCCAGGGATCAAACCCACGTCTCCCAAATTGCGGGCTAATTCTTTACCAACTGAGCTGTCAAGGAAGTTCTACTACAGTTCTACTATAACAGTTTTTACTAATTTATCAAATGTCTGTTTCCCTGATTGGATTTCAATGTCCAGTGTAGGAATAAATGGCTGAATAAATGGCATATGAAATTTCAAGGGGGAGAATCTTAAGATGAAGATCTTTCTAATTAAGTCCTTTTTGTTTCTCTACTAAAATATCTTATATTGTAAAGAGCACAGAATTGTGCATTTTTAAAAAGGAGACACCATGGGACATCAATTACATTGCCAGGGTATTTCTAAAATGATGCTTTAAAAAAATTACAAATGGGAAAGAAAAGTTTCAAATTCCCTCAAATATTAATCACTAAAGTTGTATTCCAAAATGGTGGTAGGAACTGAATTTAATCTTGAATGACCTATTTCATGACACTGGAAAAATATTAATTCTTTTTGATCATGTTTAATATAACCTCAACACATTTCTTCTTTTATCCACCTAAACCTACGTTGCTTCATGAGCAGGTCCTAGGGAAGGTAGGATGTAGAGGAACTTGAAGACTATTTTTAAAAAATTTAAATTCTTGTAGTTGAGGATGAATGCTCTAATAATTATCTTTGAAAATGTGGTGAAAGTACTTTAAAGCTATCTTTTAAAAACAAATGTTTTCTGTTTGAATTACATTTTAAAAGATTATTTTTCTAGTAGAGATGCAAGTTTTGAAAAAACTTATTTTCTGAAACTTTCTTGTCAAAGCAGTTTATAATAGCTGAAGACAATTTCAGAAGCTGAGAAAAATGCCATTACTTTAAAATAAAAGCATTTAGTTAACCTAGTGGCTGGGGATTACTTTTGGGAGGAAACCCTTTTTTTTTTTTTTGGTTGAGAGGAAACGATTCCTTTCAATGGAAAATGATGGTGATAACCAGTTTCATACCATTAATATGGACATGTGCTTCTGCCTTGGATGAGGTGCAGTCCAGATGAATGAGGAGCAGCATGCCCTCCTAGGCAAGCAGAAGGAGGAGAGGGCAAACCAGGGGAGCCCTTTAATTAAACCAAATAGCTTCAGACTGCAGATTACACTCCCATGGGCACTATACTACACTCCCATCCACTAGAAGTCAAAGGGCCTTTTAGTACCAAACAAGGGAGAAAGGTCTAGAAGCTTTTGCTGGCTATAGAAGGACCCTACAGTCCTTAAAATTAAAGGTAAGAGTAAATTAAAAGGTAAGAGACTACATATGTCTGGAAATAAAATCAAAGTTAGTTTAAGTTGCAAATAATGACAAGCAAGGATTAGGGGCTAAGTTATCCAATGTTTATGTCTTTAAATTTTGCTCTATCATTTTAAAATGTAACATTCCTTTATGATACCTTTTTTTAAAATTTGACTGCTTGACTTTATTTATTTATTTTGACTGCTTGACTTCAGAAAAATTATAATTCATATTATTGCCTGTTTTGTCCCTGTGTTAGAACGAATGCCTAATTTCTTTCTGAAGAGGACTGCCAAATGAACTTCTCAGTGGAAGTCCTTATAAACCATAGTTTTCAAAAAAGGAAAGCTATCACAAAAGTGCTTTGTAGTGACCTGGCTAACAGAATCTCTTCCTCTTAGTAACCATATTCCTGAATTCACTGTTGCTCAGAAGTTTCTAAGAGCTTGTCTTAGGAAGCATACCCAGTTCTTCCATTTCTTGATCCTCTCTGAATGAAGCATTAGCTATCAACTATTGGCTCCCCAAAGAAACATACACCACAGTGCACAGCCCCCTCCCAAACCAATGGTCAGGAGGTTCACAGAGTTGGTTGAAACCCAAACTCTGACCCAGGATGGCCTGAGATTTTCTGAGGTGAAGGCAGACCACCACACAGCTGGCATGGGATGCATCATCCTGGTTCTGTGTGAAATTCCTCTTATTGCATTATGTTCTGGGAAGAAGCCATCAACCTTTACTGAGGTACATTATAAAAAACAGCCCATAAAATCCATCACAGTGTTTACTGTAAGGATGGTTTTAGAGGGTTGTTTATTACATTAAATAGAAATTTTCTGTGAGGACCCACAGGAAAAACTTCTCCGTAGCATCAACAACAGGAATAGTTGGACTTAGGCAACTGGTTTGGTTTACCTCATGAATACTGCAAATTTATCCCTTTTCCTTCTTCTAGAAAGCTCTGTGACCCAACTTTAAGGCAGGCATAGGAACTTCAGGGGATATATATTGTATGCTAATATAATTTCTGGCCCCATATTATTTTCCTAACATTATTTTCAGGCTTCCCTGGTGGCTCAGACAGTAAAGCGTCTGCCTGCAATGCGAGAGACCCGGGTTCGATTCTTGGGTTGGGAAGATCCCCTGGAGAAGGAAATGGCAATCCACTCCAGCACTCTTGCCTGGAAAATCCCATGGACGGAGGAGCCTTATAGGCCACAGTCCACAGGGTCGCAAAGAGTCGGACATGACTGAGTGACTTCAGTTTTCTTACTTTAACTTACTTTTATCATTTTATATTTTGCTTTCCAAGAGTTTGCTTACTTCTGTTTTGGACAAGAAGGAATATAAATAAATAAAATATTGGGGGTTTATTTTTCTTTCTTTCACTTTCTTTTTCCTTTTTGGAGGGAGAAAGGGGGGTTATGAAAAAAATGTTATGGTTCTAATATTTTGCTCCATTAACAACACTTAGCAGTGAATTAAGTATAGAAGGTAAGGACATATGATTAACCCTACTTATAAAAACTGAGCGAAAAAACTGTTAAAAAAATACAGCCCAAAACAAATATACTATACAAACATCACAGAGGACTGATATAAAAAATGTTAACCAACCAAGTATTTTATCACTTTTGACTGATATCAAAACCAGAGGAACATATTCATTTAACAAACATACTGAGTTTGCCTACTGCAAAACATAACACTGGACTTTGTGAATACAAAGATGAATAAGACTCCACCCTGTTCTCAGGAGACTAGTATGACCAGGCAGTAAGGCGACATGGTAAAAGTGCCCAGACAGCCTGTCTGGGTTTGAATCCAGACTCTGCCACATATTAGCTCTATGACCTCTTTAAGCCTCTTTCTCATAGAGTTGAGAAGATCAAATGACAAACGCAATGTGCTTACCAGAGGAGGCAGTTGTTACTTATCAAAGTCTAGACTACTGGAAGTAAGAAGCAACACAACATCACTAAAAGCTGGGGGGAAGTGACCTGAAGACAAAAAAAAGTGCTAAAGTATTACATGTACCAGAGACCACGGAACCTCAGATCTGGTAGAAAGAACCAGAGCGGTCAATTTTGTACAGGATTAAGTTTACAAAGCGCTTCCCACATACAGACTGTTCTGTTTGTTTCTCACACTGTCCCATCTTCAGGATGAAGAGAATGAGTCTTCAGGAAGTATAATGCCTTTACTATCTTACATTGTGTGGCCTTAGCTCTCCTGGATGGAAATGTAGTGTTCTTTCTATGCCAGCAGGAGACCTCAGGGAACACCTTGCCTGATTTTAAGATATATGCTTATGGCACCCCACTCCAGTACTCTTGCCTGGAAAATCCCACGGGCGGATGAGCCTGGTGGGCTGCAGTCCATGGGGTCGCTAAGAGTCTGACACGACTGAGCGACTTCACTTTCACTTTTCACTTTCATGCATTGGAGAAGGAAATGGCAACCCACTCCAGTGTTCTTGCCTGGAGAATCCCAGGGACGGGGGAGCCTGGTGGGCTGCCGTCTATGGGGTCGCACAGAGTTGGACACGACTGAAGTGACTTAGCAGCAGCAGCATGTGTGCTTAGTCACTCAGTTGTGTCTAACTCTTTGCAACCTCGTGGACTGCAGCCCACCAGGTTCCTCTGTCCATGGGGATTCTCCAGCAAAAATACTGGAGTGGGTTGCCATGATCTTCCCAACCCAAGGACTGAACTCAGGTCTCCCACATTGCAGGTAGATTCTTTACCAGCTGAGCCACAAGGGAAGATATCTGTTTATTAGAGAATAAACCACAAATTAAACATATAGATTAAAACACAGCTTGGAAAATATAATCCTATTCCATAAAGGTCTATTGGAACAGACATAGAAAATAGATATTAGTATATTGCCCTCAGTATACATGTATGACTGCAATTCTTTACAGGTGCTTAACATTCATGGCTGTGAGGATCACAATAAACTATGGAAAACTCTTCAAGAGATGGGAATAACAGACCACCTGACTTGCCTCCTGAGAAATCTGTATGCAGGTCAAGAAGCAACAGAACTGGACATAGAACAACAGACTGGTTCCAAATAGGAAAAGGAGTACGTCAAGGCTGTATATTGTCACCCTGCTTATTTAACTTATATGCAGAGTATATCATGAGAAATGCTGGGCTAGATGAAGCACAGGCTGGAATCAATATCGCTGGGAGAAATATCAATAACTTCAGATATGCAGATGACACCACCCTTATGGCAGAAAGTGAAGAACTAAAGAGCCTCTTGATGAAAGTAAAAGTGGAGAGTGAAAAAGTTGGCTTAAAGCTCAACATTCAGAAAAGGAAGATCATGGCATCCGGTCCCATCATTTCATGGCAAATAGATGGGGAAACAGTGGAAACACTGTCAGACTTTATTTTGAGGGGCTCCAAAATCACTGCGGATGGTGACTATAGCCATGACATTAAAAGACGATTACTCCTTGGAAGGAGAATTATGACCAACCTAGACAGCATATTAAAAAGCAAAGACATTACTTTGCCAACGAAGGTCCATCTAGTCAAGGCTATGGTTTTCCCAGTGGTTATGTATAAATGTGAGAGTTGGACTATAAAGAAAGCTGAGTACTGAAGAATTGATGCTTTTGAACTGTGGTGTTGCAGAAGACTCTTGAGAGTCCCTTGGACTGCAAGGAGATCCAACAAGTCCATCCTAAAGGAAATCAGTCCTGAGTGTTCAATGTATGCTGAAGCTGAAACTCCAATACTTGGGCCACCTGATTCGAAGAGCTGACTCATTTGCTGACTCACAGCTGACTCATTTCCCTGATGCTGGAAAAGATTGAAGGTGGGAGGAGAAGGGGACAACAGAGGATGAGATGGTTGGATGGCACCACTGACTCAATGGACATGAGTTTGGGTAAACTCCGGGAGTTGGTGATGGACAGGGAGGCCTGGCATGCTGCAGTCCATAGGGTCACAAAGAGTCGGACATGACTGAGTGACTGAACTGAACTAAACTGAACATTCTTGGACAGAATAATCTTAAAGAGTTTCACAGATGAAATATAAAATTATGTAGGGGTGGTATCAGATCAATGGTTATCAACTCCTAACTGCTAATTAGAATCACCAGGACACTTTACAAAGCCTATGGCCCAGGAGGCACTCCAGACCACTGTGAAAGTAGGCCCCAGGCACACAGGGCCCCCTCCCTCACCGGGATTCCAATGGGTAACCTATGTTGAGAACCACTGGTTTGGATCATTTTAATGATGCTGCTACTGCTGCTGCTGAGTCGCTTCAGTTGTGTCCGACTCTGTGCGACCCCATAGACAGCAGCCCACTAGGCTCCCCCGTCCCTGGGATTCTCCAGGCAAGAACACTGGAGTGGGTTGCCATTTCCTTCTCCAATGCATGAAAGTGAAAAGAGAAAGTGAAGTCGCTCAGTTGTGTCCGACTCTTAGCGACCCCATGGACTGCAGCCTACCAGGCTCCTCCGCCCATGGGATTTTCCAGGCAAGAGTACTGGAGTGGGGTGCCATTGCCTTCTCCGATTTTAATGATGACCCATCTCTAATAAGTTACTATGAAAAATTCTAGGTGTTTGGGAGACATCTAAATTTCAAGGTCAGTGCCACAGAGGATAGCCACCTATTGTGTTCGATTACAATAAGTCCCTTTGGGCAGATGGCAAACACATAGCTGGACAGGATGGGCTGTCTGGCTGACCCAGGGTAGCATTTCCTGTAGCTTAGTCTTAGGGGTAAACTTTGGGGCAAGATTAGTTCAGCACATGTGCGCACGCACACACACACACACACACACACACAAGAATTAAAAAGAAGTAGAAGATCACAGCAATACCCCAAAGAAAGGCAAAAATGGATGGATATTTGACATTTTAATTTTTTCCAGGTTGCTCGTATTATTCTGGATCCTGAATGAAAACAGCATACATCCTTATCCTCAGGGACCCTGATTTCAGGGCTGACCTCGAATTCTGTACACATGAGGTGGTCTATTTCCCATGTATCCCCTGTAAACAATGTTCTGATCATGTTGATGGCTGCCACCCACTCCCTTGAAATGTATAAGTATTTGGAAGATTGTTGCACAGGATTTGAGGATAGTGGAAAAGACCAGTGGAAGAGACCCTTTGCTGTGTGCAAAAACTATTTCACATAGGAAGCAACCCAGGTAGACTTCCTTGAGCCTTGGGCATCATGCTTTAACCAAATAGACTTCCTTGTTTAGAAAAGACACACTACACTGATATTACAGGAAAACTATTCTGAAAAAAATGCTTTATCGGTTATTATTTATTTAGGCTCTGTCATGTGGCTTACAGGATCTTACAGATCTTACAGTTCCTCAACCACGGATTGAACCCAGGCTCCAGCAGTGAAAGTGCCAAGTCCTAACCATTGGAGGGCCAGGGAATTCCCATGATGCCAGTTACTCACTTAAAACACAAACATATATGTTAATACTTCACTAGTTTGAGAAGCAAACACTCATGTCCAGGTCCCTTTGGTTACTCCCTAAAATGGAATGGGTGTGGTATCTGTTACCCCATGAGCACACATACTCCAAGTGCATGCGCATGGAGTACCCATGCTCTTTAGAGTCTGTGGCCCTTGGCATGTCTATTTTTCTTTTGCCAATATTTCTATTTTTAAAAATCTTGGCACTCACACTGGGGTGCCTATCATCTGGCCTCCCAAAGGAACCCAATGAAATCACAATTTGCAAATGACAGGAATGGGCCTAAACCATCCTGCTTTTATTAAGAAGTAGGAACACACACACTAGGGAGAGTAAAAGCCATCACAATTTGGGAGGTGGGCCTGTCCCAAATGTAAATAATACATGAGAAAAAGCTATTTCCCACAATGTTTGTTCACCAAACATTTAGATCCATCTAAGAGATGTTCCGGAAAAATAATGGGAGGGGCCAGAATTAATTGGCTGCTAATCTCTTTACTTTTTAAAGGATGTTTCCTCCAGCGGTGGATTAAATCAATATTTAATGCTACATAGGCCCAGCTGTGTCCATATTAGGAAAGCCCGAGCTCACATCTCTCTCTGTCTTTCTCTCTCTCTCCCTCCCTTTGCTCTGCTTCCACCCCCTGCATGTGTAGGTGGGAGAGTAGGAGCCGGGGAATGTGAACTTGATCCAGCATTGATCAGCCAAGCAGCAAACTCGCATTGTTCTTTAGATACCAAACATAAATTCTTTCTAGTAGGGATAAACCCAGCCATTCTGCACACAACACAGCTTTTGTGCCCAGTAGTATGAGATGGAAAAGAACCACAAAGAACATTGGAGCTTTATTAGACTCATCATAAACATCTCCTAATACACAGAATTTAAAAATCCACCCAGCTCATTTATATTCATATTAATATTGGGTATGTTAGAATCTCTTAAACCTAACAATCTTGTGGTCATTTGATTGTTTTTATAATGGATTTCAATTTACAGTTTATTTATTTATTTTTTCAGTTTACAGTTTAAATACTATGGTCTATTTTAGCATTGCCTTCTATTTGAGCACTTCTTATTTCACTGCCTTGCTCTCAGGTTCAAGGGCACCGGATCATGCTAATATACAACCAAATATGCTATTGCTATTTTTTGGTGCTGGCTTGTGAATGTGACTTAAGTATTTCTGTACAAAGCCATGTGTAACGGGAAGTACACAGTTGAGAATTTAGACTCCTCCAATGGGTGCATCCATTCCTGCCATCTCTATGGCATACAACCCCTATAAAACAGAGATAATGCCATCTGCCTTGCAGAGCTGTGTTGAGAACACAATGAGATGGTGAAGTCAACAAATAGACCAGTTAACGCTAATTCCTTTCCTCTTTCTCCTCAGAACCTAAGTGATGGCTCAGACAGTCAAGAATCCGCCTGCAATGCGGGAGACCTGGGTTTGATCCCTGGGTTGGGAAGATCCCTTGGAGGAGGGAAAGGCTACCCAGTCCAGTATTCTTGCCTGGAGAATCCCCACGGGCAGAGGAGCCTGGTGGACTGCAGTCCATGAGGTCACAAAGAATCAGACATGACTAGCGACTAAGCACAGCGCAGCACACAACCTTTCAGAGATCTCAAAATAACCGAGTTGTGACTGCCTAATAAAAAGCCTCATTTGACCACCACACAGACACGATGCCGTTGGACAGAGCCTTAGAGATATGACCCATCATCTCAGCCACACCAAACTAGTACCTGTCCCTTCCCAAAGGACCGGTGGACTCAATGGAGCAAATTCTCCTCGTAGGCCTGATTCTAAAGGAGATCATTCTGTTTCTGACCCCGCCTCACTTAAAACAATAAGCCCACTGTTGTTACAGGAAGACCATAAAATGAAATTTGATATTTCTACATTCTTCTCTGAAGATACCAGCTTGACCAGGTGCTAGATGCGAAAACATCTTAAAATCCTAATAGCAGCTACATACATTTAAAACCAACAATAATGTGATAATTAAGAACTTGGGCTTTTAAGTTAGACAGGTTTCCTTTTCCTCATCCATAACATGCATGTAATAATGATGTCAATAAGGTTGACATGATCAGGTGAGAGAGCTGTGACTAGAAGAAGCATACAGCAATTGTATATACTATGTATAAGAAACTGAGCATTGTACTCAATAAAATGCACTGACTCAATAAAATGATAGCCCTTTTTTCATTCTGGATATTCTAATACATAAAATAATATACCCCAGTGTTCTCGGGGGAAGGGAGAAGGATTAAATAAAAAATACAGTTCTACAGGCAGCTCAGACAGTAAAGAATCTGCCTGCAATACAGGAGACCTGGGTTTGATCTCTGGGTTGGGAAGATTCCCTGGAGAAGGGAATGGCTACCCACTCCAGTACTCTGGCCTGGAGAATTCCATGGACAGAGGAGCCTGACGGGCTACAGTCCATGGGGTCACAAAGAGTCAGATACGACTAAGTGACTTTCACTCTCAGGGGGAGTTATACAACCTATATATTCTTTGATTTACCCATTTACAGTTTAATTCACTAAAAGTATGCCAAAACCAGGAAGACATCTCTCAACCACAAAATCAATGCAGTAACAAAGAAATACAATTTGAGGAGGAGAGAACCAGTGAGAACTCAGGAGGCAACTTTGTAATAAATACAACCAAGAAGAGTCTTAAAGAGAATGTGTCTATGGTTGGCCACATGGGATATGAAGCTTCAGCATGCACAGTTGAGGGGAGAGGGAGCAAGCACAGAGGGAAGAGGAGATGAAGTCCTTGAAACAGAGGCTGAAGGAGCCGCTGGACCTAGGGAGCGACTTCTCTGCAGGGTAGTGGGCAGCAGGGTTGAAGGGACTCTCTCCAGGCTGTTCCCATCGTCACTTGCTGCCCTGAAGTCTCTGTCCCCCATTCTGATGTCTTGATTCTGAACTACCTCCCATGCATTTTCATGCCAATAAAGTTGCTAAAATTAAGAACTGAATTGTGACTCTTTGCGGCATAAATAATGTCATCTTATAAAGCCGGGGCTAATAACAACCAGGATGCCCTTAACGCTTTTAAGAAAAACCATCTGATCTATGATGCCCTCGATGTGGTTTGAAATTTCCCTCGGCCTACAAAGGAAAATATTTTTAGTATGTAGCACAGTTTGAAACAGACATATAAATGCACTGAAAATATAATTTTAGGAAAGCATCTGGGTTTGATCATTTCTTGTTTTACCTCAACACTGAATAGGTTCTATTTTCTCAATATAAGAAACACGGCAACATCCCACTAGAAACTATGCAGCAATCACTGTAGCAATATCTCATAAATATTTCATTACTGGCTCTGTTTTTATTTTTAAAGTGGCAAACACTCTAATGGTTTAACTATAAAAGCAGCATAAAAATGAAGTGTGCCTTCTGGAGCATTTGCCCCCAGTGTTTTCCCCTCCTTCAACAAGCAACTTAGAACTCACTGGATGATTTTTCCCAAGATCATTTGGACAATGAACATATACCAGTATTTATGTCTCAAAATGTATCCTAGAAGTAGTTGCCATGGTCCAAGGTAAAACTCACTGCAGTTTTTATTGATATGCAGTAATTTTAAGACATTAACAACCCTACCAAAATTGTTTTCATCTCCTGACGGTCAAACAGGTTAATACCTGTGAATACTTGATTTTAATTATTAATAGAAGTAAATGCCTATCCTTCAATGATCAACCAGCATAAATGTTCTGGCAGATTGACTATTACTTAATTTCTCCCAATAATCTGAAAGATTTTGGCAATTTTCCAGTGGAAGAGAAAAGCAAGGCACAAACTTTTTTTTTTTTGGATCGTGTACATTTGTAAAACACCACTCAGGACGAAACATATGAAAACTTTCCTGATATCACTCCAAACTAAGAGCAAGTTTTCAGTCTGAGGACAGTTCAGCAGATTCCTGGAGAGGAAAGGAAGACACTTGGAGGAAAAGTAAATTCCAACTTCCTCCTTTCAGAGGTGACAAGAGCTGAACCTCAGCAAAGTATATGGTGACATGAGGCTCAAAATGGCTCTGACCTTCACCTAGGGCTGTTCCCCTCTTTCCTCAAAGAAGCAGTGAGGACTTAGAGAAGGCAAGTGGCTTGCCCACAGCCACACAGCTTAGTGGTACAGGACTCTCTCCAAAGCTGAACCTAACGTATCAGATCCCTTCTTCATTCAACATAGGACATAGCAGAACAAAACTTCACTGCTGCATGCTCTGTCCAAACAGCACATTGCATATAACACAATTGACTCTCCTCCTCTATCCAGCCTCCACTCTTGTTCACTAACTTCAGAATAATGCAGCCTGGCATTTTATGCATCAACTTGTCTGAATCCCACTCAGACTGTGATGGTAGCAGTTATAACTAGACAGGATCAGAAGCAGAAAATACTGAATTGGTAAAGGCCGGAGGTGGAGAATTGACCTGGAAGGATGGGGTCTTCTGAATGAGCTGGACGCACTCATTACCGAACACCAACAAATCATGGACAACCGCCATTCAGAGATATGTGTGACGTGAACGCTGCCCTTCTTTAAACACACGTTTGGATTTTGACAATTTGACAATCATTGACTGTTACCCTGACCTGTGATACACTTGCTGGTTGGCCACCACAGGGCTGTGCCCCTGGCATTCTCCTCCTCTGGGTCAGCAGAGGTGACAGAGGAGGGCAAAAGCCAGGGACTCTGGTTGGTGCTTGCTTGTGAATGCAAATAACCGGACACAGGACTCGCCCCTTAAATGCTTTGGAAGATACATAAAGACACTTTTTGGTTCAGCCAATTGCTTTTTCTCATTTGTTGTTTTGATGACCTGGTATTTATAATCTAATTTAGTTTCCATCTCGTGAGAGGAATAGTTGCATCTCTCAAAAAACAAAGACCTAAACTAATCTCTATGACACTCACATTCATTCACACACACACAAAGTTAACAACTTTCCAATGTAATAAAGCCCATACTTTCTTTCTTCCTTTTTAAAATATTTATTTGGCTGAGTTGGGTCTTAGTTGCAGCACACAGGCTCAGTAATTACAGTGTGCGGGCTTATTTGCCCTGCAGCATGTGGGATCTTAGTTCCCTGACCAAGGACTGAACCTACATCCCCTGCATTGCAAGGCAGATTCTTAACCACTGGATCACCAGAGAAGTTCCATCCTCATACTTTCTATGCAAAGTATTCCATCAGACATACAGGGTTCCCATTTAGAAACATCTAAATGGAAAAGGATTGTGTATACCTGTGACAATATTTATGAAAAGCCCTGGATTGTGAGGGCTTTCACATTCCTGTACACACAGAGTACATTTTTTGGGCGCTCTAAATAATAGAAATAAACATATTCCGGGAAAAGAACAGTCATTAATTAAATTAAAAATCATCCTTGTTTAGGCTTTCTGCTGTATTCATTTATTATCTCTTTATAGGCCTAAGGCAAGAATGGGACTAAGTTAATTTGAATTAAAAGCAGTCCTGTTAAAAATGCAAAATGCCTTAATTGGGTAGACTGAGGACTGAGGGTCTTAGACTGAAGCCCTGGCTCTGCCATTAATTAGGGCTTTGAGTTTGGGCATATCAGTATGCATCCCCTGGGGTACAGCTATCCCTTGGGTGAAAAGATGAGCTCTTCTCCAAGACTCACTCCTACCTAGGATTCTAAAGCAGACTGAAATTTGTGCAACACCAGAAAAGCCTAAAATTTAGCCATGAAGCAATAGAGGCGATACCCAAAAGATATATACCATACAGATATTAAATACACATCTATTTTATACAACATAATGGTTCTCCACAAAAGAGAAGAAAAAAGTCCCCTGTTCTAAAAGCAGTCAAGTGTTCCTAATAGCTTTTCTTGTCAGCAGAAATTCCGGCAGGCAGCAGACGAGGGTGGAAGTCCAGTGAGCGCTGTGAATGGCCACAGTAGGAGCCGCCGCCCACAGGCCTGGGATGCAGATCTGAGCATCAGTTTATGCAATGATGCTGTGTGATGTCAAAGAGTCAAAGAGGCCTGCATGTGTGTGCACTCATGTACACAACACACTGCAAGGCTAGGTCTCATGGCTTTCCCTGGGTGTGGGAAGGGCACGATGCAAATATAGAATAATGTGCCTTTGATGAGATCCTACCAGAGCATGTCTTCAGCCTTATAGAAGAGAGAATGGGAGGAGTTCCTCTTAAAAGGTAGAACTGGATGTTTTTCTATTGACAGAGGTTTGTAATCCAAAGCTGGTATCTTTGTCATAATTCTTTGAGTTTACTTGTTCCTTCTTTCTAAAGACCCCTCTATGTGAAACAGATAAAGCACTGTCAAAGAAATTCTGTTAAATAGAATCACTCCTTACAAGAGCTACAGTGTCCTTACTTAAGTGAATCTCTGTATGGGCGCGCAATATGTATGAAAATGAAGAACAGGTAAGGGCTGTAGGTTCTACCATGACCCACTAGGCATTGCACATTGAGGACGATCACGTGGACTCTCTTGCACAATAAGCTGGACAACTTGTGACCAAGAGGCAGTGGGGGATGGGGGCAGTACAGCCAAGTCTCTAGTCTCCAAGCAAATTGTCTTCTAATGGACTTGGCATCCTGGCTGAAATTGGAAAGTACAGAAGTCAACCTCTCCAGTTCCCCAGTTCAGTTCAGTTCAGTTCAGTTGCTCAGTTGTGTTCAATTCTTTGTGACCTCATGAACACACACAGCATAGCAGGTCTCCCTGTCCATCACCAACTCCTGGAGTTTACTCAGACTAATGTCCATTGAGTTGGTGATGCCAAACATCTCATCCTCTGTTGTCCCCTTCTCCTCCTGCCTTCAATCTTTCCCAGCATCAGGATCTTTTCCAGTGAGTCCGGAGAAGGCAATGGCACCCTACTCCAGTACTCTTGCCTGGAAAACCCCATGGGCGGAGGAGCCTGGTAGGCTGCAGTCCATGGGGTCGCTAACAGTCGGGCACGACTGAGAGAGTTCACTTTCAGTTTTCACTTTCATGCACTGGAGAAGGAAATGGCAACCCACTCCAGTGTTCTTGCCTGGAGAATCCCAGGGACAGGGGAGCCCTGCCATCTATGGGGTCACACAGAGTCGGACACGACTGAAGTGACTTAGCAGCAGTAGTAGTTCTTCACATCTGGTGGCCCAAGTACTGGAGTTTCAGCTTCAGCAGCAGTCCTTCCAATGAATATTCAGGACTGATTTCCTTTAGGATGGACTGGTTGGATATCCTTGCAGTCCAAGGGACTCTCAAGAGTCTTTTCCAACACCTCAGTTCAAAAGCATCAATTCTTTGGCGCTCAGCTTTCTTTATGGTCCAACTCTCACATCCATACATAGCTACTGGAAAAACCATAACTTTGACTAGATGGACCTTTGTTGGCAAATTAATGTTTCTATTTTTAATATGCTGCTAGGTTGGTCATAACTTTTCTTCCAAGGAGTAAGCGTCTTTTAATTTCATGGCTGCAATGACCATCTGCAGTGATTCTGGAGCCCCAGAAAGTCAAGTCTGCCACTGTTTCCACTGTTTCCTCATCTATTTGCCATGAAGTGATGGGACCGGATGCCATGATCTTCGTTTTCTGAATGTCGATCTTTAAGCCAACTTTTTCACTCTCCTCTTTCACTTTCATCAAGAGGCTTTTTAGTTCT
This sequence comes from Bos taurus, assembly GCF_002263795.3. NCBI lineage: Eukaryota > Metazoa > Chordata > Mammalia > Artiodactyla > Bovidae > Bos > Bos taurus. Next base: position 81,522,054 of record NC_037335.1, on the reverse strand, counting down.
TCTTCACTTTCTGCCATAAGGGTGGTGTCATCTGCATATCTGAGGTTATTGATATTTCTCCCGGCAATAATTGATTCCAGCTTGTGCTTCATCCAGCCCAGCATTTCTCATGATGTACTCTGCATATAAGTTAAATAAGCAGGGTGACAATATACAGCCTTGACGTACTCCTTTTCCTATTTGGAACCAGTCTGTTGTTCTATGTCCGGTTCTAACTGTTGCTTCCTGACCTGCATACAGATTTCTCAAGAGGCAGGTCAGGTGGTCTGGTATTCCCATCTCTTTCAGATCCACACAATCAAAGGCTTTGGCATAGTCAATAAAGCAGAAATAGATGTTTTTCTGGAACTCTCTTGCTTTTTTGATGATCCGGCGAATGTTGGCAATTTGATCTGTGGTTCCTCTGCCTTTTTGAAAACCAGCTTGAACATCTGGAATTTCATGGCTCACGTATTGCTGAAGCCCAGCTTGGAGAATTTTGAGCATTACTTTGCTAGCGTGTGAGATGAGTGCAATTGTGTGGTAGTTGAGCATTCTTTGCCATTGCCTTTCTTTGGGATTGGAATGAGTACTTCATGAGAAATGCTGGGCTGGATGAAGCACAAGCTGGAATCAATATTGCTGGGAGAAATATCAATAACCTCAGATATACAGATGACACCACCCTTATGGCAGAAAGTGAAGAAGAACTAAAAAGCCTCTTGATGAAAGTGAAAGAGGAGAGTGAAAAAGTTGGCTTAAAGATCGACATTCAGAAAACGAAGATCATGGCATCCGGTCCCATCACTTCATGGCAAATAGATGAGGAAACAGTGGAAACAGTGGCAGACTTGACTTTCTGGGGCTCCAGAATCACTGCAGATGGTCATTGCAGCCATGAAATTAAAAGACACTTACTCCTTGGAAGGAAAGTTGTCACCAATCTAGACAGCATACTAAAAACATTACTTTGCCAACAAAGGTCTGTCTAGTCAAAGCTATGGTTTTCCAGTAGTCATGTATGGATGTGAGTCTTAGACTATAAAGAAAGCTGAGTACCGAAGAATTGATGCTTTTGAACTGTGGTGTTGCAGAAGACTCTTGAGAGTCCCTTGGACCGCAAGGAGATCCAACCAGTCCACCCTAAAGGAGATCAGTCCTGGGTGTTCATTGGAAGGACTGATGTTGAAGCTGAAACTCCAATATTTTGGCCACCTGATGCAAAGAGCTGACTCATTGGAAAAGACCCTGATGTTGGGAAAGATTGAGGGCAGGAGGAGAAGGGGATGACAGAGGATGAGACAGTTAGATGGCATCACTGACTCAGTGGACATGAGTTTGGGTAAACGGGAGTTGGTGATGGACAGGGAGGCCTGGCGTGCTGCGGTTCATGAGGTCGCAAAGAATTGGACACAACTGAGCGACTGAACTGAACTGAACTGAACTTTGCACATAAATTAAATAAGCAGGGTGACAGTATAAAGCCTTGATGTACTCCTTTCCTGATTTGGAAACAGTCTGTTTTTTCACGTCCAGTTCTGTTGCTTCCTGACCTGCATACCGATTTCTCAGGAGGCAGGTCAGATGGTCTGGTATTCCCATTTCTTGAAGAATTTTCCACTGTTTGTTGCAATCCACACAGTCAAAGCCTTTGGCGTAGTCAATAAAGCAGAAGTAGACGTTTTTCTGGAACTCTCTTGCTACGATCCAACGGATGTTGGCAATTTTATCTCTGGTTCTTCTGCCTTTTCTAAATCCAGCTTGAACATCTGGCAGTTCACGGTTCACATACTGTTGAAGCCTGGCTTGGAGAATTTTGAGCATTACTTTGCTAGCGTGTGAGATGAGTGCAATTGTGCAGTAGCCTGAACATTCTTTGGCATTGCTTTTCTTTGTGATTCGAATGAAAACTGATCTCTTCCAGTCCTGTGGCCACTGCTGAGTTTTCCAAATTTTCTGGCATATTGAGTGCCACACTTTCACAGCATCATCTTTTAGGATTTGAAATAGCTCAACTGGAATTCCATCACCTCCACTAGCTTTGTTCATAGTGATGCTTCTTAAGGCCCACTTGACTTCACATTCCAGGATATTTGGCTCTAGGTGAGAGATCACACCATTGTGATTATCTGGGTCATGAAGATCTTTTTTGTACAGTTCTTCTGTGTATTCTTGCCACCTCTTCTTAATATCTTCTGCTTCTGTTAGGTCCATACCATTTCTGTCCTTTATTGTGCCCATCTTTGCATTAAAATTTCCCTTGGTATCTCTAATTTTCTTGAAGAGATCTCTAGCCTTTTCCATTCTATTGTTTCTCTCTATTTCTTTTCATTGATCACTGAGGAAGGCTTTCTTATCTCTCCTTGCTATTCTTTGGAACTCTGCATTCAAATGGGTATATCTTTCCTTTTCTCCTTTGCTTTTCGCTTCTCTTCTTTTCATGGCTATTTGGAAGCCCTCCTCAGACAACCATTTTGCCTTTTTGCATTTCTTTTTTCTCGGGGATGGTCTTGATTACTGCCTCCTGTACAATGTCATGAACCTCTGGTTCATAGGTCTCAAACTCACAGTAGAGACCCATTGAGCATGCCTTGAACAATGGCTGGTTTGCAAATGTCCCCATAGACCATGGGCTTGTGGGCAGGGGCCGTGCCCTTTTGGCTTTTGTATGCTCATGGCCCAGCACAAGGCTGGGCATTTTGGTTGAACAAATAAACTAAACCCCAAAGCCAAATATAAAAGTGAGGGACTCTAAGAGTTCAGATTGTACTCAGCAAAGAGGAACTATTTCCATAGAATATACTCCAGAAGATGACATAGTTATGGGTTCTATCAGTTGGTCCCAGACCTTCTTATGTGATCCTCATTTAGTGCATGTTGCCTGAGTCTGGGGCTTGTAGTTTTAAGCAGCTTCCTGGATTATTCCCAAACTAAGTCTCAGTATAACAGGACCAAGTGAGGGCTTCCAACCGAAGCCTGAAAAGCTATGCTTCTAGAACATACCCAACCTTATCTCTTTATTAAAATCTGTGTGTGCATGGGCCACTACCAACTGTCTCCATCAACCGAACTGAGCCAAACACACTTTCCAGAGCCAGTAGCTCCTGGTTCCTCTACCTTTTGGTTCAAAAGGCGAAACAGCAGGTTTATCCTTAGTCCACTAAGCAAATACAGGATTCTTCTCCACATTGTCACTCCTAAACATGTCTCTGTCCCTCTGGGCCAGTTTAGAATTGCTATTCTTTTTAAAGGAAAAAAGATAGTTCTCAAATGTTTGTTATCCACCCAAGAAAGCCATTATCATACACTTTCCTCTGAGTTTGCTTTAAAAATGTACATCCAGTCTGAGATCCTGAAGGATGCCAGCTTTGGTCTCAGTCAATTTCCTCAGTGTTCTCCCTTGTCACTTGGCAGGATTTGTGCACATCGTCTGCGCTGCATGAACTGGTGCTTGTTTCACATCCCTTCCCACTTATTTCTTTAAGGGTAACCTATAGATGTGTTTTCTCGGAAGACACTACTGGCCCTCAAGGTATTTAATGATGCTTTCTAAAAGTATCCATGTTGGAACTTCCCTGGTGGTTCAGTGGTTAAGAATCCTCCTGCCAATGCAGGGAATACGGTTTGATCCCTGGTGAGGAACTAAGATCCATCATGTCATGGAGCAACCAAGCCCGTGCACCACAACTACTGAGCTTGTGTACTCTAGAGCCCATGTGCTGCAACTTCGGAGCCCTAGAGCCTGTGCTCTGCAACGAGAGAGACCACTGCAACAAGAAACCCACACAGCGCAGCTACAGAGAGCCCATGTGCAGCAACAAAGAACCAGTGCAGCCAAAAATAAATAAATAACCTTTTTAAAAAGTACCCGTGTAAACGAATAGCTTCTGGACGTGAAAGTTCAAAAGTTGAAAACCAAGGAGCAAAAGTGTCTCTAACTATTCCTTTCACTCCACGAGAGTCCCGAATACCTGCGTGGAGGGGAAGGGCTTGGCTCTTCATCCAGGGAGTTTTCTCTCTAGCAAGGCTGCTGGCCCACCGGCCCAGATATCTTACTGCCACTCAGTCACTAGCACTCTATCTACAAGCCTCTGGTAAATCTTTGGTGAACTTTTCCTTCTCACATTCAACCCTGTGCAGTCTAGCTGTGTCCTGTCTTATGATCAATCTGCTTCTCAGATCCTGTTCTCCAAGCAAAGCAGGCAACAATAAACTCCTTCCTAACAAGGAAAACGGAGTGGGAAAGATCACTGCTGCAAATGGTGGTCAATACGGATTCACCAGATATATTTTATCACAATAAATTGCATTCACCTATCTGTTTTAGGGGGTGGAATGGTGACAACCCACTCCAGTATTCTTGCCTGGAGAAGCCCATGGACAGAGGAGCCTGGTGGGCTACAGGGTTGCAAAGAGCTGGACGTGCCTATGGCCTTGATTAGAGTGCAGCAGAGGCTGAGGCCAGGGCAAGGGAGCTGAGAGTGAGGCTGACCTGAGGCGGAGGTCGGCGGGGAAAGGGGGCCTTTCCTCCACCCCTCACACTGGGGAAGTTGCCTCCATTCCCCTTGTTCTGGGGCATTATCCATTGAGCCTCACTCGTGCTGTGACAAGCTAGTTACTCAACACTGCCGCTGCCCCCATCACTGAGATCTGACTCTGCATCATGCTGCTCAAACATGCATATTTAGTTTTCACCACCAGACATTGAACATGTCACACCCCTTGCCTAAAATGACTTCTCCCTTACCTGTTCTTCAAGGTTGACTTCAAATGGTAACTCAGTCCTTTCTTCTTCCACAAATGCAAAATGACCCCTTTCTTCCCAATTCTAAAAGTGAGGTAGGGACTTCCCTGGTGACGAAGCATGTATTTGCTGATACTTTTTACGTTGACCTGTCTTTGTACTTAGAAATGTCTCTTAATAATAGGCTTCTTCAGTGACTCAGATGGTAAAGGGTTTGCCTGCAATGCTGGAGACCTGTGCTCAATCCCTGGGTCAGGAAGATCCCCTGGAAAAGGAAATGGCAACTCACTCCAGTATTCTTGCCTGGAGAATTCCGTGGACAGAGGAGCCTGGCAGGCTACAGACCATGGTGTTGCAAAGAATCGGACATGACTGAGTGACTATCACTCACTCACTGCTGCTGCAGTGGATAAGAATCCACCTGCCAACGCAGGGGACATCGGTCAGATCCCTGGTCCAGGAAGATTCCACAGGGCGCAGAGCAACTAAGCCAGTGGGCCACAACTACTGAGCCCAAGCTCTAGAGCCTGCAAGTTGCAACTAGAGCCGGAGCTCTAGATCCCGCAAGCTTCAACCACTGAGCCCATGCCGCTACAGCCTGTGCTCTGTAAGAAGAGAAGCCACGGCAATAAGAGGCCCAAATACCACAATGAAGGGTAGTCTTCTCTTGCCGCAACTAGAGAAAGTCCATGTACACCAACGAAGACCCAGCATAGCCAAAACTACCTAAATCAATAAATTTCAAAAACTAAATAAATAAAAGTGAGCTAGTTTTACACCACATATTGCTGTTTCCCGAAGATCAGTTATTTGTGTATCTATTTTTCCTTCTGAATTATTAAGCATTCTGAGGGTAAAGCCTGTGTTTCTCTCATCTTTGAATCATGCACAATCCCTCACGAAGGACAGATATACAGGCTATATTCCTAGAAAGAAGGGAAGGGGCGGGAAGGAAGGCACTTAGCTGGAGGGGTGATTTCAGATCCTGGAAAAAGCTTCCTCTGGCAAATCTCATGCATCTGGTCTGGGATGCTTGCTTGACAGTTCTGTCGAAGCCTAAGTCTGATACAGTTACAAAGGAAATTTTCAAGGGAAAGGAAACACTTTTAATCCCTATTATTCACTCGGTGTCTAGTCTTAGATTACTGCAAATGAGATTCAAATTCTTTCTGGAAATCAGGTTTTGAAAGGGAGTGAAAAGAAGGAAGGCTAGGGAGCTTTCATTTGGGGCACCAAAGGAAAATGTCTCCTGTTTCTTCCCGGTGCCCTATGCTGTGAAGAGGTCAATACATTTTCAGTTCAGTTCAGTTGCTCACTTGCGTCCGACTCTGCGACCCCATGGATTGCAGCATGCCAGGCTTCCCTGCCCATCACCAATTCCCAGAGCTTACTCAAACTCATGTCCATTGAGTTGGTATGCCATCCAACCATCTTATCCTCTGTCGTCTCCTTCTCCTCCCGCCTTCAATAAAGATTGAAGCATCAGGGTCTTTTCAAATGAGTCATTTGGATAGTGTCAAATCAGATACCTGTAGTAATACACAATGGGAGGCCTCGAGTGCTGCGATTCATGGGGTTGCAAAGAGTCGGACACGACTGAGCGACTGAACTGAACTGAACTGAACTGAGACAGACCTTTAGTTTCCTACTTCTCTCTGGGAGGACAGATCTTTCCTTCCTACATGTCTTTCTCTCGTTTCATCAGAGACTTGAAAAATTTTGTGGACAGGATACTGAAATCATTTGGGACCAAATAATTATGCCCAAAGCATATTCATTTATAAGGGAATAAAACACGGTAAGTTTGACTTGAGTGGTTTTTGTTGGCCACTTTGAAGGGATTCACAGGAAATGTAGAACTAATCAGAGAAATGTTGGGAAACAGCATTATTACAGGCTAAATTTGTACCCCCCTCCCAACTCACATATTGAAGTCCTAACCCCCTAGTTCCACAGAATGTGACTATGTTGGAGGTAGGAGCCAAAAAGAGGTGATTACGGTAAAATGAAATTGCGAGGTGATTACGGTAAAATGAAATTGCATGGGTGGGACCTCATCCAATCTGACTGATGTCCTTATAAGAACAGGAGATTAAGATAGAGATCTCTACATACACAGAAGAAAGACCACTGAGGACACAGCAAGAAGGTGGCCATGGGCAAGCCAAGGAGAAAGGCCTCAGGAGAAACCAAACTTGCCCACACCTTGATCTTGGACTTTCAGACTCCAAATGTCTGTTGTTTAAGCCACCTCATCTGGTATTTTGTTATGGCGCCTGAACTAACTAACATGAGCATGATGCCACAGATGCCAGAAATAAAGAAAATAGGCTAAAAATGGACACATTTTAATAAAATCTCTCCTCATCTCCTGTGACTGCCAAGCATCATATAGGAGTTGTGAGAAGGGCCATAGCTTTGATGAACAGTAAGTGAAACAGTGGTGACTCATCAACAATGCAGGCCTTGCCCCAGTGAGGCCAGAGGAAGTATCTCCAAGGATCCCTGACAAGACATTTCTGTTCAGTTCTGTTCAGTCACTCAGTTGTGTCTGACTCTTTGCAACCCTATGAATTGCAGCACTCCAGGCCTCCCTGTCCATCACCAACTCCCGGAGTTTATTCAAACTTATGTCCATTGAGTCAGTGATGCCATCCAACCATCTCATCCTCTGTCGTCCCCTTCTCCTCCTGCCCTCAATCTTTCCCAGCATCAGGGTCTTTTCAAAGGAGTCAGCTCTTTGCATCAGGTGGCCAAAACATTGGAGTTTCAGCTTCAACATCCGTCTTTCCAATGAACACCCAGGACTGATTTCCTTTAGGATGGACTGGTTGGATCTCCTTGCAGTCCAAGGGACTCTCAAGAGTCTTCTGCAACACCACAGTTCAAAAGCATCAACTGTTTAGCACTTAGCTGTCTTTATAGTCCAACTCTCACATCCATACATGACTACTGGAAAAACCATAGCCTTGACTAGACGGACCTTTGTTGACAAAGTAATGTTTCTGCTTTTTAATATGCTGTCTAGGTTGGTCATAACTTTCCTTCCAAGGAGTAAGCATCTTTTAATTTTATGGCTGTAATCACCATCTGCATTTAGTCACTTAGAAATTGTGAATCTAACCACTGGACAAGAATGACAGCAAAATTACTAGGAGCTCAAAACACACACCACATTATGGCAACTGCTATTATTGATATAAAAAAACCATAATGTGATCATGATTGCACAAAAGAACCAACATTTGCACATGCAAAGCACATATAATTTGAAAAATATAATTTCTCTGGAATTTGCAAAATAACCAATCTTGTTTTTTTTGAATGACCGTTACATGTAGAATTTTTTATAGATACCACTAAGATTAACTATCCTAATAGGCCTTTAAATTATGCTGATAATAGTACATAATCTGTGCTAAAAGAAGCCTACATGTTATTCCCCTAACAAACCACCTGGCTTGCTCTGTGCTAAAAGCACGTCATGGCTCCAATGACATGGAGTCTCTTGCATCATGTCTTATCAAGTTTCCACAATTTTGTGACTGCGGGATTTTCTCCTATAAGACTTCTGTTTTCCATCATTTGCTTGTGTGGCCTCTGGCCACTTGCAGGTGTTTGTTTGGAAAGGAGAGGCATTTTCCAAGATGACACAATAAGCTGATGTTCTAAATCCTGGGAGCTTGAGTCCTGCCTGTTTCTGATTCTGGGAGACTTTATATGATTGGCCATTACCCATCCTCTCTATCCCCATCATTGCCACTGCTGCCTGTGACTTTGTCATTTAAGGCTGCTAAGCACTTTTCCCTAAAGAATAGCCTAAGCCATAGAAGGGCTGTGGGGTTTCACTGGTTCATTGTGTTACTTGTTGGTGCCTTGGAAAGTGGGTCACCTGGGAGTTGAAATTAAGCACTGAAGAGAGGAGGGTAATCCGTTCATACCCTTATGAACAACTGTGGTGAGAGCAGCACTCAAAAGTGGATGATAATCATTCGTGGTTTCAGACCAGACTGAAGGGCGTCTATGGACTGACTAGCTCCAGCTTTAGCCATACAGCTGACAAAACTATAGATGATTTCAAGTACATCAGTGGTGGATTTTAAGTTATTATGCATTCAGATTTTAATTCAGATAATAGCTTTAAAGCATCACTATTCAGTATGAATATGTGCAAGTCACATTTGTCATTTAAAATGTTCTCACTGCTGGGGCTTTCCCTGGTGGTCAGTGGTTAAGAATCTGCCTTTCAATGCAGAGGACATGGGTTCAATCACTGGTCTGGAAGCTAAGATCCCACATGCACTGGGGCAGCTGAGCTCAAAAGCCAAAACTAGAGAGAAGCCTGTGCACTGCAACTAAGACCCAAAGTAGCCATAAATAAATAAATATATATATATTAAAATATTCTATTTGCCCAAATAAAAAGTAAGTTGTAGCAGCCAAAATTAATTTTAATAATATATTTTATTTTACAAAGTATCCAAAATATAATTATTTCAATACCTAAAAATATTGAAAACCTTTAATGAGATATTTTACCTTCACTTTTTCGTTCTAAGTCTTCTAAATCTGATGTGTTTTCACAGTCTGTCTCAATTGGATGCTAAGTTTTAATCAGAAATGCTTGGTCTGAAGTAGATTTCATAGAATTGACAGTTGAAAAACTGGATTCATTTACAAACCTAAATTGGTCCAAACCATGACTGTATTATTAGATTTTCAATTTAAATTTAGATTAAATTAAAATTCAGCTCATAATTATTTGGAGACTAATAATTATGATCCGGCATATGCCTAGGAGTGGTAGAAAATAAAGTTTAAAATGGTAACTTGGGGCAGTTTACAGCTTCAAATGGCAGGCCCAAGAGTTTTTTCTAAATGGGGAAAAAGGTTTCTGGTGAGGAGGGGTGTAGACGGTGTTTGGGGGAAGATCCACTTAGCATTGGTGTGGATGGTGGATGGAGAGGGGGACAAGTTGGTGGCAAAAAGAACAGTTAGTTACTGCACTAGTCCAAGCAAAATATAATGAAAAAGTGAGGAAGATGCTAGGAAAGGAAATAAAATTATAAATTTAATAAGTGTATATATAAGGATATCAGGAAATGTGGGCAGGAAATCAAAGAAAAGGAGGGGTCGGAGAGTTCTATGACAACTAAAATACAGAAGTACAGAAGAAGGGCTGGAGGGAGAAAAGTTATTTCTATTACATTTGATATAAATGTTTTTAAAAAGATTGGAATATGTACGTATGTTCTGGCAGGTGGGAGGAGACCTTTGGGCAGACATGAAAAGAAATAGAAATCTATTTATAGGATTGTCAAATTAGCAGAATGGGCAACTTTCTTAGAAGTACTGTATACTATTCCAACAGTTGGGAGTGTCTGGTAAATTAAATTATGGTACCACTTTTTAGAAATTTATGCAGCTGTTAAAAATTACTGCCGTTGAATTATTTCAAGGGATGTGGGAAATTGCTTAAGATGTATTTTTAAATGAAAACTTTTAAGTTTAGCTAATAAAAGTCCAATGTTTTTAAGAAAGGATATGCACTTACATAATGTATAGCACAGAAAATGTATAGAAGGAAACATACCAGGCATATATTATCTCTGCAGAGTAAGATTGAAAAGGGCAAGGGCTTTTATGTTTTTTTACTTTGGTTTTGCTTGAACTTGCTTCAGAGAACATATTATTTTTATTTTTGAAAAGGGAGACCAAAAAAATGACTAAAAGGGTTTCTGTCAAAAAATTAACTCCGGGGACTTCCCTGGTGGGCCAGTAGCTAAGATGCTACACTTCAACTGTAGGGGGTTCAGTCCCTGGTCAGGGAACTAAGATCCCACATGCCACACGGTGCAATAAAAAATAATTAAAATCAATAAATGACTTAAAGAATTATCTCTGGGCCATTTTAATTTTCTTATTACAAACTTCTTAATATTTCAGTATGTAATACTTTTATAATCAGAAGAACATCATAAATGAAATAATCTGTATTATCAATGGTAAAATCAATTTTAAGTCTGTTAGCAAAGCCATAGGTTAGGGTTGGGTGTTTCTTTAAACAGATTTTGTATCCAATTTCCTTTACTTTTGGGGGGTTCACGCTTACTTTTATAGCTGCTGAAGCTATTTCCACACATTAAAAAAATGATTTCCATTCAATGTGGCCAAGAAGGAAAATGGAGGCCAATCCCAAGGCAAACATTCCTTAGAGAAGACAAAAAGCCTCTATAACCTGTGGAATGAAAACTTCACCAGTAGAATGTGACTCTTTTGTCATGAATGACTTCAATTGCTGGTAGACAGAAATTTTTAATGAGAACAAAGAGCATTGGAATGATTTCAATGCTCTGGTTGTCATTCCAGGCCAAACACACCAGTAACTTTATATTATAATGATAGGGACAAAGAACAAGGTGTCCCATTCACTGTGAGGCTCCTGCAACAAGAGGGCGCAGAGTCTCACTGAAGTGGAAACGAGAGGGAACTCTCAAGGAGTGCGGAAAGGGCTGTGAGTAGGTAAATCACCATTAGCCACATAAATAATGGCAGAAAATGGGTGAAGAGATGAAAAGATGCCGTCTGATCATTCACCAATGTAAAGATGTGCACTAAATCAGGGTCTTTTCTGTCTGACGCTGTTGTTTTTACTGAACAGTTAAGCACCCAAGGAAATACCAGTTGGGTCTTAAAGACAATTTATAGCCGGGTTGGCCTCATTGCACCTGGCTGTGTTTTGACAGCAGGTTTCGTCAGTTTACAGCGGAGATTCTTGTCTATGCTATAAGCTGTCACTAATGCAACTAGACCTTTGGAAAAAACGTACGGCTCAGAGGCAAATCTTTCCTTTCCATAGACCCCTCCCCCTTTTAATGAAAAGCAAAAGCCGGTGGCAAAGCCTCTTCTTCTTCAAGGGAAATTACAGAACCTCCTGGGAGTGAGCAGGTCAGCCCCAGTGCGATGGCACAAGTCGGATGCGCCTGCTTCTGGGCACTCGATTAAGGACTCTTTCTTTTCTCTTCCCTTGGGGCTAACTGCTGAACACAGCCGCCTTGTTGTTCTGGGCCAGGAAATGCAGGATTTTGCTCTTTGAGCTCCCAACTTTTCCCAGCTTTCAGGCCCCCCTAAGAATGTCTGGGAGCCTTGCAACAGCCCAGCCTGGGAACTCCAGGCATCCGGCTTTGGGGGGGATACCCACCCCTCACCCTCTTCGAAAACAAGAAGAGCAGGGTGTGGCTATTTGGGATCAGACAAACCTTAACTTTGTTCCCCGGGATTTTTGTACTCAGATAGTGGCCTGGTTTGGAAGCCGCCGTCTTAGAAATCACAGGAGCTCATTATACGTAACATACACGAGTTGAAAGCACTGCCTCCCAAGACCAGGTAACCATTCACTTTGTTCTGCGTGTTTAGGACACAGCATTTTATTCTTTTTTGCTCCCAGAAGGCCTGGGGCAAACAAATAAGTTTTAACAGGTGACACGCATTCCTGAACCGAAGGCAGTGCGTCCTTCCTTAGGAATGAGCTGCTGGTGGCTGGTGGCCGACGTTGCCCCATGTGTGGCAGAACAGGACAAAGACGAGAGGTGAGGGATGAAAAGGTAATGGAGAACAGCCCCTCCTGTTCCTTAATTTCATGGTTCACAGACATTCATTGACATTCAGACACTCCCAAGGGGAAGCTCGTATAACCAGTCATGAAACCAGAAACGAGCAGGCTAACAGCGCTGCTTGCCGGCGGCCCGGGCTGACTTTCTCCCCACCGTGGGGTCCACTCCCAGACACTCAGGCCCACTGTGACGGGTCTGCAGCTGCTCTGGAGGTTGGAAGAGTTCCAGGCCCACCGGGTCCTTTGACCAGGTGCTTCCAGGCAGGGCCCAGGCTCTAGCTCGGGGCGGCCCTTGAGGCTCTCGGAAGCACAAGACCCAGGGAGAGAGCAGGGGGGAGGAGGCTTTAGGCCAGGTGATTGCTACGCAGTGAGGGTCGCCTGGGAATGTCTCCCTCAGAATCGCTATGGGCTGAAAGGGGGAGCAGAGAAATAAACCTGAAGGAGAGGTAGATCCTGGTCCCCAAGACAGAGAAATGAGTCTGAACGGCTCCTTCAGATGAGAAGAGCAGCTGGAGGCAGAGATGCAGAAGTAGAGGAGAAAGCCGAGGGCAGCTGCATGGGCCGATGAGAGGGAAACTATGGGTATGCTGGGTCAGAGGAGAGTGACAGGCAGGCCAGTTCGCTGTCTGGCTGCGTCCACAGAGCAGAGCTCGAGACGCTGGCGGCGCTGGATTGCTGCCTGGTGACGCTGCCCAAAGTGTGCGTCACGCTTTGGAGGACCTCACTGAACACTCAGTTCAGAGTCAGCCAGAATGTCCACCTCTCACACCACAGTCACTATGGGCAGAGGCCCGAGGCACACTCCACCACGGCAGGCTGAACAGCGTGGGAGACATCATCTTCCTGACTCGGGGACACTGCAGCTCAGTGAGCTGGTTACTTTTACACGTGTTTAGTCCCTCAGTCAGGTCTGACTCTTTGCAACCCCATGGACTGTAGCCCACCAGGCCCCTCAGTCCATGGGGATTCTCCAGGCAAGAACACAGGAGTGGGTTGCCAGGCCCTCCTCCAGGGGTTCTTCCCAACCCAGGGATCAAACCCAGGTCTCTCGGATTGCAGGGAGATTCTTTACCATCTGAGCCACCAAGGAAGTCCATGAATATTGGGATGGGTAACCTATCCCTCCTCCAGGGGATCTTCCAAACTCAGGAATTGAACTGGGGTCTCGTGCATTGCAGGTGGATTCTTTACCAACTGAGCTATCAGGGAAGCCCGCTTACTTGTATAAAGATATTGGAAAAAAAAAAAACCCACTGTCATGATTGATACACTAAGCGATAAGCCTTACTGTTCTCCACAGAGTCTGATGAGGCGGTTATCTGAAGCTCACCTGTGGAATTCCAGAACTCTCCAGCCAGTCTCGGAAGATGTTTCCAACAGACAGCTCCGGCCTTTAAAAATAAAACGACAACGAAAAAGTAAAGGATTAAAAAGTTACAGAGTGGACTTGCCTGGTGGCACAGTGGGTAGAAATCCACCTGCCAAAGCAGGGGACATGGGTTCAGTCCCTGGTCTGGGACGATTCCACATGCTTCAGAGCAACTAAGCCCATGCACCACAACTACTGAGCCTGTGTGCTACGAAAACTGAAGCCCGTGCTCCAAAACAAAGCGTAGTCCCCCTCATCGCACGTATAGAGAAGGCCTGAGCCCAGCAGTGAAGACCCAGCACAGCCAAAAATAAACCAATCAATAAAATTTTTAAAGTTACAGCGCACTTATTATTAATACACAGAATGGTTCTATCTATCAGGGCACATCGCAGCATTGTTCTTTCAGAGAAATTTGGAGAAAGTGCAGTGATGTCTCAGGTTAAAGTGAGGAGGGGGCATGGTCATATTCAGTAGAGCGTCTCTCAAGTCCACAGGAGTGCACACGATGAGATCTAAGAATCAAAGTGGCCCCACAGGAGGTCCCTGATGCCTTGAGAGGAAGTCTTCGTTGGGAGTGCCTATGCAGGGAGGAGAGGGCATGTTCATGGGACATGTCAGGCGTGGCTGCTTCCTGGAGAGAGGTGGAGTAACGTGAAATCTGAACCTCGCAGCAATGAGTACATCAAAATGAAATGCCAACTTCATGGTGACGATGGGTGACAGCAAGCAAAAATGATACAATTCATCATTGGAACCCAAGGAGGCTCAGAGCCATGGAGCACACGTGGCTTCTGATGCCTGTTTTCAAGCATGTCTTCATTCCACTTTATTTGAAATGTTATGATTGCTTGTTTGATCCAAAGTCAGCTGAAATCTTTTGGTCTCATGCCTGCTGATTTAAATACTCCTTTAAAGGTACAATATGTTTAGGGTCCACAAACTTTAGGTCATATCTTCCTGTCTTATTGAAGTTTAAGCAATTCCTCCCTGGCTTTGAGATAACTCCTGCTTATGCCCAATCTCTCCAGCCACAGAGGCCTTCTTGGAATCCTCTTCCAGGCTGCGTACGTCACACCCACACAGGCCCTGTCTTCTGTGGCACAGTATTCTGTCACAGTCTGAGACTGCAATTGATTTTGTTACTTGACTTGTAAATGTTTCCTTACTAGATCAAAGCTCTCTGAGACCAGGGTCGGTGTCTGTTTTACTCACTTCTCTTAACCCTGCACTTAAAACAGTTGTGGCATAAGTATCCCCATAGATACTTTTTATCTGAATGAATGAAAACACATTTCATTGTTGACTCAATAAAAATTATTCCTTTTTAAGTTAATAATCACCTTGCCCAGTAAGACATTCCCAAGTCATTAAGGTCTGTATCTTTTAAAATTTTATGTATTATATACTCCATTACATATATGAAATATCCCCTCCTCCGACCCTTTGGAATTGTAAAGAGGTTGTGGAAAGATACAGTGCTGTCTGCATCAGTAAAGGTGCTGAAGGCCAAGTGCTCCCCTCACACCTGTACCGTTCTGCTGTAGTCTGGACGTAGTGAGAAGGGAGGCAAAAGTGGGCCTAGGTGGCTTAGGGAAGACAGGGTTGACTGATCTTGTCCTTCCTTTTCTTCTTCACTGACAAACAAGTCACTAATGTGTCTTGGTTTTCCCTTGTACAACAATTTGTTCAGTTGCCAAATTGTGTCTGACTCTTTGAAACCCCATGAACCTTCACTATCTCCCAGAGTTTGCTCAAACTCATATGAGTCCATTGAGTTAGTGATGTCATCCAACCATCTCATCCTCTGTCATTCCCTTCTTTTGACTGCAATCTTTCCCAGCATCAGGGTCTTTCCATATCAGGTGGCAATTGGAGCTTCAACTTCAGCATCAGTCCTTCCAATGAATATTCAGGGTTGATTTCCTTTAGGATTGACTGGTTTGATCTCCTTGCTGTCCAAGGGACTCTCAAGAGCCTTCTCCAGCACCACAGTTTGAAAGCATCAATTCTTCGGCACTCAACTTTCTTTATGGTCCAACTCTCACATCCATACATGACTACTGGAAAAGCCATAGCCTTGACTAGATGGACCTTTGTTGGCAAAGTAATGGCTCTGCTTTTTAATACATTGTCTAGGTTTGTCATAGCTCTTCATCTAAGGAGCAAGCGTCTTGTAATTTCATAACTGTGGTCACCATCCTCATTGATTTTGGAGCCCTAGAAAATGAAATCTGACACTGTTTCCACATTTCCCATCCATTTGCCACGAAGTGATAGGACCTGGGAGGTCTTCCTACCCAGGGCAAAAGCAAAGGTGGTTGAAGGGGGCAACTGTTGCTATTTCAACAAAGAGAAAATACACAGAGAGGAGAAAAACTAGTTTGGATTCATTTTCGAGATGATGCTCATCTGCGGGATGACCAGACAGGGAAGAGGCCAGAAGTGAATAAGGGGAAGATGACTATCCTCCTAGGCTGTTTGCCCAGTTCCCAGGTCAGTGAAATTACTGGCTGTGAAAGGCCAGGAGCCACCATTCCTGGGCTCTTCCCCACTGTTTCTTTGTCATCATCTCAATGCCCATGGCCGAGTCTCATCTGTAGGCTGTGAGAGTGTGGAAGCGTGTGCTCATGTGTATGCATGCACATGTGCCCTCAGATGCCTGTGTGTGTGGGTGTGCGTGCACATGTGCACACGTGAGCATACTTGGAGTGGGGGTGGGATGACCAGAAGAGAGGAGGCATCTCTCAGCACATTAAGGTGATTATACTTTCTTGGATTTGATTTATTTTTTTGGCCATAGAAAGAGGCTCTGGAAATGCCCTCACCTGGCATAACTGATATGCCAGGAGGAGGAAAGTGGTGTCAAAGGGCCACTTGGAGAAGCGCCCAAGGGGACTTGAGGTTGTTTTACTTTCTAGTGACATGTGCCAGGCTGGAAGGTAAGATGGATTTGGCAACTTCCACTGAGGATGATGTTCAGAAGAAGGTTCATTCTTGTTTGGAACAAATGCAGACAGTTCCCACCTGGTCTGGCACCCAGGGGGCTGTTCATCTGGTGTGTAGAGCTCCTGCCTGGGGCTCGAGCAGCTATGGAGGCCCTGCTGGTGACCTCAACTGTTTGACCCAATTTAGAAGCAAGGGTCTGTTTTTATCCCCGTCTATCCTTCTTTGGTGCTTCTCTCTAAGTAGCCCATTCATCTTCTTCCTTTCCAGCCAAGGAGGGACAAAAGGTCTGGTTACCCATCCTTCAGGAGATACCCAGGAAGGCGGCAGCACTCGGAACTGAGCTGCACTGTGTTGTGGATTCTAGGAAAATGGGCATCCTTAAACCTGCAACAACTTAAAATGAAGAATTTAGAAAGGATTTAGAAGACAGCAGTAGTGATGATCAAAGGGGTAAGCACATTTGATCCACAAGGGAGGTCAAGGGAACTGGGATTAAATATCCTGAAGAAGAGAAGTCTGGGACTGACTACAGGGCCATTTTCAGGCAGTTTTACAAAAGATGGTGAACAGCTGTTGTGCATCCCCATGGAGGAGTGAGTAAGAGGACAGGGACATAAATTTCCTTTGGAGACTTTTAGCTGAAAGATACTTCTTTAGGGGTGGCACGGTCAGGGGATGGCATGGTGGAGGGCAGGGCCTGGGGAGTTGAGTCCTGGAGTGTTACTGACTGAGGACATCTTCACCAGTGAAGACTGAGAACAGGCTAAAGCTTATATATGTGGCAAACATTCAATGGATGTCTATCAGGCACAGGGTTCTGATAGGGTTCTGTACAAGACTAATACTATTATCCCCATCTTAGAGATGAGCAAATAGAGGTCCAAGAGGCTAAGGGAGTTGCTCAGGGCCTTCTAGATGGTGCTCAAAGTGCTGGGACTCAACCTTGTGTTGTCTGGCTGCAAAGCTCTCACTTTTCTTCCTGTGTGGAATGCAGGCTTCACAATATATTGTTCATGATTTACGGTGCAGACAAGCCTGCAAGAGGAGAAGGCCTGTGCTGGCTTCCGCCAATGCTGACTTCTTGCTCATATCTCTCCTGCTGAAGGTGACCTGGCTGCTGCTGTGGCTGCCCTGTTTGTCTGCCCCCAATTACAGTTCAGAAGAGATAGGGGGACCCTTGGGAGGGCAGGAGTGTGAGGACAGGAGAGTTCATTGTTCAGCTGCATCCAGGAGCAAAAGACACTCTCCTGTGAATGAAGAGAACCTGTGTTTCCAGATCGCTTACCCCTGGAAAGGTTCAAAACACCTTATAACCATTATCACTTCATTCCTCATAATATCCTCGTGAAGTGGGTGTCAATTGTTGTGTGGCTTTTTTAGCAGATGGAGAAACTGCAGCATAAGAAAACTGTTCAAAGTCAGCCCGGGCTAAAGGAAAGAGCTAGAGAAAAGACCTAGGTTTCTAGACTCCCAGTCTCAGTGCAGACATCAAACTGCACGGATGCCCACTTACAGATTCCTTAAGTGTAATAAGATGTTAAATTCTGAGAGGAAGATCAAAGCATTGATTCCATCCACTAAAAACAAACGTAAACATTATAGAAGTAGTAGAAGTAGCCTTACCTCCCAAGGAAATTATGGGAGACGGTCTGAAAATGCCGAATTTTCAGGAATCAAAGGGGCTCTATGTTTTATTTTTTAAAATGTACATATTTTTCCTGTTTTGATCATGATTACTGAGATGATAGTACAGATGAAGTTTCAGCTCTGGGCTTGGATATGTAGCAGTGGTAAAGCTGAAAGCTGACTTTTTCAAATCAAGACACTCAGAGTCAAGGCCAATGGTGAGTTTTTCCCCTCTGAGATCATGGAGCTTAAATAATCACAACAGACAAGCAGAAGCATTTCCACTTCTCTGGGACCCAGGACTTACAGGAAATTACTCTTCTGCATGTCTGCTCACTATGGAAATTGATTTTATACAGACAGCTAAAAGTACACAGACCCACGCCTGCACGCCCGCCGTCTCTGTACTAGTGAACAGTGCTTCTGCCTCATTACTGAGGCCTCCCGGGTATCCGGAACAGCTGGCTGTCTCACCCTCTGGCCAGAGAGCTCCCATGCTGTACACCTGTGTCCTGAAAGGCAGCTCTGAGTTTTAGGAGTGGGTCTCCAGACCCTGTGAGCTCTGAACGTAGTCACATGTAGTTAATGCCACAAGGGAGGGAATGGGCTGGCCACCCTGCATGATGCTGGTTACAAAAATAAGTTGTGTTTAAGGCCGGGAAAGTGACCAGTACTACTTCTTAATGTTATAGTACACAGAAACAAGACCCAGGTGTGTGTGAAAGAGCATTGTATGTACTGCGTGTTCTACATTGCTCGGTCAATTGACTTCTGGGGGTGGAATGACAAGGATAGGGTGCTGACTATTAGCCATATCTGCTGCCTGTGCCTATCAACTCAGTGCTGATCAGGAGAAAGGTCTTTATCACTCTTGGCTCTGTCTTCGGCCCCTTGAGATTCTAAAGATCACCTTCTATCTGCGTGCCTACAGGAAAGCGCAAGGCTTGTGCGTCAGGAACAGTGAAGGTGCAGAGAACACGGGCAGTGCAGTTCTCGAGGGACTCAGGCTTTGGGGGCTTCCACGTTCAGGGTGTGAAGCAGAAAAGGCTCTTGTTCTGAACTGCAACTTACATTTTGTAAGGGTTTTTATTTTTTATTTATTTATTTTTTTGTATGGGTTTTTAAATGTCAGTAATTTATGTTTTTGCGTTCCCTTCCTACGTGGGGATACAAACAGTGTATGCCTCAAGGCTTTATACATGGTTACTTCTTTTCTTGATCAGAGCAAGTCATCTGCGCTTGGGTAGCTAATGAAGATTGCTGAGGTAACATTTACAAACAAGCACTCCCTAGCTTCAAGGGGGAGGAAGAGTACTGAATTAAAACAAACACGTGAATGTGTGCACAAAACATAATAACTGATGAGCAAAGAAAGAACTGGCAGCTGTTGATACTGTTGGACTATCAGGTGGGGAAGGCACGCTGGATAAGCACTCCTAGCTTCTTCTTCTTGGTCTCATCAGCATCTGGACAGAAACCACTCACTGAAGATGTCTAAAACATGGTGTCTCATCTCCCCTCTTCCACCTTCAAACACTCAACCTTCCCTCTCTTTGCCCCATACTGATTCCTGAGACCAAACACCTGCTGCCTGGATCGCCAGGACTTCTAAACTCAGCATGTAACCGAGTGGCAGACAGAGAAAGGTCAGATCGTGCAGGACTCCTCCTTTCAGCTCAACCAATCAACCAACTTAACTGCGGCACTCCTGGGGGTATTCCTGAGATCTGTTTATAGCCCGCTGCCACCATCCACCCATGGTCCCAGCTCTGGATCTTCAGTGAGCTGCCGTTTCTGTCTCTGGTTGGTCTCCTGATATCTAGTTCTCTCCATCCCATCTCTCTCCCATGCTGCCCCCCACCCCCAAGTACCTTGCTGATGGCACTCCCCTACCTGAAACCTTCAGTAGACCTCTGGCCTGAAGGCTTGACCGTAGGACTGCTGAGCCCTATCTCCGTGCTGAAGTTCACCAAAGAACTCCCTACCCTGAGTCATGACCTGTATCATGTACATCTTTAGCAGCTGACTAGGAGCTCCCTGAAGGCTAAGCATAGAATTAATTTTTTATTTCCTAGTGTCCAGCCTAAAACCTGGTGAAGGAGGTACTCAATAGAGAATGTTAAAATTAATTGAAGTAAGAGAATAAGAGAAAGGCAGTATGACACAGGCGGGCTGGCCCTGGGACCTTAACTGGCTGGTCTAACCTGAAAAATTTTGTCTTGTTCAGCACAGCTCACATGCCTAACAGATGTGTCTGAGGATCAGCTTGCGATGGAGTCAAAGATTAGAGGCTCCACGGGTAGGCGTGGGGCCTTCGGAGAGCTGGATAAAATTGGTACAACGTGCTGCATCGGTAAAAGGATGAACAGTCTGCTTCAAAAGCTGGATTAGATTCTGAGATTAGCTGGCAGGAAAGACAATGTTTGAGTTTCAAAATATATTCTAGTATTCTTGCTGAAATACATTCATTGTAGCAATAAAGTCTCAACTCTTAAGGAAAATTTTTTTAAAAAGCTTAAGTCTGCTAGTCAAAATGTGATCCTAACTGGGCGAGGCAGGCTCTTGAAGGGCAAAGGTTGGTGGTCAGTGGGCACCGTTCAATGGAGATGCTGCTCTTAACATCCACAGTCACAACAAAAGTTACTTTGTGGGGTCATAATAAATATTCACAATGATAAAATCTAGGTGGGCTTGCGGGAGCCCAAGGTGGGCTTGGAGCTAGAGGGCTTGGGACATCCAAATGAACTCCATAAGCTTATTAGGAAGGGGATGTAAAGAAAGATCTCCAAAATGAAAAATGCACCTTGTCAGCTCCATGAAAATTGCTCTATTTGTGCTCTGAGAAGTTCTCCTGAAAGAATGTATAGTCATTACTCAGAAACAGACGTGGGTAACAGCCTAAGGAGGTAATATACCATCTCTATTAATTTTCTTTTTCCGTTTTTTGTATTAGTTCCTAAGGAAATTGCTCCATTCTGTTAGAGGACCTGAAAGGTTATTTCAGGGCAAGTATAAAAGAAAAGAAAAATTCTTGCAGGTAACCTGTTGTTCTTGACATCAGCAATAATGGACATATCCGATGTGATTTTTACACGAAGCAAACCTTGCATGTTCACTTTAAAAATAAAAGGATGGCAAATCTGAAACATTTCAGACATTCCAAAACAAGTCACCCTAACTTTTAGAACTGTCTCTTCTCCATTCTTTTTCATGGCAGCTGAGGCCAAAGAGTGTCTCCAGCTGTTCGTGCTGGCTCCTAGAGTCCACACTCCCAATATTTCTAGGTCCCGTTGATCATCCCAGGACTCCTGCTGGCTGGGCTAGGTCCCTCCTCTATTAACAGAGGAAGATTAAACTTCCAGGCTGCAATTTGCCAAACAATGGCAGAATCATTTTTAACATTCAAAATAAAACTGGGCCCTTAATTCCTAAATTGGTCCTCACCTTTTTTCTTCTGGGATGTTCTCCAAGAGCATTTGAAGGAAATCCTGGAAGAAGAAAAAAGCAAATCATTAAAGATGTCCATCAATAAATAACCCTTCCTGGAGTCATGCCAGAGATTGAGCATTCCCAGCTGCTGACAATTCACCTGCTAGGGAAGGCAGGCTGACACTGAAATATTAGGCTATATACTCAATTTATTCATTTACCAGGGCCGCAGTCCAATCAGTTATAGAGACTTATTTTTGTAAAAACCACAAACAAATTGAAAAAAGTAACGTTTGTTATTCTGACCTAACCCAACAGTTTATTTCATTCCATGTTTAACTATTTTCAAAAGGCCAGCCATAGCACCCTGCACTGTCCCTCTAACTTAACCTTGTTCTCCTCCTCATCAGCTTCCCTAGAGATCCTGTGTGTGTTTGTGCTCAGTTGCTCAGTCATCTCCGACTCTCTTGCACCCCCATGGACTGTAGCCCGCCAGGCTCCTCTGTCCATGGGATTCTCCAGGCAAGAATACTGGAGTGGGTTGCCATTTCCTCTTCTAGGGGATCTTCCCAACCCAGGGATTGAACCCATGCCTCCTGTGTCTCCTGCACTGGTAGGCAGGTTCTTTACCACTGAGCCATCAGAGATCCTGTTACACACTGAATAATCCCAACTCTGAGAGGCTAGTAACTAATGGCTTTTTTGCATTGCTCTATGGATAATAAAGACAAAAACCAAGACAATTAATACCCCAGTGGAGGAACAGAGATGTCACAATCCCCAAAATAGCTCACAGGCTCCTGCCTCCATCTGCAGCCTCTTCTGGTGCCACGGCACAAGTCCTCAATTGTTTGATATTTAAGATGTTTCAAGAATAGATTTTTTTTTTTTTAATCTAAGGGCATGACTTACACACTTACCCATTTTATCCTTTACTATGGAAAATGGAAAATTTCAGACACATTCAAAAGTAGCAAAGTGTAATTAAACTTTACATACCCAGTGTCCCATAGCCAATCTGCACCATCCACTCACTTGCCTCTTGCATTACTTAGAAGTAAATCCCAAACGTTAACATAATTTCACCAATGTTTCAGTAAATACCTCCAAAAGATAAGGATTCTTTTAAAAACATACCCATAATATCAGAAGAACTAAAAAATATTTGCATATGAATATTCAAAGTCACATTTATATTTGATCTGCATCTTGTGTATTGTGACCAATCTTTTCAGTCCATCTTATTCTGGAATCTTGATTTGGTCTAAACTACGTTTGTGAGATAAAACATAGGATACCCAGGTAAATTGAGGGCATACTTACATGAAAAAGTTCTTTGTTCTTAATCTGAAATCTTAATTTACATGGGGGTTGTACATTTTTATATGCTAAATGGGTAAGCCTAGTGTCAACCCTTCCTCATCTGCAGGTTTGATAAGATACATTTTGGGTAAATACAGAACATGAAACAAACAAGAACAATATTTAACTTTCTAGGGACTTAATATTGAGTGATAAGTAAGACCTGAACTTACAGGTTTTCTTTTAATAAATTGGAAATCACCTTTTAAATTGGTCCTTAAAGAGGGCACATGTGTAAGCCCAGATGATAAAATATGACACTGCCATTAATAAATGAGCATCCCTTCAGACGGACGCCTCTACCACAACCTAGTCTGCAGAGCCAGGGTCAGCACAGGGCTCTGATGAGATCCATGGAACTCAGAGTGTGAGATGCAAGCAGCAGTGCAGACCATTGTATTACAAACAGATGGAATACACAGGACTAGAAATCTGCGAACAATTTGTATGACAAGGTGTTCTTTTTCTATCATGGCATTAAGCATAGCCATCACTACACTGGCAGAGTCAGCTGTCCCTTCCTATGTGTTTATGGGTGGTTAGGTCCATTTCTTCCAGAGACAGAATTTCCCTATTAAGAGCACTGGTGAAAGATTTATTTCTTGCAACCTCTGTTCTCCTTCTAAGACTCTACTTGCCTATTGCTTCACCCAAAATACATAACACAAATACAACAAAACTAATATTAACATGTATCAGTCTGCTAAGTCACTTCAGTCGTATCCAACTCTGTGCAACCCCATCGACGGCAGCCCACCAGGCTCCCCCATCCCTGGGATTCTCTAGGCAAGAATACTGGAGTGGGTTGCCATTTCCTTCTCCAATGCATGAAAGTGAAAAGTCAAAGTGAAATTGCTCAGTAGTGTCTGACTCTTAGCGACCCCATGGACTGCAGCCCTCCAGGCTCCTCCGTCCATGGGATTTTCCAGGCAAGAGTATTGGAGTGGGGTGCCATTGCCTTCTCAATCAGTATCAGTCTAAGTCCCCTAATGCTCATAGTAGCACTATTTACAGTAACCAAGATATGGAAGCATCCTAAGTGAGCATCAACAGATGAATGGATGAAGAAGATATGATAGATACACAGACACACACACACACACACACATATATATGCACACGATGGAATATTACACAGCCAGAAAAAAGGAAGGAAATAATGCCATTTTCAGCAACATGAATGAACCTAGAGATTGTTATACTAAGTGAAGTAAGTCAGACAAAGATAGATATATGATATCACTTATATATGGAATCTTAAAAAATGATACAAATGGACTTATTTACAAAACTGAAAGAGACTCACAGACATAGAAAACAAATTTATGGATACCAAAGGGGAAGGGGGGAGGAGTAAATTAGGAGTTTAGGATTAGCAGACACCACTACTATATCACACAACACTACATATAAACCACAAGCTCCTACTACACAGTGCAGGGAACTATATCAGTATCTCACAGTAAATTATGATGGAAGATAGTCTGAAAAAGAAGGTATGAGACGCTTTGCAGTGCACCAGAAACTAGCACAATGTTGTACATCAACTATACTTCAGTGAAAAAAAATTCATCAGTAAAAATGCAAGGAGACAATCCAAATAGAATGCAATATAGTATACACTGCAGTGGGTATATTGAGAAAAAAATATCAAAGGAAACAAAAGCAATATTTAGAAAGCAAAGAAGTATTTTTGATTGAAGTCATGATTTGATTATATTAATAATTATTTTGTAAAAAAGTTGAATCAGAAATTAATTTTTCATAATCTGATATATTATTAGATTACTTTGCAGATATTTCATTGGCTTAATGACAGAATTCTTGCTTCTTAAAAATTCAAGTACTGTAATTGTAATTTCTTACTAATTTTACTGCATTATCTCCTTATAGTCCATATCAACTTATCCCATATTTGTCCAGTAATTTATGCTCTATTAAGTGGGGGGAAAATTACATTAACTCAATGACAAGGGGGAGAATTTAATTGCTTGAGAAGCAGGAAATCCAGAGTTAACCTTAATTCTGCCCTTTTGCATTTTCCTATTACAATTGGATCTTTCTTTACAAAATTGCAGAACACAATGTTTCAGATTTTCTGTAAATACAATAAAAGCGTAGGAGGTCCCCAAGAAGCTCTGCTTTACTTTTTAGAAAAGGTAACTGTCCCACTTCTTAGCAGGTGGCCATCTGCCTCTTCCTGCTCAGAGCTGAGAACTGCAGGCCATACAGCTAGCTGAAGGCTGCCAATCAGTCCTGAGGAGGACGGGTCTAAGGGACCACAGTTCAATTCAGTTACTTAGTTGTGTCTGACTCTTTACGACCCCATGGACTGCAGCACGCCAGGCCTCCCTGTCCATCACCCACTCCCGGAGTCCACTTAAACTCATGTCCATTGAGTCAGTGATGCCATCCAACCATCTCATCCTCTGTCGTCCCCTTCTCCTCCCGCCTTCAATCTTTCCCAGCATCAGGGTCTTTTCAAATGAATCAGCTCTTCCCATCAGGTGGCCAAAGTATTGGAGTTTCAGCTTCAACATCAGTCCTTCCAATGAATATTCAGGACTGATTTCCTTTAGGATGAACTGGTTGGATCTCCTTGCAGTCCAAGGGACTCTCAAGAGTCTTCTTCAACACCTCAGTTCAAAAGCATTAATTCTTCTGCGCTCAGCTTTCTTTATAGTCCAACTCTCACATCCATACATGACTACTGGAAAAACCATAGCCTTGACTAGACGGACCTTTGTTGGCAAAGTAATGTCTGGATCACACTGAATCACAAAAACTCAATACCTCAAACATCCCTAAGACATGAAGCCTATATCTGCAGGGAATGTTTGTCTACAGTGCTAAACATTCTTCCATCCTGTGCTCCATCCGATCCAAGAAGACACTTGGTCTCACCAGGATAGTCTTTGTACCACCAGTGGAATCAACTCAACCGGTCCTTCTTATTCCATTCATACACATAATCTCATGGACATGAGTTTGAGCAAGCTCCGTAAGTTGGTGATGGACAGGGAAGCCTGGCGTGCTGCAGTTCATGGGGTTGCAGAGTCGGACGTGATTGGGCAACTGAACTGATGCATAATCTTAACTACAAAGTACTAGTTTTCCTGGTTCCATTCAAAAATTGGCATATACACCTGGAATGGACTAATCATAGAAGCCTTTCCCCATTTTCCACAACAGAATGTTTAAGAAGAAAGATATCTCTTTTGAGTATTCCTTCCCTTACCACTTCTTTTCAATTATTTCATCTGTCTTCACTCTTTACTTCAGCATGTTAGCATTTTTATAAAAGCAACTTACAAATATCAATTGGACAAGGAGGGTTTTCCTTGAAGACTGATTCTAGGATCGTTAACAGGACTTAAGGCACTGATGTGATCTAGGATCACTGACAAAGTCCGTTAGCAACAAATACTAGGGCCCTAGTTTCTTACCACTAGAGTATGCCTGAAAATATAAAAGCCAAAGACACAAAAATAACAACATTCCTGCTATTTGGACAGTGAGTTGGGGTGAAATTTTATCTAGATTCTTGACAACTGTTGCAAGCCAATACTCTAGTCAAAAAATGTATTCCTTGGGAAGTTTTTTTTTTTTTTTTTTTTCATTTCTTATTCTCCTAATAATCTATATACTGACCAGGTCAGCCCTAGATAGCTTATTTTGGTTATCACCTAAAAACACTAAATTAAGCATTAAAATATTTTTTTAAATGACACCAATTTTGGCACATGGTTAATTTGGTAATTATTTTATAGTACCGGTGAAAGTTTTCAACAAAAAGCAGATGCATGTAGCTTCTCCTGGATAAACTGACTCTGGCTTGATATTTACATAGAACTAGGAATTTCTGTCAGAGGTTTTATGAATAATCACTATGGTGATAGACAGGGGACAGTAGGAGGGACAATATAAATAATCAAAATATTGAAATAAGGACAGTGATGGCAGGATAAATGCTGAAAAGAAATGAAACGGTCAGGAATCAGTCATTGCTCAAGAGAGCAATTTTAGTTGAGAGGTAGAAAGATGATAATTCTGAAGTACTGGGTAGATGAGGTGTTCAGAAATGAAAGGATTCAAAATTCAATTGGAAAAAGAAGAATTTGAAGATCTTCTTTGTATAGAAACTGAATCATGGCCTTCCTCATCAAAAACTAACTAGCAATATCAACAAAACACAATCCATTTTCTAAAAGTTAGCAAAAATGTCACTGCTGCTGCTGCTGCTAAGTCGCTTTAGTCGTGTCTGACTCTGTGCGACCCCATAGATGGCAGCCCACCAGGCTCCATCGTCCCTGGGATTCTCCAGGCAAGAACACTGGAGTGGGTTGCCATTTCCTTCTCCAATGCATGAAAGTGAAAAGTCAAAGTGAAGTCGCTGAGTCATGTCCGACTCTTAGCGACCCCATGGACTGCAGCCCACCGGGCTCTTCCGTCTATGGGATTTTCCAGGCAAGAGTACTCGAGTGGGGTGCCATTGCCTTCTCTGAAAAATGTCACTAGCAGCAACCAAACAAGGAAAGAGTACAGCCTGTGGCATAAACTTCAAAGAAAAAACTAAAGAAAGAAACATAACATTCCAAGACAGCCTCCAACCCTCCCTCTGCACCGCCCCCTCCATCATGCTTAGCTGTAGTGGTACTGGTGAATTGCCCAAACCCCACAAGTTCTCACAAATACCCACACATTTGGAAAAAACACAGGAATATCTTTATTTTTCCTCTCTTTTTGTCTGTGGAGGGACTGAAAATGTTTGCTCAATTGAGATGAGCAAAACCTGGGAAATAAACAACTGAAGATGGTACTCTTATGAACTGTATGGGTTCTAGGGCTCCAAGCTGCATTGGAAGAACAATATTACTTGGGAGAATACCTGCAGTGGAAAAAGCAGCACCCAAATTAGGTGAAGAGAATCTTGGATGGGAAAACTTTAACAAAATTTCATGAGTTGGCAGAGCCAAATTCTTACAATAAAGGCTATACACAGCTCCAGTGGAGCTCTTCTCCTCCACCTCTCCATGCATAATATCCAAGCTTAAAACTAGAGCTCAGAGGGGAAGAAAAACATGTCTAAGAGAAATTGCAAAAGAAATCGAAGATAATGTTCCAATACATATGAGAATAAATACAAGATCAGGACTGTGCAACTCATGCTGAGAATGAGCAAGAAAAAAGTATGGCAACTATGCAAACCAATACAGCAAAAACCCACATAAAGAGAGAGCTAGAAATAAGAAGCATAATGTAAAAGACAAAGCATCCAGTCTTGAAGAAAACATAATCCAAGGCACAGAAGAAAATTCTCCACAAATGCTTTACACTAAAATATAAATTAAAAGAAAATAATAATAACATGGAATGGCGCTAGAGTGGCCGAGAAGAGCTATCCCACATCCAAGGTCAGAAGTGGCAGCTGTGCTTCGCTGGACCAGCCTTGAGGAGATAGCCCAGGTCCAGGGTCAGAGAAACCCCAGTAAGATGGTAGACACTGAGAGAGGGCATCAAAGGACAGACAGACAGAAAACACAATCTCAGACAACTAACCAATCTAGTCACATGGACCACAGCCTTGTCTAACTCGATGAAACTATAAGCCATGCCGTGTAGGGCCACCCATGACAGATGGGACATGGTGGAGAGTTCTGACAAAATATGGTCCACTGGAGAAGGGAATGGCAAACCACTTCAGTATTCTTGCCTTGAGAACCCCATGAACAGTATGAAAAGGCAAAAAGATAGGACATTGAGAGATGAACTCCCCAGGTTGGTAAGTACCCAATATACTACTGGAGATCAGCGGAGAAATAACTCCAGAAAGAACAAAGAGACAGAGCCAAAGCAAAAACAACACCCAGTTGTGGATGTGACTGGTGATAGGAGCAAGGTCCCATGCTGTAAAGAGCAATATTGCATAGGAACCTGGAATGTTAGGTGAAAAGACCCTGATGCTGGGAAAGATTGAAGCAGGAGGAGAAGGGGACAACAGAGGATGGGATGGTTGGATGGCATCACCAACTCAATGGACATGAGTTTGGGTAAACTCCAGGAGTTGGTGATAGACAGGGAAGTCCATGGGGTCGCAAAGAGCTGGACACGACTGAGCAACTGAACTGAATAAGAACATAAATTCAATGAAATGAAAACTCAAAGACAAGATGACAAAACAATAAAATGAGAGGAAGAGATTTCAAAGCAAAGGGAATAAATTAGGGACCAAAATAATACCACCATAGGAGCATTAATAAAATGGAAACGTCAAGGAAAAGAATAGCCATTAAAGAAAAATAATAATACTGTTATAACAATAACATTAATAATAAAAACAATACTGCTTGAGATAAACATATTCTGTGAAGAACAAAAAGACAGAAGCAAATAACTAGAAAATAACATGTATGGAGGACAATGATGGTATGACAAAAATAACCAGTAACCTTGAAACTCAGCATCCTGTAAGGGAAAAAAAAAAATTAATGTGTTCAAAGATACAATTAAGATAATTTACTGAAACAAGGAAGAATAGATGTTGAGTCTAAAGATGCAGTGTTTTCCAGGGAAAAAACAAAACAAAACTGATGCAGACTCATGAACACCAAGTCACTTTGGATTAAATTAATAAACATCAAAGGTAAAGAATTCTTCTGTCATCTGAGTGGTATAAAGAGGAAAAAACAGACTGACTTTAAAAGTTTCAACAGCAGTATTTAATGCCAGAAGGCAGTTGAGCAATAGCCACAATGTTCTGAGGAGATGAAAATATGACCCAAGAATATTATACCCAGCCAGTTTGTAATTCAAATATAAAGGCAACAGGCAAACATTCTCAAGCAACTTGAACTTCAATTTAACAACAAAATTTAGCCAACAAAGTGCTGAATCAAAAGAAAGCATTCATAAATATAGAAGCAGGGTAAAATGACTGTTAGTGAATAATGAAATCCTTTAAATACAGAACTAGGACTATACAACTGTGAAAATTACAGTAACATCACACAATATAAATGATATAAACATGAACTATGTAAAAATATTAATTAAGAAAAATCTAGAACCAGGAAAAAAGTAGTTGAAACATAACTACTGGTTGCCTCATCTTTTATATTAATGTTAATATAGGAGAATAAATTGACACTTTCTAAAATTAAGATATATATCTCAAAAGGAAAAAAAGAACAATTTCAACCTCTTAAAGATTTTTTGTAATTGTGTTCCTTAACTGTAGAAGAATCTTTTAGGAAATGATTTTTTATCTTTATTTTATCTTTATTTATTTATCTTAAGCTCAAGAAAGTCTTTTATATTCAGTTTAGTTTCTTTTTCATGTGTTAATTTCAAGTAAAGTAACATTTAAAACATTTTTTCATTAAAAGCACATAGTCTATTTTTATAAAACTATTTCTAAATACATCTATCTATAAATGTGTGTATGATCAGGCACGTAGGAAATGGCAACCCACTCCAGTATTCTTGCCTGGAAAAACCCCATGGACAGAGGAGCCTGGTGGGCTATAGTCCATGGGGTTGCAAAGAATCAGGCACTACTGAGCAACTAACCACACACACACACACACACACACACACACACACAACATATATAGAAAGATAGAAATGGATAAAAGAAATGCAACTTCTAGAATGATGTTCACCTACTATTAATTATAAGTATTTATGGACGGTGATATTTTGAATGATATTTACATTCATTGTATTTTTCTGTATTGTTTATTAAATTTTTTATAATGAGTATGTGTCAGTTGAAAGAGCAATAATTTCCACACTTACTGTGGGACTGGCAGAAGGACAGAAATAGAGATCAATAGAATTTAGAATTGAGAGGCCAGAAATAAACTCTTACATTTACGGTCAACTGATTTTCAACAAGGATGCCAAGACAATTCAGTGGAGGGAAAGACTAGATATAAAATGACAAAAATGGAAGTGAGACAACTGGATATTCACACAAAAAACAATGAAGCTGAGCCATCCACCTTACACCATATACAAAATTAACTCAAAATGGGTAGGAGACCTAACTATAAGAACTAGAATGACTAAGCTCTTAGAACAAACATAAGAGTAATTAGGCAAGACAATATTTTTAAGTTATGTATCTGATAAGGAACTTGAGTCTAGAATGTATACTCTTACAACTCAATAATAAAAGACAACCCAAATGAAAAATCAGAAAAGGATCTCAACAGATATTTCTCCTAGGGCTTCCCAGGTGGTGCTAGTGGGTAAAGAACCTGCCTGCAAATGCAGGAGACATAAGAGCCACAGGTTCAGTCCTGGGTGGGGAAGATCCCCGGGAGGAGGGCATAGCAATCCACTGCGGCATTCTTGCCTGGAGAATCCCATAGATAGAAGAGCCCGGTGGGCTACAGAGCATAGGGTCGCAAAGAGTCAGACATGACTGAAGCAATTTAGCATATAGGCAGACATTTCTCAAAAAAAGATATACAAAAGTCCCATAAGTCCATGAAAAAATCCTCAACATAGTTACCAGAAAAATGCAAATTAAAACCACAGTGAAATACCATTCACACCCACTATGATGGCTATTATCAAAAAATAAAATGACAAGTGCTGGTAAGGATGTGGAGAAACTGGAACCCTTGTGCACTGCTGGTGAGAAGGCAAAATAATGTAGCCCTTGTGGAAAAACAGCATGGCAGTTACTAAAAAAATTAAATCAGTATATAATATAGCAATTCCAGTTCTAGGTACATATTCAAAAGAATTGAAGGCAGGGACTCGAACACATATTTGTACACTAATGTTCATAGCAACATTATTCACAAGAGCCAAGAGGGGTAATTAATGGATGAGAGGATAAACCCAGTATAGTATATGTATACTATGGAAATATTGATTCTTAAAAAAGAATTAAGGGAATTAATTCCCTGGCGATCCAATGGTGAGGACTCTGTGCTTTCACTGCCAAGGGCTCAGGTTCAGTCCGTGGTTGGAGAGCTAAGATCCCACAAGCTATGTGATACGATCTAAATAAATAAAGACAAATAGGAAGAAAATTCTGATACATGCTATACAACATGGATGAAACTGGAAGGCATTTTGTTAACTCAAATAAACCAGATATAAAAGGACAAATATTATATTATTCCATTTGCATGAGGTGCCTATAATAGTCAAACTCAGAGACAGAAAATAGAATGTTGGTTGCTAGGGGCTGAGGGGAGGGAAGAATGTGGAGTTATTGTTTAATGGATACAAGTTTCATTTGGGGAAGATTAAAATGTTCTGGAGACATATGATGGTAATAGTTGACAACAATGTGAATGTACTTAATGCATTACCTATACACTTAAAATGGTTTAAATGATAATTTTCTTATGTATATTTCATCACAATTTAAGAGGTTAGAAAATAAAATTAAAAAAGAGAAATGAAGTACTGATACCTGCTACAACATGAACTTTGAAAATATGTTAAATGAAAGAAGCCAGTCACACAAGGCCACATATCATGTGACTCCATTTATATGGAATGTCCAGAATAGGCAAATCCATAGAGCCAGAAAGTGGGTGATTGGTTGTGTACAACTTGGGGGGAGGTGGAAGTTGGGCAGTGACTGCTAATAGGTGTGGGATCTCTTTTGGGGTGATAAAAGTGTTCTGGAATCAGCAGCAATGGTTGCACAATGTTATGGATATACTAAAAACTACTGACTGACTGGAACACTTTAAAAGGGTGAATTTTATGGTATGTGAATTGTATCTCAATAAGGCTGTTATGAGAAAACAATAAAGCTATAATTCAAAAGAGTTAAACAAAAGTAAAATGGAAAGTTTGGTAGAGGGAGCATTAAGTGTTCCACGCAAAGCTGTTACGAGCATGGCCACGGTAAACCTAACGCACTCCTTCAACTCTGCAGTATCTTGGTGAGAAGAGGTTTGGGTGGGTCAGTCCCCCAACCATATAAGACTCCTGAGCCAGTTTTCAAGCTCCCTTTCCTAATACATGTTTAGAATTACGCCCCCTTCATCTCAACCAAAGAATAAAAAGAGTGTGGAGACACGGAACAGCTATCTAGTCGTGTCACACTCATGCTATTCCTTGCATGTGTGTTTGGATTACACATGCACACCCTTTGCATCTAACATTGTGCACAATTTGACTTCAAAACTGTATATGAGCACAATTGTCACACACACACACACAAAAACACAACCGTCCAATCTGTGCTGAGACTGCATCCTTTATTCTCCATCAGCTACGAGTGCTGTTTTCAGCGCCTCTGCCTCTTTGATAACTTTCTCGCAATGTGCAGCTCAACCTAACACCTGGCTAAGCTGACAGAGGCTCTCTCTGACAGGCCAGGCTGTCTGAATATTTCAGCGTATCTTGTTTTTAAACTATTTATCAAATACATATGGTGCACATACTGTGTGTGAATCAGTGACTGGTGAAATGAAGAGCATGGACTGGCCTTATTGAGCTTACGCACAGAATGGAAGGGAGAGAAAAGAAACAAATGAATCCAGAAAGGAAAATATAATTATGAAGAATGGTGATGGCAATGAAGACAATGAAAAGGGCAGCGGGGAGAGAAGAACAGGGTGGACGCATTTCTGTTCCGCGAGAGGGACTCTGGGATTGTGGTGTTGAAGCTAAGACAGAGGACGAGAAAGAGCCCACCTTGCAAAGCTCATTCCAGGTGGAGGAGAGAGTGCAAATCGCTTTGTTTTTGGTTTTCAAGTTCACTTCAGGTGCAACTACCCACAGCCCTGTGCACACAGGACAGTTCTGGATTACAGCCTGTCCTAAAAGACCGGGTGATGACCCTCCCAGAAACACTTCTGTGTCCACTTCATTAACTTCCTATTTTTCCTATTGCGCTGAAACGTAAATCTTTTCCCTACTTTTTAATACACAATCTAGTTACCACATGCCACACCCTCTCCAGCTGTATATCATGGAGTCAAGAGGACTCACTAATTACCTGAGAAAGAATCAGCTGCCCATGGAAAGTGTGCACAAACTTCCTTAAAAATGAAAAATAGGTGTCCTCTCCAAGTCTTTTGGCAAGGAACCGGAGAAGGAAATAGCCCTAGAAGGAAGGAAGGAGAAAAAAAAGATGCCCATCATGGGTTCATCGGAAAAATACTTAGAAAATCAACTCTAACTTACCCACCAGCAATTATGCTCACCTAGAACGTTTGGACTGACCTGCCCAGGCAGCCCTTTGCATTGTTACTAGTAGGGCTGGGTTTGGAGCTTAAGGAACAACTACTCTGTTTCAACCCATTTGTCACTGTCTCATTTGCCCTTAGCTTACATGAAACCTGGATGTCCATTACGGACAAATAGGGAAAAGGGGCCCAGCTCCTCTCTCCTTTAGCTATCAGAAAAGGATTTTACAAATTAAAATACTTAAAAAAAATCACTCTGTCTTCTAGTAGGATCCTGACAGCAATTTTAAGACTCTGCTCTTCAAAGCTGACGTGAAGCGGGGAGAAGGGAGGTACAGGGAAGGGAACAGTTCCCCTTCCTTTGATTCATGCTTCATGCTGGGCGTGAAATGCTTTAATTGTTGGACGATCAGAATCTGCTCAATCAAATGTCATTTACAATGTTGACGATATGTTTGTTTTGCCCCAACCTTGTTACTAACCTTCACTGTTCACATGTAAAATCTAAAAAGTCCTGGCTTTTGTCACTCAGGGAGGCTTACCTTTAAGTAATGAACCTGCATGAAGACCTTCTCCGGATTAAGCCCATGTCTGATGACAGACGATCCTGAGTCACTCACGTGGCCAGTTTTTTCTTTATTGGGTCTGAAATGATGCAGTAAAATTTTCTTTAAGTATAGCATATTCTTAACTACTTGGACCACAATATTGCCTTATTTCTTCTTTACAGAGTTGCCCAACAGTGTCAATTCTATTCAATAGTGCCAGGTAGACTTTTAAATGGTTTACGTTATAAATTCATATACTGAACAAGGAGGGACTTATATTTTGGGTTGGCAACCTGAGGTTGGCTATTGGCAATATTTTACATCACCTTATCCAAGATTAACGCTTGCCAGACCCTCAAGGAATCTAAGTTCCAATATGAATTATTTAAGAAACTATACACTTTTCTTTTGGTGGGAATGTTGGACTGGGAAACACAGTGGAAAATGTAGCTTTGCTTGGAAGAGTAAAGAACTTATATATTCCAAAAAATTCTGAAAGCCCCAATGTTATCCACTTCTCTTGATTTGCATTTAGTAATTAAGGCTCCTTTAAGAAATATTTGTACTCTGAAGCCATTTTAGAATCACAAAAGCAAAACAAGAAGAGGCATAGAGGCCCATGTTTTTAGAACAGAGAGAGACATTAGTAATCACATACTTTAACCTCCTCATTTCACAAATGAGAGAAATGGGCACCCAGAAATTAAGTCTGTATCCAAGGTCTCACAGCTTGTTTGGATTCATGGTGACATTAAGGATTGAAACCAGTCTTCTTACTGTCCATCAGAGTGTTTTCCATTAAGCTCTATGGTTTTAAATATTTTAAAAAATGTCCTTAATAAAATATAATTGTGTTACACTGACAATTCAACAACTAAATTCAAAGTAAGTGACAAAGCATTTACAGCTTTTAGCTGTTCGACAACCAGTCACTTATTGGACAAACTCTGAAGAGCATGTGCTGGGGTGAGGGGAAGGCAAGGGCTGGCACATCAGAAAGGCAAGAGGTTATTTTTACTTTTAGTTATATATTTGGTTTTTGTTGTTTTAAAATGTATTTTATTGACATCGAGTTGACTTACAATGCGTGTTAATGTCTGCTATACAGCAAAGTGATTCAGTTATACACACATATATATTTTTTTCATATTCTTTTCCACTATGGTTTAATTACAGGATATTGAATACAGTTCCCTATGCTATACAATAGCATCTTGTTGTTTATCCATTCTATAGATAATAGTTTGCACCTACTAACCCAAACTCCCAGTTCTTCCCTCCCTACTCTCCTTGGCAGCCACAAGTCTGTTCTATGTATCGTGAGTCTCTTTCTGATTCATAGATAAGTTCATTTGCGTCACACTTGAGATTCTGTATATACCACTACTACTGCTAAGTCGCTTCAGTCGTGTCCGACTCTGTGCGACCCCAGAGACGGCAGCCCACCAGACTCCCCCATCCCTGGGACTCTCCAGGCAAGAACACTGGAGTGGGTTGCCATTTCCTTCTCCAATGCATCAAAGTGAAAAGTGAAAGTGAAGTTGCTCAGTTGTGTCCGACTCTTAGCGACCCCATGGACTGCAGCCTACCAGGCTCCTCCGCCCACGGGATTTTCCAGGCAAGAGTACTGGAGTGGGGTGCCATTGCCTTCTCCAGATTCTGTATATAAGTAATATTATATGGTATTTGTCTTTCTTTCTGACTTACCTCACTTAGTATAATAATCTCTAGTTGCATCCATGTTGCTGCAAATGGCATTTTTTCATCTTTTATGGCTGAGTAGTATTTCACTGTATATATATATATATGGAGGGGTTATTTTTAAAAGCTAGTTGATCTTACAAAGTATATAGTCTTTATAATCTGAAAGACTTAGTGTTGACTCTCAAACCTACTCCTTATTACCTGTTACTTATTAGCAGGTAACTTAAATTCTCTAATCCTCAATTTATTGATTTGCAAAAATGGGAACAACTTTACCTATCTCCCCAGGGCCTGTGGGGAATAATTGAAATAATATATGAAAAGCCCTTCATGAGGGCAAGGGATACATTACTCAATAACTTAATAAAACTTTCTAAAGTCATTAGCAGTAAGTCTTGCTGAATTCAAGGTTGGTCATCAGACGTTAGAGGCAGTAGATTTCAATGGTTCATGCCCTTAATCCTCTGTGCCCACCGACACAAAAACGGAAGGGTACTGGATCTGAACAGCAGTGCCCGAAGATGACCCAACTGCCAAACTAGTCCCTTTGCAGTGTGCTCTAGCTGCCTAGCAAAGAATCCATGATTAAGTCTCTGCTGAATATTCGAATTCATTATCCCAGCAGACACAAGGCTCAGAACCAGCAGATACCTAAAGAGAGATGATGACGACCAGCCACTAGAGTGAATGTGCATAGTCTGAATTTTTCTACTGGATTCCTAGACATGACCATACTTGCAGGAATAACTGTTTAGTCCCTTTCATCTTCATTTAAGACTCCACTGAAAAGCATTAGCTTTATTCCTGCTCTCAAGTTTTTCCCGGAGTTGAATGTTTATTTTATAAAGAAAGCCGTGCTGGCTTTGATAGGAAAGCCCACCAGCCAGAGCCTTGGGGGGAAGGAAGACTTCTCAGAGTCAGCCTGAATTCAAACAAGTTTTCCCACCCCCAAGACAGACAGAGTTGTTGTTTCTTTTGCCCTTGAGCCCTAAATGGAGACTGTTAGAAGGGGAGAACACTGGAAGACCAACCTAAATCTCTGCTCCAAAGGCTGGCTTCCAGGCTCAAGTTTCAAATGACGACTTTCGTTGGCACTTTTTTCCTTTGACTAAAAACGTCCTTTCAGGAAGCACTGCTCTCTTACGCTCCTCTTCCACCCTCTCCAAGTGTTCAAGAAAATGCTTTTATGCTGAGAGCATCCAAGGCAAATGTACAAGTCCCCAAGAGATTCCTTTTAAAGTAGACATGGTGCTGGAGAGAGCAGTGCCCAGGCGAGCTTCGTGAGAAATCAAAGTGGGTGGTTTTATAAAGAAAAGATACTCCATGAGTGGAAAAGGGATGACTTCCATGTCTGTGCTATTCTGGTTCTCATAAGACCACTTACTCCAAGTCTGTGCAGGGAGACAAAGCATAGAGAGCAGTAAACAAATGAACTACCACTACCTACAATAACAGGTGAGTCTCACAGGTGAATGAACTGTCACACCCAAAAAGACTACATGTGTGTGCATGCCACGTCACACTTCAGTCGTGTCCAACTCTATGTGACACAATGGACTGTAGCCTGCCAGGCTCCCTGTGCATGAGATTCTACAGGCTACATACAAGTGTACAACTCCAGTTAAGTGAAGTCAAAGAACATGTAAAACAGATCTACAAGGATACAGATCAGAATAAAGGTTACCTTTGGGAGAAAGTATAAACAGAGTAGGGAAAACAGAGAAAAGTTTCTGGGATTGTGGGAATATTCTATGCTAATCTGAGTGGTGCTTTAATGAAGATAAATAGCAAAAATCTATTGGGCCATCTAGAAATATCTGTGCACTCTAGTGTACATGTATTTCAATAAAAAAAAGTTAAGAAAAAAATAGATGCACATGAAATAGTACACATTTTGTGAAAATAAGATGGACTTAGTCCAGAAAAGGGGCTTTGCTGTTCACGTGCCATGAACACACGATTAGGGTTAACTAAGCTCTCTACACCTAAGGACTAGTTAAACAAAACAAATGTTAATGACATTGTAAGAGGTAGCAGGAACTGTGGCCTAATCTCCTATTCTCATCTATCTTCTTCACTGCCACTTGTACAATTAAGTCTGAAAAGTCAAACACTCACTTTCCAAGTGTCCTTGCAGTTACCGAGAATCGGAAGACACAGTTCAGGACAATGAGAAAAAAACAGATGTCTGCTGTGGTTGGTAGTGAGGTTTTGGGAAAGCTTTTGCTTTCTTTACTAAAGGGGAAATATCCCCCAAACATGGTGGATGGAACTGCAGCTGCCACTCTGCAACCATGAGGCAGCAAATCAACATGCTGTGGAGACTGGGATGGAATGAAAGAAGGTAAACAGTCTTCCAAGACTACCTGCCTCCACACTTACTGTAAGAGAAAGTAACTCCCATTTGTTTTTAAGTCAACATTGCTTGACTATTCCATTAGATTCATTGCTAATGGATGGAGAATTGAACTAATACTAATAGCTACCATTCCTGTTATCCTGTCTAGCTTTTTATGTATCACGTACTTGTACCCTTACAAGAACCTAATGGGGTAGGTACTGTGATGATGCCCATTTAAAAGTGGAGGAAAGTGAGGCCTGGAGACAACCACAAAGCTAGTAGTGGCAGAAGTGAGGCTGGAACCCAGGTCCATGGAACACCGAAGTCTTTGCTGCTTTCTGAGGCCCCCACCTCAATTGTGCCAAATACTAAGTGGAGAATCTTTGACAACATGTTTCCTCTCCCTGAAGCTCAATTTTCTCACCTGTAAAGAGTGTGATGAGGCTCAGATAATGTAAAAGCACTTTGTAACATAAAAGTGTTAAGCATCTCTTCAACATTTTACACCAGTGTTTATTTCCTTGGCTGGAATACATGGAATGTGAGAGATCAAGTTACCAAGGTCGTTTGGGCTTAAATGCTCTTGGTTTCTGTTGTACCTGGCACCAAATGTAACAACCGAGATTGGCATGACCTTTCCCTGCCCACCTCCTTCCTTTTCCACTCACTCTCAGAAGCAATATAGACATTTAAAAAGCTGTCAGATGGCAGTGATATTTGATACATGATTGGATTTGGAATCAAATCTCCTGAACAAAGAACCAATTCTGCAGGATGATTGCCAATGGTGGGATTTGAGAAAAGGCCTCCGAAAGGTGCTCAAGCATGTCAGCTTGGGTCTCAACACCTACTGCTCTGCCACAGCCCAGATGGGCCATCTGCCAGTGCTCTCAGCCTTGTACTCCTTGGCATGAAAGTAAGAGCCACAACACAGCTTCATCTGTAAACCTGCTACTGCGGTGCTTCAGCCAGGGACAAAGCATCCCAGAAATGAGACAGAAAGGGGTTGATCAGCATCCCAACATCCCTGCTCTATCAGTGGCAGCTACCCCACGGGTGTCTGACAGTCTGGTGGCAGGGCATCACTCACCCTGAAGTAGTGGAGGATGTTAAAAACCACCTTTGTGAAGACCCCTGGAGAATTCTGAGCCTCGAATACACACGTGACATCTCCCAGGGAAGCAGCTAACACCCTGGTTAAGAATCGTGACTCTGCCACTTACATGCCATGTAATCTTGAGTGAGTCAGGCAACACCGTGACTCACGTAAGCCCAGTTTTCATCTGTAAAAAGGGGGCAGTGGTAGTGACTGTGTCTAAAGTGTCTAAGTGTCTAAAAGCACTTAGCCAGAGGCCTATTGGCATTTTGTAAGCACAGTATGCGTGCGTGCATGCTGTTGCTTCAGTCGTGTCCAACTCGTTGCGACATTATGAACTGTAGCCTGCCAGGCTTCTCTGTCCATTGGATTCTCCAGGCAAGAATACTGGAGTGGGTTGCCATGACCTCCTCCAGGGGATCTTCCCAACCCAGGGATGGAACTCACGCCTCTTACGTCTCCTGCACTGGCAGGTGGGTTCTTTATCACAATTGTCGCCTGGGAAGCCCAACCACAATATAAACAAAGCTAAGGTGGCTGAGCGGTAAAGAATCTGCCTGCAATGCAGGAGCTGTAGGAGGCACGGGTTCCATCTCTGGGTCGGGAAGATCCTTTGGAGGAGGGCACAGCAACCCTCTCCAGTATTCTTGCCTGGAGAATCCAATGGACAGAGAAGCCTGGCAGGCTACAGTCCATAGTGTCGCAAAGCGTTTACACAACTTAAGTGACTTAGCACGCGTGCACAGTCTCATCATAGTGAATACTGGTTGGGGTCAGGCGTGCCAGCTAAGCCTTCCTCTGACAGGCAAAGATATTAGAAAGACATCACCCTATAGTCACATTGTACAATGCTATTATTGGGGGAAGCAGGAGAAAGGATACACAGGAACTCTATCATTTTAGTAGTTATTTGCACATCTAAAATTATTTGAAAATAAAAATTTTTTTTAATTGATGAAGCACATATATGTAGTCCCATGCCTTCTTTTTATGTTAGTTAGTGTTAGTTGCTCAGTTGTGTCTGACTCTTTGCAACGCTGTGGACTGTAGCCCACCAGGCTCCTCTGTCCATGGGATTCTCCAGGCAAGAATACTGGAGTGGGATGCCATTTCCTTCTCCAGGGGATCTTCCCGATCCAAGGATCAAACGTGCATTTCTTACATCTCCTGCATTGGCAGGCAGGTTCTTTACCACTAGTACCACCTGCTCAGATACTCCTGATTTGGAGTGTAAACCCTCCTGTGGCTGATCTGTAAGCCCGCTCCTTGCTGTATCATCATCAGAAAACAAATTGAAAAAAAAAAATTCAGGTATTGCTTAAAATTCTAGTAAGCTAGGTCTGGGCATATTCCTGACACTCCCTGACCCCCACAACCCCCTATAGTCTATATCACTCTGTGAAGAGATTAGTAAAATTCTGGGTGAGAAATGGTGGCAGAATGATTGAAAGTACAGGAATTGTATGGTCTTCTCCTTTGTTTCTGCAACAATTTTTCCATCTATAAAATGTGCCGCATAATGAACGCTCGCCATTGCCTTGCCTTTGGAGAGTGTTACCGAAGAGGCTAGGACAGAAGTTTGTGCACACCTTTAACTAATGAAGTTGTACCATGTCGAAGCTTCTGGTGTTTGGCCAAAGTTTGATTATCTGTGTGTTTTTCACAGTGGATTTAACAGCTACCCAGCATGAAGGTTTTTCCCCATCAGGGACCATTATCCTATAGCAGACACAGCAGGCTATCATGCCAGTGTTGAAAAAGGCAATTGATAAAATGATTTAAGACAGAAAGAGGCACCTCTCCAGGGAGCCACAGGAAAGTGAAGAAGGTATATTTTGTCCCCTGAGGGTGAAAGAAGCCAGTGGTTGGTTCACAAAGCAAGAGAGGTCAGCTGCTGATGAGGGCGATGAGAAAAGAGTCTGTAGATAGCAGAACTGTGGAAAACACAAAAAACTCTGCACATTTTGATAAGCAGGGCAGGGAAATGAAAGAAAAAACTTAGAAAAGCAGGAAGTAATGAGCATTAATAAAAAACCAAAATAGTGCTTGAGTTTTGAATGGCCATAAATCAGAAATTCCTTTCTAAGAACGAAATCCCCCAAAAAGAAAAGAGAAAAAAAAAGAATGGATTAATATAATTAGTCTGTGCAGTATATCTTCATATTCAGCACACCAAGAGGTAATTTGCAGTTTTCAAAGGAGATGAAGAAGCAAATGAGCAAAGCGTGCCCAGGATAAGAGGGTGTTGTAAGAGGGCATGTACAAAAGAGGAAAGGGGGATGCTGGAGGAAGCTATCTACAAGAGCTGGGGAGCTGGAAATTCATTGTCAGAAAGGTAGACATTCCGAATGAGTTCGTGCTAAGGGAGAAAGAATGCCCAGGACAATAAAAAGGGCTTTTGCACCAATGTGTAGAGTCTAAAGAAAACCAAGTGTTAAGAGGTGACAGGATGAACAGAACTACTCGACTCCCACTTTGCTTCAACCTTTCTGCCCAGGAAAATAATTTTCAAGCTATACATGGTGGAACAAGCATTGTTATGTGGCAACCAATGTTTCATATTTGAGAACTGATTCTTGGTATCAGTGGACAGGGTGACTTCACCATTTAGAGAAGTTCTGACTCCAGGCCAGCTGAGGGGCATGCCACAGCTCAGAAAGCTTCCACCTGCAATCACAGGCCTCTGGAAACATCAAATCATGGAGACAATGGGAAGGGGACTGACGGAGATAGACAAACGTCATTCCGATTTTGCAAAGGAAGAGGGAATGAGAGGAGGGGAAGCAAAGTCTGTGACCGTGTATCGAACAGATAGCTTGTGAGCAGTTAGAAAATGATGGGGGCTGCAAGGAGGGCGACTTCCAGAAATTCACTGTGGGTATCAGCATCCTGACTTCTCTAAGGCAGCTGCCAGGATGGAGGTAGTGGTGAGCACATGGCGGCTGTGTCATAGCTTTGCAGAAGGTTAAAAAACAGAACCTCAAGGCTGTTGATTAATTACTTGGTATAACCGGGAGGGAGTCCTTCCAAGGAATGATGACTTACTGGCTTAATAAATTTGCAAATAAGTTGAGTATGGAAGTCTAACTGGTTGACTTATAGCATCTGCAGTCAAAAACAGAAACCACAGGCTGGAATGAGGATCTGAAATTAATAAAAACAACAATCAAGAAGGACAAAGAAGCTTTTAAAAGTATTTAACTATGAAAAAGATTTGGTATATTAAATTGTCTGTAAACTCAACAGGCAGCAAGAGGTGATGATGTGGCTTTCCAAAACAATAAACGAATAGTAGGTGAGATCAATAGGAGCAATGAGAATTAACAGGGAATCCTGCTGGGGATCGGGGCAGACAGCAGGGAGAGAGGGCTCTGGAGCCCGACTTGCGTCTGCTTTCATCCTGGCCCTGCCTCTTCCTAGAGGCAGAAAGCTGGTCCCTTGCTATACGCTTACTGTTTCCTCTTTCGTCAAATGGGGAGGAAGACACTACTGGTACCTAGAGCCATTTTGAGGATTAATTAAGTGTATGTACAGTGCTTAGAATAGTGTTTAGTACATTGGAAGCACTCAATGAATGTAACTAAGGAAAAAAATATGCATAGGAATCCGCTTTTTCAATTAAGTCAAGGCTTTATTGACTATGCCAAAGCCTTTGACTGTGTGGATCACAACAAACTGTGGAAAATTCTGAAAGAGAGAGGAATACCAGACCACCTGATCTGCCTCTTGAGAAATCTGTATGCAGGTCAGGAAGCAACAGTTAAAACTGGATATGGAACCCCAGACTGGTTCCAAATAGGAGAAGGAGTTCGTCAAGGCTGTATATTGTCATCCTGCTTATTTAACTTATATGCAGAGTACATCATGAGAAACGCTGGGCTGGAAGAAGCACAAGCTGGAATCAAGATTGCCGGGAGAAATATCAATAACCTCAGATATGCAGATGACACCACCCTTATGGCAG
The DNA here is from genome assembly GCF_002263795.3 of Bos taurus. NCBI lineage: Eukaryota > Metazoa > Chordata > Mammalia > Artiodactyla > Bovidae > Bos > Bos taurus. The sequence continues at coordinate 81,478,163 of NC_037335.1, read as the reverse complement.
AAAGTGAAGAGGAACTAAAAAGCTTCTTGATGAAAGTGAAGGAGGAGAGTGAAAAAGTTGGCTTAAAGCTCAACATTCAGAAAATGAAGATCATGGCATCTGGTCCCATCACTTCATGGGAAATAGATGGGGAAACAGTAGAAACAGTGTCAGACTTTATTTTTGGGGGCTCCAAAATCGCTGCAGATGGTGACTGCAGCCATGAAATTAAAAGACGCTTACTCCTTGGAAGGAAAGTTATGACCAACCTAGATAGCATATTCAAAAGCAGAGACATTACTTTGCCAACAAAGGTCCATCTAGTCAAGGCTATGGTTTTTCCCATGGTCATGTATGGATGTGAGAGTTGGACTGTGAAGAAAGCTGAGCACTGAAGAACTGATGCTTTTGAACTGTGGTGTTGGAGAAGACTCTTGAGAGTCCCTTGGACTGCAAGGAGATCAAACCAGTCCATCGTAAAGGAGATCAGTCCTGGGTGTTCATTGGAGGGACTGATGCTGAAGCTGAAACTCCAATACTTTGTCCACCTGATGCGAAGAGTTACTCATTGGAAAAGACCCTGATCCTGGAAGGGATTGGGGGCAGGAGAAGAAGGGGACAACAGAGTATGAGATGGCTGGATGGCATCACCAACTTGATGGATATGGGTTTGAGTGAACTCTGGGTATTGGTGATGGACAGGGAGGCCTGGCGTGCTGTGATTCATGGGGTCGCAAAGAGTAGGATACGACTGTGCAACTGAACTGAACTGGAATGGTAAGACTGCCCTGAGAAGGTGTATAATACCAGGTTTAAAAATGGAATATGTTCAATATTTTGGCCACCTGATGCAAAGAGCTGACTCACTGGAAAAGACCCTAATGCTGAGAAAGATTGAAGGCAGGAGAAGATACTGACAGAGGATGAGATGGTGGGATGGCATCACTGATTCAATGGACACGAACTTGGGCAAACCCCGGGAGATGGTGAGGGACAGGGAAGCCTGGCGTGCTGCAGTCCATGGGGTCATGAAGAGTCAGACACAACTTGGTGACTGAACAACAATAATGGTCTACATGTGAGTGCCTTCAACTAACTCTACTAATAGCTGTCCTTTCTTTTCTGAGTTATCCAGATGAAGGGGAGCAATAATAGTGCCAGGGCACTCTTCACAGGTGTGACCTCAAATAAAGCACTGTATTCAGTTCAGGTGTCCACTGGAGAAGGCCACTGTCAACAAAGAGAACAGCGAAGAACTACACTCAAGGAAGGAAGTGTGCTCCCAACCCTGAGACCTAGCGATGAGGAAAGGAAAGACCACGGTCTACAGATACATGGATTGTTTGGGGGAGAAGGGGCAAATCCTGTGCAACTCTGGAGATGAGGGCTAAGAGGACAGACTCTATATGCAGGCAGTCTCCAGCCTAAGCTAAGGAAGGCTGTTCCAAGACAAGCAGTTCCCACAGGGGCGGTGAGGACAGAACCCTCGGAATATTCAGGTAGAAGCTGGGTGGCTGTCAGGGATATAGAAGGTTAGGCAAAACCACTTTTAAGGTCCTTTCTGACCTAATAGTCCATGATTTTATGAGGTAAGAGAGCCCAGAGTATATTTAAGCTGCAGCATTTAGAAGTAAAACATCATTCCTCCAGTATAATGGAGTTAGTAGGTTTGCTAGGCAGCCTTGTTGGTGGTGGTGGCTTAGTCACTAACTCATGTCCAACTCTGACACCATGGACTGTAGCCTGCCAGGCTCCTCTGTCCATGGGATTCTCGAAGCAAGAATACTGGAGTGGGTTGCCATTTTCTTCTCCAGGGGATCTTCCCAATACAGGAATAGGACCCTGGTCTCTTGCCTTTTAGGCATATTCTTTATCCACTGAGCTATGAGGGAAGATCAATCGCTATGCAGCCTTCAGTTCAGTTCAGTCGCTCAGTCATGTCTGACTCTTTGCGACCCCATGAATTGCGGCATGCCAGGCCTCCCTGTCCATCACCAACTCCCAGAGTTCACTCAGACTCACGTCCATCGAGTCAGTGATGCCATACAGCCATCTCATCCTCTGTCGTCCCCTTCTCCTCCTGCCCCAATCCCTCCCACCATCAGAGTCTTTTCCAATGAGTCAACTCTTCGCATGAGGTGGCCAAAGTACTGGAGTTTCAGCTTTAGCATCATTCCTTCCAAAGAAGTCCCAGGGCTGATCTCCTTCAGAATGGACTGGTTGGATCTCCTTGCAGTCCAAGGGACTCTCAAGAGTCTTCTCCAACACCACAGTTCAAAAGCATCAATTCTTTGGCACTCAGCTTTCTTCACAGTCCAACTCTCACATCCATACATGACCATGGGAAAAACCATAGCCTTGACTAGACGAACCTTTGTTGGCAAAGTAATGTCTCTGCTTTTGAATATGCTATCTAGGTTGGTCATAACTTTTCTTCCAAGGAGTAAGCGTCTTTTAATTTCATGGCTGCAGTCACCATCTGCAGTGATTTTGGAGCCCAAAAAAATAAAGTCTGAAACTGTTTCCACTGTTTCCCCATCTATTTGTCATGAACTGATGGGACCAGATGCCATGATCTTCGTTTTCTGAATGTTGAGATTTAAGCCAACTTTTTCACTCTCCTTTTCACCTTCATCAAGAGGCTTTTTAGTTCCTCTTCCCTTTCTGCCATAAGGGTGGTGTCATCTGCATATCCAAGGTTATTGATATTTCTCCCCGCAATCTTGATTCTAGCTTGTGCTTCTTCCAGCCGAGCATTTCTCATGATGTACTCTGCATACAAGTTAAATAAGTAGGGTGACAATATACAGCTTGACGTACTCCTTGTCCTATTTGGAACCAGTCTGTTGTTCCATGTCCAGTTCTAACTGTTGCTTCCTGACTTGCATATAAGTTTCTCAAGAGGCAGGTCAGGTGGTCTGGTATTTCAATCTCTTTCAGAATTTTCCACAGTTTATTGTGATCCACACAGTCAAAGGCTTTGGCATAGTCAATAAAGCAGAAATAGATGTTTTTCTGGAACTCTCTTGCTTTTTTGATGATTCAGCGGATGTTGGCAATTGGGTCTCTGGTTCCTCTGCCTTTTCTAAAACCAGCTTGAACATCTGGAAGTTCATGGTTCACGTATTGCCAAAGCCTGGCTTGGAGAATTTTGAGCATTACTTTACTAGCATGTGAGATGAGTGCAATTGTGCGGTAGTTTGAGCATTCTTTGGTATTGTCTTTCTTTGGGATTGGAATGAAAACTGACCTTTTCCAGTCCTGTTGCCACTGCTGAGTTTTCTAAATTTGCTGGCATGTCGAGTGCAGCACTTTCACAGTATCATCTTTCAGGATTTGAAATAGCTCAACTGGAATTCCGTCACCTCCACTAGCTTTGTTCGTAGTGATGCTTTCTAAGGTCCAGGATATCTGGCTCTAGGTGAGTGATCACACCATCGTGCTTATCTGGGTTGTGAAGATCTTTTTTGTACAGTTCTTCTGTGTATTCTTGCCACTTCTTCTTAATATCTTCTGCTTCTGTTAGGTCCATACCATTTCTGTCCTTTATTGAGCCCGTCTTTGCATGAAATGTTGCCTTGGTATTTCTAATTTTCTTGAAGAGATCTCTAGTCTTTCCCATTCTGTTGTTTTCCTCTATTTCTTTGCATTGATCACCGAGGAAGGCTTTCTTATCTCTTCTTGCTATTCTTTGGAACTCTGCATTCAGATGCTTATATCTTTCCTTTTCTCCTTTGCTTTTCACTTCTCTTCTTTTCACAGCTATTTGTAAGGCCTCCCCAGACAGCCATTTTGCTATTTTGCATTTCTTTTCCATGGGGATGGTCTTGATCCCTGTCTCCTGTACAATGTCATGAACCTCAGTCCATAGTTCATCAGGCACTCTATCTATCTATCAGATCTAGGCCCTTAAATCTATTTCTCACTTCCACTGTATAATCATAAGGGATTTGATTTAGGTCATACCTGAATGGTCTAGTGGTTTTTCCTACCTTCTTCAATTTCAGTCTGAATTTGGCAATAAGGAGTTCATGGTCTGAGCCACAGTCAGCTCCTGGTCTTGTTTTTGTTAACTGTATAGAACTTCTCCATCTTTGGTTGCAAAGAATATAATCAATCTGATTTTGGCAGCCTTAGCCTCACTAAATCCATAAGGGGTGATTTTGATGTAAAACAAACAAAAAAACCCTAAATGAATTAGAGGAACCATAACTGAATTTTATTCAACCACTTATATTTGGGGCTCGGCTTAGCTAAAGAGCATCGTATCCAAGCAATACAAGGTTCTCGTTACTTTTTGTACAGTGTTGTCTTTGAGAGGTGAATGCAACATACCTGAACTAGTATCCTCATAAACCAGGATAAAAGGGGCCTCTCACTGTTCAGGGCCAGGGTGATCGTAACAGAATACCAGCTGTCAGTCTGCTATGGAAAACTTTTTGGTAATGTCAAAACAAAACAAAAACTCCATGACTTTATCTCAGAAAGAGGCAAATGAAACACATATGACTTCACTTGACAAGGGGAGGTTAGAAGCACGCTTTGAACACTGACAGCATGTGTGGAGCCGTACGCTGAAGTGATGGGAAGGATCGTTTCCTCTTATGACTCAAAGAGGAGCAGATGGTCTGTGGGAACGGAGAAGGACTTTTCCCTCCTGGGTGGAGAATGGCACCATGCTGGGGACTAGAGGTGGCAGGGGATGGAGGAGTCGCCCGAGTTTGAAGCCCAACACACACCTGGATGTAAAATAGGATGAGTAGCTGGGAGAGCAGCTCTGTACTCAATACTCTATTGAGGCCTTACATTTAATATGCTGTGCACTAATGGTAAGTGTAAGGTAAGACTAGTCCACACGGTATGGTTTGTAAAAGCAAAAAACTAGAAATTATCAACATGTCCAAACAAGTGGTTAGTCAGTCATGGAATATCCATAACCTGGAATACTTTGGAGCAGTAAAAAAAAAAAGCCTTTCGTGTGTCAATAACAGCACAATCATCAGGATTACCCAGGGTGGAAAAAATTAACACACACACTAGTGTGTATATACTTATACTTGATGGATGCTTCCTTTGAAATGAATCATCTCTGCGTGGGGTGTTATACCACAGACACCATGGCGACGTCTTCCTGGCATCCAGCACTGGGAGTGGCTCCTCTGGTCACATCCACAGCCCTGAGGACAGTGGCTGCCTCATGCATTAAGTTCTCCTTCTATCTCTCCTTTGGAAAACTGCTGGTCAACCCTACTAAGGCTACAGTGACGTTATACAACATCCAGTGCTTTCTATCAATCTCTCTCTTTTTTAAACAATTGAGAAAAGATGCAACTTGTATATCATAAAATTCACCTTTTTAAAAATGTGTAATTCGGTGGTTTTTAGTATACTCACAAGGTTGTGCAAACACCACCAGTATCGAATTCCAGAACATTTGCATGACCCCCAAAAGAAACCCCATAAGCAGTCACTTTCCATTTGCTCTTTCTCCCTCAGACCCTGATAACCATTAGTCTACTTGTCTCAATGTGCACGTGTGCTCAGTCGCTTTGGTCATGTTTGAGCTTTTGTGATCCTATGGACTGTAGCTTGCCAGGCTCCTCTGACCAGGGATTCTCCAGGCAAGAATACTGGAGTGGGTTGCCATGCCCTCCTCCAAGGGATCTTCCCGACCCAGGAATTGAGCCCATGTCTCCTGAGTTTCCTGCATTGCAGGCAGTTTCTTTACCCCTGAGTCATCGGGGAAGCTCTCTTATCTCTATAGATTTGCCTATTCTGGATGTTTCAGATAAATAGAATCGTACATTTCCTTTTATGTCTAGCTTCTTGCAGTTAGCATGGTGTTTTCGAGATTCATCCACTCATGTAGCAGGGGCCAGTGCTTCAGTTCCTTCTTATGGCCAATGAATATTCCATTGTATGAATATAACACATTTTATTTACCAATTCATCTGTTGATGGACAGGGGTTGCTTCCATTTTTTGGTTTTTAAGAATAATGCTACTATGAACATTCCTGTACATGTTTTTGTATGAACTTATGTGTTCATTTCTCATGTAAACTTCAAAGTGAAATCTCTGGTTTGCATGGTAATTCTATGTTTAAACTTCTGAGGATCTGCTGGACTGCTTTCCAAAGGAGCCATTATTGTTTTATATTCCCGCCAACACTGTATGAGGGTTCTAATTGTTCCAAATCCTCATTATCCTTTTTGATTATCTTTCCAGGTAGCCGAGTGGTAAAGAACCCTCCTGCCAATGCAAAAGACATAAGACACTTGGGTTTGATCGCTGGGTCAGGAAGATCCCATGGAGGAGGACATGGTAGCCCACTCAGTATTCTTGCCTGGAGAATCCCAGGGACAGAAGAGCCTGGGGTCACAAAGAGTTGGACACAACTGAAGTGATTTAGCACATTCTAGTAAGTATAACGGAGAAGGCAATGGCACGCCACTCCAGTACTCTTGCCTGGAAAATCCCATAGATGGAGGAGCCTGGTAGGCCGAAGTCCATGGGGTCGCTAAGAGTCGGACACGACTGAGCGACTTCACTTTCACTTTTCACTTTCATGCATTGGAGAAGGAAATAGCAACCCACTCCAGCGTTCTTGCCTGGAGAATCCCAGGGATGGGGGAGCCTGGTGGGCTGCCGTCTATGGGATTGCACAGAGTCAGACATGACTGAAGTGACTTAGCAGTAGCAGTAGCAGTAAGTATAAAGTAATATTTCACTGAGGCTTTGATTTGCATTTCCCTGATGACTCTTAGAAGCTGAAGTTGAACGGTTCTATGAAGACCTACAAGACCTTTTAGAACTAACACCCAAAAAAGATGTCCTTTTCATTATAGGGAACTGGAATGCAAAAGTAGGAAATCAAGAAACACCTGGAGTAACAGGCAAATTTGGCCTTGGAATACAGAATGAAGCAAGGAAAAGACTAATAGAGTTTTGCCAAGAAAATGCACTGGTCATACCAAACACCCTCTTCCAACAACACAAGAGAAGACGCTATACATGGACATCACCAGATGGTCAACACCGAAATCAGACTGATTATATTCTTTGCAGCCAAGGATGGAGAAGTTCTATACAGTCAGCAAAAACAAGACCAGGAGCTGACTGTGGCTCAGACCATGAACTCCTTATTGCCAAATTCAGACTGAAATTGAAGAAAGTAGGGAAAACCACTAGACCATTCAGGTATGACCTAAATCAAATCCCTTATGATTATACAGTGGAAGTGAGAAATAGATTTAAGGGCCTAGATCTGATAGATAGAGTGCCTGATGAACTATGGACTGAGGTTCATGACATTGTACAGGAGACAGGGATCAAGACCATCCCCATGGAAAAGAAATGCAAAATAGCAAAATGGCTGTCTGGGGAGGCCTTACAGATAGCTGTGAAAAGAAGAGAAGCAAAAAGCAAAGGAGAAAAGGAAAGATATAAACATCTGAATGCAGAGTTCCAAAAAATAGCAAGAAGAGATAAGAAAGCCTTCTTCAGCGATCAATGCAAAGAAATAGAGGAAAACAACAGAATGGGAAAGACTAGAGATCTCTTTAAGAAAATCAGAGATAGCAAAGGAACATTTCATGCAAAGATGGGCTCGATAAAGGACAGAAATGGTATGGACCTAACAAGCAGAAGATATTAAGAAGAGATGGCAAGAATACACAGAAGAACTGCACAAAAAAGATCTTCACGACCCAGATAATCATGATGGTGTGATCACTCACCTAGAGCCAGACATCCTGGAATGTGAAGTCAAGTGGGCCTTAGAAAGCATCACTATGAACAAAGCTAGTGGAGTTGACAGAATTCCAATTGAGCTATTCCAAATCCTGAAAGATGATGCTGTGAAAGTGCTGCACTCAATATGCCAGCAAATTTGGAAAACTCAGCAGTGGCGACAGGACTAGAAAAGGTCAGTTTTCATTCCAATTCCAAAGAAAGGCAATGCCAAAGAATGCTCAAACTACTGCACAATTGCACTCATCTCACACGCTAGTAAAGTAATGCTTAAAATTCTCCAAGGCAGGCTTCAGCAATATGTGAACCGTGAACTTCCTGATGTTCAAGCTGGTTTTAGAAAAGGCAGAGGAACCAGAGATCAAATTGCCAACATCTGCTGGATCATGGAAAAAGCAAGAGAGTTCCAGAAAAACATCTATTTCTGCTTTATTGACTATGCCAAAGCCTTTGACTGTGTGGATCACAATAAACTATGGAAAATTCTTCAAGAGATGGGAATACCAGACCACCTGATCTGCCTCTTGAGAAATCTGTATGCAGGTCAGGAAGCAACAGTTAGAACTGGACATGGAACCACAGACAGGTTCCAAATAGGACAAGGAGTACATCAAGCTGTATATTGTCACCCTGCTTATTTAACTTATATGCAGAGTACATCATGAGAAACGCTGGACTGGAAGAAACACAAGCTGGAATCAAGATTGCTGGGAGAAATATCAATAACCTCAGATATGCAGATGATATCACCCTTATGGCAGAAAGTGAAGAGGAACTAAAAAGCCTCTTGATGAAGGTGAAAGTGGAGAGTGAAAAAGTTGGCTTAAATCTCAACATTCAGAAAACGAAGATCATGGCATCTGGCCCCATCACTTCATGGGAAATAGATGGGGAAACAGTGGAAACAGTGCCAGACTTTATTTTTCTGGGCTCCAAAATCACTGCAGATGGTGACTGCAGCCATGAAATTAAAAGACGCTTACTCCTTGGAAGGAAAGTTATGACCAACCTAGATAGCATATTCAAAAGCAGAGACATTACTTTGCCAACAAAGGTTCGTCTAGTCAAGGCTATGGTTTTTCCTGTGGTCATGTATGGATGTGAGAGTTGGACTGTGAAGAAGGCTGAGCACGGAAGAATTGATGCTTTTGAACTGTGGTGTTGGAGAAGACTCTTGAGAGTCCCTTGGACTGCAAGGAGATCCAACCAGTCCATTCTGAAGGAGATCAGCCCCGGGATTCTTTGGAAGGAATGATGCTAAAGCTGAAACTCCAGTACTTTGGCCACCTCATAAGAAGAGTTGACTCATTGGAAAAGACTCTGATGGTGGGAGGGATTGGGGGCAGGAGGAGAAGGGGACGACAGAGGATGAGATGGCTGGATGGCATCACTGACTCGATGGACATGAGTCTGAGTGAACTCCGGGAGTTGGTGATGGACAGGGAGGCCTGGCGTGCTGCGATTCATGGGGGCTGCAAACAGTTGGACACGACTGAGCAACTGAACTGACTGAGGTGTCATATCTAAGAAACTGTTACTTAATCCAAGCTCATGAAGACTTATACCTACGGCTTTTCCCCCTAATACTTTAATAGCTTTAACTTACATTTAGGTCCTTGATCTATGTTGAGTCTGTTTTTGTATGTGATGTGAAGCAGAGAGTCTGACTTCATTCGTCTCTATGGGGAATTTCTAGCTGTCCCATGCACATTTCTTTTCTTTTTTTTTTTATTTAACTTTACAATATTGTATTGGTTTTGCCATATATCAAAATGAATCTTCCACAGGTATACATGTGTTCCCCATCCTGAACCCTCCTCCCTCCTCCCTCCCCATACCATCCCTATGGGTCGTCCCAGTGCACCAGCCCCAAGCATCCAGTATCGTGCATCGAACCTGGACTGGTGCCTCGTTTCATATATGATATTATACATATTTCAATGCCATTCTCCCAAATCATCCCACCCTCTCCCTCTCCCACAGAGTCCAACAGACTGTTGTATACATCAGTGTCTCTTTTGCTGTCTCGTATACAGGGTTATATGCGTTAGTATATTGTATTGGTGTTTTTCTTTCTGGCTTACTTCACTCTGTATAATAGGCTCCAGTTTCATCCACCTCATTAGAACTGATTCAAATGTATTCTTTTTAATGGCTGAGTAATACTCCATTGTGTTTATGTACCATAGTTTTCTTATCCATTCATCTGCTGATGGACATCCAGGTTGCTCCCATGTCCTGGCTATTATAAACAGTGCTGCGATGAACATTGGGGTACACGTGTCTCTTTCAATTCTGGTTTCTTCAGTGTGTATGCCCAGCAGTGGGATTGCCGGATCATAAGGCAGTTCTATTTCCAGTTTTTGAAAAGAATATTATTTCCCACAATGAATAGTTCTGGCACCCTTGTCAGAAACCAACTCACTGGACTTCCCTAGTGGTACAGTGGATAAGTGGAGAAGGCAATGGCACCCCACTCCAGTACTCTTGCCTGGAAAATCCCATGGACGGAGGAGCCTGGTGGGCTGCAGTCCATGGGGTCACTAAGAGTCGGACAGGACTGAGCGACTTCACTTTGACTTTTCACTTTCATGCATTGGAGAAGGAAATGGCAACCCACTGCAGTGTTCTTGCCTGGAGAATCCCAGGGATGGGGGAGCCTCGTGGGCTGCCGTCTGTGGGGTCGCACAGAGTCAGACATGACTGAAGCGACTTAGCAGCAGCACAGTGGATAAGAACCCACCTGCCAAGACACGAGTTAGATCTCTGGTCCAAGAAGATTCCACATGCCATGGAGCAGTTAAGCTGAACTACTGAGCCCCCATGTTGCAACTACTGAAGCCCATGTGCCTAAAGCCTGTGCTCCACAAGGGAAAACACCTCATTGTGAAGCCTGGGCGCCACAACCAAGAGTAGCCCCTAGCAAAACACTGGCGCAGCAACAAAGATCCAGTGCAACCAAAAAGAAAAGAAAAAACCCAAAAAACTAAGTGACCGTGAATGACAGTGTTTGTTTCCAGATTCTCAGTTTTATTCCATTGACCTGCATGTCTGCCCGTTTGCCAGTACCATCTGTCTTGATTCCTGTAATTTTGTTATTTATTGTTGTCATGTGCAACTCTTATGACCTCATGGACTGTAGCCCGCCAGGCTCCTCTGTCCATGGGATTCTCCAGGCAAGAATACTGGAGTGGATTGCCATTTCCTTCTCCAGGGGATCTCCCTGACCCAGGGATCAAACCAGAATCTCCTGCTTGGAAGGCAGATTCTTTACCACTGAGCCACCTTGGAAGTGCACTGTAACTTTGTAGTAAGTATTAAAACTGAGAAGTATGAGTAGTCTGCTTTTGTTCTTCAAGATTGTTTTGGCTTTTCTGGGTCTCTTAAATTTCCATATGAACTTTAGGATCAGCTTGTCCATTTTTGCAAAAAAGAAAAAAAAAAGTGCTGAAATTTTGGCAGGGATTATATTGAATCTGTAGATCAGTGTGGGGAGGATTGCATCTTAACAACCCTATCTCTCAATTCATGAACACAGGATGATTTTCCATTTATTCAGTTCTTCTTCAATTTCTTTCAACAGAGTTTTATAGTTTTTAGGATGTTTTGCACTTCTTTTGTTAAACTTATTCCTAAGTATTTTGTCATTTTTGATGTTATAAATGAATTTGTCTTTTAATTTACTTTTCAGATTATTATAGCTAGTGTTAAGAAACACAACTGTCTTAATGAATAGGTAAAGAAGATGTGGTACAATATATACAATGGAACATTACTCAGCCCTAAAAAATAAAGAAAGATTGTCATTTTGCAGCAACATGGGTTGGCCTAGAAATTAACATACTAAGTGAAGTATCAGAGAAGGACTAACATTATATGATATCACTTATAATGTGGAATCTAAAAAATAGTAGAAATTAACTTATTTATAAAAGAGAAACAGACTCATAGGCATAGAAAACAAACTTACGGTTATCAGAGCGGAAGTCAAGGAGAGAGATAAATTGGGAATTTGGGCTTAACAGATATACATTACCATATATAAAGTAGGTAAACAATAGGATTTGCTGTATAGCACAGGGAATTATAGTCAATATCTTGTAAATAACCTATATGGAAAATAATGTGAAAAAGATATCTGTCTTTCTTGGGCTTGCTGCTGCTAAGTCGCGTCAGTCATGTCCAACTCTGTGTGACCTCATAGACGGCAGCCCACCAGGCTCCTCCATCCCTGGGATTCTCCAGGCAAGAACACTGGAGTGGGTTGCCATTTCCTTCTCCAATGCATGAAAGTGAAAAGTGAAAGTGAAGTCCTTCAGTCACATCTGACTCCCAGCGACCCCATGGACTGTAGTCCATCAGGCTCTTCCTTCCATAGGATCTTCCAGGCAAGAGTACTGGAGTGGGGTGCCATTGCTTCTTGGGCTTAGTGGTAAATAAACTGCTGCCAGTGCAGGAGATGCAAGAGACAGTTCAGTCCCTGGGTCAGGAAGATCTCCTGGCAAAGGAAATGGCAACCAACTCCAGTATTCCTGCCTAGAAAATCCCATGGACAGAGGAGCCTGGTGGGCTAGAGTCCATGGCGTCGCAAAGAGTTGGACATGATTGAGCACACATGTGAGCACAGCATCTGTGTGTGTGCGTGTGTGTGTGTGTGTGTGTGTGTATATAATCACTGAATCACTTTGCTGTACACCTGAAACTAACACAATATTTAATTAAAACAGAAAGAAGCACAACCATGTTCTGTATACTGCTCTTGTATCTTGCAATCTTAATGAGCTTGTTTATTAGTTTTAACAGTGTTTGGGGTGGATTCTTTAGAATTTTCCATATAGATTATGTCATCCATAAAAAGATAGTTTACTTCTTCCTTTCCAATGTGAATGTCTTTTATTTTACTTTCTTGGCTAGTTACTTTGACTAGACCCTACAGTACAATGTTTAACAGAAATACAATCCCTCTTTTTTATCCCTTCTCTCTTCAACCATTGACTTGAAAAGGGGAGGAGCCACTATGAAATTGGGTTTATTAAAAAATTTTACATAGTAAAATTTTTTTTACTATTTGTTAATATTTTGGGCTACCCTCGTAGCTCAGTCAGTAAAGAATCTGTCTGCAATGCAGGAGACCCAGGTTCGATTCCTGGCTCAGGAAGATCCCCTGGAGAAGGAAATGGCAACCCACTCCAGTACTCATGCCTAAAGAATCCCATGGACAGAGGAGCCTGGCAGGTTACAGTCCATGGTGTCGAAAGAGTCGGACATGACTTAGTGACTAAACCACCACCAAGATATTCTTCTCTTGTGTCTTTGCAGCAGGTTCAATCAAATAGTTGTACAGCTTTTGTCAGTCATTCTTGGTCAAAACAATTGGCCAAAACACAAACTAAATGCAAAGCATATGAGGAGTAGACAAATAATCTGTAGAAGAGAGTCAATTTAGGATTACATGAGATTACAGGCAAAAGTACTCACTGGTTCAGAGTTTTTCTGAATGGCAAATTAATACTCATTACCCAAGAATGTAATGTAGATAGTGCTAGAATTGGCTGAGGGCATGAGATATCCTCAGAGGATGAGCAAAATAGGAGTGAACTATTATAGAGTGGTTTATGTAATATAGGAATTATTTTTTAGGAAAATATTTTATAAGCAAATAGTGTTATAATGAATCAGTACCCCACAGGGTTGCAATATAGAAAAATTATGCATATATGCTTATAAGGCTTATTTTCCAAAGGATTCACAAGACAATATGATTATCTCAGGGTGAGGACTACAGTGGTAGGGATGGAATTTTATACTTTTCTAACAAAGGTCCGTCTAGTCAAGGCTATGGTTTTTCCAGTAGTCAAGTATGGATGTGAGAGTTGGACTATAAAGAAAGCTAAGCACAGAAGAATTGATACTTTTGAACCGTGGTGTTGGAGAAGACTCTTGAGAGTCCCATGAACTGCACGGAGATCCAACCAGTCCATCCTAAAGGAAATCAGTCCTGAATGTTCATTGGAAGGACTGATGCTGAAGCTGAAACTCCACTACTTTGGCCACCTGATGAGAAGAGCTGATTCATCTGAAAAGACCCTGATGCTGGGAAAGATTGAGGGCAGGAGGAGAAGGGGATGACAGAGGATGAGATGGCTGGATGGCATCACCGACTCAATGGACATGGGTTTGGATGGACTCTGGGAGTTGGTGATGGACAGGGAGGCCTTGGCGTGCTGCAGTCCATGGGGTCGCAAAGAGTCAGGCACGACTGAGCAACTGAAATGAAACTGAAACCGAGTTTTCTTTTTTTTTTAAACATGGTTAACTAGTAGTGCTTATGAACTACTTTATTTCTTCTTTATGTTTTTCTATATTTAAAAAGAATGTAGTCTACTAAATGCTATTGCAAAAAAGAAACACCAGGTATATTACATATGTAATTATGGGCCTATCAAAGAGAATTCTACCCCTCCCTTAGAAATACTTGAGTGATGAGTAACTAGAGAATGGTCTGAAAAATGAAGAAGGAAGGGTTATTTGAGTCAACTATTCAGGATGTGTCTGTCATCTTTGCTGAGTAAAAGAAGTGTGAGCTGAGGTTGTCCCTCCACCCTCAGGAACTGAGTGGGCAGCTCAAGGGGGTGGAGCTGGCCTTTGAGACAGGAAAGGGCAGGGTCTGTTTCTGGTTGGCTGGGAGCCCCTCCAGTTTTTCAGAAAATGCTGGCACAGGTACAGCAACCTCCTGTCACGAAAGGGTAGAAGCAGACTATACAGATAGCTGCCCAGCATGTGTGATTCAAATTAAAAACAACAAAAAAACAGAAACAGTAAAGCAGACAGGGATAATGGGGTGGAGGGGACCTTGAGCCTGGGTGATGGAGGGTGGAGGGCAAGAGCTCCAAGATACAGATATCGAGAACCTCACAGGCCAGTGCTAGTGGTCTGAGCTCGGTCAAGAACTCCTGAAGGCCATAGACCAAAGAACGTTTTTTTTCTCAGGGCTGTAGTCAGATTCTGCATAGAGGCCAGGGAAGCTGTACAGAGCAGAGCCAGAGGGGACACCAGGGTGGCCCTTCTGTAGAGATTAGACCAGAAGTAGGTTCCCAACAGTCTTAGAAGCATTGACAAGTTAATTCTTTCCTCAGGCTGTTCATTTGAGCATCTTTCTTTAATGTTCAGATTTTTTGGGGGGATGGGGGTGGTGGCGTGGTGTGCTTGCTTTTAATCTTACCCTTTCTATTTGTAACCAGGCGTTCTTCTACTTTAAAAAAAATGCTCTTCTGGGAATTCCCTGGGAGTCCAGTGGTAGAAGCTCTGAGCTTCCACTACAGGGAGCTCAGGTTCAACCTCTGGTTGGGGAACGAAGAACCCACATGCTGTGTGGGGTGTGGCCAATAACTATTTAGAAGAAAAAATTCTCTTAACTTCTTAGCAAAATTCACTTTGGAACATTCCAGCCAATTGCAAGTTTGTGAGGAGGAAAGGTAGGTGTTTCTAGGCTCTGCTTGGTAAAGAGACAGGAGCAGGATGCCTCCGTGGTCGCCAGCTGGAGGGTGGCAGCCACAAAAGAAGAGATAGAAACCAGAAAAAACCAGGATAGAGTGAGGCTGGCCATGGGGCTGCATCCTTGAGCCCTCTGTCACTCATTGAGCAAACATGTATCTGGTGCCAGAGGGTCTAGATGACAGTACCTAACACGTGTTGAGTATTTACTATAAGTTGAACCACAGGAAATTCACAATAGTCAGTCATTTTAGATGTATCAAAATGGCAATTTCCTGTGATTTAGTCTAACACATGTGTTCTAAGTGATTTGTATGTACTCATCACATTCATTGCTCACATTCACCTACAAAGTGGAAACTGTTGTGTTACTATTCCCGTTCTGCCGTGAGGAGCTAAGATCAGTACGGTTGTGTACCTCTCTCAAGGTCATATAGCAAGTAGTGGAGTCAACACTGGACTCAAATCCAGGCGTTTGGCTTCAGGGCTGACTTAACCCGATGCTACTTTTCCTGGGTTGAGAACTGAGCACTAATGAGCTCTGGAGAGTTTAGGTCTGCATTCTCAGACGATTTTTTTTTCTAAAAAGAGGCAGGGTAGACTAGGTCTTGGCCAAGAAGGCACTGGGACTGTTGCCCTTCACCTTGTTCAAGTCGTAACAAACTTCACAAAGCTCACATATTCAACCAGTTCCTTTATTGGGTCGGTCCTTATCTAGGATCAGAGACAGCTTTACATCCTTTTATTAGAAGCTGTCTTGAAGCTGTATAGACATTTCAATCAGTTTTGAAAAACCCCAAATGACCATTTAAGAAGAGGGTCCCAAGCTCTTCAAATCTCAGGTTTGGGTTCCTGAAAGTGAAAGTGAAGTCACTCAGTCGTGTCTGACTCTTTGTGACCCCATGGACTGTAGCCCACCAAACTCCTCCGTCCATGGGATTCTCCAGGCAAGAATACTGGAGTGGGTTGCCATTTCCTTCTCCAGGGGATCTTCCCGACCCAGGGATCGAACACAGGTCTCCTGCATTGCAGACAGAAGCTTTAACCTCTGAGCCTAAAACAGCCATCTAATTCTATCTGGCCTCTCTACACTCTCTCTCTGATTGTATGTTATCCCAAAGGCTGGGTAATCTTCCCAGAATTCCATTTTCACTATGTCATTCTTGGAACTGAAAAAAGTTTCCCACTGCCTAGACAGTCACATGCAAACTCTTGAATTTGGCATCAAAGGAACTCTATTACTCAGCCTGGTCCACCTTCAGTCTCATAGGTTCTTAACAGTTCTCCTAGTCAGGAAACCCATTTCTCACTTAATGGCTATGTCCACAATCAATTCACTGTTTATGCCTGCCAGGCTTTGCTCATTGAGCTCCTTTCCCTTCACTGCTTTACTAGCGTCAATGCAATTCTCTCTTACCCTCCAAGCTCAAGCCTCACGTCTTCTGAATGGCCCTTTCTAAATAAGCTTACAAATATTAAACTCTTAGCTCTTTGAATTCTGAGGATGCAGCCTAGAATTTGTCTATCTACTCTCTTGTGAACAATATTTCAACTTTGAATAATTACAAAGAGACTCAGACAGAGATCATGTTGTCTACAACATTCACTTCTTCAGCATTTATCAAGCACCCGGCATTTAGTATTCTTGCCTGGAGACCCCCTATGGACAGAAGAGCCCAGCGGGCTACAGGGAGAAAGAAAGAAGAAAAATGAAGATGTTAGTTGCTCAGTTGTGTCTGACTCCTGCGATCCCATGGACTGTAGCCCACCAAGCTCCTCTGTCCATGGGGATTCTCCAGGCAAGAATACTAGAGTAGGTAACCATTCCCTTCACCAGGGGATCTTCCCAACCCAGGGATGGAACCTGGGTCTCCAGCATTGCAGGCAGATTCTTTACCATCTGAGCCACCAGGGAGGGATGGTGTCATATGGACAGTTCAGCATTCACATCTGATCTTTAAGAGAGAGTTGGAGGTTTGGGAGCCTGCAGCACAGATGACAGGTGTGGCCAGCTGTGCCCATGCCTCACTCATATCCCGTGGGACCCTTTCATCATTTGTGTTCACGTAAGCTCTTGGCATGTTCTCTGTGACTCTGTCAGATGTGACCCTCAGGTTGCCTGAGCCTATTTCGCCTGTGAACACAAGAACCAGAAGCATCTGGAATGTGTTTCTCTCTCAGCAATGATGACAGGTGCTGGAACATTTACACTCTGGGCTCCTTGCCCCTGATGGGGACCACTCTGAAGCTGACCCACACTGCCTCCAGAGCATTCCTGTATAACCTGACTTGATATCATGGCACCCGGCTTGGCCATCAATTCTCCCTTCCATTTTCCCCTTCTGAGACTTCTTCCTAACAAATCTCTTTGACAAGAATTTCATCTGCTTCGGAGGAACCCCCACTAAGAGAAAGTGTTTAAATGAAACCACTCCAGGAGGATGAGCAGTCGGGAGGGGGTCCCCTAGGGAAGGCCAACTCTAAGTACAGGAAGATGAAGACTGTGAAGGAGATGGAAGGGGGACAGCAGAGGGGACCAAGGAGAACCAGAAGAGGGGCAGCCATGAAAGTCAGGTGATAGAAATTTCCAGAAGGAAAGAGTTATTAACAGTACCAAACCAAGCAGAGGAGCCTAATAGGGTAAGATTAAGAGGAGAGGAGCCTAATGAGTTAAGCCTAATAAGGTAAACTATGTTTACAGAATCTGGTGATCATAAGGGCACCGGGCCCTTAGGAACAATTTTCCCTAGACTTGTGACCCAGTTCATGTCCAAAGTGACGGGAACTTCTTCCATGGTATGCCAATCTTCCTTCGCATCTCCCTTATAGGCAGAGGGGTCTAAAGCTTACTCATATATGTAGCTCTGTGATATGCATCAAGGCATATTCATTTCTAGTTCTGTTTCTGGAACCAGTCATTTCTCTTTAGCTGTACTGAGACTGTCAGGATGGCACTCAGACATCTGAGAGGTCAGGATAGACATGGATGCTGATGTGCTTACAGAATCAAAGGCTGGTGGCTTCAGTCTTTCCTTTGGGGCAGGAGCAAGAGAAGGAAGGGAGGGTGGGGAAGGTCTGGAATAGATACCAAAGGCAACACAGAAGGGAGCTGCCCAAGGAGGAGCGAAGGGATTTATTTGTGCCCGCAGGACCAGTGAAGACTGAAAGAAGAATTCCGAGGATTGTTCAGGCTCAGGGTGGAGGAGCAGTGGTGAAGACTGACGCCCTGGGCTGGAGTTTTTCCATGAGAAAGGCTTGTGTGGCTGTGGATGGACACGTTCCCACACGTGGGTGGGAAAAGATTGCTGTGTTCTTGAAGGATTAGAAATAAGAATTTTGAGAAAAACTTTAAAGGTGAAGACTTCATGCATACTAGAGAAGGTTTACACATAGGCTTTTAAGGGAAAAATGGAAAGCAGTGCTTAGGTACTGTGCAAATTCAAAGGACTCGTGTCGGGAACATTCCATTTTGGCCATAGATAGAGTTACAGACTTGAAGGGTTTCCTCTTATTATGGGATGTCTTTGTAATGGGGCGGGGGGAGCAGCGAGGGATTCACGAGGAAGATAGGAAAAGAGCTCACATTTCTCTAGAACCATATCAACTGTGGAGGCAGTAGCTAGAAAGAGCCACGTCAGACTCTGGGCTTGTCAGCACCTCTTCAACGTGATATATTTTAAGGTTTTCTCAGCACGAGCTTGACTTTTAACAATGAATCCAGAAAAGGGGGGAAGTGATAATAAATCATAAACAATAAAAACCAACAGAGATTTCTTCTGACCCTGCCACCGGAGCTCTTCCATCCTGCTGGCCAGTCATGGTACGCTAACTGAAAGCACTTGGAAGAGGCTGGATGTAGCTATACCCTGGAGACCAGAGGCACGGGAGCCTTTCAGAAGGCACCTTGCTTATCAAGAGTCATGGCTGCTACACTGGACAAGGGAGGGGCTTTTAGGCCGGGGGTTGGGGAAAGGAATAGGACAGAGTAAAGCAGTGGCTCCAGGCAGGGGAGAGTGGAACGGCAGTAAGATCAGGCTTTGCAGGCTGAACGGTTCTGCCCGGGGTGGTGGAGAGGTGAGGGAGGGTCTGGAGACAGCCACTGGGGTCTCGTCTATGGGAAAGGCATTTTAATAATTAACAAATGAGAAAAGGCGTGGAGCCAGTAGTAATGTGACCCTAGCCTTTTGAAACTGTGCCTGCAGGCACGTTACAGGCTCCCCAGCCAGTGAAGGCTGAGAGAGCTAGGAAAACACAAGGAACCAAATAAAACTTACCACTAGGTCGATTTAAGACACATTTGATGAGAGCTGTAATTCAACACTGGGAATATGGAAGGTACAAATGGAACAGGTCTTATAAATGACTGAAATTAGCAAGTCAGAGACAAACATAATTTTAATTTTTCTCTTCTCACTTTGTTAATACTCCTTTAATATCATCAACACAATACTGAATTTGCTGTTTCCCTATATTGACTGAAATCATCAGACACACTCATGTGTAAAAACACAAAGATGCTTTGGTCCAAAAAGTCTTTTTTCAACACAACCTTCATGTCCTTCCACAGTTCAAGATGCCTGGAGTTTTCTTTCTTTCTTTTTTTTTTTCTTTTTACTACAACTAAATGCTATATCGAGTTCTTCAGAGTCAAGGAGATAGGGTAGGGAAAAGAGGATTATTTCAACCCCCACTCTGCTCTTAATCAGCTATATGATGTTGGACACTGTAACCAGTCTTTCAAAACCACGAGTCACCTAAGTGAAGATGTGAAATAGCCAGCAGGAGAGGTGAGGAAGGACCATCAGTGAAGCAGAAGGTAATCAAGGAGACTGTGACACAGAAGCCAAGAGAAGAAAGTGTTTTTAGAAAGAGTGGTCAACCATGTTGAAAGTTGTTGCAAAGATAAGTTGAAGCTTCTGTTGCATCTGGCAATGTGAAACCAAGACTTCTAAATTGTTCTTGGTCCATTATTTCAAGACCATGGGGTATCTTAAAAGAAAGGGGGAAAAGATAGCATCTTTGATTATCATTTTATGAGACTTCTTTCCCAAGGTCTTATTTGTGTATTAAAACAAAAATCTGAGAATAAATGTTTACAACCCTGGTTTTTCCTTCCACTTTCTGTCATTCTAGGTTCTCTGTGCCCATTTAAGGGAGAATTCTAAGGGATGGGAGTAAACTGAACTGAGACTATACAATTCAGGGCAGGTTCAGAAACATTTCCTCTTCATTGTAAGTGCATCTGATAACAATATTTTCCATACTGATGCGCAACAATCTTTCAAATGCACTCATTTCATGGTTAGCCTAAATTTAGGCAAACACAATTTCTGAATACGAAGAAAAACAAATGCCATAATAAGCCTTCTAGCACAAGGATCTAAAAATAGTGTATTCCTTCTCCCAGCTCCACACACAAAGGAAAAGCTCTTGGACGTCAGAAGTTCCATGAACCCCTGAGACAAGGCTCTCTGCATGTGTGTACTGACTTCCCAGTGGACATCTGGCTGTTTATATGTTGGGAACACATTGCGTCAACTAACTTTAGCTATAATATCCTTACCCACTCGGATGGTCTGTGGTCATTCAGAACTGGAAGCATCGAAGGGACTTAAGAGACTTGGAAAGCGGGGAAACTGAGTCTTGAGAGCCTTGAGTCTTGGCGGGATTGGTGAAGTTACACAGCTCGTACACCAGTCTGTTCCTGCATCAGCCGCCTTAAAACTCCCAGACCCTCACCTTGCTCCCCTCCCAGCACAACTCCTCTCACAAAGCCCAGACTCGGTGTCTCTGCTTCCTGACCTCCCATTCACTCTCTACCCACTTCAATCTGACTCCCTTTTCCACAACTCATGAATAAATGCATGCATGTCAAGGTCACCAACATCTTTCATGTGATCCAAACAAAGGTCACTTCTCTCCATCCCTTTTACAAACCCCTCGGCAACATCTGACACCCCACTTCACCTTCTTGCCTCATCTTCTTTCCTGGGTTCCATGACTCCTGGCCTCTGGGTTTTCTCTACACTGATTTCCCCAGTTTCTCTGCTGACTCCTCATCTTCCTCCCAACCTCTTCTCTTACGTTTTTTTCCTACCTGCTGATTTCAACGGGCTCAGAATTGTACGTATCCATAGGGTGAATGTTTCAGTCTCTCCACTGAGCTCCTGACTTGTAAACCCCACTGCATTCTCCATACTGAATGTCTATTTGGCACATCAAACTTAACAACACGCAAGACCAAAATCTTTATTCTTCCCTCCAAAGCCTGCTCCTCCCAAAGTCTTTACCATCTCACCAAATGGCATCACCATCTGTCTACCCAGCTGCTCAAGTCAAAAGCCTAGAAGTCATTCTGGACATTTTCATTTTCCTTTTCTCCATATTCAATAGACCAAAGACCTGCCGCTTCCACTGCCAAAGCATGTCTTAAACAGGTCTGCTTCCTGCGTCTACCCCACTGCCACCAGGACCGCTAGTGTAAACTACTGCAGCCTTCAAACCCTTCTCTTTGCTTTTCATCTGCTGCCTGCAGTCCATGCCACACAGTGGCCAGGGAAGCAGTGTAAAAACACCAGACAGATCAGATCCTCTGTCCATAAGGCCCTGGAGCAACTCAGGACAAGGCCGGATGATTCAGCTCCCATCCGCCTCTCCCGACCTTCCAACCACACCACCACCTTCCTTTCTTCCTCAATCCCAGCATGCCAGGCCCTTTCCTGCCTCCAGGCCTTGGTGCTCCTCCAAGAGGCACTCCCCACCCTCCCTACTACAAATCTCCGGGTTCCCGTCGCATCAGCTTCTTACTGCCTGTAACTAGCTGTGCACACACGAGGGTCTCTGCTAAGTGAAACTTCCGAGAGAACGGGGACCCTATCCACAGCGGCCATGGGTGTCACCATTCTGGCAGCTGAGGGAAAGGATGCTCATAGTGGCACTGGGTGGGGAGGGCAGGCTCCTGGCTCCTAAACAATGGATGAGTCAGCTGACGCCTGCGGTTAGTGTGCGAGGGAAGACATCTCCCTGGGAAGAGCGGCCACACCCAGCGCTGCTGCACAAAAGCACTGGCCAGCCTCGCCGGGGTCAGGCTGGACTCGGCATTTCCCTCAGACCCCGGCCTTAGTGTGCAGTCACTGCAGAGGGGGGTTTTATTTAAAAACAAGTGGCAACAGAACTGGTCCAGGCAGGCTTCTATCCAGGTGGTAGACTGGCCCTGGGGGCTGCCATCTAAAATAAGGGGTGATCCCTGGATGGCCGCCTTCCCACCTGTCTGACTGCAGATTCCAAAGGCTTGGCTCCAGTCAACAGGGGGGCAGGAGGAAAGCTTCTGTTGCCATAGTAACCACAGTGCTCCTGGGGCCTAGGCTCAAGGTTTCAGATAAACAACTATTTAGAGAAGTGAAGAAAAAGAGAGGAGAGAAACCAAAAAAAAATGGTGAAATGGCGAGAAGTAATCCTACAAGTGCTGCAAGACACGCTCTGAAAATAAAACCAGGGAGCCAAGAGTAGAATCCTCCCACCAGCACGGGAGTGGCCTCCTGCCGGGGACCCAGCCGGAACAAAAGGCCCCATTGACACAAACATCTGTTACTACTAAACACTTAGGAATCAATATTTTCCTAAAGGCTTTTTTTTTTTTTCTTTTCTCCTTTTGGCTTTAAAGGGTTACTGTCTGCCAGGCTACCAGACCCTCACCTTCTCCAAGTCCATGGTCACCGTGTAAAGTGACTATTAAAACTTCAAATGAAGAATTTGATCCGGGAAATGGCCCTTTTTTTCCTTAACACAGACACCAGGAAAATGTCAGAAGGCAAATCCAAACCCACGCCCTGAAAGACTTAAAATGTTAACAGTCACATCCCTGGGAGGATGAGTAATCTAGCCCAATTTAATTTAAAAAGGAAACCCAGCAGATTTAAGACATGGCCTGGATGTGCCTTGAAGGGAAGCAGGAGCGTGACAGGGAGGACGGGAAGGTGACAGGATCATGGGGGCTTTACCTCAACACCTGCATTTCCTCCGGGGAGTTCTGCACCTCGTCCTGGAGGCGACGCCAGCGTAGGCAAGCCCTCAGCTCCTGCTGCTCCCGGGCCTCGTGGGGGGCCAGCTGCTTGGAGCACAGACGCACAAACACACATGCACAAAACAGTCACTGTTGTCCTCTGCAGAGTCAGAGCCGCCCAATGGAGTGGCGGGCTTTGTTTCAGGGGGGATGGCACAGACAGCCCGCACTGTGCCTTGTGCCCCACAGGGAAAGTCCGAGGGCCAAAGAGGTCTTTTAGGTCCTCAAACGAAGAACCAGCCCTCCCTCCCGTGCTGCCTGTTTGGGAGGTGCTCCCTGTCCAACAGCCTCCCTCTCCCCCCACCCGACTCCCGCCCCGTCCGTCCTGCCCTGGAGAGAGCAGACCTCCCTAGGGGCCGGTTTCCACTCTGATTCCATCCAGCCCTTTCTTGCCTTGTCTTTTGCGCACAGGGTGGGAAAGGTCCCCTCCATTTACCTCCTGTTTTTTCCCAGCCCCCGGTTTTGTTAAGGGCTGTTTACAGTGGAGCTAACGTAACCCAGATGGCTCTGTTTGCATATAACCAGGAAGAGCCCAATGCCTAGACTCCCTCTCGGGCGGGAAGGCCATCACCCCTGCCCTACTGGGCAGAACTGGCTGCTGTCATCCGTGTGCTCACAAGGCCCCTCGGCTTTAAATGCCACAGTGGGGGGTGGGTGGGGTGGGAGGCAGGACATCCACTGGGGAGCGAACTGTCAGTGTCTACAGGCATTCCTGGAAACTAACAGATATTTACTGAGTCTCTGCTAGGCCCTGGGGACATAATGGACACAACTACGAACTTGAGGAGTCCAGGGAGACAGATGAGAATGTTAACCACTGGAGTCCAGTGATGGTAGGGGTTGAAGAAGGACCCCAAAGCCCCCGGACAACCAGGGTGTTCGGAAGGTTTTCCTGTGGAGGACATGGGGTTTGGTCCTCAGGGAAAGCAGGAGTCAGCCAGGAGAGGAGAAATTTCAGGAAGAGGGGAAGCATGTACAAAGCTCATGGGGCCTGGAAAGAGTGTGAAATGTTTTAAAAATGGGGAAGGTTAGGGTTGGCCAGGGTGCAGGTTGCCATTCAGGGAGAGACAGAAGTGCCAAGTAGCTAGCAGCGGTGACATGATCAACAAAATTTGTGTGTCCTGTTGTTATGGACTGAATTGTGTTCCCCCAGCAGAAACCCTATGTTGAAGACCTAGTCACTGGTGTGACTGTGTT